>NC_136065.1:20080490-20680490 GCF_964261635.1 Lissotriton helveticus
CCTGAAGGAATCTCCCTTTAAGTGAAGGAGTCACTTCCCTGCCTCTGCAAGCACAGCAACTAAGCTGATGGCTCTGCTGATCCTGCGTTCCTACGGACTCCGAAAGGCTCAGCAACACCAGCGGTGGTTCTTCACATCCCTCAAGGCCTGTCCTGTCCTCTCACCAAGATTGAGGTCCGTATCCCTCGTCTGAGCCATAGGAATCGAACCCCTGTGCACCTCGTTGACTTGCAGTTACAAAGGCATGTTGGCTTCCTTCCACCAAGCTCTTTGGGCTCCAAATAGCCACAACCTCAAGCTTCTCCAGTGACCAAGATCTTCATCCTCACCCCATCGCTTGCATCTTTGGTGAGCTGCTCGAGGTCCTCTTGCGACTCCACTTCCTGAGGCCTGTGGGTCCTTTTGAGGGACATCTACGTATTCTTTGGGCTCCCCTGATTGCTTGGGGCCTGCCCTGACTCCCCTGCTTGTGGTGAATCTCCTGGACCTTGCTGACTCCGACATTGCACCTTTCTCCACTTCCACGTTGGCTGCAGTTGCCAGGGCTTGTTTGTGCTCCCGCCGGACACCGACTCATCAACGCTCTACATCCGACATGGGACAGCTCGTGTACGGCTCCTGATCTTCCACAGCGTCGCCTGGTCCCCACAGCTGCAGTTCTACGGTCACCGTCCGCTCCACTGCAGCACCCGACATCGGTGGGTATTTGTCTTCAGTGCCTCCTGGTCACTCCTGAGTGGCATAGACTCTGTCCCCTCTGCTAGCAGGGTCCTTTCATCTTGAATCCATCTTTGGGTTCCGCCAGACACTTTCACCTTCTCCAGCAGGTGCATCTTTCTTAAGTCCTCCATTGGAATTGTCGGAGGTTTCCAACGCCACTTCACACCTATGCGCCCGGCTTCCCTGTGGCAGGATCCTGGTTCCTAAGGTATCCACAGGTGGGGTGGCTCTCCAGCCTTCTGTCTTCCACTGGGTTTCTTCGTGGGTCCGCTGGGAAGGGTCCTTCTTCTTCTTTAAAATTGTAACTGGGACTTACCCATTGACTTGAATTGATCAAACAGTTGTTTTCCCACTTTGCACACGACCTCTCTGGGACTCCTAGTTACTTACCTCGGGTGGCTCCCCGACAATGCTACGACTTCTGGGTACAGTCCTAACTCGAGTCGTGGTTCGCATTCCATTAATTTAGTATATGGTTTGGTCCCCCCCTGGTGACCACTGTGTTTTAAGTGCTACTTACCTGTTACTATGGAAAATCATTGTGTGCATCTCCGGATAGGAGATACCGGTATGCGTTAGTGTTATATAATAAATACATATTTTTAGGTCTCGGTGAAGCGAGCGAAGCTCGCTCTCGCCAAAGACCTATAGTCAGCGTGTCAGCTTTCCAGGAGGAGGACAGTCCTGGCCGCGCGCAAGGCGATTTGCGCCGGCCACGCGCGCGTGAACGCGCTGTCCTCCTCGGAAGCTGAGACGCTAGCAATACCTCCCGCTGCTTGCGCATGCGCCGTGCCCCATGGAAGGTTTCGGCTTTACGCATGCGCCGTGCCCCTTACTGCAGCACCGTCAGTGTCCTGTTCCTTGTACTCAGACTGGTGTTACCGCTGCCAGGACAGACCGTTCTCTTCATGCTCTTGGGCACAGGACACACTCCTTGCATTTAGGACACAACCCCTGCCGCTGGGCCATAGGACAGGCTCCTTATTCTTGTCTGTGACTCACCTGTCTGAGCCTCGGTTCCTGCTCCTGTTTCTGGCCGGTGACTTTAGAATATGCCTAGAGGAGCTCTGCACCGAGTCACCCGGGTGTGCACAGGCCAGAGACGCCCACGCTCTCCACAGGCCAGTGGCACAGCTCGTGTGCATACATCCAGGTACTGTCGGGGAGTACAGGTCGAGGCACCCCCCCATAGTGTACACTGTTCCAGTAATCAGCAAAGTGCACAAGTCCGGTGAAGCACTAGGACTGTGCGTTGGGTGCAAGCAGGTCTGCCTCTTACTGGCCAAACTTGGGGTCGATGTGGCGAGCGGCGCGGCCCACACAGTGTCCACAGTGGATGGAGAGTGGGCGGACTGGTGGCTCGCCTCCCGGTTAGTGATGGCGAGAAGCAGGAGAACCCCCATGTGCTGGTGCTGCATGGAGGTGCAGAGGTGAGTGCAGTTTTATCAATTTATGTCGCCATTTTATTTTGAATAGCGCTTTCCATGACGAGCAAGGCTTCAGAGCGCTTTTTAGGCAATTGGGTAACAGTTACTCTTTTTTTGTGCTTAGTTGGTAGAATCAGTGTTTTCTTGGGTGTCTGTGGAGCTTATTAGGATGTGCGTGAAATGCGTCGAGCATGGCATGAAGCTGAGCTATGTGAGAGGGGCAGAAACACGTTTCCACAACGCTTTAAATACAACAGTGCACGTAGTGGGGCAATCTAGAAAAATCATTTGCACACACTCAAGTCCCTGGCCCAACCCCGCTCATAGTCTGGCCTCGTATACAGAGAAACATTTTAGTATCTTTAAACATATTTGAATGGAGTTTCTACAGTATACAACCTGAAGAGAATCACTTCTGGTTGTTCCTAAATTTGGCAGTGTAGAAACATGAGGCACTACACTGTAGCGTGGCTTTCCCAGGATCACACAATTTGGCTAAGCGGGGACGCTGGGATTTGAGCCTAGGTTTTCACTTGGCATTATTCAGCCACACGAGGTATCTGCACCGTCTCTACTTTTGCAGAAAAAAACATTGTTTAGTGTATTAATAAAGAGTGGTCATTAAAACTTGCATGTCGAATTTGGAACCACATGCTAACCAACCTGATACTACATAAGACATGGCTGTCCAAATAGTTAGATAACCCCTATGTTATTCAATCGCAAAAGAGCAAGAAAACTCATTTTTATGTTGGTGTAACTGGCATTCAGTGACTTATTAAACAACACTTGTGTATGCCGCCATGCACAGTAAAAATAAATCTACAGATAAGCTTCCAATAGGACTCCGTGTTACCAAGGACGGAATGCTTTACTATTAATCATTGTTGTTTTCAAATAGGAGTTCAATTGCAGCAACTGAGGAGAACCAGGACACCCTTAACAACAACAACAAAAAGCATTTTCAATGCATAGGTCCCGCTTTTACCACAGTTTGAGCTATTGGCATTATAAATGACAATGCATTTTATTTGTGTTCAGAAAACCTACATAGTGTGCGTTTATGCACAGCTTGCAATTTTCAAAACATATAAATAAAATGTATTGCTATTTATGACGCCAATAGCTCAAACTCACGCAAATGTGAGACCTATTGCATTGCAAATGCTTGTACTATTAGCTCTGGTGCAGGTAAAATAACTGCACGGACATCGGGACATCACCTGTGTACTTTTCCTTGGACAAAGCTTGCAAATGCTTGTATTTAAAAGCATTCCCAGCTCGAGGCGCACATGCACGCCTGTGTTGTGTGTGCCTCCTGGGGGACATGCGCTCTAACTCTATGGAGTCTCAAGGCAAGAACGGCAGGTCCTGTGCCCTGCCCCAGCACAGTCTGTGTGTGTGTGTGTGTGTGTGTGTGTTTGTGTGTATGTGATGTGAGAGTGTGTGAGAGTGAGAGACCGTATGTGTCTATGTTCATACCCAGAAGCGCACACTGCACCAGTGCAGGCGCCTCTCCTTTTATTTAAAAGGATTCACAGCTCGAGACGCACAACCACACACACAGCCACACACACACAGCCACACACACACAGCCACACACACACAGCCGCCACACACACAGCCGCCACACACACAGCCGCCACACACACACACACAGCCACACACACACACACAGCCACACACACACACACACACAACCACACACACATACACACAGCCAACCACACACACATACACACAGCCACACACAGCCACAGCCACACACACACACAGCCACACACACACACAGCCACACACACACACAGCCACACACACACACAGCCACACACACACACAGCCACACACACACACAGCCACACACACACACAGCCACACACACACACAGCCACACACACACACAGCCACACACACACACAGCCACACACACACACAGCCACACACACACACAGCCACACACACACAGCCACACACAGCCACACACACACAGCCACACACACACAGCCACACACACACAGCCACACACACACAGCCACACACACACAGCCACACACACACACAACCACACACACATACACACACACATACACACAGCCACACACAGCCACAGCCACACAGCCACACACAGCCACAGCCACACAGCCACACAGCCACACACACACACAGCCACACACACACACAGCCACACACACACACAGCCACACACACACACAGCCACACACACACACAGCCACACACACACACAGCCACACACACACACAGCCACACACACACACAGCCACACACACACAGCCACACACACACAGCCACACACACACAGCCACACACACACAGCCACACACACACAGACAACCACACACACACAGACAACCACACACACACACCACCACACACACCACCACACACACAGACAACCACACACACACCACCACACACACAGCACCACACACACACACACACAACCACACTGTCAGTGCACACTTTCACCAGGCACAGGCACCATCAGTCATCAGTGCACGCTTTCACTGGGCACAAACACCACCAGCCGTCGGTGCACGCTTTTACCGGGCCCAAACACCACCAGCTGTCAGTGCACGCTTTCATCAGACACACACCACCAGCCGTCAGTGCACACTTTAACCAGGTACACACACCACCAACCGTCAGTACACGCTTCTACCAGGCACACACACCACCAGCCGGTAGTGCACACTTCCACCAGGCACACACACCACCAGCCATCAGTGCACAATTTCTACAGGCACACACACCACCAGCCATCAGTGCACACATCAATTGTTAACGCATCCACAAATAACTATTGTAACAATCGCAGTATGGCGCACTTTACTTTGAAACATATTCATCTAAAGCGCAGCATGCCACCACTGCTACAAAAATAAATACACATTTTTTTGGCCTACAATTTATAGACTTTTGGTGCAATTGGTGTTGCAATATTAGGCAATGCCAATAGCTCAAACTTAATTAACCCGAGACCTATTGCATTGTAAATGCTTGTTATAAATACACTGTGTGGTTCTTTTTTCACTTAATCTATATCAATGAGATTATGTTCTTGTAAAACAAGCTGCTTTACACTCCTAGACGAAGCCTGCAGGCTGCTCTCCTCAGCTACCACTTGGAGAGCTTTCTAATGTTGTCTAAGACCACTAAAATCACCAAAAGGGTGCAAGGTGCCCAATTACAAAAGTGTGCATCATATCCCAAGCCAGTTCCTCTCAGCATTGTTCCCCTCTCTCCCCCCTGTGGATAAAGATCAGGAGTCTCCAACCTTTTCTGTAATAAGAGCTATTTGTGTTCAATGAAAATCCTGCTAAGCTACTAATATTATTAGAGATGTAATAATAGCTATATAAGGCAAGCTTACATTAGTGTCCACCATATACAAGAATACCAGCTGTGATTACCTTACTGAATCAAGCATGGTTGCCAACAGTGATGTAAAAATGCTTTGTCAATGTGGAATGCATCTACACGTGTAACATTCAACAGCCATAGTTGCACTAATCCTAGCACCTAGTTAATAATGTTAGAAAGAAGTCTCCTCAACACCATTTGCTTTTTAGCACTCAAATATCAGCTTTTAATATATGTTGGAAATTCAACCATTTTTCCTCAAACCTCCACTTGAGTTCTAAAAACACACACATTTTCATGCCGAAATACACGTTTTTCAAATCTGATATAAAAATATTAATTCAACGTAGCCAATGCTTCTAGTGTAGTACTCTGGGCTGCACACAGGAGAGCTACTTGCAGGTAGCTTGAGAGCTACCAGTAGCTCACAAGCCACTCGTTGGAGAAGCCTTTGAATAGGAGTTGTCAACATTGAAAAATGATCTCCTCCTGTGTCCTTAAAATCGAATTTCTCGTGTCTTCTCTATGGTTTGGGTCAGGTCGAGTAAGAGTTGTAGTTCAGAGTATTCAATAGCACGCTCCTTTATTATCCATAAAGATCTCCGATTGTAAAGACCAGGTTTAGGGTGGGAAAGAGTTGCTGAGCGCAGTCCAGGTTTGTGTCTATTGGGTTGGATCGTGTTCAATATCCTGAAACAGATGGTGCACGGAGAACATTAGGGTGTGGTTCTAGACAATGACATGTATCCCGTTGATGTAACGTTAGAGTTTAGCCTTTGCTCATAGTTTTCTTGCTTTCTGAGTGTTGAACTCTGAGAACTATTTCACTGTTCGTTTGTGCCTGATTGAAAGGTTTTGAGGAGATCTGCACTAGTTTTCAGCACCTGCCTCTCCTGTCTTGTCTGTAAGGTCCAACATTTATGATCTATTGTGGACTTCATGATTCGGAAGAGGGTTTGGGGGATCCTCTTTGGAATTGGTGCACTGATGGGCCAGTAAGATTTATTTTCCTCTGCTGACATTAACATTAAAAGTGGCTTTTATTCTGCCCTCTCCCTGTCTCTCCCCTCAGGCTCCAGCTCACCAGCGCCTGCTGATTGCATGTATTTCTTGGTGATCGCGACTAGAAAACTCTGCTTCTCCTCGTCCATTCACCCACTAAATCTCTCTGGTCCGGGTGTCCATCCCTGTCCCTCGACTCGCTTCCTTCACTGTAGCCTCTTACCAGACCACTTTGGTGACTCTCTTGCGATCTCATGTGCTAAGGGCGGTCACTTTGGGTGTTTTGGGTGATTCTCCCCACTGAAAAAGGTTTTTGAAAGCAGAAGTGGCAATTTGTAAATGTGTAGTCTTGTCATTGTGTTTTTTTTTTTCTCCAGATATTTGAGCTGTCATTTTTTCCCCTCATTTTGTCAAATTTGCTTACTATGACCCCAACTCTCCGTCCGTAGAAACCTCTCAGAGCAGCGAAGCACTTTGATTTTTATAAATATTGTCACGGGTTAGTGGGGAGGCATGTCAGTCCTCTTCTCCGGTGCAATACGACCTGCATTTTTCTTGGGCCAGTCTCCTCTTTCAGTCAACCTTTGAAGCCATACATGTCAGTGGTATTTGATGATATAATACTATGGCATAGGGGAGAGAACGCAGACCACTGCCTTCATTTACAAAATGGAAAGGGAGGATGGGAGAGAGAGAATTTTGTTCTGGAGGATAATATGCCTAAAAATAAGTATTTTCCGAGTAAACTTTGTCTGTGTAAAACGAAGTGCCCGACTGTAGTTTCCCCCTGGGCCTGCTCTCACCTGCAGTCCCATAAAGGTATACGTTGTGTCTAAGGGAGGAGAGGGGGAACCCAATGTAAAGATAACACTCTGAAGACGCTGCTTCCAAATATCGTTCAGCTTTTGTCATTTTGATGCTGTAATTATACAATGGTTGTATGTTGACAACTATATAAAAGCGCTCTGACGGTGTGGTCCATGCGTTTAAACTTTAAAACAGATGTAGAATAAGAATTGGCTTAATTCGGTATTGATTTATTTATTTGCCAAGTGCAAGGCACTGCTGCCTACATGTGAGATCTTCACACGTGATTTCACCTCATTCTTTCACTCATACATATGTCACAGTAATTGTTTGCCCCGCCTCTCATAATAAACCATAAATGGACAGTCTAGTCCTTGGGGACAGCTGTTTGTGATTTTCGTCAATCCCTACCCCCCCCCCCACTCCCATCACCCTTGATGTCTCTTATTTTCTTGAGTAATTTTGCCCAGATAGTAGAAAAACAAGATTCCTAACAATGAAAGACTTTGAAAAACTTTACTAAACTTTCACATCCAAAATCAAACCAAGCCACCATACACAACTGATGTATTTAAATCCCCAAACTGTATAAAATGGCAGCTAGAGTAAGAAAGTACTTTGTTGCCATACAAAGGGTAGAAGGCGCTATACAAACATTTCTAACATAGCATGAAATACAGACTAGAAGCAGGGAGGCAGGTCGAAACAGTGAAGGGCTCTAGCCGACTACCTGCCCGCCTTGAAGGGGAACGGATGGATGGAGAGGCACTGGGACAGAGCCATTGGAGGTCTTTCACTTGAAAATCTTCCTGAACAGGATCCGTGCTGCAAACTCAGCATTACAGCTCTTCCAGCTCCTAAGGATAATCGGGATTGCCGCGGCCTGCCAGCTGGGCGGTAGGGAGGCATCCAAAAATGCACGAGGAAGCATAACACAGACAATGTCCCCATTACCAGGATATCAGAGGGTCCGATAGCTCAGCCCCTGGGAGAGTGGAAACTGGAAAAGAGGATGTATGTCACTACCACGCATGCTTTTACAACGCATTCCTTTACCACGCAACTTTTACAACGCAAGTCGTTACAACGACTTGCGTTGGGGGGTCCTGGATAGTGAATAGTTTAATTTACAATTCCAACTCCAGTCCCCGTGGATAGTAGGGAAGGTTTTGGATAGTAAATTAACTATTCCCTATCCTAGAGCGCCCCCCAGCGCAAGTCGTTGTAACGCCTTTCGTTGTAAAAGTTGCGTGGTAAAGGTACTGCGTTGTAAAAGTTGCGTTGTAAACGCTGTTTACCGGAAAAGATGAGTAAAACAAGATGAAAGCAAAAGAAGCGGCGAGGGTGCAGCCCAGGTAGGCCACTTTGTTTGGTCTCTGGAGTGGTGACAGATCATTCTTGTAACGTACCATAGACTCAACATCAAATGGCCCATGTGGTCTAATACAACAGCGGCCACTGAAAAAGAACAATGCATATATTTACACAGACCTCCTTCTGTCTCGCCTTCTCCCTCTCACTGTCTGTCGGGCCCTGCTGGGCGAAAACCTCGGGTGGGAGGCATGTGTGTGGAAGGGGGAGGAGAAGGATTCTTTTCATATTGAACTTTTGCAAGAGCAATGAGTGCCAAGAATGAAATAAAGTTTTCTGGCGGCTTCAATTTGAACATGCCGGCTGTGGATGGAAGCTAATTTTTAAAAAAAGTGTGCCGCAAGCCCATACAAAAACTAGCAACCAGACTCAACGCTTCTGACTGTCTCTCTCCTTGCTGCAGGAAAATGGGATAGAGACAACCTTCTATACCCGCGCAGACTCGGGCACGTCCACACACCTAGTCCACAGCACCAGAGCAGAGGCCATGCCTGTAAAACCGCGGGCCTCTAAACCAATCCAGATGCTGCTCCTGCTGTTACAGCAGCGCCTGGATTGGCTGGGGTAGGGGGCCTCCCCGCTCATACTGTGACTGTGGGATGGGTCTTTGAGTCAACCCCAGTCTCACGAATGTGTGCTGTGTTGCAGAGACACTTGAGACCTAGTCCGCATGTCTGGCTGGCCGGGAAAAGGCAGCTATCCAACCTGACATGCGCACTTGGTCCGTGGTGCTGCTAACCAGACTAACAAGTGTCAGTCTGCCAAATCAAATGTTAAGCAAGCCCCACCCCCTTCAGGCCTGCACTGGCTTTAGGATCCACCTCAGTCTCTATTATGCATCGGCCTGCGGCAAAGGCTGACTGCTGCAGCAGATTGTAAACAGTACACTTTCATTAAATGTACTTTGCTCACAATATTAGGGGGTTGGTGGGGACCTTATTATAAGTAAGGCAACTCCCCCATGCCCTGGTGGAAGCACAGTCCCTGGACTGGTTCTGCAACACTTATTGCAGGGTGAGGATCACTCCTGAGATCGGTCTCCTTTTGTGTGTCTTCTTTCTTCCCCTGCCGTCCACCTCTGTGCTCCCCTTGTATGTCTGTCTCTCTAGTGTCTTTCTCCCCTCATGGCTGAGAACTCTCCTTTTTGTTCTCCCTTCTGTCTTCACCTGCCCTCAATTGATCCTTGAATCCTTCTGTGTGTCTCTCACTTGTGATTTCCTGGCCTGCTTTGATCCTATCTGTCTTGTTATGCATGTCTAATACTTTCCTCCTCTGCTCTCCCTAGATCTCAATAAGTGTATGTCAGCCAGGCAGAAACTAGAAGCGCAAGTGACCGAGAACAACATTGTGAAGGAGGTGAGATGCGACGGCGTATTCTGATGTTATTTTTTAGAGATTGGCTAAATGCCTCATTGCTACTCTCTCTAGTCTAAACATTGGGGTGATTGCTGCTGGTGTTTTGGAAGAGTCCTGTTTTACGGGGAGTGGAAGAACCCCTTTTGTGAAATATCTTGGTGTGATTGTGAGGTTCCGCAGAATGCATAGCGGAGTATCCCTCGGGTTGGCGGAGTACTGGGAATCTATTATGGACTCCCCCCTTCTGGTTAATGGTGTTTTGCAGTTTGCTTTCTGGTGATTGGGGTGTAGTATTGTCTGGGTAACCGTGGCTGTGACTCTCTCCCACAGGAGCTGGACTTGCTGGATGTGTCCAACACAGTGTTCAAACTAATCGGGCCGGTGCTGGTAAAGCAGGACCTGGAAGAAGCTAAGGCCACTGTCTCTAAGCGCCTGGACTACATAAATGGAGAAATGTGAGTCCTTGCTTTGTCCGAGCCAGCATGTGCGCTGGTCGTCTTCTGCTGAGCTGTATGAACAACATGTAACCCTGGAGTGCTATGAAAAACGAGTAATGCTGCACCGGGCTCATTCACTCATATGGTGCCTTGGCCTGTATGTATGCCTACAGCACACAGAAGCATGTAATGCTACACCGTTCTCTTCCTTAATAGTCTTTCATGCTTTGTATGTATAACCGTTCCATGTCCCCATGTACATTGTTTCGTTCCTTTGCTTCATGCCCATGCTCTCCCTCCGTACGCCTTTGGTACTCATTTCAGCTGTACTGTTTTCTACACTGCATCTCTCTAGGTATTTAGAGCATCGTTTTGAAATGGGGACTGTTATGTTTGCTAGGTTCCCATCTCTCTCTGCATCTGTCGTGTTTCCTGTGAGTTTCAGAGGGTTGGTATTACCACTAGACGAGAGATCTGCAGCCAGTCTTGCGCTCTCTGTGTTTATTTATATGTATTTGTATAGCTCTCCGTTCTCTCGAAAGTATATTCTGACACAGGCACATTCTGATGTAGTGTTCTTCGCAGAGGTGGGTCTTCTACCCTTTCCTAAATTGGAGCAGCATTGGGGCGGGCCTGATTGTTGTTCCAGATCCTGGGTTCATTGATGGAAAAGACCTGCTGTCTTGTTTTTCATTTTTTTAACTTCTTAGTCCGACGTCAGGTGGTGCCTTGGCTGCGGGTATGCTGAGATCCTCCAGAGATGGTGAGCTTGTCTGCAAGATCACAGGATCAGTGGGAATGCCGGTCTTGATTACTTTGTAAGGGATGCAGCTGATTTTGAAGATGGCGATTGCTGGCAAGGTTCCCCAATGGAGTTCCATCAGGATGGGGATAATATTTTTTAGGCCCTGGAACCCACATGCTGCGGTGTGTAGGATTTTCTACAGCGATGTCAGTGAGGAGTCTAGGAGGCCGTGGAGCAGGGTAATAACACCATCCAGAAACGGAGAGCTTAATCAGTACTTCTGAAATTGCTTTCTCACAGAAATGGTTTGACTACCTTTAGAAGAGAGAGCTGGTACTAGACCATCTTTGTTTTCTTTTTGGATGTGGTTGGTGTCCAGGGACATCCAAGTGACTTGGCATTTGTTGAAAGTTGAGATTCGAAGCTGTTACGGTTCAGGTCATTAAACTAGTTTTGGGCTGAATCTTGTTTGGTTTTCTTGGCAAATAAGAATTCTCTGTAGATGGATTGAGCTTCAGATAGGCTCTGGACATCCAGGTCTGGCTGATGTGCAAGCAGCGTTTGAGTTGTTGGATGTCTGAAGCAGAAGAGACTTTCCGAGCTGTATATCATCAGCATATTGTTGAATCTTTATGCATTTTTCTGTGATGAAAGCACCAAGTGGCTGCATGTAAAGGTTGAAGATGACAGGAGATAGTATGGAGGCTTGGAGGACTATACAGGCGATAGAGGTCTTTCGTAAACCTGGTGCCTGTTGGAAATGTGGAAGGAGAACCAGTGAAGGACACTACAGGTAAATTCCATTTGAGACTCCAGGGTGTCTGAGAGTGTTGAATGGTCAGCTCTGTCGAAGGCAGCTGCGCTGTCCATCAATATTAGGAGGCAGGGGACTAGTCTATGATGTCATTTTGCAGTCTCCATGCTGCAGAATGATCTAAAGCCAGACTGGTAGTCGTGCAGGAGATGGTTAGCATTAAAGTGATTTTTGAGTTGAATGTAGACTACTTTTTTAATCTTGCCAATGAATGGTAAGTGAGTGATGGTATAGAAGTTGATGAGGTCTTTGAACTCTAGTATAGATTTCTGGAGGAGAGGGGAGGATATGGCTAGGCTGGGAAGATGCCTTGAATGAAGGAGGCATTGACAATGTTAAGTCAGCCAAGAGAGCATCCCCAGAGAGAGCTCTGATGAAGGACAATGGTAAGACCCCATCGTCTTAAGAAGTGGCTTAGAGGAAGTTCAGTGAGATCTGGGAGAGATAGGGCTTTGAAGGCTGACTGCTGCGGGATTCTATGGGAAGGGGTGGGTGTTTGAATGGTGGCAGGCTTGTTGTCGAAGTGCTGTTAAATCTTCTCTTTTTCACTAAAGAGGTTGATTGAGCAGAGACTTGTATAAGTCCCACTGGCGTCTTTCTTTCCACTTCTTTGAACACTGATCCAGTGCTCTGCTTCCTTTTTTGTCGATTTGCTAAGTATTAAAAAATTGAATACCAGTGTACAAGGTAACAATGTGCCCACCTTTGAACTACTGGATGCAAACCATGTCAAAACTGACTAAAACAGATTGCGGTGCACAGCCATCTTGTGGCAGGCAGGATCAGCAAGAGCCGTCTTGCTGTTCCGTTCCGCAGCGACCGTCTGCATCACCATGCTCGTATTTTGTCTGGTTTGGAGATGCCTTTGGGAATAATATCTGACAAGCTGATCTGTATGGGGACACCCACCGTGTATGTAATAATTTTAGGTGCTACACGATACTGACTATATTAGGCTCACATCGTCTACAAAAGGAATCTCCCTAGGAGCGCTACGGGACGTTTTCTGAATCGTTCTTTCAAAGGTGCAATACTGTTGAAGTAGAAGAAGTAAAGGTACTTATTAAGCACATGGCCACCAGGCGGTTTCCCATTACACTAGGCACACACCCTGCATTAAGGGATCGTTACATGGATGTGACGGGATGATAAATGAACCGTCTTAGTAAGATATTTCTCGCTGCTGTCCCATTATTGTACCCTGTTTGAGGTTGGCTGACTAAGACACCTGCAAACTTGGACGTGGCCCTGCTGGTTATTTTTAACATTTATTCAGATATATATTCAGGATAACATCTCTTAATCTAATACCTTTTTGTGTCGGGGAACGACGACTTTAAACTTGGCGTGGCCCTGCTGGTCAATTTGACCTTTTATCAAGATACGTACAGGGTTACTAGTCTGAATATAATACCGCCTTTGACGGGGAACGACATCCAGTAAGAATCCACACGCTCTTCCCAAAACGCCTGGAAGGGCTTGACCCTATCCTACTATTATGCCCTTAAGAAGTCCTGTAAATGGACGAAACGCGTTGGCTGTCCATTGTGTTGAACGCTGTTTTTTTCCTGGAATAAAAATAAAGAAAAGAAAAAAACCACAAAGATTTCTTTATTTTTTTGGCTATGGACAATTGAATTGCTTTTGCTGATATAATTTCAGGCTCTCTCAAGCAGTAAACCCAAAAAAGATTGGGCTCTTAGAAACTGTAGCGGAAAAGTGTCATTCTATATGCCAATTCTATCAGCATTTGCTTTGTTAGATGCCTGCGCAGTATCGGAGCTGAAGAAAAAGACATAGCGTATGTTTAAATTAATTTGTTTGCTTTGAGTAACTGCCATTATTTATCTGCCTTTCCGCTGACAGTTGCGTTGTTCAGATAGAGAGCTTGAGGCAGAACATTACTTAATATAACTTTTCATGTGCACTGACCGAATCCTACTCTCAGGCAAAATGGTGTCCTCTTTACTGAGTTCCTGTGATTAGTGGCTAGCGAAGGGCATTTCTGGTCCCGGAACCCTAACTCTTGCGGCCTGGAGTTGACCCAGCCCTTCTGGTCATCGACATCATCTGAAGTGCTTACCTTAGAATATTTTAACTGCTTGTCGCGGAGCACCTTGCCTTCTCAGGCGGGGTGATGTCTGGCCTGATTAAACTCTTTTGCAGTTGTTTCCCTTCCCTTGACCCCTCCACTCATAAGAGCTAATGTTGTGTAGAAATAGTAACTGGATCTTGGTGCCCTTTAGAAAACATGTAAATATAATTAAATAGATTAATATTCAACCTACCTGCCTGCAACCTGTAATCCCACACCTCTGTTGGGTGGAAGCCTACCACTTCATCCTTAGTTTTGCAGACTAGCATTGGGCTGTCCATGGAGTCGCAAGTCCCGCATTCTGCCAGTATGTATGATGTTTCTCTTTGATGTTCAGTGCATACTGACCCGTGTGTACTCTCCCTCTACCTTACAGAAAGCGTTACGAGTCCCAGATGAAGGACATGGAGAAGAAATCGGAGCAGCAGCGCGAGGTACTCTCTAAGCTCCAACAGGACTTCCAGAAGGCTCAGGCCAAGGTGTCCGTGAAGACATGAGTGTCGTGGTTCAAAACAGCCGGCCTCATCGCACCATCAGATCATCGTTTGCAACATTGACTGCTACTTATCCCAGCCCTGTCATCCTCTTGAGACTGTATATCAGAGGCTGCCATATCCCGTCATCGATTCCTAAGACTTTAGTGCCTAAGTTTGAAATATTTAAACATCCCCTCAGTGTCAATGAATACAAACCAGTCAAATCCGAGACCATGGAGGGCCAGCTATGTGTCTAATGCTCAACTGGCCTTTGACAACATGGATTACCACTCTTCTGACATCACATTGATTCTTAACACTGGAATTTCAGGCTGTCTACAGGCTCTTCAGTCAACTAGTCTCAAGACTGGTATCCATGCTCTGATGTCCAGATCTCTGTTACGCAGACTTTGTGCTCTACCCATCCTCGGATGTGGACCAAGGATCTGAGAGTCCCAGGACTCTGCAGGATGCTGTTTGCTTGGCCTTGTTTAGGAGATTGGACATGACTTTACACAGTGGAATGAAAGCTTGGATTGATCTGAGGGAGTGTGGGTGAAGAAGGAAGGATGTTCTGTGCTGACCCACCAGGGTTTCGGGGGAGTTTCAGTTCTGTAGCATCTTGATTTCACTTTGCGACAATAAAACTGAGTTGTTGGAATGAACTCTGCTTTCCCAACAGTGATGTACTGTTTTATAGGGAGCTGGGGTGATTTACTTTGCATGGTTAGTGTGGCACCAGACCTTGTTGTGCTTTAAATAGTGATTGGCACCCGTGCTAGGCAACTGATGCTTCAACACAAGGATGAGTCCTTTCTACTGACCCTGCCCAGGGAATTGTTCTTGCAGTTGTAAACCCCCTTGGATGGACTAGGCCACCTCTTTCACTAGAGACCATTGTAGGCAGTCACTGGAGACATCTGGCATTCAACAGCGTTGGTGGTTGCCAGGACTGGCGTGTTCTGGTCTCTGGTCTTTCAGTAAGATAGCACTCTGCCATATCAGTCCTGAGTAATTCTTTTCACTTACAGTATGAGATTTTGGAGGCAGTACATGTTTATTTAAGACTGTAGAGTTGTAATATCTGTTGACATAAAATCAACACAACTAAGTTTCCTCAAAAAAACAATGTATGAAAAAACGTGGATACAAAAAAATGACTCAATTTTCTTTAGGAACGTGAGGATATCATATCTGCCGTTGTATAGATTTCTGCTTTCAAGCCGCTAGGTGCTTTCAGAGAAATGCCTTTTCAGCTGTACTGTTAAGTTTTTGGGACCGATCAAATCGTAATGTCTTGGGGCGGACCTGCAGAGGGTAAAAAATTAGTGTCTTATGTTGCCATCAATGCAAGTGACTAGTTTCATCCAAAAGTGTGGATCTGTATAAGAACCAATGGTACTTCCAATGCAAAAATGCGTGTCAGGTTAGCACGCAAGGTGGAAATCTGTAAAGTGCCTAGTTAAATATTTCAATTCTATTTGTGTACCGTTTAAGGGGAGAGCCAAGTTCATATCGGCTAAATCAGCCTGCCTATAACATGAAACATAAAGAGAACAAGTCTGAAGAATTATACTTCTGTCCTGTACCGTACCTACTGAGCGCTAAGTTTCAGTACAGGCATCCTCACCCACACTTCCTTGTCATGCTTCATTATAGGTAACCCATCCTCACCCAGGGATTGATGGTCATGGTGGGTACAAACTTAGCAGGGATCTCTTGCAGTTTAAATATAATGTGAAGAAGATTCCTTAGAGTGCAATGACCACTTTTTGTCCCTGCTTCCATGTGTAGCATTAAAAAGAATATAGGTGATGTTCTGGAATCGCTAATAGTCTCACATCTGAGTCGGTCTACATGTTTCGGCTTCCAAATCACTTCCATAGGTTGGTGACTTTCCTCAGGATGGGATCCTAACCCTGAAATGTTTCCTGTCTCTAAACCTATTCATCATGTAGGCATACATTCATTCATAAGAACAAGCTAATCATGCAATTATACTTATCAAGGTAGTAACTCCTTAATGACCTCTCCGGTGGGAAAAGAGCAATGTATATATATATTATTAGTAGTCCAAGGGATGCAGACCTTATTACATTGAGCATGTGTGCGAGAGGCCGGCTCAGTATAAGATGTACTCTTATGTAAGTGGACACCTTGCACTGATCCAGACAACCCTTATGGTGATATTAGTGGTCTTAGACCACCTCTCCAAGTGGTAGCTGTACAGAGCAGCCTCCAGGCTTAGTCCAGAAGGAGTGTAAAGCAGCTTGTTTTACCAGAATACAATCTTCTAGATTAAGTGAAAAAGAACCACACAGACTATTTATAATAATATGTATTTATTATAAGACACTCACTTACACAGTTAGATTTCTCCTAGCCGAAGATATGCACAATACACACAATACTTTGCAATTGAAACAGGTAAGTAGCACAGAATACACAGTGGTGCCCAGGGGAGCCCAACCCATACACTAAAATAGTGGTATGAAAACCATGACTCGAGCCAAGATAATAGAGGACGTAGAATTGCCGGGGACCCAAGGAACCACACAAGCTGAGTATCCAGGAGCCCCACGGAGGTAGTGTGCAGTGTAGAAACATGACCGCGTTAAATCAATGTGTAAGTCGCAGTTGCAATTTTAAAGAAAGAGGACCCTTCCCAGTGGACCCTGAAGAAACCCTCTGGAAGACAGAAGGTTGGAGAGCCACTCCGCCCGTGGATACCGTAGGAATCAGGATACCTGCACCAGGGAAGCCGGGTGTATAGGTGAGAAGTAGCATTGGAAACCGTTGTTTAACTCAATGGGAGACTTCAGAGAGATGCAGCTGTTGGAGAAGGTAAAATGGTCCGGTGGAACCCAAAGGTGGATTCAAGATGTGAAGAATCTGCAAGCAGGGGGATAGAGTCTGTGCCACACAGGAGTGACCAGGAGGCACGGAAGGCCATGCCCACCGATGTCTGGTGTTGCAAGAGAGCTGACGGTGACCTTGGAACTGCAGCTGTATGGACCAGGCGATGCTGTGGAAGACCAGGAGCCGTACAAAAGCTTGACCACGTCGGATGTCGAGAGTTGAGGGGTCAGCGTCCGGCAGGAGCACCAACAAGCCTTGGCAACTGCAACCAACGAAGGATCAGAAGACGGTGCAATGTCGGGACCAGCATGGTCCAGGAGACTCACCACAAGCAGAGGAGTCAGGGCAGGCCCGAGCAATCTGGGGGGACCCAAGAATTCAAAATGTGACCCTCAACATGACCCACAGGCCGGAGGCGCTGGATTCGCAAGAGAACTTCGAGCAGCTACCAAAGATTCTGGACCATGGTGCAAGAAATGCGGTGTGGTCGAAGATTCTGAACACTGGAGATGCTTGAGGTTGGGGGTACTTGGAGCCTAAAGATCTTGGTGGAAGGAAGCCAACCAGCCTTTGCAACTGCAAGTCGATGAGGTGCACAGGGGTTCGGTTCCTGCTGCTCCAACTAGGGATACTGGCCTCAAACTTGGTAAGAGGGTAGGGCAGGCCTCGAGGGATGTGACGGGGATCAAGAGGAAGAGGCAGCACAAGTTGTGCAAATCCTGCACACGAGCAGGCACATAACCCTCTGGAACCACCCGATGTCGTAACACAATAGCCAAGAGGTACTTCTAAGACCTTGTCCAAGTCAGGTTAATATACCTAGACCCACATAGACCTTGGAAATATAGGGTGTCATCACTTTTTCACTAGTTTTTTTAGGTCCTGAAGAAAGCCCACCACCCCTCCTGGGCAATCCAAGGGCTGAAACATGTCAACCTTTTTATAGAGATTAGTGCGGAAGACTCATTACTCCCCTTTCTATGCACGCCCAAGATTTTAAATGAGCTTGAACCCAGACCAAATAAATTTTTCTCTTCATTCTGGCCACTCAAGCTTTTTATCAGAACAATTTTTTTATCCACTTTGTAACTCACCATCACTGATCACTACTGTACTAACCAGTGGTTTACCTCCGGGTGGAGGAAGCATAACAACTAACCCGATGATGCTGCCACGTACCTATAACAAAGGCGGAGAACCAAGATATACCGCCATCCGAGCCTTGGCACGTGATTGAGTGTTTTTATTGGTACCGTGAAACGAAAAGCTAAGAAACCCTGGTGACCCAGGATAAGTGATCTGTTCCCCCTCTGATTTTTTTAACCAAGTACCAAGGGAGCTGAATGGATCACAACCACTTCCTTCTCCTTTTTGATTTGATACAGGATGTGACGAACCACCAGCTGTGTTGCTGAGCCTTTCGGAGTCTGTAAGGAGCACCGGATCAGCAGACCGGTCAGCTTAGTTGCGGTGCCTGCTGATGCAGGGAAGTGACTTCTTCACTTCAAGGGAGATTCCTTCAGGTGTCTTGGATGTCCACAGGCCTTGGAAGGTTCCTGTATGCAGCACAGGCACGGACGTTACAGCAGACAAGCAGGGCGAAGTGATCAGGAGCAGCAGGAGTCTTCCCAGTTGCAGCCTTGATACCCAGGGCGAAGTCCAGAGGGTCGAAGTTGAAGTGGTGTCTGAATTGTATCATGTCCCCCGACAAATCTAGGGACGCACCCACAGGTAAGCCATTAAGTACCCTAAGGAAAGGGTTGGGACGATACACGAGTCCCTCCCTAAGGAGGGGCTGGGCAAGAGGGAGGATACTCACCTGTCCTTGTCCAGTTTCGCGCCATGGCAAGAGCCAACGACTCCCTGAACTGGTTTGAGCTGGACTATGCATGGAGGGCACCAAATGTGCCCTGCCTGCAGACTGTGTGGCGCTGGCAAGCACTCCCAATACACTAAACCCTGTCTGGGAGGTGGTCACACCTCCCTGTGACAGGATGCCTATTGTTCTACCTTCCCCTGCTCGAGCTTGGCTCAGCAGCAGGAGGGCAGGATCGCCTCTCTGGTCGGCAGTAGCCATGTTGTGCAGTATGGGTCTAGAAGACTGGTACCGGGACCACTGAGAGTCTAACTGAGGGCCTTTACACTGCTTGGAATCATACCTCCCGCACCGTTTACGGTGTGGGGGTATGAGTCCCAACATGTTTCATACCAAACACAACAGGGTTCATTACAGCCAGTTTCGAGATGGTCATCACGTAATGATGCAGTGCCCCTCTCTATGTTATATTGCTGTCTCAAAACCCGGGAGAAGGGACTCCGAAGGCTGTAGGGGTCTCCTGCTCATGCAGGGGCACCGTCGCACTTAAAACCAACCACCTTGCCTTCAGGATTGAAAAGGCTTGCTATGGGGGTGACTTATAGGTTTAAAGTGCAGTGACCTTAGATAGAGGGAAACCTACATCTTTCGTAAGGGGTGCTAGCACCAGCTTACACAGGCTGCAATGGCAGGCCTGCAGAGATAGCTTGATGGTCTCCATAGGTGGCATAATATAAGCTTCAGCCCATGGGGGACCTATGCCCTAGGTACATATGGTACCATATACTAGGGAGTGATAAGGGTACCCCAGTATCCAATCTGGAATGTACTTATCATAACAATCTAGGGGAGAAAGCAGAGACTGGGGTCCAGATTAGCTGGATCCCAGTGAGACTAGTCATAAACAGCATATCACCAGGCCAAACGTGGGGGTAACCCGGCAGAAGGATCCTACCTTCCTACAAAGTGAAATGTGTTTGACGCTGCAAACTACACACTTCATTGAAGTACTTATGTATCGCACTAGAAGTCATATTCTAAGGAAAAATATCCCCCATTAGGTCTAAGATTTATCATAATAGGTGCTGGTATAGCCCCATAGTGGACAAGTGTAGCCCCCTCTTGTAGTCCAACACTGAAGGAAATATGCCGGTACTCAAGGAGAGGACAAGGATCAGAGTTTGAAGGCCCACGCCCCACACACAATAGTGCCCCTTTGATGTTTTACGTAAGCAGGTTCCTTAAGCTGCAGGTCATTTAGTACCCAAGAGTACTTCTACGTTCCCTTGCTTCTGTTATCTTTAGGGCAGTGCATCAGTGAGGGCACTTTTACAACACTGTTCAAAGAATAAGGTTCCCATTGTTGAATTGTATCAAATAGATTCGTTTTCAGAAGTGAAAATGCCTACATTTTCCACTGAAATGTTTTAATTTGGAGGTTTATTTGAAGGGGAGGTGATGAACTGACCTAATTTTATTTAGCCAGTCTTGCATTTTAGCAGCATAAATTATTTGTGTGACTGATAGGGTGTATTTTTATGTAAGTGTTCGTCTGCAGATCTGTTTTCTCCCACTCCTCTTCTTTTTAGACCTTCGAGGTGCTGCAAGGCTTCCCAAAGACTGCTTAGAGACTGTTTCCAGCACCTGCTTACAGATATTCTTGTGCACACCTAGCACAGCAATGGCCGATGTTTCTCAGGGAACTTGGTCAGGATGTGATGAAGGGGAGCCGAAATTTTCAAAAGACTCTGAACTGTCTGTCGCCTGTCATGTCGGAATGCACGGTCCTATTTTTGGTCAGGGGTCCATCCTCATTTGGTGCAGCCAGGCCATAGTAATCTGTTTAATTACAAAAAATCTTTGCTGGCCCCATCACCAGTGCATACTAGCTCCTCCGCGGGGAGCTGCTCCGCATAGGCAGACAGACTACCAGCTACAAACTCCATGTCTGACTTTCATTACAGAATACTGGCCTGATCTTGAAGACAGAACTGGACCCTTCTGCCCCAAATGGCAGGTGCAGCTTGTGAGTCTCTCACTGGTCCTCAGGATCCCTTTTACCCCACCACAAAAGGGTGTGTCAGAAGCTTTCGGTGTAAACAATCGGCAAGTCCAGCTGCAAGGACTGTGCACTGAAATTAAACAGTGCAGTAAGGAATGGCCTAAAATGTGTGTACCTAAAGATGTGCCAAGAAGGACATGCGTCTCATCAAACAGGCAGCGATACTGGTAAGGATGTGATCACTTATTTAAATAGGTGGCCAGCACCGGCTTGTACAGATCCAGGGAGATGAACCCTAATGTTGCGATGTGCTACTTATGTACTGTGTGGATCATTACTTGAAGAAGGGGTTCTGTTCTCCATACATTTGGAAAGAAAGCAAAGACTACATTGTGTCTTTCCGGCCAGGCTGCTCTCGCTCTGCCGTGGATTATAGGGACGAAAGACCGCTGCCTTACCGAGAAGAGCCCGAAGTACCCTGAGGGTCTGTAAGGCCCATTCTATCTGGGCGAGTGCTCACATTTGAATGTGTTTGTGTATACGAGATACGAGGCTATCCTTAAAAACATTTAGGCTTGAAAACTGAATCTAGCGGTTTAGACCATATATGGGCATTTTTTATCTATAAGGTGAATGGTATGATGAGGGTTTTCACTCTCAAGCTCCCCGATCCTGTTTTTGGCTGTGGTGGAGCCTATTTTATAACCAAGAAAGGGGCTCTTCATTGTCATGCAGAAGCTGGGCCTAGACATAATACAGGTATGTTTGGCGTCGCCAATCCGTTCCATGTGTAACGTAACCGAAGCAGTGTCCAATGTTTACAACCATAGTTAACACAACTAACATTAAAAGGCTGATACCTTGGGTTAACGCGTTAATATCCCTAGTGTTCCAATGTGTGTGTAGCTTACCGGGGGTCAGCATATCTGAAAGGATCCTTTGACCCAGGCACAAGCATACATCCCCTTTGGGTTTGCATCGTAGAGACCATTGTATCATCTGGCATTAAGCTGTACGAGTACTTGTCTGGGAGACCCTCTGTTTGTGTGTCCTCTTAGAGTGTCACTTGTGATAGCTGTATCAGTCTTGGGTTGTGATCGTTATAGCAACAACCTTGCCGGTCTAAACTGCTACATAGTTCTCCTCTGCCCAATTTGATTGCCTTTACTTCTGTCGATTGTTAGATGTTCTACATGGACCAATAGCGTATTGTCTTGTGGAGAAGCCATTTGTACACAAAGCTTGTTACTTTTAATAGATCTAGCTTTTGAATTTCTCATTAGGTCTCTGTTGTAGACAGCGCATGCGTGCCTCTTAGAGACATGTTGTATTTACTTTGTGGGCTTCAGCCCGCCCATAGTCTTCCCATTTCCTGGCTCCATCTTTGCTCTTGTATTCCTCCTCCCCATTTGTGCATGACTTGTGTGCGTCTTGCCTCTTCCTGTGTTTAGTCCTCCCCGAGAGCATGGACCGATTACTACTATCCCTCCCTAGCTCCCATTTTAGCAAATGTTTTTGGAATTACTTTTTTCTTGGATTTGGAGCACTTTACAGAAGAGCGAATTTTTCCACTCACTCCGAGCTCCGTTGCTGTACATAGTTCCTGCTCCAGCATGGCACCATCTCTACAACGTAGCGCGGGTCTCTGGGTACTGAAATGTGAGCCAAATAGAGTGGTGGCGTTTCTCTTGAAGAGTCGAGCGCTTGCTTTACGGCCGCCGCGCCTCATCTTTCAGCATGGCAGCCGTGCACCCTTGTTTTTTCAGCGCGGTACCTGCATGTTTTAAGCGGCGATCATGTTGTCCTTCTAGGCAGTAATTATAACATTTAAGATTTAAATCCCATGCGTGTATGCACCTCTTGTGCTATGATGAACTACATTGACGTGCACACACTCCCACATCTTCCCGGGAAAAACTACAGTTCCCATGAGGCTTCAGTTTCTCTATAGACTGGTTACTCTATGAAGTGATGAGATGTCACGTTTGGATACTTTTCTCTTCCCGCCCACCTTACATGTTCGATTCCACTTTGTGCTCTCCTGGAATCTCTTCTGTCCTCAAGGCAGCACTTTCAGCGGGCATAAAAGGATTCAAAGTAAGCGGGCCTTGCAAACAATTCGTATAGGATTGCTTATCCCATGCTTTCTCTTACCTGCATTTCATCTTAATGCTATGTTCATCCAATAGTGACTTTATAACACACACCTTTCCTAGTTAATTCTCATTTATGGCCCGGCATGACAATCTACCTTTACTTGAGAACATAAAATCGTCCCATCAAGCTACTCCCTCCGTTCACGAAACTTTGGTAAGCATTTATACTTGTTAACATAATAATTTGCAACAAGTCTATTATATTACATGGATATTTACATTAACACACGGTGTTTCAATATGCAGGAGCCATTTTCTTTCGTTCTTTATTTTACTTTAGTTGACCTTCGATACTGCTTTTCATATACTATTGGAGTGTTTTCTACCTGTATGACCTGTTTACTTTTTGTGAGTTGCCTTTTTGTCTAATTTACCAATTGATTTTTTTAACAAAATTTGTGTTTGCATTGATCTTGATTGATCATTCTTCGTAGCAATATGGAGCTCATAACCGATGTTTTGATCCAATTAATTAAACTACAGATACATGACATTGACATTACCAAAGGCAATGGCTCTCGGATTGCCGAGACCTATTGGCTTTGCAAATGCTTGTTCTGATCAGTCACCAATGAGGCAGGCCTTGCACACAGTAAGCAGCGCTGAACACAATTAGCTTGGAAAAAAACAGGTCTGTTTTCTGTAGAGCTACTAACGATGCCTGTATTGCTGCATGGTGAGCCATTCAGTTCCCCATCGCAGTGTGAGCGTGCAGCCATGCCCTTCAGCATCTCTTGTATGAAGGCCCGTGCAGTGGGTTGCTTGAGTTTCTATTTCTACTGTAGGCTACGCAGGGCTGTCTTGGTAGTACTTTGATTCTAACCTACCCGTCTGTAAGCTATGCACAAGGGTGGTTTGGGTGTTGATCCATCCTTTTTTCTGAAAAGATGGGAATAAAAAAAGTTATATAATAACTTTGTTCTGCATAGTGTGGTACGCCCATCCCAAGTTAAGGAAACAAACTTTAGCTTTTGGGAATCCTTTAACCTCACTAGAACCTAGAAAAATGACACAAGGAAAAGCAATGTTAGGCTTTCCCATTCAAAGTTTATTTTATAGTAATTTCCTGCAAAAGTGGTGATTATTCTGCAAGCAGGTTCTTATCAATGTCATCAATGCAACAAATTACTTGGCAATGATCCTGAGTGAGTTAAATGATTGTAAAGTCATACTGGGCTGTTTTTGTGGACCCGCGGCAGACGAGGGTAGGCATACTGACGGGCCTATATGTATGAGAATGTGGCGCAGAGCAGCGAGTCACCTTGCTGTGCTGTGTAACAGGGATGCGCCATATTGAAAACAATACGATGCTTTCCTGTCCTTGCGCTGGTGCCGTTGTGGCTGCCTTGCGCCATCCCAGGCACCCTTGCACCACGGTGTAAGGGTGCCTGTGTTGCAATTAGAATTGTGTAGGAAGGGACCCCTTCTGCACAAAAACAATCATGAGAGGCAAGTTCACCTTTCTGTGTGTGCTGCAGAATGCGCCACACATAGAAAAGGAAGTAACAAGGAGATGTTTCTCCTTGTTACGTCTCTCCTGGGTAGGCGTAGCATTTTGGGGCAATCCCAGATTTACTAGTTTTGGTAAATCTGGAAATGCTTAAAAAATGGGAGTTGCATGAGAACACCCACACTGCACCCACGGAATGCCTCCCTGGCGCCGAGTAAGGCAAAGCAGTGATGCGCGCTGCGTGCCCTACTCCACATTTATTGAGCCACTCTGGCCATTCAAGGTGCCTTGCGCGGCTTCATAATTCTCACTTTTGAGTTGCTTCTCACTTCCACCGCATTGTGTGGTGCAAGAGGGGTGCAATGGGGTTCATAAATATGCCTTTGAATGCAAAAGCAGTCATGGTTTGTAGCTTGGGTGTAATATTGTGACAGAAAAAATTGTTTACTATGGCGAATCGCTAGGTGTTCAGTACTATAAGGATTCTATATGGGTGCGGGTGCGAGTTCAAATTCCTGCAGTATAGTACGGCTCATCTGGTTTAACCACCATGCTGCTACTGCTCGAAAAGCCAGGTCTTGAGGAGTCTTCTGAAGGTCAGCAGGTCCTGTCTCTGCCATAGGAGGATGGGGAGGGTGTTCCAGGTTTTGGCGGTGAGGTGAGAGAACGATCTGCTCTTTGGATGCAGGGAACTGTGGCGAGGTCGGCGTCCTGCTGATTTCTGGACTAAGCTGTCCACCCAGAATTAACTCGAACAAAAGCGAAACATGTCAGAGTGTCCTCTGCTCTGGGTTGTGATAATTGCATTTTGATTATTCAGATCCACAAATAATTTACTTGGATTGTTCAATCCTTACGTTTTTTTAGCTTTGCACGGAGTCGAGCTCACAGACCTGTCAATACTGCAGCTGTAAAAAAGAGGGCCACTGGTGAACGGATATGCTTTATTGAACATGGAGTGCTCCGTCAGTGTCGAGAGGAGTCGTGGAGTGCCGGATCCGGCGTAGAAGTGAGGATTGCCAAGCCACATGGGTGTTTGTTTTTTTGTGCACCTTGAGTAAATGGAAACCCACCACTTTTATGATTTGAGTAATTGATGTGCCACCACTACACAGTTTACATAGGAGGTTTAGTGACGCCTCAAGAGTAAGCGCCCACTCTACCCTCTTCGATGACTGTGGGCACCACTAGCTTGGGAGTCGGGTTCTGTGGGTGGAAGTGATGACATCAACACAAAATATCTTTACTCCACTTCATTCTCTGATCTCATCAAAACGCTCCCTCCCACAAATGCACACAGGTTGTTTGTAGTGTCTTTATTTATAGTGTTATCGGAGGTGATTACAGTGCAGGGTTTACCATCCGAGTGCTGCGAAGGGGGCTGTTCAAGCATGAACACATCCTTGCCCTGGATTGGGGGCCAGGGTGTTGAGTCACTACCATTCTTTGGCACTGAGGCCTCAATTCCATAACTATGCATATTTAGATCATATTCGGCCTGTTCAGAAGTGTTCAGAGCAATCATTTGACCAACAAACAGATGGGAATGTACTTACTCCCTGAACAAGGAGCTATGAGGCTTCCAGAGGATTTCAAATCGAATGTCACTTACGCAAGATCGAAAGGTTGGTCGTATGACGGACCCACGCATGCATCTACCAGGCATGTCTTTACACCGCAGGCAATACAACAAACGTGTCGTTACCACGCATTCCTTTACCACGCAAGTCGTTACAACGACTTGCCGTAGGGACGTGCTGGACTATGGATTTGTGTAATTTACTATTCCAACTCCAGTCTGCACAACAGTAGGGAAAGTGTTGGATTTAAAATTCAACACCAGCCCAACAACGGGTTCCCTAAAGCAATGTAACAACTTGCGTAGTAATGACACTTTCATTGTAGTTAGTACCTGCGTTGTAAAGGCACTGCGTGTTTCCGGCTGCATGTTAAAGCCTGTTTCCCTTACCAAGTTACACAACATTGAGAGGCATGGGCTTAAAGCTCAGAGGAGAGCCTGTGTCCTGAATATACATTAAAGCGCTGGGATGCCTCCGGGTAGCCATGCGCTCCGGGTAGCCATGCGCTATACAAATGTGTAGTCATTCATTCATTCACATCCTCCTAGAGTCATTTCATCACTCTCCCTGCACCCCACCCTCCTTGAAGTATTACTATATTTGGTTTTTCCCCCTGAGAAACCATCTTTTCCTTTTTCAGTTCATATAACTTTTCATTTACAACCTGTATAAAGTTAGAAGAGTTTCAGAAAAAGTAAACAACATTTTGGAGGAAGAACTTTTCCCCTATTGAGAAGGTGATTATCTAATCTGGAAAAAATGCCCCTTTTATGATTGCTACAGGACTAGAACCGTCAAAGTATCTTAATGTAACGTTCAAGAAACCTGAGACAATTTGAGTGCTCATCACCTTCCCCCATCCAGCCCTTTTCTCCCTCTAGGGGCCATGTTTTTGACAATCTTTGTTCAGCTTGATGATCTGCCCTTCAATCACAGATCATGCTCTGTGGGGAGATACTGTGGGAAATCTTCCCTAAGCACATTCAAAAGTGTCAAGAGTAGTTTCCGCTTTTAAATAATTATACACATTCTGCCTTTTTACATTTAGCTCTTAACTGCTGAGAAAGGTGTATAATGTGCACTTAATGTGTCTGCCACATAAATTGTAATTACATACAATCATTAAGCATTATTGGTGCATAGGTCTCTTAAATCAATTGAAATAAAACAAACTAAACCTACCATAGCCCTTACTCTGCTGAAAACCTGCTCTTGAGCATGCTTGCAGCTTTTAAATCCCCAAGTAAAGTTTTAGACATGCAAGGAGTTAGTAAACAATGCTACATAGTGGCCAATCTTCAAAACTGTTTTCCTCAAGAAACATGATCTGGAAAATGTAACCTACCCATAAGCATCGGTTTGTAGCGTGTATTGATTAGATTCAAATGCTCTGCATACTCCTGCCATCTAGTGTTGGGTTTGGACATTTGCAAGCTCTTTTTAACTCCTTAACCGAGACGCAAGTTCCGCCGCGGTGCAGGCGTTCTATTGAGTGTGCAGGGCCGCATCGACCAACGGACGTGTGCAGCACTACCAAGGTAGTGCTCGCGACGACCGTTGGCCGACGCGCGCACGCAACGGGTTAAGAAATTCTTTTGAGTCACATGAGGGACTGTGATTCCACCCTAAGTAGGCACTGCACATGGGCTCAGACGACTCCTTGTCGGAATGTTTTTCTGCACAGTGGATGAGAGTGAGTGTGAGCATGGTGCGGCGATTGACGAGAGCATGGTGCAAATGTGTTTTGTGAAAGGAAGCTGATTCATAAAGAAGAGATCTGAAAGCAGAGCCATGCGCTTCCGGGGCGTAGGGTGGGTGCATGTGAATCTACAGCGCTACATGCTATGAACAGATGCTTACAGAGCAAGTAGCATTTTCCATTCGTAGCATGTGTGGATACACAAGCTCAAAGAACTACTTCCCTATAAGTGGTGGCTAGCAATAGGATGATGCAGATGACTGCAATAAAGTCATTGGGACTGTTTGGTCAATGATTGCTTGTTGGCGGGCGGGCTACGATATCCTCGCAGTAGTGCTTGGTGAACGTCTGTGGAGTTGACTGTGTTTCTGCTTTACATATGTCAGCTATGGGGGCATTGGCATGGAAGGTCTTGGGTGCAGCTTTTTTTCGTATTGAGTGCACCCTGGATATGGTATACATCTGAATCTGGTGGAGTCGGTGCCCATATGCATTGCGTGAGGGTAGAGTCATAGTGCATCTCATATCTCGAAACCCTTTCTTCGAAGAAAAACAACTTGCAGACATCCGGACCCAACACTAGGTGGCAGGAGTATTCAGATCCTGTGAATCTACAGCAACACATGCTATGAAGCTCTATTTAATTTGAACTTGTGTAAATGCTTGTTTCAGGCTCATTCAGTCAGAACTCGGTTGTTTGTATTTACCGCTCCCATTTTGTTACTCACCAAGGCCTTAGTTTGGGCTTAACTGATTAGAGTGCAGATAATTACTAAGGGATTGCTTTGCATTGCCTTAGTAACCATCAGCAGGCCATGCTTTGTGTATGTGCAACAGAGCATTGGATAGTAGGGAGCTCCACTAAAGGTAAAGTGCTGGGGAGCCAGCAATACCCTACATTGACCCTCTAGTTCAACACTCCAATGATTGACTTTATTTTTCTTCCTGTTTATTTTAGACCCCTGCATCCTCCGAGGTTCCAATGTTCTAATAGCATAGTGGCCCTTCTGTCTCTGGCTACACTGGTTGTTATCGGTCCTCGCTCTATGCCTCAGGCCTGTAACTCGAGGAGAGTCCTTTAACAACTGTTATCGCCGTCAGATCGCAGCGGGCTCTAATGCTATATGAGTCAGACTTAAAGACTTTATCATTCCTCTTGTGACAATTTACGCTTTGCTTGATTGAACACCATGTTTCCATAGCGACTGCATGCAAATTACATGTGACCTGGAATAATGTGTTCCCTTCCCCTGACCTCGCAGCAATCAGAAACTATGGGTGGCAAGGCACTTAGAAGCAACACATTCTCTTTCACCCAACAGAGTCTGTACATGATATTGAAGTTAGAAAAGTAAAAAAACAAAGTAATAAAAAATGCAATTTCCAATACCTGATATGTACTTGAACATTTGTTCAAGGCACTAGTGTGCAAAAAACAGCACCTTAATCCTAGCCATTACTCGCAACACACTAGGTTGTTCCAGTTGTCCAGAGTTTCAGCAGCTGGACGTCCCATATGTGACTCCAGGCTGCTGAACTGTTTCAGCAGCTGCACATTCCATATCTGACTCCAGGATGCTGAGCTGTTTCAGCAGCTGCACATCCCATATCTGACTCCAGGCTGCTGAGCTGTTTCAGCAGCTGCACATCCCATATGTGACTCCAGGCTGCTGAGCTGTCTCAGCAGCTGCACATTCCATATCTGACTCCAGGATGCTGAGCTGTTTCAGCAGCTGCACATCCCATATCTGACTCCAGGCTGCTGAGCTGTTTCAGCAGCTGCACATCCCATATCTGACTCCAGGATTCTAAACTAGTTCTCAAAAACCAAGAATTGCTGCTGCTCTTCTGGTAGACGTCTGACAGGAGGCAGAGGGTAAAGAGAGCCACAACACGGTCCAAAGTCCTTCCCAAGGTGAAGGACTCCGATAAACGTTTCTGCGGCTCCATTATATGGCCGGAGTCCGTCTCTGTCACGACGCTGCAGTGCGGTGTAGATGGAAACCAGAGTCAGGACTTACTCTCCAGACTGCCCCCACTCCGATGAATTTATCGCGATATCCCCAGTCTCCAGCCTGTCACCTGTTAGAGGAGTTCATTGTGATGTAAATATAGAGTTGCGAGAGCTCTTTCTTAGGTCCAGGGGGGGTTACCTATGAGATGAAGTTAATGTAGCCTAGTTACCAGGTTAGATACACCCCGAACCGGCCTCAAGCCGTGCACCTGTTAAACAAACACAGACATCAATGTAGTTTCATCCATTCCGACTCCGTTCCATGCGGGTTTCGTTATGTTGATTTGTAGAGTGCATTATCACCGGGAAGGGTATCCTGGAGCGGATCCACAGTAAGTCTGATTTCACCTGGGATTTTTGCACGCACACACTGACAATAACACACAGTCTCATTTCTGTTTTGAAAACCCTAAAAATGTTCATTATTTTACAAAATATTGAGTTTCTTTCACTTGGTACTCCTACCAATCTGCATTCCTCCCCCCTTTCCCCTGCCTCTTAAGGTCCTCTCATGGGCCGTTTGTTGGTTAATGTATTTTAACATTAAGTTCCAGCATGATTGTCAGTAAAGAAAATGTACACCCCCCAATCTTACTGACTAAGCTATACCCCTGGGAATTATGTGTCCCCTAGCGGTCTTTCAAGTGAGAGATGATTGCTCATGGAATGTATGACGGGTTAAGCGGGCGAGTGACCATCATCTCTGAGGTGAGATTCATTGATCAGGGTAAGACGCAGGTTTAGTGACTGCTTTGGCCTCTGCAGATACTCGGTCAGTCCTGTCCATTCTACCCCCAGCGAGTCAAACCTTCTGTACACACCTGTTGTCTCGCGTTCCAGTCTGTCCACCTCTGCTCCTCGCAGGAAGCATTTAAGATTACTGAGGGTCTCAGTCTGACCTCTCTCATATGATGCTTTAAGGGGGCACTCTTTGATTGCCTCTAAACAAATATCTTGGCACTCTGAGTCTGGGCGTGTGCACTCACAGATTTCCCACTGCACAGGGATATGGAATAGATCCTCTTCTGGGAACCTGTCTTCTCCTCTGCAAGGCAGTCCAGCATGTTTGCTAAAGCATCAATCTAAAGGTATGAGTTTGACCACTGTTAGAACTTAGTGCAAACCAAATCTAGTCTTTTAAGAGCGTAACCAAACTCCAACGTAGGGTGCAGACCCGCCTCACCAAGCAGAGACTGTGGAGCCGCTCCTTCCAAAGACCCAGCTTGGTGGACCTGGATAGGAAGCGCCCAAGTGAGATCTCCTCACAGTCTTGACATAGGCGAGGTAGTCAGTCAGACTTCCAAAGAGTTTCTAACCAGTTATTTCTGGTGCTCCTGAGATTGAAAGGTTGTCCTGGTGATGACACTTAGTTAGCAGCTCACTACATTGCCGCATGACTCCCACAGCGGAGGTTATGTACAATGGCCTACACCATACTTGTCTGTAGTGTTTGGTAGACCTGGTTCTCGGGCGATAGATTTGCTCCCGCAGGAGATCTGAGCTATAGTGATATCTGGTCTCTCTGTAACGAGACGTCCTCACCAGTAGACCTTGGGTTTCACTCACATCACAAGACATCCTGAATGGGTTGTATTTCCACCGTAAGATGCCCTCAGATTGTCTACTGGTTTCTACGCCCTCTGTTTGGAAGGCGTGAAATACCTTCATTGGTCGTTGAGATTCCTTCAGTGGTTGCCCAGATGCTCTTCAGCAGCACGGGGTCCCTGATTCTCGACCTAGGCTGCAGCAAGATGCTCTCAGATGCTCGTTAGAACAGAGTGAGATGTTATCCGGATTCTTCGGTGTTGCACCAAGACGCTGCACAGTGTTGTGGCCTGACACCTGGATGCCGAGTTAGGACTCAGAGATGTCCTCCAGTTTCTTTGACGCTCAAGCCTTAGAGCAATGTCACTACGAATTGACTCCACATCATGAGATCAGAACAATCCCCGAGCTATGCGCATCCCCTTAGATTTGATTTTGGGGAACGTGGCGCTGAGTTCGGTCCGGTGGCGAGGAGGTGCCTCAGTGGGAGCCGTCTGACCTTTGCGGCGTAGTAGGAAGTCTCTGCTGGTAGAGTTCATGGCGTAGAAGACGTTGGCCGTGCTGGGGAAGGACAGCTCTGGAAAAAAGAAATGAGAATGGTAAAAGGTGTGAAGTTACACTCTGCGCCTATCTGTCATCACATAGCGTCCTTACCGGTCTCTCCTCACACAGACACGCCTCCCCTACACACAGTCCCTTAGCCCCCATTGGTACTTGCCGCTGCTCTCTCGTTCATGCGTTAGCTTTGTCATGACACGCTCAGCTCATCGCTCACCTCGTCCAGTCTGTGTGGTAGCGCTTATCACCGGTATACTCTTTAGGAAGTATTGGGTATGAAATAGGTGCAGGTCAATCACAAGGACAGTCCTATATGCGATTTGTATATGTACCGGTAGAACAAGTTACTAACCTTCAGTAACGCCTTACCTGGTAGAAACACTAGCCACAGATTCCTTACCTTAGAATTATCCCCAGGCACCAGACTGGATCCGGATATTTTTGATTGAGCAGTACCTCTGCGCGCCAGTAGGTGGCGTCATTCAGCTCCGCATGGCATCATCCGAGCCAGAAGTAAAGTGCCTAGTGCTTATATAGGCGCCAACCCAGCGCTCTGACGTCTGTTACTTTTCTAGACTTTCTGCTTCAGAAGCACGGAGCCACGAAGAACACGGACCACTGGTGTGGAATACTAGGGCCCTGAAATACCCTGTTCCTAGAAATCTGTTCTGGAGCGGGATAGATGGGTGGGTTGGTAAGGAATCTGCGGCTAGATAGTCTCTACCAGATAAGGAGTTACCGAAGTTAATTAACTTGATCATCTGATAGAGATTTCTAGCCGCAGATTCCTTACCTTTGAATAGATACGCAAGTAATACCTCCATGGAGGTGGGTCCGTGGACCAATTTCACACGGGGAAGTCGTGCAGGACCACACAGGCAATATGCCCATCCCTACGGACCTGACTGTGTATGCATTAGTGCTTGGTAAACATGTGCAGAGAAGCCCACAGTGCCGCCTGGCAGATGCCCAGGACCAGAAGTCCGCATGCTAACACAGTGGTTGCAGCTTTAGCTCTGGTGGATTGAACACGCAAACCCTCAGGGGGGTTCTTCTTATCCAATGCGTAGCAGATTTTAATACTGAACACAATCCATTGTGAGATGGCCTCTAATTTCTTCGCTCTGACATACCCCACGAAAAGTTGGTGGCCCACTCAGAACTCTAGTGTGACATCACGGCAGAACGACAACGCTCTTTTTTGGTCCAGACGTTGAAGTCACTCCTCTTCTTTGGAGGGATGCGAGGGAGCATAAAAAGTAGGCAGAGTGATGGATTGGCTTGCGTGAAACAGAGTAACCACTTTCGGGAGAAAGGAAGCTTTCGTACGAAACACCAGTTTGACTGGGTAGATGTTCAGATAAGGAGCTTGAACAACAAGACCTGAAGCTCACTGACCCTCCGGCCAGATGTTATAGCCACGAGAAAGGCCGTCTTGATGGTAAGGAGCCTGAGTGGGCGATTGTGAAAGGGCTCACACCGAAGGAGAGTGAGGACAAGATGGAGATCCCACTGGGGTATAATGAAGGGAGAAGGTGGAACCAAATGTAAAGCTTTCAGAAGCCTATTTACAATAGGGGATTTGAAGTGGGATGGCTGATCGGGCAACTGCAGTAAAGCTGGAATGGTGTAGAGATAGCCCTTCCGAGTGCCCAAACCAGCGCCCTGCTGGGAAAGGATTAAAAGCAGAACCTGAGAAAGGGGATCGATTTGTCTTTCTGTACACCATGCCGCACATTTTCTCCAACTGCAGACATAAACCGTCTTGGTGGAGGAATGCCTGGCTGCCAAAATAACGTTACAGACTTTGGGAGGAAGGTCGGAAGCTGTCAACTGTCGCTGCTCAATCTCCACGCAAGATGTCGGAGTGTTGACAGGTTCGGGTGGAGAACCTTCTGCTGCTGCTGTGGCAGAAGATCCTCCCGAAGGGGTAGCCTGATCAGAGGACCAATGGCCATGCTCTACAGCTCGGTATACCAAACTCCGAGCCCAGTCTGGAGCCACAAGAATGACTTGAGGGCAGTCGATCCTGATCTTCTTGAGGACTCTGGATAGGCGTGGTATGGGCAGAAAGGCGTACAGGAGGCCTGAGCTTCACTCAAGATGAAAAGTGTCTCCAAACCACAGCCGCCTTGGAAACTCCAGCAGGCAGAACTGCTGACAACGTATTCTCGTTGGTGGTAAACTGATCTAACCAAGGCTTTCCCACTACTGAAAGAGACCGTACAGCACATTGGCGTAACAATAACCCCTGCAGTGCAGGTGTGGGGGCCCAAGCTCCAGGAGGGCCTTGCCGAGTACAGTGCATGGGCAGGCCGGAGAGCTCCTGAGTGGGTCCAGAGGATGGGGTCCCCCTCCATGCCATTCGTGATCCACAAGGCATTCAGAAAGCCCCCCAGATGTTGAAACACCAGAGATATATGCTGCTGTTTTAGCCATGCCGGGCCTCTCGACAAAAGTTCCATGACACCAACCCGCCCTGCTTGTTGCAGTACCACCTGGCAGTAGTGTTGTTTGTGAACACTTGCACTAGCCTTTCCTGGAAGGAGGGTAGAAAGGCTTTCAATACAAATTGGGTCGCTCAGAGCTCCAGCAGGTAGATGTGCACTCCGGATTCCCCCGAAGACCAGAGTCCTCTGATCTCCACATCTCCCAGATGGTCGCCCCATCTCAGGAGAGATGCATCTGTCACTACTGTCAGATCTGGTTGGGGGAAGGGAGTGGGGTCTGCCTCTGACCCAATCGCGGTTCATAAGCCACCACTGGAAGTCCTGTACAGTTCCCTCTGAGATTTGGACCACGTCGGAGAGATTCCCCTGATGCTGCACCCACTAGAACTTCAGGTCCCATTGCAGAGCCTGTGTGTGCTAATGGGCATGTGTCACAAGTAGGAAGCAGGAGGCCATAAGGCCCAGCAGCCAGAGAGTCAATCTCACCGAAATCCAGAACAGAGGCTGAAGCATCTGTATAGCCTGAATATCCTGGACTCGCAGTTCTGGAGGAAAGGCCTGAAACTGCACTGTGTCCAGAATAGCACTGAGTGGATGTCTGAGAGGGAGTCAGGTGTGACTTTGGCACGTTGATAGTGAACCCCAGTGAATTCAGGAGGTCCGCTATAGTCTGGAGGTGGGGGATGACAGCCTCGGGAGAGCCCACCTTCAATAGCCAGTCGTCAAGATGGGGGGGAAGACTGCCACCTCTGATCTCCGCAGATCAGCTGCGACCACCACCATCACCTTAGTGAACACCCGAGGGGCGCTGGTAAGGCAAACGGGGTGCACAGTGAACTGAAAGTGCCCGTGGCCCACCATAAACCACAGATGACGCCTATGGGCAAGCAGGCCAGGAATGTGGAAATATTAGGCCTGCAAGTCCACCTCTACCATCCAGTCACCTGGGTGCAGGGCAGATAGGACTTAGTGAGTGTGAGCATTATGAACTTTTCCTGCTTGAGGAAGAAAATAAGAGAGCGCAGGTCGAGGAAAGGACAAAGGCCGCCATCCTTCTTGGGCACCAGAAACAGCAACCATGACCTACGTCTGGCATCTGCTCTCTCTCTATGGCTCCTTTGCCAAAAGAGCTGCCACTTCCTGGTGGAGGAGGGATAGGTGGTCTTCATCAGGTGGGAGAGGACGTCTCGAAGGGTGAGGGAGTAGCCCCTTCAGACAATCTGCATTACCCACCTGTCCGATGTTATGGACTGCCAGTGGGGTAGATGATGGCGAATCTTGCTCATGATGATAAACGGGCAGACGAGGAGGGTTTTGAGGCTGCTGATGCCCATGGACTAAACCTGACTGCTGGCTACCCAACCGGTAGGTGCCGCGTCCACGGTCATGCAGAGGCTGGAATGTTTTGCGCCGTGGTGCCTGGGTGGGTAAAGATGTGGCTGTTCGCGCCTTCCTTGACCACAAAAAGAGTGAAATGCAGGTTGAGGATGTTGAAAGGCCATGGAAAGGCCCAAGCACATGGCCGTAGCCTTGCTGACTTTAAAGCGCTCCAGCGCCCAATCCAACTCGTCTCCGAAGAGAAAGGGCACAACCATGAATGATGACTGGACATCCCCAGAAAAACCAGTAGTTCTCAACCAGGCGTGGTGCCCCAGGGACACTGTGACAAAATCGATCTCCCTAGTGTGTCGGTATTGTCTAGTCCTCATGTAATGGTTAACTTAGCTGCATCCCTCCCGTCGGCAACAGCCTGGGAGAGCACGCCTGTGCCTCCTCCGGGACCGAAGGCAGCACATGCGCAACCGTATCCTACAGAGTGTGAGAATTGCAGCCTTAAAGGCATGCAGTGTTTACCGAGCGCAATGGCAGGCTGGTGGAAGAGAACATTTTCTTGCCTAAATTGTCCAGCCTCATGGATTCACGATCGGGTCGTGCGGTTGGGAAAAATCCAGGATTTACATGTGAAGTGGAGGCTTCAAAACCAAGCTCTCCCTGCTAGAGTGTTCCGTGAGCAATTTGGTGTTGCCAGGAGCGGGGCATTGGTGGTGGGCAATTGTCCTGTTCACAGGAGACCCAGTGTTGGGTTTGGACGCAGTCCCAAGCAGTACATCAGTAAGTGCTTTGTTAAATGGGAGAAGCGGTTCATGAGGGGACACTCCTGGCTGAAGCACTTCCATCAAGACATTAGTCTTGACTGCAACTGAGGGCAAGCTAAGGTCCAGGAGCTCCACCGTCCTTCGCACCACCATGGTGGATGAAGCTCCCTCCTCCGTACCCACGGTATGGGGAGAAAACATGCCAGTATCTGGAGACGTGTCCAGCCCACTGGCTTCACCACATCCTCATACCTGTTTAAGAAGTCATAAAGCTGGTATTCCTCAGAGTCCAGTGACCCCTCGCTGAGTCCTAGCTCATACGAATAGGGCTCAGGCTGCGGGCTGGAAGGCATGGCTCCAGCTGGGACCGGAGTCGGCGTCTGACAACGTCCCTGTGGCTTTGTGTCGGAGTTGGGGATGTTAATAGGGATGGTGCTGGGAGCATGAGCCTCAGGATGCCCCGGGGAAGGTCAACATGGCATGACCAATGCCGATCCACATCCATCTGTGGATCCCTGGGTCCCAACAGGCACCGGAGCCCCCGGCGCGGATCCAGTAGGGCCCCTCCCACACCCGTGGGGCCCAAAGGTGCACCAGAGCAAATGGGCCACACAAATATGAGGGGCATAGCCTCATAAAACACTTTCAACTGGCCGGGGGTTGCTCTGGCTCCTGAAAACTTGAGGAGGCACGGCGTCAGCTCACGCTCTGGCTCAACCATGAGCCAGGCCTCAAGTGACGCTCTCTCGTCTCGTTGGCTGATGGACAAGGTGGCAGGACTTACCCGAATGACCCAACGATTTCGAGTGCAACGAGCTTCTCAGACTCCGCGACCGCTCCCGGGACTTTCGTCTCTACCAGAATCTGGATCTGGTCACAGTGTTGCATGTCGAGCTACCACGAGCTTGAGGGATCGCTCTCTCATGGCCTTCGGGAGCATGGAGCAGGAATCAGAGTAGGCTTTCGGGTCTTGGTTGCGGTCAAGGCACCTGAGCAATACAAGGTGAGGGATTGTCACAAACATCGAACGGTGACAGGCGCTGCAGAGCTTAAAGCCGGCCTTCTTGGATGACATATCCTGCCACACCAGGAGAAAAAAAACCTGGAAACAGGTCGAAAAGAGGTAGTAAAATAATGACATGGGGTAACTCTTCCCAGATCTCCGCTGACTGGCGTGGAAAGAAAAGAACTGATGTCAGCGTGCTGGGGTGGCTCCTATACAGGCATTGATTGCGTCACTTCCCGCGCGTTTGATGATGCCATGTGGCTTGGTGAGCAAAATAACGATGGATTAAACCCAGATCTGTGACTGGGGGTGAGTGTTTTGCCATTGTGCAACATTCCGTCCATCATCTTGTGTGTTTTGCCATGTGGAGCAGAACAACGCCACTTAGCCGCACGCAGGTGTACAGCTCCAGAAAAAATGTCAGATCCAGTCTGACGCCTGGGGATAATTCTGAGGTAAGGAATCTGCAGTTAAAAGTCTCTTTTGATTTTGTATAGCAAAGGGTCCATGCAGTCATCTGCTGGTGATATCAAGAGGGTGCACTGCGTATCTCAGCAGACACCCAGCACCAGCCAAGGGTGGACATTTTCATCGCTTGTGCGGTACTGTTGCACTCAAAACAGACACGGTCAACTAGGCTGGGGTATCACCAGAATTTAAGGTAGCTTCCCGATCAGGGATACACAGAGGAGGAGTCTGTGATACAAAGACCCATCTTCCATTGAGTGGGTGGGTGGGGCGAGACAAAGAAGAGAAACAGTGGCCGTTCCTCTGTCAGACAGACAGTCCTTTTATAATCTTTGTTCTAGTCGTTTCTCTCACGGGTAACTAGCAAAGTATTGTAGGGGAAAACTTTACTACGTTGTCGCAGATTGACAAACACACAGCATAGTCGTCCTCGTTTGTCCTGATTACACCGTAATAGCCACTCCTACAATATAGTGCTGTTATATCATATTTTGCTTCCTCTCCTGCACACTGCTGACACTAGGCCCCATCAGTGGTGGTGTTTTAAAGTGCTGTAATCCCAGTAACAGCACTTCAGTCATTCGACAGGTGTGATGGACTTGCTCCTTGTGCAGTTTTGCCTCTGATTATTCTTATAACACTCAGTCTGCTGTATGGTGTGCAGTCGCCACCTTCACTCCGAGGATTCACCCACTGTTCGAAGCGCTTACAGGTGCATTGCTGAGGGGTTCTCATGGCTAGGGGCTGAGGCAGAGGAGATACCGTCACCCTCCACGGCGCCTTGTCTTCCACTCAACCTTCTTTTATCTCCATCCATTTGTCCGATGATGGCCAACTTCACTGTATCTCACACACCCCTCATCCATCATCACCTCAACCCTCGTCCTCCTCACCTCATATATTTCTCTTCCATCCACATTTCACATCCTCTTCATCATCCTCACCTCAGCTCATCTGCTCCCCATCACTGGGTCATACTGCGGACTCCTTTCACCACCTCATGTCTCCCTTCCCTCATACCCTTGCGTATCTCATCCTCTTCAGCACCTCATTCCTTTCATCCTCAACATTCCAGTGTTTCTTATTGTTTTCACCACCTGGTCCCCCTCCTCGTTCTAACTTCATCTCTCACCCTTCACACCTCCTCTTTCCCGTGACTCTCTCCCCTTTCGTTACCTCATGTCTCTAAGCTCCATCATGTCACGTCTGTCATCCTCACTGCCTCATCTCTCTTCTTGTGCTCCTCACCTCATGTCTCACATCTTCTGCAACTCTTCATCTCTCACCTCATCATGTGTCTTTTGTGTCTCTCTGTACCTTCCACACCTCATTTCTCTTATCCCTATTACCACCATCTAATGTCTCTTTTTCCACCTCATTTCTCACCCCCTCACCATCTTGTGCCCCTCATCTCTCACTTTGCCACCTCCCCTCTGCCCGTCTCTCACCCTTCTCCTCTGGCAGCAGCTGCACCAGCTGGTAGTTGGCGGCTCCGAGGCGGTCGTGGTTGTGCTTCTCCAACACCTTGGTGATCACTGCCGGTGTCTTGTCCTGACTGGTGATCTGTGGAGGACAGGAGGGAAGAGAGGAGTAAAACATACAAGTAACAAACATTATGGGTCATGGGGACATGGAAGCAGTGGCCCACGCACAGAAAGCAAGCACAAAAAATCACAACAAAAAGGACAAAATCACCCACACAAACAAAAGATGCACCCACTTGCCACTTCTCCCCTATTCATTGAATGACACCCAGATAAAATCTCAATGGTGAATACAGAACTCGGCCTATGTGACGCCCAGCCCACGCGGAAACCTTGTTGATGAGCCCACACGTGTCTTAAGATCCGTCGCACCTAAGAGAGTTAGTGGTAGCTTTCGTGAGGCTATTTCTCTGGGTCTAGGGGCAGTCATCTGTCCATTACTACTGTTTACTTCTCGCGAGCCAGGGCCTCGAGTGCTCCTGCCCTCTGTGGATACCGAAGCTCTCCATTAAGGCACTTGAGTCTGGAGGACTAGCAGGCAAGACTGACTGCTGGACATGGCAGTCATTTTGGAACACACAATACTCCTATAGCCATGCAATATACATTTCTCATATTTACATATTAGCAATGTAGGTTGGGTGAAATTGTGATGCGGTAGCGCACTTGTAATGGGAAGTCCTACACCACTGGGTCAAGATCCAGAATTCTCTGCGATCCTCTGAAACTTTCTAGTCTTGGTCTCTTACTATGATTCTGTTTTGAGTATCGAGTCGATGGAACAACGTAGACCACTGAAACGCTATGCAATGCGATACTATGCCGGCTCTTTGTTATAGTTTGCCTGTCGCCCTGCGAGCTACGAGGGACCACTCAATGGTTTTAAGATCAGGTTACGTAGAAACAGCCAAAATATCATACATGTCACAACTAGTTCAGCCTCCCGAAAAACACCACTAAAAAGTTAACTGTGAATTGTACCCACAGCAAAATCATGTCGTAAGTCACCAATCTGTGGGGCCGTGGCAGACGGAGAACTGTTTTCTGCATCTTCTCTGCACAGAGAGAAAATGGCTGATGGCCCCAATCAATAAATTCTGGAACTAAGAAACTGGTTTGTAAATGCGTAGTCGTATATAGTCCTGTACACCTCTTCTTGTTTAGGTGATACACTGGAAGATCTTAGTAAACAAACTTACCAATTATACATTTTAAAGATCTGGAGACTCTGTTTACAACTGAGTTCTTATGTGGTCAAACCCCTTCTCATCATGACGTGAGGTGTCTGCAAAGCTGGGCCGGTTGACTCAGGGGACTAATGAACCCCCATGGCCACAAGTTTGAATCTTGATGGCCCACTCTATCTTTCCTCCGTCCGAGATCGATAAAATGAGTATCATTGAGTTGGGTAACAATAAATATTTATAAAAACAGACTGTATTTTTATAATAATGTAGACACTAGAATGAACAAGATCCACTGGAGGGTTCCGGAGATATAGATTTTACAAGTAATAAAGAATCAAAGCACTTTTCTCAACAGCGAACAAGCCTTGGCAAAATCAATGAATTGGACACTTGGAAACTTATTCAAAGGAAACTTAGATAAGTGTCAGTGCAGTCGGTTAGAAGTACATGGGGTGCCCAACTCCAACAGGGAGCTAGTCAGGGGTCCCGGCAAGGTCCTCAGGAACAGTTACCTTCACTGAAGAATCAGTCCTTCAACAGTTCCGGGCACTTTATCTGCATTGGAACGGATTCCTACGGAGTGGTTCAAATGCACGGGGTGAAGGATGCTGTGGCTGCGACGTGGTCGATGGAGGGCTTCCTGCAGGAATTCCTTGGTCCAGGAGGATGGTGAGGGGGCTCTGGTTGCAGAGTTGACGTCCTACGAAGTCATCTACGGTCTGGCCGAAGTCCAGTAGTCCCTGGACTACCAGTCGCACGTTGTCGCGGTCACAGGCCAATCTTTCCTGGGTCTTGAGGGTCCCAGCCACTCTGCGATACCACTCCCAGGCTCAGCAAACTTGGGCGGAACTCTGTGCGTAGCGTCTTGGTCCTCAGTGTTGCACGGCGGCAGTGGTACCGGCTTGAAGACTGCGGGCTACCAACTTGCCCCAGCAGGGCTCTTCAGCTGCTGTGTCCATGTGCTGCGAACAGTAGGCCAGTCAGCTGGCCCTTGGCTTGACTGGGCTCTGGAGAACGCTTCTCCATCAGCAGGACATGGCAGGGACAGTCGCTCTCTTTGGTAGCCACCAGGAGCAGTCTTTGACGGTGCGGCCTCTCTTTGCTGGTCCCTCGGAGCCGCTGAGAAGTCTTCGGTCCTTCTCCTTAGTCGGTCGAGATCTGAGGCCTTCGTGCCAAGCGTGCCAAGGGTGCGCCTCTTTATGCTCAGAAAGTGCCCTCAGGACAGGATGCAGCTGGTGGCCAATGGCCTACCAAGTTCCCTCCCACTTGCTGTGGAGTGTGGCATCTGGCTATCCCAGGATGAACCATTCTGCCCACTCCCAAGATGGCGAGACCTGTCTCTTGATGTTCAGACCTTCCTAGCCCTTCCTCGGGTTGTGGCCATCTCAGGGCTACACACCCTTGAGGAAGCTGGTTTGGCAACTCGTTTCCCCTCTCTGCTTCCTCTGCCAACCTGTCTACCACAACAATGGGGCAGCCTTCCCCCCTGGTGTTACACATCTGCCCCTCAAAGGTGGCTTCACCTTTGAAGTCTGCCTTTTGGGGCTAACATCCAAGTGGCTTCCTGTGGGAGGGAGTGGCATCTCCCTGGCCTGCAGTCCCTCATTGCTTTCCTTCCTGGGAGTTGTTGTCACGTCTCTCTAGGAGAGCAGAAAGCTGTCTTGTGGAGCAGGCACCATGTGTGCCCGGGAAGGCACAGGAGTTTTAAAGGCAACTAAGTGGCAGCTTTGCTAAAGCTACACACGGCAACTAGTTACATGAATTTCGACTTGAGACATAAGTCTGGCCTAATGTAATGAGTTGTTTTATACCTTAGAGTGCCCATTTAGGTTGCACTGTTCAATAGTTAGCCTGTACTCGCCAATTGGGCGACCAAGTCTTTCCACAGTAAAAACGGTGGTTCAGTGTGTTTTTACTGTTAGGACATGTAAAGTACATGTCCTGCCTGGGTCATATGTTGCACCCTAACTTTAGGGCTTGATAGGCCTTCCAGAGGAGTGACTTACACGTCTTGGGGAAATGGTGGCTTGGCCATTGCTTTCAACTGCAAAGTTGGACTAGCAGTGTGCAGCTGCTCTACCAGTCTGCAGTGGAGGACTGGGGGACTTGTTTGACCTGGGGACCTCCAGGTTAGAACACTCAGTGCTGCACGCCCTGGGGTACCCCTCTAACTGACATGCCATGGGTAGTAAGGCACCAGTTACTAAGGGCTTACAGGTAAGTTCGCCATTTCCAATTGGGTACAGCCAATTCAACATACATTTTAGGAGCAGGGAGCTGAGGTGGGCTAATCTGGCCTCAGTGCACTCTCAGAGACAAAAACCCAGAAGCATCAGTACAAAAACGAAAGGGTGGCCATACAGAAAGAGGCATTACGTTTATGTGCGATTTATGAATAGACGCTATGATATCACTAGAAGAACTCTGTTTGTAGTTCCGCCGGGAATCAGCCAAGGAAGCCTTATTTACAAAGCTCATAGCAGTGGCCACCTCATCATGTCCAGAACGTGGCCGTTTAGAATAGGGGACAGTTTTGGCGACAGCAACAAACATACATATCAGTCCAAAGACGCACTGCATTTCATACCACCCTTGGGCCGGATCACTTGTAAATCAGTTCCACACCAGATTCTGTCTCACCGGTTTAAAGATGCCGTTAATGAAAACAAATAGTCATCATCCATTCCTTTCCAATTGATTCATGTCTGTATAGTCACTCTTAGTATAATCTATCGGTGATAGTATGGTTGTATTGTTCTTCCTATTCAATACAACAATCCAACGCATTTCGGCTCACAGACCCTCCATCAGGGCATGCTTCAACATATAAAAAAATATACATTTGACAAAAGACACAAAACAGTGTAGTTTATTAAATGTGAAACCATGTTGTGACATGGTGCAAAATCGTCCACATGCCACTATCATGAATCATGGTGCAACTGAATTACGAACACAACAAAACCCCACGTTTTCACCACGCATCAAAAAATTCTCTCCTTAACCTTCCAATACATCTATAAATATATAAAAAAAACTCACTGGTTCCCGTAACGACAGCTAGAGTGCATACCGCCAAAAACATACGACTGATGTGAAGTAACCAAAGCGCTCACTGAGCGCAAATTATTAATCAATACCAAATTATGATTCAACACATCAAACGCAACTGCAAATATCTTTCTGTTTGGAGTAGTCACCTGTGAATCCTCAAAATAGAACTAAGACCAGCCTCAAAGCGGTTCCATATTTGAACTGTTACCGCAAGAGGGTCACCCGGAAATGAACAGCGAGAACTCAAGCATCCAATAGGTGCATCCATGCTCGCTCAAACCGTAATACACAAAAACCTAATAAATGAACAAAACTTACCACTAATACGCCAACCAACAAAAATAACACAAGAAAACTGAAGAAGAACCAAACAGCAAAGTGAACAAAGGAGACTCACAAATGGGGTCATGCTCCACACGTGCAAATGTTGCGTAAATCCAGTATATGTATCACTACGGTGGTCATATTGAAAAGAGAAATTAGTACACAATCACGATTAACTACATGATGGCAAATGTGGCTAAGGGCATACACACTGATTCATGATGATGAAACTCCCCTTTTAGAAGAGGTACCAGACCGTGGGCCATATTCTCAGGAGACCCCCAGAAACCTGTGGCTTGGGCATGATCCAGGTACGAGAGGCTTCTTCATGAAGCGGACGCCTTGAGATATTAATAAGAACGTCCTGTGTCTTCGAGTGGTGCTCAGAAACGAGCTGACGTCACTAGTGGGGGATCGCGTTCACATCTACAAAGCTGAGACAGGCCCTAGAAGGTGAGTGTGCTGATAGAACCAGCACTCAATCTATTTGCTGTCTACGTGGTACTAGCAGCAACTGCAAACAATAGCAAACTGGCAGAAATATTAAACTGAATCATCAGATTCTGAAAGATGGGAACCTGCAGCCCTCTCTGCTGAAGCTCCTTTACGTTAAGGGAGAAGCCAGACAAGACCCTGCCCGCCAAGTCTCTCCGCATTCGTTCCGCTCTTCTGCATTGCGAGATGTTCCAACAAACGTTCTGTACAAGCACCTTGTTTATCCAATCTTTCTGTACTCCAGTGTGAAGTTAAGAACTAGGCAGGAAGCCTCAGCAGTTGCAGCTCACGTTTGCTTCACTGGACTTGCAAGAAGCACCTCCACTGTGAGTTTAGTTGACCTGGACTGTAGACGGTACTAGAGCCCCACATCTGATGTCCATCTAATGCTGAAGACGCACAATCCGGCACAGGGTCCTGCTAGAAACCATCTGCAGACTCCTATCTCACGGAGGTTTTTGTGTGTGTGAGTCTGCAATAGTTCACATATCTTAACAGTTTCTGATCTATCGCTGGCTGATCCATCGCTGGCTGATCCATCGCTGGCTGATCCTTCGTGACCAAGTCAATGGGCAGTAACTTGAGGTGTCCTTGATGACTTACAGGTGGGTTTAGATCAGGCTGCAGCACACACATGGCTGTGCTTCAGAAAATCCACAATCTCTTACTGATCAATGGCTGATCCTTCCTGATCGTTTATTATCTTTGACATGATCAAGCATTCAGTTCCCTGGGATACCCCTGCAAACAGTGTGGGCATCGAGGGCACGTTCTTCAGTGGTTTACCCAGTGGCTGCCGATATTTCAAGCGGGGAGAGGGGACATGCCACACACACACTCACCCATCTACTCACTCGCTCACACGCCTCTGCATTCACAAGCACTTACACACCCATTCACAGCACAAGCTCACAAATACACATACATTCATACATACACACACGTATTCACCAAACATTAAAAAACATAACACTTACCTTCTGTAGCATCCTAGAGACATAAGCCTTGGCGGTTTCAGAAGGCCTCCTCTCATTGGCTGACCTTAGGACAGCCAATGAGAGGTCCCTGCCTCGTCCCAAAGTGCCATGGGGTCAGTGACACTTGCTGACCCCATCCCACCCCACTTTGTGATGAGACGTCCCTGAAGGACCCTCGCCGGGGCACTTCAGGGCTTAAACTGAAGCACCCAGGTCCGAGGCTATCAGCGACTCGCCCCCTCATCACTAGCGGGAGGGCCTTGAGGTTCTTTGCCAGGCTGGCGAGGTCATGCCCAGGGGGCTGTGACATTTTCAGCCAGGCAAAGTTCAGCTCAGGCAGACAGACGGCTTTTTGGTTAGTTCCTGGCTGCCTGACCTAAAAATAAAGAGTGTATTTCAGGCTGACCTTTGAGTAGCTTGACCAATACTCTTTATGTTGACTAAAAGTGAGGAGGCGGGCCCCTCCGTCCTTAACCCCTTCCATGCTCATGACGAGCTCAGCTCGTCATGCAGTACACTGCTCGTGTGCTTATGACGAGCTCAGCTCGTCATGAATAATGGGATTCAAGGATCTGCAGCACAGAGGGGGAATTGCTGCAGCAGTCAAGGTGTTAAGGAGGGGCTGCTACTGGGTTTACCTCTTTTTTAGCAACAGTTCGGCTGACACTGCTGAATGTACAAAATAAAACCACATCTCACATACCAAATGCAATCATGATGCAAACAGACAAACAATCTTGCACTTCCTGCGCCAGGTGAAGCCGAAACATTGTTCTTTGGTGATTCCATCTATGTGAGTCGTGCCTTTCACGTAGATAAGTACTTATATGTTACCATGGAGTAACGTTTCATTGGGACACTCCATGGAACATTGAGATGCTAATTTTAGGGGCACAGCACAGAGTCTTATGGGGCCTGAATATCAAGGAGTATCACCTGCAGGTTTACACAGAGATTCTGTGGCCCTTGGGGCGTGGCCTTCAGGAGTCGCAATGAAGGATGTTGGGACCAGTCATGCAGAGGATACTCTAGAGTGTTGTAGCAAAGGATGCTATGAGATCACAGGGCAGGATGGTGAGGCACCTGCCATGAGGTCACTTACCAGGATGCTCTTGTACATGTTGCCGTTCTCCAGGGCCATCTGTACCCGGATGATGCGACACTCCGAGTTTTCATCCTTCGGGGTGACCTCCGACGTGGAGGGAGTGATGAAAGCAGAGCCGCAGGAGGCTGACCGTCTGTGGCCCTTCATGAAGGTTGATGCAGGTGGGCTCAGCATGGCGGGGAGAGGTGCAGGGGGCACCGGGCCTGGAGATGGCAGCCCCACTGTATCCAGGGACGATACCGACGTAGACTTCATGTGCTGAAATCCAAGCGAGAGACAGTCACTTGGTGGCCAACACAAGGAGAAACACTTTGCTCCTTTGTGGTCAAAGGGCCAACATTATAGCAATATTGCGTCTGAGAGAGAAGCTGGAGGGGCCAGTATCTGATTGAACCCGTGGTTATGGGTGATAGTCCGCTGCTTCTGCTCTCTCGTGCCTAGACGTGGACCAAAGGTTGTGTAACGTAAAAGTTAAGATTCAGGGAAGCAGCCCTTGTCATAATGTTGGCGCTACATTGATGGAGTTCCTCTCTGCAATTTATTATAATCTGCCTTTGCCCCCTCATTGATTCACAAGCAACAAATAACATTGGACACAGCGTAAATTACACCCTCACCATCACCATTGAACTGTACCACAGCTGCCATTGTGGTCTGTACAATGGCCCCAATTCTCCCTTTCTTAGTGTGAAATGTGTGTGTTGTCCTGGCTTCCTGTAAGTTGCCCCATCTGCTTACGTGTCATGGTGTTTTTTTGCTGGTGCTTAGTTAGAGGTTTGCACACACTCAGTCTGTGTACCTGTTCCTGCTGGCCTTGAATTGGTGTGTAAGATGTACACTGGCGGTTGTAGCTTCTCAATGTGTCTCCTTTCCTATTCCCCAGGGAACCATTTGTTGCTGGGATGAACGTGAAAGGAGGATTTTTCTTACATTTTCTGGTGGGGGAAATCAAATTTGTCAAGATTTGGCCCAGGCTGTTTTGCACATATTGGTGGAGGCAGCTTGAGATTGCCTGTCTGCAAGATTTAAACACACTCAATGTGGAGACGAGGAGGGTTCAACCTGCTTAAGGTGGAAAAAGGGTGAGGTGCGGCTGGTGCTAGAGCTAGGTTTCTGATGACCCTAAGGATGCTTTAAGACATTTTTGGCATGGAAACAAACATTGAATCAAAAAGATGTATTACCTGGTTGCACAGCAACAACGTAAAGGACACTTATAATGTTGTGACCTAGAAAGAATTAACTATGACGTTTGGGGAAGTTATCAAGCCTTTATTCAGATGCTGCAGTGCACCAACAATCGAAGGTTCCAAGAGAAAATTATGGCGTGCAGCCGTAAGTACCCCCTCACTTTACCAGCAGTATACATTTTGCTGAGAGATGCATTCTCTATCAAGGAGATCTATGGGTGCACCGGTGTGTGATGCGAGTGTGAATGTGGGGGGCACGTTTTAACAAAAGTGGGGTCAGAGAAGCATTTTTAACCAATGTGTGCTTGGATGGAGGTGTGAAATAGAATCATACATTGAAGGATAGAAGGGTACATCAGGACATCTACAAGCTTGTGCTGTAAGTGGAAGTTAAGCCTTTGATACACGACATTGTGAGGTTATGATGGATGTTTACATAATAAAGTTCATTGGTTGACATAGTCTCTCCTACATTATGTTGGAAAAGGAGAGGTTTGCCAAGTAAGTTATAAGATTAGGGCACAGTTCTAGCAGAGCAAAGAAAATACAGGAACATTCATATTGAACATATTGATATATCCCAAAGGAGAATTTGTTTGTTGGATTGTTGCATGGTTGAGAAGGGTTACATAGCAAATAAGGGGTCTTGTCTATTATACAGGAGACACTAAAAAAAGAATGGCATAAAGTTACACCAGAGGCAGTAATGCTAATAGAGTGATATTTGCTAAATAAGGATAGTAGATGTAAAATGGGTATCTCTTTGTGCAGAAGAACCAGGCAGTGTTGGAGGTGCATTAGGTGTGGTCTGGTCCCACAACCAATGAGTGATCGACTAACGGAAGCATTAACACACCTTGCCGGAGTAAGAATTATAGAAGGAATTGACTTCTCGGAATGCTTTGCCCTGTTGTGTTAGGCAGAAAATTAGAAGGAGGCCTGTGCATTTGCATTGATCTGAGAGACATAAATTATATTGTATAAATAGATGATATCCTGTGGTAAACATCTGAGAGCCATTAGTCGCTATGGGGAATGCTAATTAATTTGTTCCCAAATTCGAGGTCACGTCAATAATTTAGGACACTGTTGGGAACCTGAAGGATACCCTTTGGATAGGCTTTTCAGCCGTTCTCTTAGAGCGTTCTATAAAGTAAATATCTGAGGTTATATCTAAATATTCAACTTCCATAACAGTATTGTGTTTAGTAAAACTGCAATATGGTATTTTTACTACTTTATTACGGGCTTACAAAGTTGTTTTTCACCAGCAAAAATTGTGAAGTTCACTATTTTAATCTTTTTTTATGTTTTTAGTTTACCTTTGCTAAAGACTAGGTTTTTCTGTATTACAAGATAATTTTCACTGCATTTTCATTAACATTTAACCCAGCCACACTGGTAAATGTATTCAGAATTTGTTTTCCTTAAAAGGTAAATTTTGCTAAGTTTTTCTATGTATAGGGGTAAAATATTTGTAGAACTTTTGTCGGCAAACCTACTTATTTTGCTTTCCTATTGTCAATGGTATTGCATAGAAAACTGCACTGTAAGGTATAGTGTGCAGAACTATTTTTTTATTCTTAAAAGTAGGCTAGGAGGATATGTGCAACATAAGTTGTCATGAAAGAAATCATTTTCGCTCACAGGTGACTAAGAGAGAATGTAAACATTTGACAAGCTCTGAAGTTTTTCTATTTACAAAGGTTGTCAAGAGAGCTTTCCATTTTCATTTACCTGAAAATGTACAAATACATACTGAGGATAGTGAAAAGGATGTAACACTTATGAGTGAGATCATTAAAGGTGCTGATTGTCGGCCTACATTGCCCCTTTGCCAAGAGACTAACAGCATGGCTGAGCACAGGACTCTGCTAGTGGTGCAGAGTGATGCTACTGATCAGGACAGGTACAGGCAACAACACTACTGGTCAGTACAGGCGCTGCAGAGTGGTGCAGAGAGATGCTATTGATCAGGATGGATACAGGAAGGTACAGACCAGTGCAGAGTGATGCTATTGATCAGGATGGGTACAGTCAGGCTACAGAGCGGTGCAGAGTGATTCTGTTGATCGGGACGGGTACTGTCAGATTACAGAACGATACAGAGTGATGCTATTGATTAGGATGGGTACAGTCAGGCTACCGGATTCTTCAAAGAGGTATTCTACCAGGAAAAGATTCCAAGCGTGTTAACTCATGGAGAGGTTAGGAGCACCGGTGGGTTTGGTCTGTCGTCCACCACGAGAGTTCGATGTTAATGATATCGCAGGCTTTCTTTGTTTATATCCTCTGGTGGTTGACATGAATGAATGAATGAATGAAGTGGTTTTTATAATGCGCAAACTTAGCCCAATGGGCGTCAAGGCGCCTAAATCAAATGTGGAGGTTAAGACCCCTCTATGCAGCATTATCTCATAGGTAAGCACTCTTGAAGAAAAACGTTTTGAGAGCCTTTTTGAATGACTCTATGGAGGGAAGAGTTTTTATATCAATAGGAATGGAATTCCAAAGCTGTGGGGCAACCACAGAGAAAGCTCTGGCTCCCCATCTCGCAAGTTTAAAACGGGGCACAACAAGTTGACAAAGTTCCGAAGAGCGAAGATCTCTTGTAGGAACATAGCGCGAAAGAAGAGAGCCCATGGCACTTGAGGGACCTTCTGTCAATGCTCTGTAAGCCAGACACAGAATTTTAAAGGAAATTCTGTGCTGGACAGGAAGCCAATGAAGGTCCTTCCGGGCCACAGTAGCGGAAGCGGTTTTGGGGAGGGCAAGGACAAAGCGCGCTGCAGCATTCTGCACAATCTGCAGTCGATGTAAAAGGCTTTTGTTGGCTTCCATATACAGAGAGTTACAATAATCTAACCTTGAGCCAACCAAGGCAACTGCAACCTGTTTGCGTGCCTGGGGGGAAAGATATCCGCGGATTCTGTTAAGTATCCTGATCACACCCCAGCAGGTGGCCACGGTCCTGTTGACTTGTAGGGACAGAGAGAGTGAGGTGTCAAATATTACACCCAGGTTTCTGGCGGATTGGGAGGGAGTGGGGCAGATGCCAAGAGAAAGTGGCCACCACTCACTCGACCAAACATCTTGGTTTTTCCCAAAGATCAACACCTCAGTCTTTTCGCCGTTCAGTTTGAGGGAAATTATAGTCATCCAGTCTGCCACAAACTGCATGCATACCCTGAAACTGGCGGCAGATGCCCTGACAGAGGAGTGAGCCAGTGACACCATGATCTGGGTGTCATCTGCGTAGGACACCACCTCCATCCCCTGAGATCTAACTAGTCTTGCCAGGGGAGCCACATAGATGTTAAATAGGGTCGGACTTAAGGCCGACCCTTGTGGCACCCCACACTGCAATGACTTAGCAAGGGAGAGGTGGTTCCCAAGCATCACTCTCTGCTCCCTATCCAACAAAAAGGAATTGAGGAGGCTCAAGGCCGGTCCCATGACACCAGCTTCCCTAAGCCGAGATGTAAGAATGGCGGGGGACAGGGTGTCGAACGCGGCCGTGAGGTCTAACAGAACCAATACCGTAGTTTGGCCAGCGTCCACTTTGCGTCGGATGTTGTCGACCACACAAGTGAGAGCGGACTCCGTGCTGTGATGTTTTCTGAAACCATGTTGCGTGTTATCCAGGTATTCAGATGAATCAAGGAAAGAGGACAGATGAAGGTTCAGATGCGCCTCAAGCATCTTAGCGGGGGCAGGAAGGAGGGAAATCAGTCTAAAGTTTTTCAAAAGGGCCGGATCAAGGGACGGCTTCTTAAGAAGAGGTTTAACAATCGCCTTCTTTCATACAGGGGGAAAAGAACCCTGAGTGATAGCTTTGTTCATAACCTCATGCATAGGAGGAAGAAGGCTATTTCTACATTCTTTCAGTTTTTTCAGTGGAAGAGGGTCCTGGGGGGAGGCAGATTTAGTCCTGTCAAGTAACATGTTCAGTCCTTCCAGGGATAGAGATGGAAATTCCGTAAGAAGGCGGGAAGGATCTTTGCCTAAAGAATCAAGACTAGATATGACAGGCGGGATGTTTTGATCCAGAGCCCGGCACTGGACTTCTAAGGAGACATGTATATCCAGAATTTTTTTATGAAAGAAGTCAGAAATGTTATTACACAGCTCTTGTGAACTAGCTACGGGATCTGGGGTCTGCAGGGAGCATAAGGTGTCGGCGATTTTAAAGAGCTCCCCTGAGGAGGAAAGAGAGCTGGTAAGATTGGAGAAATACTCCTGCTTCTCTATTACCACTCTTCGTTTATATTCCCGCAGTGCAGACTTGTGGGCCTCTCGATCATTAGGATCCCAAGATTTTCTCCAAATTCTTTCACTGCTCCTACATTCCTGTCTCAGAAGTCTCAGCTGATCAGAAAACCAAGGTGCCGTGGGTTTTCGGCGAGCTACATAACGCAGAGATGAGGGGGCAAGTTGTTCAACTGAGTTGGAAATGGAGTCCGTAAAGTCTTGAGCTGCCTCGGCTGCGTCTTTTAAGGATAAAGATTGGAGAGTGGAGACAAGAGGGGCAAGAGCCTCATCAGAGATAGTCCTGAGGTTTCTCCTGAGGGTGAATGGCGAAGTTAGGCAGTTAGTAGGGCATGAGGCGGGGATGGAGAATTCCAATGGTACAGCAAAGTGGTCTGTCCAGACCAAAGGTAACGGTGGGCCAGTGGAAAGCCTAGTGTCATTAGAAAATACCCCGTCAAGTATATGCCCAGCTTTGTGGGTAGGACTGTTCACAAGTTGGGTGAAGTTACATGCATCTAACGAATCGACCAATGATATTGTGTCATTAGAATTGACCTCATCAAAATGGAAATTAAAATCACCCAAAATAGTAAAGGCTGTTTTTCCAAAGTAAGGTTCCAGAATAGTTAATAGTTCTGCAGAAAAGCTGGCCCTAGGACCGGGGGGCCTATATACCAGAATACCAGTAAAGGAAACCGATGGAGATAAGGTGATACAAAAGTATAATGATTCAAAACGGTCTGGAGGCATTGATAGTGTTTTAATTACACAGGAAAAGGAGGATTTAAGCAGAATGGCGATGCCTCCTCCTCTACGCAGGGGTCTATCCTGCCTGTAGAGAGAATAGCCGTCAGGAATAGCCAAAACCAGATCGTGTCCTGAGGTATCTGAGGCCCAGGTCTCCATAATGAACACACAATCAGGCTGTCGGTCATCCACGAAATCGTGGAAGGCGACATTATGCCTAATAAGCGACCGAGCGTTAATTAGGAAGCCAGTTCTTCGGGGCGCCTCAGGCTGTTTAGGCGGGAGATGTGATCTTACTGCTCCGGTGCAGGGGAATACAAAGGGAGCCATACAAGCCCAACATCTAAAGGAATGCAGGATCCCTTCAGGAGAATAGTGATGGAGACAAGTCTGGGATGAAGGCCTCAGCGCGAGGAGTTCTGATTTGGAATATAGCCCAGTTATTTCATCAAGGGGGAAAGGAGAATCAGCTGAGTCCAGCCCGACCTGCAGCCCGTCCTCAGCGCGGACGGGCGCAGACGGGCGCAGACGGGCGCAGATGGGCTGGACTCTGGCGTGACTCCGGCGGGCATCCGGCGCGTCCGCAGACGCGTCTGCTACGCGGAGAAGCCTGTCCCCTTTTAAAGGCAGCTAGAGCGCGTCAGGGCGGACCCACACCCAATATGGCCGCTGTCGCCCCCTCGCCTCCCCGGGACCAACTCTCAGCGTCGATACTCAGCTGAGAGTGGCCCAGGCGGTAGAGGGAGGTAGGAGGAGTCCAATCCGAGTTCTAACGCTTTTTAAAATCAAGCGCGAGTAATTACTAGCGTGGCAAATATAACAGTTCTAAAATGCTTTTCCCCTCAAACAAAGGTCACCTAGTGATTCAGGTAGAAGATAGGGAGAAGGACATCAGGTAAGGTTTGATCTCTAGCGGCCGACACACACTTCTTACCTTTGTCATGCGCGTCAGAAGAGATGTGTCTGGACTCAGCTGATTCTCGTGTGTGTTCACCCCCAAAAACTCAAAAGAGCTGTCAGAGGGTCGCTTGGGGGAGCTCGGCCGATCCCAGGTGCAGGTGCCAGGTCCAAAGGGAGCCGCAACTGAGGTAAGGAGACTGAGAGGAAGAGAGATGGGTGGTTAGAAGTGGACAAGGGAGATGGAGAAGAGGAGCACAAGGTGATAAGAGACTGAGACCAGATACCAAACCACTGAAGCAGCAACAACAAACACCAGCCTGACTCTAACAGCACCATACGATATTCAACCACAGAGCGGACCCGCAGACCACCCTCCTAGGACACAACTTGTTCTTTGGTGCAAATCTACACATTTTTTACAGCACTCCTTCACTTACTCCATACAGTGCGTGATCACCAGGGTGGGTTTGATGGGTCGAGGAGGGACCGGGGCCAGGTCCAGGGGAGGTTCGATCTCGCACGAGAGGTGGTAGCTGAAAAGCAAAGATAACATGCGGACAGTGGGTACAGAGCCTGCTTCACAGCAAAAACCCTGCCAAGACCTGCAATGGGACAGACCTGCCAAGCCGAGGGTTTGAATAAACTTCGCGCCCTACTGCAGGGAGAGCAGCAGAGATTAATTTGTGCTGGGGGTTGCAGGTGATGGCCGCCAGCATTTTGTGGACCAAGACTTATTTTTCACCATTGACTTTGACTCAGCGTAAAAATGAGAAGTGAAAAATAGAGAAAGTAGAAGAATTGTATGACAATAATGACAAGAGAAAGCATAGATAAAAATGAACCTGCAAGAGTAGGATACATTTGATAGGAAGCGTGTAAGGGAGTGAAGGAAAGAAGCAGGAGGTAGAATTAAGACAAGGCAGCCTTAATACTTGGCCACTCAGGCATTTTCCGGATCGTGCAGCAGCCTCCTAGTTAAAACTCTGCACCCAGCGCTTATCGGCAGCTATTCACTCATTCATTGCAATCTAAGCGCTAGAGACCAGGCGCTCACCTGTCTGCCTCGCTCAGCGCCTTGATGCTGTGGAACCATCGCACGAAGGCCGGGTCCGGCTCCAAGTCGTAGTTTTTACAGATGGACTGAAGCAGACGGATCTGGGCCAAGATCTCAAACTCCTAGGGAGACAAAGAAGCCACAAAGATAGGAGATCTGCCAGAAACACAGCGAGTCCAAAGCAAGGGTGAAGCAAACAGAGACATGAAAAGAAGCGGGAAAGCTCCTCGGAGCAGGCGGGACCTACCTTCCGGCGCTTGTCGAAGTTGAGGTAGCCATTCTGAAAGAGGAACAGTAAAAAGGTGCTTCAGTTATAGCCACTAGCAGAACCTCTCGCCTCCTCCCCGCGGATCTGCTGAATGCATGTGTGACTCAGTGTGGATGACGGGGAAAGTCAGTGTATATGTGCACACGGCAGGCTGCCATCTTGGGAGCACTCCCTGCATGTGCTTCGCCTATGTTATGATATTTTAATCTATTAAGCGCCTTGAATCCCCCCCAAAGGGGTATCACGGCACGGGACCAAGATGACGGGTGGGAAGCAAAAGAAAAAGGCACTCTTAAAATCGGTAGCTCTTAAGCGCTTTTTTGAAATGCGAGTTTTTTTCGCGGGTGCGTAGTTGCAGTGTCAGTTTATTCCAAAGATGAGGGGCAGGATGGAGAATAATCTGCAGCCGCCCTGGCCTTCCTCAACCTAGAGACATCTAAGCCAGGCCTTGTCACGAGATCTTAGAAGTCTGGGAGGGGTGTGAAGCAAACGTTACATATGTGGGCCCTTGTCCATGGAGGGCGTTGTGGGTTAAACAGCAGATCTTGAAAATAGTTCTATTTCTCGCCGGGAGCCGGTGTATGGACTGAAGAAGAGGAGCAGTGGCAGTGCCAGGGGGCGGTTACAAACAAGACGTGCCTCGGTGCTCAGAACTACCTGAAGTGTAGAGAGCAGCCTCCCATTCATGGAGGCCAAATGTGACCTGCCTTACTCCAGACGGCTGAAGGCCAGCGCCTGGACACGTGGCTTCCTTGAGGCGAGAGGTAGTAAAGGAGAGCGTCTTCTCAGCCACCGCAGCACATGGAAGCCAGAGCCTGTGATAGCTGCAGTTTGACAGGCGTACCTCCTGTCTCTTAGGTGCACGCCAGCTCTCTGAACAAAACACTGTCAGATATACATTAACCAAGTTGTTTGACAGCAGTTGGGGTTTCTGGTCTGTTGTGCAACTGTCCAATGTGCTTGTCAGACTCTGACCTGCTCTCCCCTCCCCTGTTCACATGTTTGACACTCCTCAGGCACCCTTATGTGTGTGATAACTCTCTGACAAGCTTTGTGGCTCTGTGTGGAAGTGCTATGTTAACTTGTGTGACAGCTGCCCTAGGACAGCTGTTCACTTCCCCCACAGGTATGACCTCAAGTTTCTGAATTGCTTTTCATCTGGCATGTGACTGACTCTACCCCAGCCCTCCCTGCATCATGTTGGGGGGTCTTTGACGCTTCCCCAGACTCACCTCGAGCTGGTCCTTGGCCGCAGTATCCAACATGACGAGATCCTTCAGGAATGTCCCCAGGTAGGGGACCACACCCTGGTGGGGGCAGAAGAGGAAGGGTTAGAGGACGGATGGAGGTGTTCAGCAGATCCTCGTCAGCGCCCCCTGCTGCTTGACTGCAATCACTGTAGCTGTACCTCCTCAAACCATGCCATCCTCTCCCTGCTTCACCCACTCCCCACAAGGGAATACCTGCACCTCCTCAAACCATGTCACCCTCTCCCTGCTTCACCCCCTCCCCACCAGGGAATACCTGTACCTCCTCAAACCATGGCACCTCTCCCTGCTTCACCCCCTCCCCACAAGGGAATAGCTGCACCTCCTCAAACCATGCAACCCTCTCCCTGCTTCACCCCCTCCCCACAAGGGAATACCTGTACCTCAAACCATGCCACCCCCTCCCTGCTTCACCTCCTCCCCACCAGGGAATACCTGTACCTCAAACCATGCCACCCTCTCCCTGCTTCACCTCCTCCCCACCAGGGAATACCTGTACCTCAAACTATGCCACCCCCTCCCTGCTTCACCTCCTCCCCACCAGGGAATACCTGTACCTCAAACCATGCCACCCCCTCCCTGCTTCACCTCCTCCCCACCAGGGAATACCTGTACCTCAAACCATGCCACCCCCTCCCTGCTTCACCTCCTCCCCACCAGGGAATACCTGTACCTCAAACCATGCCACCCCCTCCCTGCTTCTCCTCCCTTCCCACAATCCCTCCAGGAGCCCCACCCTTCTTTTCTCTCCTCTCCCTCCCCTCTCTCTCACACGAACACCTCCTCCTCCTCAGTCGAGCCTGCTCGTGCCACCCCTTTGGGGTCACCTTCATTCTGCTTAGCCTCAGTTCCCTTCTTCAACTTATTTCTCCCTCCTCGCTAGCATAGGTTCCTCCTCCCTTTCTATCACTCTTACCACTGTTTTGTGCTCCCTGGGGCGCCTCGCTTGTTTTCTCGTGTTCAGCTCCAGGTGGGCCGGCTTTGATGTCTCTTCTTGAGACTATAAAATAGAATTGAAACATCACTTAAGAATTTTAGCTTCAACCGTAAAATGTGAATATGTCCAACCTGAATCATATGCCAAAGTTTGTATTGAAAACAATAAAACAGATTTTCACCCAAAAAAAAAAAAGAATTTTAGTTTCAGCCACGCCCAGTGCTGACGTTAGTAACAAGGTGAGAGGAGAGAGAGGGTGTGACATCATTTTACGAGCCAAGCATGAGACTGTGACATTTCTGCAGGAAGCTGATGTCACACTGACGTGACTGTACGGACCTGAGGTCAGACTGTGACATCACACCAACTGACATCAGACTCTGACATCACTCAAGGAACTGGACGTCATCGCTGCACTAACCCAAGCTTAGACTGAACCGTGGCTCCAAGAGCAGGGGTCTAGGCACCCGTGTGCAGATGCACCGGGACCTATGTGTTGTGGTACATTTATATTTCAAAGAGGTATAAAATAATGGCAAATATTTTGTTTGAGGTTTTTTAAACCAGTTCTTGCAGGTCAGTTGGCCTCTCTCTGTGTGAGAAGTTCATCTAGTCCAGGTTTTTTCCTCTCATCATGGGCTTTGTTCAGACCAGTAATGCTGCCTGAGGAATGTTGTGGTCCCAGTGAGAATTAACTAATTACCACAAATTTGAAACTGTTACATATAATGTACTACGTGGGGCATGTGGCTTTTTAAGTGATATATTTGGATTCATGATCGTCTGTACATTTCAATTGACTTATAAATGTGTCAGATTATTGTCTGATTTTATTGTCACTCCTCCCTACCTGCACTATCCTCACTTTATCACTTCTCCCTTACTCCCAGGGGCACTACTCAACCTTTTCAAAATGAGCATTGTTGGATACTATATCCTGGTTATGTCTACATTGTGAATAAAACATTGTAGATTCATTAAGTGTCACTATTATTATTTAATTTGTGGTAATTAGTTAATTCTCACTGGGACCCCTTCCCTCTCAGTACCAATATGACCCAGGTCCCAGTGACTTCCTTGGGTAAACCCCCTCTTAATACCCTGAGCAATGTTGTGAACACAAGTGCAGAAAGGGAACTTCATGGGACAGGGGTGGCCTGAAGGGTTCTGGGAGGAAGAGCCTTAGCCCGTGTACCTTGAAGAGCAGCTCCCGGCTCTGATGATAATTGTCCTTCTCTGAGAAGACCTCAGACAGTTCCTGGTAACTCTTCAGAGCCTCCCTGTAGATGGAAAGAGAAGGACAATTAAAATGTGTAAAAATAGCCACTGTCCAATAACACCAGCTCAGCAGCCATCAAACATCATTGAAGCCATCACCCTCCATCTTCCGGCCTCCTCTTCTGTCCCGCACTAAAACTAATTCTCGAAGACCAAGTTGTAGCATCCTCTATCAGCCAGGGTACCCGCTAATGACTACGCCACACACAGAGCTTAGTATAACACGTCTATTCTTCTGCGTGTAACCGCAAACTCAACGTTCCAAACCTGCATTCACTTCACTACACTCTAACGCTTACGTCACAGTTCTACGGAGTCCATCAAGAGCCAAAGGGTTCCGTCATGGCTAACTCAACACAACACTACACAAGCCATCAAAGGTACCCGCTCCAGCATCTTCCTTTATGTGTGTTACTGTCTCCCACCTCCCGAAGATTCCTGGCTCCTTCCCATCTGATGGATTACTCTACGTTAACCGTCTGACCACTAATCCTAGGGGGCGTTGACATCTGTGCTGATGAACCGCACCATTTGAATGCTCGATGTGTAAATAAAGATGTGGACTGTGTCAAATTCCCTCAACAGGTGGATACTCCCAACTGGAAGGCACTTGTCCTGGATACCCCTACCCATAAAGCCCCTCTGCAGTGTCTTCTCAGTTATCCACCAACATAAAAACTTCCAAAGTGTTGTCTGGTCAGTCGATGCTCAAGTCGACTTCAGTGTCGAAGGTGAGTTCAGCCCAAAGTCAACTGATGACCATAAACCGCGGAGCGTCGTGGTCCTTAAACGTAAACACCCTCTTGGTGGCAGAGGCCCTGCCCCCGAGCATCCTACAGGTTACGCTGCCCTCATCTCACCACTCCGCTTTCACATCAGAGATGTGACGACTGCTCTAGACCAAGTGACCCCTCGCGTCAAAAGCAAAGTCAAAGCAACTAAACTAGCGCCAGGCACCTGCCTCTCTGACACACAGTCTACCTTAGACCAAACATTTAACTTTACTACTTTTCGGTTCTTCACAACGGTAAGTTACTACTAGTAAAGTTAAACTTTTGGTATAACTTTACTTTTGTGAATTTGGCCTTAACTTTACCGCATCTCAGGTATTCACAAAGGTAAAGCCCAAACAAAAGTCTTACTTTGATCAAAAGTCTGACTTTACTACTTTTCGGTATTTACAAAGGTAAAGTTAGAGCAAAAGTCTAACTTTGATCAAAAAGGGAGGTTGTGAAACACAAGAATGTGTATCTATAATATACCCTCAGACTACAGGGGGAGCTGTGAAACAAATGAAGTATGTATACTGCAATACACCTACACACCTCAAGGGGGAGCTATGGATTACTTAAAGGATTTATTTATGCAAAACACACATAGACAACAAGGAAAACTGTGAAATACGTGACTTATGTATACTGTGAAACACATCCAGAGCACAGGGCAAGCCACGGAACACAAATGGTTTTTATTTCTGAAAACACGTACAAACCACCTGGGAAGCTGTGAAATAGAACTGTAAACCTGAACCGCCCAGAGATACCACAAGCGTGAAGCATGAAAGGTGAAGTGGAGTACAGACACATAACAACAGAAGTAAGACACACAAAGATCACATGAAAAGCAATGAACCACAAATGCAATATACATGTGTGACACAGTGAGAGCACACAGCAGCCACGAGACTTACATGGAATACACACATACATGGAATACACACATACATGGAATACACATTCACCCGCAGGAGAGGCACACCGGTAAAACACACACAGGCCAGAGAGGACATTGAATAGTCATAGAAGGTTTATCCATAATAAAGACAGGCACCTTGAGGAGAGGGAGGAACTAATTCAAAAAGTACAACTCATGAACATGGGAACAAGTGTGAGGCATTAAACACACAAAGAACAGCCACATTTAATACATAAAGTCCATTGGAGGGGGAGCGGGGTTAAGAAACACAGAATATTGTAATACACGTAGAGACCATAGGTGAGGCAACAAAACATTCAAGGAACATTCACTTTGAGCACAGGAGAAGCTACGAAACACACATGAAGAACAGTCACATATAACATGCACAAACCACCAGAGATGGATTATGAAACACGGCGCAGGAAAGAGTAAAGGCTCTGCTGCATACTTTCCAGCCCGCTTTAGCACGGAGTATCCTGGTGTTCCACCCCAGATCCCAGTCCTCCCCCCACCTCCCCCCCTCCACCTGTGTAGCCTCCTGCCAGCCCAGGTACTCACTAACCCTGTGTGTCGTTCGGGCAGTAGCGCTATGCATAGCTACGCGAAGTGCACTTGGCACTACGCAAGCTACGCGAACTGCGTATTGCACTGTGCAAAATGCTGTTTGCACTGATTGCACAGTTCCGGATGCTTGTCCGCACTGTGTAATCATTGCAAACCGCATCTTGCACAGTGCAAGCGGTCGTTTTCTGCCGCTCGAGTAGATTTGTACTTGAGTGGCAGCTTTCTCAACGCAGACTGGTAGTTTCTCATCGCGAGCATGCGCGACCACTCGCAATGAGAAACCTGACCTCCCCGCGTTGAAAATCTCGCCTGGAGGTTTATTTTCCACGCTCGCGATCGTCAACTTGATGTTGCTGATCGCAAACGAGGAAAAAGTCTCGCCGGGATGTTATTTTGCTCGCTCGCGGTCGCCAACTTGACATTGAGGGCCGTGAGCAAGCAAAAAATGCCCGCTACGCTACGCGTTTTTGCACTGTGCTATGTGCAATTCGGATAGCTCGTAGTTGCGCAAACTACGCGAGCGTAGCGTAGTCCTGCGCCCAGCGTTAGTACTCACCAGTATCCACAACGCTCACGGAGAGTAGTTTTAAACGTCTTTATTCCGCTGCGTGTGAGTCAGAACTCAGCATTCTAAGCCCGCCTTCAGCTCATCACACCAACACTTGCATCATAGGCCTACGGTGTACCGTGGGAACCAAAAGAGTTCCAGCGTTCTTTTATTTACAAAACACTACAGCCTGGACCTTTCTAGACTATGTTTGACCCCCGTTTCACTGTGTTCCACCCCAGATGCCGGTCCTTCACCTGGACATCTCTAGACCACCCTTGGCCACGGTCTCGCTGTGTTCCACCCCAGATCCTGGTCTGTCCCCGCTTCACCTGGACGCCTCTAGATCCCCCTTGTCTATGGTCTTGTTGTGTTCCACCCCAGATCCCGGTCTGTCCCCCCTTCACCTGGACGCCTCTAGATCACCCTAGTCTATGGTCTCACTGGGTTCCACCCCAGATCCCATCTGTCCCCCTTCATGTGGATGTCTCTAGATCACCCCTTGACTACGGTCTCACTGTGTTCCACCCCATATCCCATCTGTCCCCCTTCACGTGGATGTCTCTAGATCACCCCTTGACTACGGTCTCACTGTGCTCCACCCCAGATCCAGCTCTGACCCCCCTTCACCTGGACGTCTCTAGACCACCCTTGACCACGGTCTCGCTGTACTCCACTCCAGATCCCATCTGTCCCCCATTCACCTGGACGTCTCCTCCCAAGTCTTCTTCAGGCGGTGCACTGCGTTGGACTGAAGCGCGGATATGATGGCGTACAGGGATGAAAAATTCTTCAAGGCACGGCACTCCTGGAGAGGTAAAAAGCGATGGAGTTATAAAGAGACGCGGCAAGATAGGAATGGATGTAGCAGGGCAAAGAGAGGCAAAGAAAAAAGAGACTGAAAGTAGAGTAAGGGAAAGCAGCATAGAGCGAGAGGTAGTAGGCCAAGTGACAGCGAAGAGAGGGGAATAAAGAGGACAGTGGCGGCCACGAAGCTCCTCACCTCCGCCACCTTAATCCACTTCTCCAGGATCCGCGCCCTCTGCTGGGGCCGCAGACTGGTGTTGCTGAGGCAGGAGCTGATGACCACATTGGCCAGCTTATTGAACTGGGACACGGTGGCGCGGACGCTGGGGCAGCGGGGCTCGCGTCCCTTCTTGTCACGCGCAGACCAGACGGAGCCTAAGCAGTGGTACGGCACAACCTTTCGAAAAAGATCCTGAAAGAAACGGAAGGCGAGAGAGTGAGGGACGCTGATCACGTGACTGTGGCGTCAGAAGGCCGCCCTCTTTCTTGACATCCAGATCTCCTAGACTCTGTGGTGCTGAAGGTCAAGTTTTCCCCACCCTGATTCTGCCCTCAAACATGAGCAAGTGGCAAGGCGTTATTGTGTTCGACAGCAATGCCATCACCACCGAGAGACTGCGGATTCCAATAAATTCCTAGTTCCCATAAGACAAGATAGAGAGGGTCTTCGTGAAGGAGACCCCTCTCCACAGCCCCAGTATCCTATCACCTCTTACTAGTGGTCCATAAACCGTGATCCATAAATTCTGCCCCAATTTCAATATTTTTAAATGGCCCGTCTGTTACTGGATCTGTGGGACTGAGTGTCATTAACACCGGTCCTCAGTCTGTCTCACCCTTCCTGACCCCTGGACCAGCCCCGTTGAAGGCGCCAGCCTCAATGTCCTGATCCAGGTGCTAGGCCCACTGTCTGCAGATATACTAAATGAAATGATTCGTACTTGTATAGCGCACTTATACTCATGAGTGTCTCGGCGCTATACGCATACCGCTGTGGAAGCCTTCCTGGTTTTTCCCTGTGAAATGTCCACTCCTGGGCACCCCCAAGGTGAAGCCAGGCATCCAAGCGCTGTTGGGGCCGGTGTGGAGGCTAAGCAAGCTATTGCCCAGAATCGCAGAGAGGGACCCATGAGTAGACTAGGCACCGAGGCGAGAATTATCAGGTCCGAGGAAATTGAGCCCAAGAACCACCGAGGCGGGAATTGAACCCTGGTCCCGGGCCAGACCTCTGCATCAGGGTCTGCCGCTCTAACCATTGAGCCACACTTCTCCACCACTAAATCAGGCTAAAGGTTTTAACATTGTCATTGTCCTGGAATAGCCATCTGAAATAGTTATTTGCTCAAGATTACACTGTGTTCAGGCCAGTGCAGCTGTTGTAACTCAAAATAACAGGCTGAACACCCGGCTCGGGTCACACCTGCAGGCACATGGTCTAGGGAAAGGGGCTTCCAAGAGGCACAGACAGAATTTGTATCTAGAAATGTCTGCTTCTCCCAGCTGGAGGGTGATAGGTTGGTTCTCCACCCTATGGCCTTCTCCCCGATGACAGCCAAACGGACACTACTTACTGCATCTAGCAGGGTCAGCTGAGCCGCCACGTCGTCTGCCAGGAAGATCAGGATATCCTGGCCCGCCCCGGGGGCAGTGTTGCTCGCCTCAGGGGACGTAGGACTCAGTTGGTCTTCAGTTGCTGCTGGAAAAGAGAAACACAGGTCAACGGTAGGTCCGCGTCAGTCACACCTCTGACAGCCCGCCGGTGGGTCTGAGCTTCGCCCTCACACCTGTTTCTTTTGGGGTTTCCTCTTGTTCCGGGATCCAGGTCACCAGTCCACACTTTGGGAAACACTAAACTGCCAATAGCTTAAGAGGCCTCACCTGCAAGCTGTGGAGCATCCAAGCCACCACCACCGCTGCAGACACTGGCTCCTGCCCCCATGACAGGAGACAAGGAACCAGACCGTCTCTCAAGCCAACAGGGGACCCCCTCTGAAGACCCGAGAGCCACGAATGTACAAATATTTTTATATATATGATTTAAATGTAAATGCAAACATGAATGAAGTCATTCTTTTTTGCATTTATTTTTAAATTTAAGTTCAATTTTTTGCATTTGAATTAATTCCCTTTTCCATTTAAATTAAAATCATATACATCTATATATTTGTATATTTGACTGCTGGTTTCATTCCTTCCCTCTGAAAACTGTTTCATGTGGATGTGGTTGTTTTAGAAGCATACTTGTTGAATACTACAGTCTTCCTTTGGAAGCTCTTGTCTTGTAGAATTTTAATTGTCCTGACTTCCCTGTTAGTGGGCTGCCTTCATTCTCTGTCTTTGATGTTATCTCCTAGATTTTGGCTTAATTTGGGTACGAATCCTGGTGCTGGTACTGCCAGGCTGGTTTGGGGATGAATCCTGCTGCTTGTACTGCCAGGCTGGGTTAGGTAAGTATCCTGCTGCTAGTACTGCCAGGCTGGTTTGACTATGAATCCTGCTGCTAGCACCACCAGGCTTGTTTGGATATGAATCCTGCTGCCAGTATTGCCATGTGAAAAACTACAGGATTATAAACCCTTCACCCGCGTTGGGATTGGGGTAGGAAATTAGAAAAAACAAACAATATCCCAACATGTATAATTCATTAGACAATTAGAAAAGATATGCAAAAACATTATCAACAAAGGAATGAAGAGACTCAATACATCTATTTGTATGTGCCATTGGCATCATATTTATGCAAGTAAAATTGGGAAAGAAGATAAACAGTAATATCAACACTGTAGGTAAACAATACTTCAACCCTAGTTGTACTTGGTGCAATAAAGGTGCATGTGGTGTGCACAGTGGCGACGCAAGTGACAAGGTGGTCAGCGTGACCGGCGCATAAGTGATAGGTGTTCAATATATACAGTGATACGGTAATACAAGGTGGCTTAGTAATGATTTAAAACATAAATTTTAGATGTAAATGAACTGATTTATGGAAATGGCCACATTGTAGATAGCGCCTTTGAATGGGCTGAGTAGTCGACAGCGTTTCGATCCTCCTTAATTGGGATCTTCCTCACGACAGGGTTGTATGTGGGACAGTGCTGGATAAAGTCCTGGAGAGTACAGTTCTAGCGATGGACGAACGGATCATCTATTAAGTGTCGGGCCTGGAGAGCGATAGGTCCATGATCCAGGGTGGTTAATAAGTCAGTGTGCCGTTTTCCTGGATGTGTGGCCGATCCGCGATGGAATCGGGCGGCAGAGAATCAATCTCTGATTGTTGAAAATGCGGCTCAAGATTCGGTCCGGGAACTCTGGACGTAGTGATCATCGGCACGCTGACTTATTAACCACCCTGGATCATGGACCTATCGCTCTCCAGGCTCGACACTTAATAGATGATCCGTTCGTCCATCGCTAGAACTGTACTCTCCAGGACTTTATCCAGCACTGTCCCACATACAACCCTGTCCTGAGGAAGATCCCAATTAAGGAGGATCGAAACGCTGTCGACTACTCAGCCCATTCAAAGGCGCTATCTACAATATATATTGAACAAAGTACAACTAGGGTTGAAGTATTGTTTACCTACAGTGTTGATATTACTGTTTATCTTCTTTCACAATTTTACTTGCATAAATATGATGCCAATGGCACATACAAATAGATGTATTGAGTCTCTTCATTCCTTTGTTGATAATGTTTTTGCATGGCAGTATTGCCAGGCTGGTTTGGGTATGATTCGTGCTGCTGTTAATTCTGGCTTCTTTGAGTTAGAAGGGTGCTGCTAGTATTTCCAAACCCAGATTTACTAAGATTCTGCGTCTGAGGTTCTCTCACTTTTTTGGCGCAGTCCCGATGTAAAATCTATTTTGGGGTTTCAAAACAAAACTTGATTTGCGTGGCTTTGTTAAAAAAAAAAACAGAACGCAACACTGCATATAGCTGCTTTGCGTCACCTTGCATCAGGAGGCGTTACATGGGTAGAGCGTGGGCGTTCACATGCATCCCCGTGGATTTTGACACAAACCCATATTTACAAAGAGGAGGAGAAGGAATATCTTTATTTCTCCTTGTTGTTACCCCTTTGCTTGTGTGCTGCATTCTGCACACGCACAAGGAAGAAAGCACCTCAAAGGGTAGTTTTTGTGCAGTTTCGCGCAGCAACGTCCCTTGCTGTGCTTCGTGAAATCTTAGTAACTAGAGCCCCAGTTTTTTGGCTGAGATTGCGATCGACCAGGCTGGCCCAGGAGGCCCCTTAGATTTGAGGATTACTGGCCCTCATCCTACCAGGTTCCAAGTCAGAGGCATTTGTACCACCCATCGCCAAAGACAACAGAGTTTTACAAATGGTATAGTGAAAACCTTTTCTCAAGCTTCACTAACATACAGGACATGTAGAAAATGAGCAGCAATGCAAGTGTCCCCCACACACGGAACAGGTACCATGCACACTTCCCTCATACATCAAACCAATATCATGCAATCAGCAGCAGTGCAAGCTTCCCTCACACACGGAACAGGTACCAGGCACACTTCTCTCATACATCAAACCAGTATCTGCAATCAGCAGCAGTGCAAGATTCCCTCACACACAACACAAGTATCAGGCACACTTCCCTCATACATCAAACCAGTATCTTGCAATCAGCAGCAGTGCAAGCTTCCCTCACACACAAAACAAGTACCAGGCACACTTCCCTCAGACATCAAACCAGTATCTTGCAATCAGCAGCAGTGCAAGATTCCCTCACACACAACACAAGTACCAGGCACACTTCTCTCATACATCAAACCGGTATCTTGCAATCAGCAGCAGTGCAAGCTTCCCTCACACACAAAACAAGTACCAGGCACACCTCTCTCATACATCAAACAGGTATCTTGCAATCAGCAGCAGTGCAAGCTTCCCTCACACACAAAACAAGTACCAGGCACGCTTCCCTCATACATCAAACCAGTATCTGCAATCAGCAGCAGTGCAAGCTTCCCTCACACACAAAACAAGTACCAGGTACGCTTCCCTCATACATCAAACCAGTATCTGCAATCAGCAGCAGTGCAAGCTTCCCTCACACACAAAACAAGAACCAGGCACGCTTCCCTCATACATCAAACCAGTACCTGCAATCAGCAGCAGTGCATGCTTCCCTCACACACAAAACAAGTACCAGGCACGCTTCCCTCATACATCAAACCAGTATCTGCAATCAGCAGCAGTGCAAGCTTCCCTCACACACATAACACGTACCAGGCACACTTCTCTCATACATCAAACAGGTATCTTGCAATCAGCAGCAGTGCAAGCTTCCCTCACACACAAAACAAGTACCAGGCACGCTTCCCTCATACATCAAACCAGTATCTGCAATCAGCAGCAGTGCAAGCTTCCCTCACACACAAAACAAGTACCAGGCACGCTTCCATCATACATCAAACCAGTATCTGCAATCAGCAGCAGTGCAAGCTTCCCTCACACACAAAACAAGTACCAGGCACACTTCTCTCATACATCAAACCGGTATCTTGCCATCAGCAGCAGTGCAAGCTTCCCTCACACACAAAACAAGAACCAGGCACGCTTCCCTCATACATCAAACCAGTATCTGCAATCAGCAGCAGTGCAAGCTTCCCTCACACACAAAACAAGTACCAAGCACACCTCTCTCATACATCAAACAGGTATCTTGCAATCAGCAGCAGTGCAAGCTTCCCTCACACACAAAACAAGTACCAGGCATGCTTCCCTCATACATCAAACCAGTATCTGCAATCAGCAGCAGTGCAAGCTTCCCTCACACACAAAACAAGTACCAGGCACGCTTCCCTCATACATCAAACCAGTATCTGCAATCAGCAGCAGTGCAAGCTTCCCTCACACACAAAACAAGTACCAGGCACGCTTCCCTCATACATCAAACCAGTATCTGCAATCAGCAGCAGTGCAAGCTTCCCTCACACACAAAACAAGCACCAGGCACGCTTCCCTCATACATCAAACCAGTATCTGCAATCAGCAGCAGTGCAAGCTTCCCTCACACACAAAACAAGTACCAGGCACGCTTCCATCATACATCAAACCAGTATCTGCAATCAGCAGCAGTGCAAGCTTCCCTCACACACAAAACAAGTACCAGGCACACCTCTCTCATACATCAAGCAGGTATAATGCAATCAGCAGCAGTGCAAGCTTTCCTCACACACAAAACAAGTACCAGGCACGCTTCCATCATACATCAAACCAGTATCTGCAATCAGCAGCAGTGCAAGCTTCCCTCACACACAAAACAAGTACCAGGCACACTTCCCTCATACATCAAACCGGTATCTTGCCATCAGCAGCAGTGCAAGCTTCCCTCACACACAAAACAAGTACCAGGCACGCTTCCATCATACATCAAACCAGTATCTGCAATCAGCAGCAGTGCAAGCTTCCCTCACACACAAAACAAGTACCAGGCACGCTTCCATCATACATCAAACCAGTATCTGCAATCAGCAGCAGTGCAAGCTTCCCTCACACACAAAACAAGTACCAGGCACACTTCCCTCATACATCAAACCAGTATCTGCAATCAGCAGCAGTGCAAGCTTCCCTCACACACAAAACAAGTACCAGGCACGCTTCCATCATACATCAAACCAGTATCTGCAATCAGCAGCAGTGCAAGCTTCCCTCACACACAAAACAAGTACCAGGCACACTTCTCTCATACATCAAACCGGTATCTTGCCATCAGCAGCAGTGCAAGCTTCCCTCACACACAAAACAAGAACCAGGCACGCTTCCCTCATACATCAAACCAGTATCTGCAATCAGCAGCAGTGCAAGCTTCCCTCACACACAAAACAAGTACCAGGCACACCTCTCTCATACATCAAACAGGTATCTTGCAATCAGCAGCAGTGCAAGCTTCCCTCACACACAAAACAAGTACCAGGCATGCTTCCCTCATACATCAAACCAGTATCTGCAATCAGCAGCAGTGCAAGCTTCCCTCACACACAAAACAAGTACCAGGCACGCTTCCCTCATACATCAAACCGGTATCTTGCCATCAGCAGCAGTGCAAGCTTCCCTCACACACAAAACAAGAACCAGGCACGCTTCCCTCATACATCAAACCAGTATCTGCAATCAGCAGCAGTGCAAGCTTCCCTCACACACAAAACAAGTACCAGGCACGCTTCCCTCATACATCAAACCAGTATCTGCAATCAGCAGCAGCACAAGCTTCCCTCACACACAAAACAGGGAAGAGGGTGTGGGAGAGGGCATCACACTGCCTGCCGTGTATGTAACATCTTACCATGTGAGACCACAGAACACCTGGCATCACGTTGTGGGACTCCCGCTGGCTGTGGTACGGCTCTGCCGTGCCCCCGCCTGACGCTTGGTGGTGGCTCCAGATGAGGAGGTTAAATAGATGATCACCGTGGTGGCAAAACAGCCAGAGTGGCATCTTTATTTCAACATCTGTTTGAGAATCTTAATTTTGACCTAACTTGCATTCGTGGTATTGACATCAACTGATTATTTTTTTAATTCCTTAATCACAGCAATATTCACTAGCGAGTGATATAAGAATATGTGATTGAGGTAGTTTGTTTAGACGTAAAAGCTCAAAAAGGGCCCGCACAGGGTCATACTGCCTGAAATAAAAAGCTTTTAACGAAATAAGGGCTTGCTCAGTGCACCAACGAGCCTTTCACTGTGTAGCATTTAGGAGCACTTCAGAGGGAACAGTATTGTCTTGTTTTTAATTATGGAATATAGACATATTTTTTTATACTGGCTACGCCATATAAACTAACATTTTCAGCCATTTCCAAGTCTAAGTGCTCCCCACTGCACCGGTTTTAGTCTACTCTCAACTTTGTGTCACTTTTTTACACGGCTCCGGTGCAGGATGGCTTAGACGTGTGCTTGTTTCACTGGCAATTAAAGATTTAATACTAAATTGTCTTGTAGATCCATAGGAATAGAATGGAGAGAATGGCATGTCTCTGCAAACTCAAGCTAGCCAGGAGCTCATGTCAAGCAATCTTTGCAGCTTTCTGTTTAATCAATTTTCGATATCCTTAATCAGTTCTCAGTATCCCTAATCAATCGAAAGTAATGTATATTTGTTTCCCACATGTCCTAAATCTCAAGTCAAAATCTTAGCAGGAATCGAGTAATAATCTTAATGCTCCTTTCAAGGAGAAGGCTGCAAACATCCGCGAAGTACAAGTCCCAGAGTCCGCGTGTGACTCTTCTCTCAGACCTGGTGGACAGTCAGTGTGATCAGAACTGGAGCTATGAAGGGTGTACACAGAAGGGAGAACAGCCATTCTCACAACCGTGATGGGTATCCCATCCGCGGAAATATAAATTCTATAGGATATAATGGGATTTATATTTCGGCGGACTAAATATCCGTCACCGTTGTGACAGAGTAACAATCCAACAGGATATAACGAATAGTTTTCTTACCTGTCGGTGTAGTTTTGCAGCTTGAAGATCTTTCTGGATTCACTATGCTGTGCATTATTCCGCGGTCTTGTGGTTGGGTCCGGATTCGTAGTCTTTTCTCTGGTTTTTTTTTTCGTAGCCCAGGTGGGCGTCGGCGTCACACCTCCTGGGTGTATTTCCGGTGACGTCGGCATGCTTCCTGCGGAAGCTCCCACCCTTGGGCGCCATCTTCGGGTTCTTTCTTTCCGTGTTTTTTTTTTTTTGTTTCCGAAGTAATGGCAATGTTCTATTTAGTTGGTATTTTACCGCTTTGTACTTTTAAAAGTCCTTTCTTTTGTTAACCACCTCTTCTCTCTCCAGCCTCATCTTTCTGGCGGAGGTGGGTGGGTTCGCTAGTGAATCCAGAAAGATCTTCAAGCTGCAAAACTACACCGACAGGTAAGAAAACTATTCGTTTTGCAGCGTGAATCTTTCTGGATTCACTATGCTGTGCATAGATTTTGTAGCGGTTTCTCATCTCTGTGGCAGCTGGGTGGAAGATGAGCGTTGGGTGTTGAATATGTGCTGTAGCACCTTCTGTCCAACTTGAGCTTCCTTGTTCATTTGTATGTCCACACAGTAGTGCTTCGTGAACGTGTGCACCGAAGCCCATGTTGCCGCCAGGCATATGTCCTCTATGGGTGTGTTAGCCAGGAAGGCTATTGTAGCGCCCTTCTTCCTAGTGGAGTGGGCACGTGTCCCCTCTGCCAGCTCTTGACCTGCACGCTTGTGGCAGAGTTGAATTGTCTGTGCGATCCATCGTGCAATCGTCTTTTTGGTTACTGCTTTCCCCATGAAGCTGTTGGCGAATGACACAAAGAACTGTTTTGTTTTCCTGTGTCCCTTTGTCCTTTCAATGTAGTGCATGACTGCCCTCCTGGCGTCCAGGGTGTGCAGAGCTCGCTCTGCGCTAGTTGTTGGTTTTTGGAAAAAACTCGGTATCTGTATAGACTGGTTCATGTGAAATTTTGATACCACCTTCGGCATGAAGTGTGGGTCAGTCCTCATCACAACCCTATCATTGTGTATTTGTATGTAGGGTTCTTGTAGCGTCAGCGCTTGAAGCTCGCTTACTCTGCGTAAGGACGTTATTGCAACCAGGAAGGCTGTTTTCATAGTTAGCATCTTTAGGGAGGCCTTGTGAAGTGGTTCAAAGGGCTCTTTCATGACTTCCGTTAGGACTGTGTTCAAGTTCCATGCAGGTGGCGGCACCCGCTTGGGTGGTGCGATCCTTTTCGCTCCTTCCAGGAATCTCTTCACCACCTGTGATGTGAAGAAGCTCCTGCACGTTTCTCCCCTTGTGTAGGCGACTATCGCTGCCAAGTGAACTCTTAAAGAGGATGAGCTAAGGTTCTTCTCCAGCAAGTGCGTCAGGTACCTTAGCACTGTGGAGTCCCTCTTCATTTTATTGTGAAGTCTTTCCTGTCTGCACCATATTGTGAATCTTTTCCATTTCGCAACGTAGCACTTCCGAGTGCTGGGCCTTCGTGCCTCCCGAAGGACCCTCAGGGTGCTTTCTGGCAGTCTCAAATGTGCGAACTCTGTGTCCTCAGGAGCCACGCTACTAGGCTCATGCTCTCTGGCTCTGGATGTAGTACCTCTCCGTTCTGCATGGAGAGTAGGTCTTTCCTCCTGCTGAATCTGTGGGGTGCACACTGTGTCATCTCCATGATCTGCGAGTACCATGTCTGCCTCACCCACTGTGGTGCGACCAGTATCAGCGTCATGTTGCTCGCTCTGCACTTGCTCAGCACTCTGTGCATCAGTGGTATCGGGGGAAAGGCGTAAGCAAATGTCCTTGACCAATCTATCCATAGGGCATTCCCCAGTGACCCCTCCTCGGGCTGCCTGGATGCGAAGCTTTGGCATTTTGCATTCTGGCGTGTGGCAAACAGGTCCACCGATGGTGTCCTCCATCTGTCGAACAGGTACCTTGTCTCCTGAGAATTGAGCTCCCACTCGTGGGATGCCGATGTCTGCCTGCTGAGCCAATCTGCTTGTATGTTGTCCTTCCCTGGTAGGTGTATGGCTAGCAGGTCTATCTTGAGAGGGATGGCCCATCTCCTTATCTCCTGCGCCAGCGTTGAAAGCGGGGCTGACTGTGTGCCCCCCTGCTTGTTGATGTAGAACATCGCAGTGGTGTTGTCTGTTTGTATCAACACCTTGTGTTTGTACAGTCTTGTTTGAAAGGCTTTCAGTGCAAGGAAGATTGTCTTCAGTTCTAGGTAATTGATGTGCTTTGCCGCATCTGTTGGCGTCCACATTCCCCTCACCTTGAGTTCCTCCATGTGAGCGCCCCATCCCTTCAGGGATGCGTCTGTGGTGATGGTCACTGTTGGCGTTGGGGGCGTTAGAGGCTTTCCCCTTGTTATGTTTTCCATGGTCCACCATGCCATCTCCTTCTGCACTGCGTGCGTTACAACCACTAGATCCTCCCAACCGCCTGTAGCTTGTGACCATTGCTCCTGTAGCCATTCTTGAATGGGTCTCATGTGGAGTCGTACATTTGGTACCAGGTGGATGCATGATGCCATCATGCCCATGATCTTGCTCACAGTCCTCACTGTCCGAGCTTGTCCCTTCCGGTAGAGGCGAGTTTCCTATACCAGCGCCCTCGCCCTCTTCTCGCTGGGGAACACCTTGCCCTGTGGGGTGTTGATCTGTGCTCCCAGGAAGATCTTGACTTGTTCCGGCTCCATTGATGATTTCTTCCAATGGATGGAGAACCCCAGGCTTATGAGCGTGCTCGTCACTGCATGTGCGTGCTGCTTGCATTTCTGGTATGAGTTTGCTTTCACCAGCCAGTCGTCCAGGTAAGGGTATACGTGTATCCCTTGCCTTCGTAGGTGCGCTGCGACTGCTGCGAGGCACTTTGTGAAAACTCTTGGTGCTGATTTTAGTCCGAAGGCCAGTGTCGTGAACTGGTAGTGGCTTTCTCCGATGGTGAACTGGGCACTGGGCCAGGGACAGACTAATTTGCATACAGCCAGGTTCTGAAACTGGGATGGTGCAATGAGCTAAAAAACGGTGTTGGATCTAGCCCTGATCTCTTGACTGGGTGAGAGTACTCTGCTTAATTCAGAGACTCTGTCCATCACCACCCCTTGTTGTAAATAATTTTGTCCACCCTAAGCGTGGAAGGGTATACTCAGATGTGAGTCCCTTGCTCATTGCACCATCAGGATTCAAGCAAGCCGGGCCGAAGACGCCTGAAATGGCAGAAACCGGTCCCCGGAAGCTTGTTTCCTTCCCAGTGTAAGAATTGGCTTTTGTAGTCTGGTCTGCCCTGTTCCCATGATGCACTGGGCCAGGGACAGACTAATTTGCATACAGCCAGGTTCTGAAACTGGGATGGTGCAATGAGCTAAAAAACGGTGTTGGATCTAGCCCTGATCTCTTGACTGGGTGAGAGTACTCTGCTTAATTCAGAGACTCTGTCCATCACCACCCCTTGTTGTAAATAATTTTGTCCACCCTAAGCGTGGAAGGGTATACTCAGATGTGAGTCCCTTGCTCATTGCACCATCAGGATTCAAGCAAGCCGGGCCGAAGACGCCTGAAATGGCAGAAACCGGTCCCCGGAAGCTTGTTTCCTTCCCAGTGCAAGAATTGGCTTTTGTAGTCTGGTCTGCCCTGTTCCCATGATGCACTGGGCCAGGGACAGACTGATTTGCATACAGCCAGGTTCTGAAACTGGGATGGTGCAATGAGCTAAAAAACGGTGTTGGATCTAGCCCTGATCTCTTGACTGGGTGAGAGTACTCTGCTTAATTCAGAGACTCTGTCCATCACCACCCCTTGTTGTAAATAATTTTGTCCACCCTAAGCGTGGAAGGGTATACTCAGATGTGAGTCCCTTGCTCATTGCACCATCAGGATTCAAGCAAGCCGGGCCGAACACGCCTGAAATGGCAGAAACCGGTCCCCGGAAGCTTGTTTCCTTCCCAGTGTAAGAATTGGCTTTTGTAGTCTGGTCTGCCCTGTTCCCATGATGCACTGGGCCAGGGACAGACTAATTTGCATACAGCCAGGTTCTGAAACTGGGATGGTGCAATGAGCTAAAAAACGGTGTTGGATCTAGCCCTGATCTCTTGACTGGGTGAGAGTACTCTGCTTAATTCAGAGACTCTGTCCATCACCACCCCTTGTTGTGAACTGGTAGTGGCTTTCTCCGATGGTGAACCTTAGCATGTGCTTGTGCTTTCTGTTCATTGGAATGTGCAGGTATGCGTCTTTGAGGTCTATTGTGACCATGAAGTCCCCGGTCTGCAATTGTGGGAGCACCTCTTGCAGGGAGGTCATTTTGAATTTTTGCGTTCTTATGAATTTGTTCAGGAACCGTAAGTCCAGAATGGGTCTCATTGACTCGTCTACCTTTGGTACCAGGAAGTACGTTGAGTATATTCCTGTGTTTCTTTCCTTGAAGGGTACCCGTTCTATGGCCTGCTTCCGCAGGAGTTCCTTTGCCTCCTCCTGAAGACACTGCAGCTGCTTGCTTGCTAGTGTTTTTCTTTTTGGTTTTCTGCTTGTTGGCCTCCCCTCCAACTCTATGCAGTATCCGAATTGGATAATGTTGAGGATCCATTTGTCTGATGTGATTTCTCTCCACTCTCGGAGGTAAAATCTTAATCTTCCTCCCACTGGTGTTATGTGGTCGTAGGTGTCTATTTTGTCCTGACCCCTCTGTACGTGTTGCCCTTTGGGATCTTTTCTGTGGGCGGGCACACTTAGTTTTTTGAAGTCACTTAGAGGCGGGCTGCTGCCCCCCTGTTCTATTTTGTCCCCGTCCATTTCTCCCTCGAAAGGACTGGCCTCTTTGTTGGTACTGCCAGGACTGCTTCTGATGACCCTGCTGAGTCTGCGAGTCTGCCTGGTGCGTTTGCTAGAAAGCCTGGTGTGATGTACCTGGCTGGTTTCCGCCTCTCCCGCCGGGCCTCCGTGACGGGGTGCCCCTCTTGTTCCCTCTGAACTGCAATGCTCCCATGGATCTTGCTGTTTCGTTATCTTTTTTCAGTTGGCTGAGCGTTTCATCAACTGTTGTTCCGAAAAACGTGTTGCCGTTGAACGGTGTGTTCAGGATGCTGTGTTGCACCTCCGGTTTGAAACCTGAGATCCTGAGCCAGGCGTGCCTCCTTTCCGTGACGCCCATCATCATGAGCCTGCTGGCGGTGTCTGCCCCATCCAGGGCCGTCTTAAGGCAAGAATTTGCCACGTTTTTTCCTTCTTCAACCAGCTTTTCGGCCTTCTGCCTGGCATCCTGGGGCAGGTCCTTCACCAACTGCCCCAGTCCCTCCATGATTTGGTACATGTGCCTGTTTATCAGGGCGTTGGAATTAGCCATGCGCCAGTGGGTCGCGGCATTCCGTTCGATCCTTCTGCCCACCAGATCCATCCTTTTGCTCTCCTTATCCAGTGGTGGGCCCGAGGGTAGTGGGTACGTTAGCCCTCCTCCTTGCTGTGGCCGTGATAATGGAGTCTGCGGAGACCGTGCCCTGAATGTAGGCCGGGTCCTTTGTGGAATGTTTGTACTTCTTCTCAGTTCTGGGAGTTACTGCCTTGCATGTTGCGGGTTCCCTGAATGCTTCCTTCCCCTGAGCCAAGACGCTTTCGAGCATTGTAAGGAACTGGCTCCTCGTTTGTGTTGGGAGCAATGTCTCTAGAAGGAAGTCTGCTTTCTGCTTCTCTTCGTCGAGCTTGAGCTTGAAAGCTGCTGCGGCAGATTGTATCACCGAGTTGTAGGCCCCGATGTCGTCCGGTGGCGAGGGCCTCGAGGGGTAAGTGTCGACCACCTTCTCCGGGCTGTCGGTGTCGACATCTATGTAATCTACCTCCTGTAGGTCAGAGGGTGCCGACTCTGTGTCCGTCCTGCTTTCCTCTTCCTCCCCATAGTTGTAACTATCGTAGGGATTCTCGTACTCCTCCTGGTCGTCGACCACCTCGACGTCCTGGTCTTGTTCCTCGGCGACTTCGGCGATCTCTTCTTCCTCCTCGACCGCCTCCACCACCGGTGGCTTGGTCTTGTGAGGGATCGTGAAGGCTTTCATCTTTGCGTCGAAATCTTTTTTCCGCTGCATGATGTTCTCCATTTCGGCCTCGAGGCGCCTTCTCTTCTTCTCCATCTCGGCCGCGTGTTCCGCGTCGGATGGGTCGGCCGTTCTTTTCGGCGGATGGCTCGGCGCCGTGCCTTTCGGTGTCGAAGTTTTCGACGTCGAACCGGATTTTGGGTCTCTGGTCGTCGTCGTCAGTTTTGGGTCTTTCTCCCTCGGCGTCGATCGATCCTTTTCGGGGACGATTTTCGAAGTTTTCTGCTGATCAGCAGCTCTCGGCGCCGGGGACTCCTTCTCGGAGGATCCGCTGGGCCTGGGAGTAGTCGCGGACGCCGCCTTTTTTGGCGTCGGCGCTTTCGGGGTCTTGCCCTCGATTTTTCTAGACTCAGAGTCTCTCGGGTTCTTGAGGGCCGAAGAGTCTCCTACCTTGTCAGAAGTCTTCGTGTAATCGGTCTCTACGACCGTGTAGCTGTCGTCTTCGGCGGCAGCGTTGTCTTCTTCCTCGGAGGACATCCCCAGCTCGTAGAGGGACGGAGTCGGGGCCTTCCCCTGCAGGGTGGCGTGTGCTACCCTCTGCCTCTCTCTCACACGAAGGGTCTTCGGAGCGAAGGCGGAACAGGCGTTGCAGTCTCCGCTTTCGTGGTTCACCGGTAGGCAAAGGTTGCATACCGGGTGCTGGTCCTTCTGCGCGTACTTGTGGTGGCAGTTACGGCAGAACTTGAACGGCGTGTTGTCCATCATCGAGCGTCCAGGGCCTCCCTGGTCGCGTGTTCGTCGACGGTCGTCGAGGATCTCGATGAAAAACGCCTTCTCCTTGCTGACTGTTCGTCGATGAAGTCCCCTGGAGTCTTCAGATGACTTCTCCTCGCCTTTTCTGTATTTTCTTTCTTCTTTTTCCAAAAATGTCTGGAGCCCAAACGGGAACGATCCAGACCCGACCGCGGAAAAAAAGAATCTGAAGATGGCGCCCAAGAGTGGGAGCTTCCGCAGGAAGCATGCCGATGTCACCGGAAATACACCCAAAGGGGTGTGACGCCGACGCCCACCTGGGCTACGAAAAAAAAAAAAAACAGAGAAAAGACTACGAATCCGGACCCAACCACAAGACCGCGGAATAATGCACAGCATAGTGAATCCAGAAAGATTCACACTGCAAAATGGGATTTATATTTCAGTGGACGGGATATCCATCACCGTTGTGATGGAGTAAGAATCCCGATAGGATATAATGGAATTAATATTTCAGTGGATGGGATATCTGTCACCATTGTGACGAAGTAACAATCCAATAGTATATAATGGGATTTATATTTCAGTGGATGGGATATCCGTCACCGTTGTGATGGAGTAACCCGTCCGCCGAGATCTAAATCACGGCCCTTACTTCTTCTCCTCATTATAACCACAAGTTGCAGAGCGTGAACTGTGCAGACTGGTGAGCAGATATACGTGGCTGCAACTGCCTTCATACACTCCGCAACACTACGTGCTGTTTCTATACCTCATGCTATGCAACCAATGTCTCCCACACAGGACATGTAACATCAACATCCTTTAAAGCATGCACCATGAAAATGACGCCCAGGGACCAACAGAGGTAGGAACTCTTTGCGGCCTTGTCGGGATATGATGCGCTATACAAATGTTATAATACAATCTACTGGCACGAGCGACCTTTCAAACTGGCCTCTCACTGTTCTCTCCGTGAGATTCATAGTTTTATCTTACATATCTTTTTATAATTTTTAGAAAGCGATTTCCTATTATTCCTGGGTAGACCTCTGTTTTTATGGACTTCAATAACCCAGTAGATGATGCATTAGAGTTTAAACGTTCCCTTGCGTGTTTGTTTGGTGAGCACTTAGAAATAGGCTTGCAATAAACAAGTAAAATAACCGTGTTTAAAGCAGCCTACGCCTGGCCCAACATTCTTACCACCATTTGTGCTCCGTATCTTCTCCAACATCTGCAAGAGGGAGTCGCGTCGCCGGCCAGGGCCGGAGCCCTCCCCAAACTCCCTGGTAAGGTAGGCAGAGAAGCGTCCCAGAAGAGCAGGGTCCAGGGAGCCAAGAAAGTCCTCCGGGTACCAGTCCATCCAAGAGCAGAAGACGGAGGATGCAGCCCTGGGAAAGAGGGACAAGATGGCGTCAGTGAGGGGCAGCGTCAGCACAAGCAAGAAACAGCAGCACATGGCAGAGACCAACAAGACGTCCGAGGGCCAGTGTCAGCTCAACCAGCAAAGGATAGCAGCACGAGCGGGAGTGTGGGCCACACAGAACAGAGGTCTAGGAAGGGGTAGCTTCAGCTCGAGCTGGCGACAGACCAAATGGGAAAAGATGGTGTCTGTGAAGGACGGTATATGACGGAGACGACAGCAGGTGGGACAGACTGCACGGATGTATGTGAGAGGCAACCTTAGCATAGGCTAGAGACAGGGGGGACAGACAGACGAGAGGGGGTCTAGTACGATCTAGAGCTTTAGAATAAGAAGGAGATGGTAGCAGCTTAGAAAGACTAGTATGTGGGGGTCTTTGAGGGGCATGAGTAGAGAAGAGAGCTATGGGAGCACTTGGGTCAGAGCAGAAGCACGGAAGACGTGTGCATCTCATGCAAACTCTGCACTCCTTGTGTGTAAACTCCTCACTCACACCTTGTGTGGAGCTCCAGGATACTATATCCACTCTCTCCGCCCACTATACCCTCACTCCTGTACCCTTGCACTCACGTATGCAGTTCCAGGGGACTCTCTCGCCCTTTGGACTTCATGCTCCTGGTGGCCTCGAAGGCTTCCAACCTGCAAAGAGGAGAGGGGTCAGTATTCTCCAGTGGTGGTCATCCTGCACATCTCCTCAGCTTTCTTGACTTTATTTCACAGCAGCCCCTTCAATTTATTAAACTGAACCACTTTCCCATGAAACACTGGGAATGCTAAAAACAAACGATGGACAAGCAGTCCCATAGTCAAACAGATGTCCAATCACAGACCATTATTACCTACCCTGCAAGGAGGCTGTCTGCGACTCACCTGCCCCTCACGCTCCAGTGTACAGGATGGCGGTCCCACGCTCAGTTGTAGTGCGGGGTGCTGCTTGTCCCCCAGGAAGGCAATCTTAACCCACTGTGCTGCAGGCCAGGGTTATCTCACACACCCAGGCCCACTGGAGGGTTATCCTCTTTAGCATATTTCTAGTTCAAAATGACGGTGTGTGCACGTATGGAGTCACAGTGTTACACTTGCCTGGCCTGTGGAAGGCTGTCTCACACTTGCCTAGCGTGTGAGAGACCCCACACACCTACCTGTTCAGGAACAGAGGGCTTGCATACATTCACCTGTCCAGGAGTACAGGGCTTGCATAAATTCACCTGTCCTGTGCTTGCGTCATTCACCTGTCCTGTGCTTGCATACATTCACCTGTCCTGTGCTTGCATACATTCACCTGCCCTGTGCTTGCATAAATTCACCTGTCCTGTGCTTGCGTCATTCACCTGTCCTGTGCTTGCATACATTCACCTGTCCTGTGCGTGCATACATTCACCTATCCTGTGCTTGCATACATTCACCTGTCCTGTGCTTGCATACATTCACCTGTCCTGTGCTTGCATACATTCACCTATCCTGTGCTTGCATACATTCACCTGCCCTGTGCTTGCATAAATTCACCTGTCCTGTGCTTGCGTCATTCACCTGTCCTGTGCTTGCATACATTCACCTGTCCTGTGCGTGCATACATTCACCTATCCTGTGCTTGCATACATTCACCTGTCCTGTGCTTGCATACATTCACCTGTCCTGTGCTTGCATACATTCACCTGTCCTGTGCTTGCATACATTCACCTGTCCTGTGCTTGCATACATTCACCTGTCCTGTGCTTGCATACATTCACCTGTCCTGTGCTTGCATACATTCACCTGTCCTGTGCTTGCATAAATTCACCTGTCCTGTGCTTGCGTCATTCACCTGTCCTGTGCTTGCATACATTCACCTGTCCTGTGCTTGCATTTCACCTGTCCTGTGGTTGCATTTCACCTGTCCTGTGCTTGCATACATTCACCTGTCCTGTGCTTGCATACATTCACCTGTCCTGTGATTGCATACATTCACCTGTCCTGTGCTTGCATACATTCACCTGTCCTGTGCTTGCATACATTCACCTGTCCTGTGCTTGCATAAATTCACCTGTCCTGTGCTTGCGTCATTCACCTGTCCTGTGCTTGCATACATTCACCTGTCCTGTGCGTGCATACATTCACCTATCCTGTGCTTGCATACATTCACCTGTCCTGTGCTTGCATACATTCACCTGTCCTGTGCTTGCATACATTTACCTGTCCTGTGCTTGCATACATTCACCTGTCCTGTGCTTGCATAAATTATCCTGTCCTGTGCTTGCATAAATTCACCTGTCCTGTGCTTGCATACATTCACCTGTCCTGTGCTTGCATACATTCACCTGTCCTGTGCCTGCATTTCACCTGTCCTGTGCTTGCATACATTCACCTGTCCTGTGCTTGCATACATTCACCTGTCCTGTGCTTGCATACATTCACCTGTCCTGTGGTTGCATTTCACCTGTCCTGTGGTTGCATACATTCACCTGTCCTGTGCTTGCATACATTCACCTGTCCTGTGCTTGCATACATTCACCTGTCCTGTGCTTGCATACATTCACCTGTCCTGTGCTTGCATAAATTCACCTGTCCTGTGCTTGCATACATTCACCTGTCCTGAGCTTGCATACATTCACCTGTCCTGTGCTTGTATACATTCACCTGTCCTGTGCCTGTATTTCACCTGTCCTGTGCTTGCATACATTCACCTGTCCTGTGCTTGCATGGATTCACCTGACCTGTGCTTGCATACATTCACCTGTCCTGAGCTTGCATACATTCACCTGTCCTGTGCTTGCATACATTCACCTGTCCTGAGCTTGCATACATTCACCTCTCCTGTGCTTGCATACATTCACCTGTCCTGTGCTTGCATACATTCACCTGTCCTGAGCTTGCATACATTCCCTTGTCCTGAGCTTGCATACATTCACCTGTCCTGTGCTTGCACACATTCACCTGTCCTGAGCTTGCATACATTCACCTGTCCTGAGCTTGCATACATTCACCTGTCCTGTGCTTGCATACATTCACCTGTCCTGTGCTTGCATTCATTCACCTGTCCAGGAGTTCAGGGCTTGCATAAATTCACCTGTCCTGGGCTTGCATAAATTCACCTGTCCTGGGCTTGCATAAATTCACCTGTCCTGTGCTTGCATAAATTCACCTGTCCTGTGCTTGCATACATTCACCTGTCCTGTGCTTGCATACATTCACCTGTCCTGTGCTTGCATACATTCACCTGTCCTGTGCTTGCATACATTCACCTGTCCTGTGCTTGCATACATTCACCTGTCCTGTGCTTGCATTTCACCTGTCCTTGCATACATTCACCTGTCCTGTGCTTGCATACATTCACCTGTCCTGTGCTTGCATACATTCACCTGTCCTGTGCTTGCATACATTCACCTGTCCTGTGCTTGCATACATTCACCTGTCCTGTGCTTGCATACATTCACGTGTCCTGTGCCTGCATTTCACCTGTCCTGTGCTTGCATACATTCACCTGCCCTGTGCTTGCATACATTCACCTGTCCTGTGGTTGCATTTCACCTGTCCTGTGGTTGCATACATTCACCTGTCCTGTGCTTGCATACATTCACCTGTCCTGTGGTTGCATTTCACCTGTCCAGTGGTTGCATACATTCACCTGTCCTGTGGTTGCATTTCACCTGTCCTGTGGTTGCATACATTCACCTGTCCTGTGCTTGCATACATTCACCTGTCCTGTGGTTGCATTTTACCGGTCCTGTGGTTGCATACATTCACCTGTCCTGTGCTTGCATACATTCACCTGTCCTGTGGTTGCATTTCACCTGTCCTTTGGTTGCATACATTCAACTGTCCTGTGCTTGCATACATTCACCTGTCCTGTGCCTGCATTTCACCTGTCCTGTGCTTGCATACATTCACCTGTCCTGTGCTTGCATACATTCACCTGTCCTGTGCTTGCATTTCACCTGTCCTGAGCTTGCATACATTCACCTGCCCTGTGCTTGCATACATTCACCTGTCCTGTGCTTGCATACATTCACCTGTCCTGTGCTTGCATAAATTCACCTGTCCTGTGCTTGCATACATTCACCTGTCTTGTGCTTGCATACATTCACCTGTCCTGTGGTTGCATTTCACCTGTCCTGTGGTTGCATACATTCACCTGTCCTGTGCTTGCATACATTCACCTGTCCTGTGGTTGCATATCACCTGTCCAGTGGTTGCATACATTCGCCTGTCCTGTGGTTGCATTTCACCTGACCCGTGGTTGCATACATTCACCTGTCCTGTGCTTGCATACATTCACCTGTCCTGTGGTTGCATTTCACCGGTCCTGTGGTTGCATACATTCACCTGTCCTGTGGTTGCATTTCACCTGTCCTGTGGTTGCATACATTCAACTGTCCTGTGCTTGCATACATTCACCTGTCCTGTGCCTGCATTTCACCTGTCCTGTGCTTGCATACATTCACCTGTCCTGTGCTTGCATACATTCACCTGTCCTGTGCTTGCATTTCACCTGTCCTGAGCTTGCATACATTCACCTGCCCTGTGCTTGCATACATTCACCTGTCCTGTGCTTGCATGCATTCACCTGTCCTGTGCTTGCATAAATTCACCTGTCCTGTGCTTGCATACATTCACCTGTCCTGTGCTTGCATACATGCACCTGTCCTGTGCTTGCATACATTCACCTGTACAGTACTTGAATACATTCACCTGTCCTGTGCTTGCATACATTCACCTGTCCTGTGCTTGCATTTCACCTGTCCTGTGCTTGCATACATTCACCTGTCCTGTGCTTGCATACATTCACCTGTCCTGTGCTTGCATACATTCACCTGTCCTGTGCTTGCATACATTCACCTGTCCTGTGGTTGCATTTCACCTGTCCTGTGGTTGCATTTCACCTGTCCTGTGGTTGCATACATTCACCTGTCATGTGCTTGCATACATTCACCTGTCCTGTGGTTGCATTTCACCTGTCCTGTGCTTGCATACATTCACCTGTCCTGTGCTTGCATACATTCACCTGTCCTGTGGTTGCATACATTCACCTGTCCTGTGCTTGCATACATTCACCTGTCCTGTGGTTGCATACATTCACCTGTCCTGTGGTTGCATACATTCACCTGTCCTGTGCTTGCATACATTCACCTGTCCTGTGCTTGCATACATTCACCTGTCCTGTGCCTGCATTTCACCTGTCCTGTGCTTGCATACATTCACCTGTCCTGTGCTTGCATACATTCACCTGTCCTGTGCTTGCATACATTCTCCTGTCCTGTGCTTGCATTTCACCTGTCCTGTGCTTGCATACATTCACCTGTCCTGTGCTTGCATACATTCACCTGTCCTGTGCTTGCATACATTCACCTGTCCTGTGCTTGCATACATTCACCTGTCCTGTGCTTGCATTTCACCTGTGCTGTGCTTGCATACATTCACCTGTCCTGTGCTTGCATACATTCACCTGTCCTGTGCTTGCATACATTCACCTGTCCTGTGCTTGCATACATTCACCTGTACAGTACTTGCATACGTTCACCTGTCCTGTGCTTGCATTTCACCTGTCCTGTGCTTGCATACATTCACCTGTCCTGTGCTTGCATACATTCACCTGTCGTGTGCTTGCATACATTCACCTGTACAGTACTTGCATACATTCACCCGTCCAAGAGTACAGGGCTTGCTTACATTCACCTGTCCAGGAGTACAGGGCTTGCTTACATTCACCTGTCCAGGAGTACAGGGCTTGCTTACATTCACCTGTTCAGCACTTACGTACATTCACCTGTCCAGGATTACACGGCTTGCTTACATTCACCTGTACAGCACTTACTAACATTCACCTGTCCAGGAGTACAGGGCTTGCTTACACCTGTACAGGAGTACAGGGCTTGCTTACATTCACCTGTCCAGGAGTACAGGGCTTGCTTACATTCACCTTTACAGCACTTACGTACATTCACCTGTCCAGGAGTACAGAGCTTGCTTACATTCACCTGTACAGCACTTACGTACATTCACCTGTCCAGGAGTACAGGTCTTGCTTACATTCACCTGTACAGGAGTACAGGGCTTGCTTACATTCATCTGTCCAGGAGTACAGGGCTTGCTTAGATTCACCTGTACAGCACTTACGTACATTCACCTGACCAGGAGTACAGGGCTTGCTTACATTCACCTGTACAGGAGTACAGGGCTTGCTTACATTCACCTGTACAGCACTTACGTACATTCACCTGTCCAGAAGTACAGGGCTTGCTTACATTCACCTGTCCAGGAGTACAGGGCTTGCATACATTCACCTGTCCTGTGCTTGCACACATTCACCTGTCCTGAGCTTGCATACATTCACCTGTCCTGAGCTTGCATACATTCACCTGTCCTGTGCTTGCATACATTCACCTGTCCTGTGCTTGCATACATTCACCTGTCCAGGAGTTCAGGGCTTGCATAAATTCACCTGTCCTGGGCTTGCATAAATTCACCTGTCCTGTGCTTGCATAAATTCACCTGTCCTGTGCTTGCATACATTCACCTGTCCTGTGCTTGCATACATTCACCTGTCCTGTGCCTGCATTTCACCTGTCCTGTGCTTGCATACATTCACCTGTCCTGTGCTTGCATACATTCACCTGTCCTGTGCTTGCATTTCACCTGTCCTTGCATACATTCACCTGTCCTGTGCTTGCATACATTCACCTGTCCTGTGCTTGCATACATTCACCTGTCCTGTGCTTGCATACATTCACCTGTCCTGTGCTTGCATACATTCACCTGTCCTGTGCTTGCATACAGTCACCTGTCCTGTGCTTGCATACATTCACGTGTCCTGTGCCTGCATTTCACCTGTCCTGTGCTTGCATACATTCACCTGCCCTGTGCTTGCATACATTCACCTGTCCTGTGGTTGCATTTCACCTGTCCTGTGGTTGCATACATTCACCTGTCCTGTGCTTGCATACATTCACCTGTCCTGTGGTTGCATTTCACCTGTCCAGTGGTTGCATACATTCACCTGTCCTGTGGTTGCATTTCACCTGTCCTGTGGTTGCATACATTCACCTGTCCTGTGCTTGCATACATTCACCTGTCCTGTGGTTGCATTTTACCGGTCCTGTGGTTGCATACATTCACCTGTCCTGTGCTTGCATACATTCACCTGTCCTGTGGTTGCATTTCACCTGTCCTGTGGTTGCATACATTCAACTGTCCTGTGCTTGCATACATTCACCTGTCCTGTGCCTGCATTTCACCTGTCCTGTGCTTGCATACATTCACCTGTCCTGTGCTTGCATACATTCACCTGTCCTGTGCTTGCATTTCACCTGTCCTGAGCTTGCATACATTCACCTGCCCTGTGCTTGCATACATTCACCTGTCCTGTGCTTGCATAAATTCACCTGTCCTGTGCTTGCATACATTCACCTGTCCTGTGCTTGCATACATTCACCTGTCCTGTGGTTGCATTTCACCTGTCCTGTGGTTGCATACATTCACCTGTCCTGTGCTTGCATACATTCACCTGTCCTGTGGTTGCATATCACCTGTCCAGTGGTTGCATACATTCGCCTGTCCTGTGGTTGCATTTCACCTGACCCGTGGTTGCATACATTCACCTGTCCTGTGCTTGCATACATTCACCTGTCCTGTGGTTGCATTTCACCGGTCCTGTGGTTGCATACATTCACCTGTCCTGTGGTTGCATTTCACCTGTCCTGTGGTTGCATACATTCAACTGTCCTGTGCTTGCATACATTCACCTGTCCTGTGCCTGCATTTCACCTGTCCTGTGCTTGCATACATTCACCTGTCCTGTGCTTGCATACATTCACCTGTCCTGTGCTTGCATTTCACCTGTCCTGAGCTTGCATACATTCACCTGCCCTGTGCTTGCATACATTCACCTGTCCTGTGCTTGCATGCATTCACCTGTCCTGTGCTTGCATAAATTCACCTGTCATGTGCTTGCATACATTCACCTGTCCTGTGCTTGCATACATGCACCTGTCCTGTGCTTGCATACATTCACCTGTACAGTACTTGAATACATTCACCTGTCCTGTGCTTGCATACATTCACCTGTCCTGTGCTTGCATACATTCACCTGCCCTGTGCTTGCATACATTCACCTGTCCTGTGCTTGCATGCATTCACCTGTCCTGTGCTTGCATAAATTCACCTGTCCTGTGCTTGCATACATTCACCTGTCCTGTGCTTGCATACATGCACCTGTCCTGTGCTTGCATACATTCACCTGTACAGTACTTGAATACATTCACCTGTCCTGTGCTTGCATACATTCACCTGTCCTGTGCTTGCATTTCACCTGTCCTGTGCTTGCATACATTCACCTGTCCTGTGCTTGCATACATTCACCTGTCCTGTGCTTGCATACATTCACCTGTCCTGTGCTTGCATACATTCACCTGTCCTGTGGTTGCATTTCACCTGTCCTGTGGTTGCATTTCACCTGTCCTGTGGTTGCATACATTCACCTGTCATGTGCTTGCATACATTCACCTGTCCTGTGGTTGCATTTCACCTGTCCTGTGCTTGCATACATTCACCTGTCCTGTGCTTGCATACATTCACCTGTCCTGTGGTTGCATACATTCACCTGTCCTGTGCTTGCATACATTCACCTGTCCTGTGGTTGCATTTCACCTGTCCTGTGGTTGCATACATTCACCTGTCCTGTGCTTGCATACATTCACCTGTCCTGTGCTTGCATACATTCACCTGTCCTGTGCCTGCATTTCACCTGTCCTGTGCTTGCATACATTCACCTGTCCTGTGCTTGCATACATTCACCTGTCCTGTGCTTGCATTTCACCTGTCCTGTGCTTGCATACATTCACCTGTCCTGTGCTTGCATACATTCACCTGTCCTGTGCTTGCATACATTCACCTGTCCTGTGCTTGCATACATTCACCTGTCCTGTGCTTGCATACATTCACCTGTCCTGTGCTTGCATTTCACCTGTGCTGTGCTTGCATACATTCACCTGTCCTGTGCTTGCATACATTCACCTGTCCTGTGCTTGCATACATTCACCTGTCCTGTGCTTGCATACATTCACCTGTACAGTACTTGCATACATTCACCTGTCCTGTGCTTGCATTTCACCTGTCCTGTGCTTGCATACATTCACCTGTCCTGTGCTTGCATACATTCACCTGTCGTGTGCTTGCATACATTCACCTGTACAGTACTTGCATACATTCACCCGTCCAGGAGTACAGGGCTTGCTTACATTCACCTGTCCAGGAGTACAGGGCTTGCTTACATTCACCTGTCCAGGAGTACAGGGCTTGCTTACATTCACCTGTTCAGCACTTACGTACATTCACCTGTCCAGGAGTACACGGCTTGCTTACATTCACCTGTACAGCACTTACTAACATTCACCTGTCCAGGAGTACAGGGCTTGCTTACACCTGTACAGGAGTACAGGGCTTGCTTACATTCACCTGTCCAGGAGTACAGGGCTTGCTTACATTCACCTTTACAGCACTTACGTACATTCACCTGTCCAGGAGTACAGAGCTTGCTTACATTCACCTGTACAGCACTTACGTACATTCACCTGTCCAGGAGTACAGGTCTTGCTTACATTCACCTGTACAGGAGTACAGGGCTTGCTTACATTCACCTGTCCAGGAGTACAGGGCTTGCTTAGATTCACCTGTACAGCACTTACGTACATTCACCTGTCCAGGAGTACAGGGCTTGCTTACATTCACCTGTACAGGAGTACAGGGCTTGCTTACATTCACCTGTACAGCACTTACGTACATTCACCTGTCCAGAAGTACAGGGCTTGCTTACATTCACCTGTCCAGGAGTACAGGGCTTGCATACATTCACCTGTCCTGTGCTTGCATACATTCACCTGTCCAGGAGTACAGAGCTTGCATACATTTACCTGTCCAGGAGTACAGGGCTTGCTTACATTCACCTGTCCAGGAGTACAGGGCTTGCTTACATTCACCTGTCCAGGAGTACAGGGCTTGCTTACATTCACCTGTCCAGGAGTACAGGGCTTGCTTACATTCACCTCCCCAGGAGGAGTCCAGGACAGCCTGCAAGCTGGTGCGGACCCTGAAGAAAGCCCGAAAGGCCTGGACGTATGAAGTATCCCCTTTCGTGAAGGCTTCGAGGAGAAGATAGACACATTTTGGCAGCCTGCCAGCCTTTTGGATGTGCACTTTGATTGAAGTGTGTGGCTAGGTCTGTGTGTGTTACACGCAGTACAGACCTGATTGCATGTCGCGTGGGATCAAACGTCATACATGCTTGGTCCTCACTTAGAGCCCGGAAAGCAGAGCTCCATGTTGTTTTTAGTGGCAGCCGCTAACAGGGTTGGGCCTGGATTGCCATGAGATTATCTGAACTCACGCTAACATGATATGCGCGTCCTGACTGCGAGCGCGGAAGCAGGAAGGTTCGAGGCATGTGGGCTGCTGAATTCATATCTGTAGCATAGATCGCCGCCTAGTGTTGGGTCCGGATGATTGCACATTGTTGTCCTGGAAGAGTCTTCGAAGTATCACGATATAGGTGGCTCCTCCCCTGGACTACAGTGCGCATGGGCATCGACTCCATCCCCAGATTGTTTTTTTCCACCATTGGGTTCGGATGCATATTTGATCACTCAAGATCGGAATCGATAGAAACTTTATTTAGGCCCGAAGGCCTTTCCTATATCGTCGGTATTGTTGCGTTCGGTGCCCAGCTCTGTTCCGGCTCAGTTCCTGAGTCGGACTTCCGGAGGACCCGCGTGGATCTTCGGTGCTTGAGGCCTAGTCAACGCAGCCAAACTTCGACGAATCAACATAGAACGGAGCCCGTTCAAGAGATGCCCCGTGTGCAACTCGAAGTATCCCCACATCGATGTCCACCCGGTGTGCAACAAGTGCCTGTCGCCGGATCACGACGAAGCCAACTGTATGGCTTGTTCCCGTTTTCGCTCCAAGAAGACGATTCGACTTCGGCGCGTGGCGCGCCAGGAGGCCCAGCTGACGGCCCCTGCCCCGGTGAACATTTTCGAGGGGGAAGAAGCAGACGAGCAGGACGATCGGGAGCCGATTTCAACTCCAGCGACGGAGATCGACTCCAACTACGACGCAGACGTAGAAATGCTCGATGCAGAAGACGTCGTCGACGAGGTAGGAGACGACGATGAGGTCTATGGGGCCACGGAAGATAGCTCAGGGGAAGAGCTATGCCCCGTTCGAACAATCACTAAGGCTCAGGTCGAGGGATCGCCACATGGCCTTACCCAAGATCTTGCAACTGGATCCACGGTCTCGCCTACGGGCCCGGCTACGGTCCCTCCTACGGAGCCGCGATTGGTGAAATCGAAACCGAATGTGAAAGCTTCTGGCTCGACGAAACCGAAAGTGATCAAGACGCCGTCGACACAGAAGACGCCTGTAGCTTTGGTCGCCTCCGCGTCTTCGGACACGTCGGGCCAGCCGAAGCCGAAGAAGGTTGTCGATCCGGTGAAGTCGCTCAAGAGCGTCGAACCGAAGTCGCACAAGGGCGTCGAGCCGAAGACTGGGGTGCCAAAAAAGGTTGTCAAGCCCACCGACCCGAAACCATCGGCGCCAAAGGCCGTCGACACAACCAAAGGACCTGAAGCTCCAAAGGCTGTCGACCCAGCACGTCACCCGGATCAGGCCAAAAGTAATGTCGCTCTCGAGTCTGCACATGCTGGTGGATCGAGAACACCTGTCGGCTCGACGAAACCGTCCGCATCCTTCACAAAGCAGGTATCGGACTCGTTGCAACGCATCAGGAACAAGGCTTCCGCGGTCGATCCGAAGGTCACTTCCACCCCGAAGCCCGCTGCAAAACCGCCAAAGTCGACGGCGCCGATCCAGTTCACGCTGCCGCCAAAGGTGGCGCCGAAGGCGTTCGCGCCCAGAACTGTCGACGACGCGCCCAAGAAGGTGTCCACGGGACCGCAGCCAACACCTGCAGTTGTCGGCACAAAACACCGACAACACCTGGTGGAGGAACAGTCGGAGCAATTTATCGACGCCGACACCAGTAAACTTTCCATCTACAAGCGAAAGATCACACCGGCACAACCTATGGAGTCCTACACCATTCCTTTAAAGAGGAAAAAGGCTTCTACGGATTCCCCAGTTCTGATTGAACCTATTTATCCAAGGCCTCAAGACACTGCTCCAACCTCACCCACTTACTCTGATGTGGAGGCTGGGGAAGGAGAGGATGAAGAGTACAACTTCCCTGCTGACACTGATCCAGAAGATCACCATGACTCATGGTAGATGCTGGGGACCCAAGGGATCCGCAAACTGCCCCGGACACTCAAGTATATACTGTTAAAACCTCGCCTACTGAGGATTCTGTGGCATTTAATGCTCTAATTGAGAGGGCAGCTAAAAATCACGACATCCAGCTGCATGCTGACCCTGTTGAAGTGGATTTTCTGTTTGATACATTTTCCACATCTGAAAAGACTGTCAAGACTCTGCCAATGCTGAAGGGGGTTTTGAAACATGCTGCGGACATCTTTAAAGAGCCCACACGTGCCAGGGTTATAAACCCCAGAATTGAAAAGAAATATCGTCCGGCACTTGGCGACCCTACATACATCAAGGGCCAGTTGCCGTTGGACTCTCTCGTTGTTTCTAATGCCCAGAAGAGGGTGAATTCACAAACTACAGGTGATGCTCCTCCCCCTGACAAGGAATCTAAAGTGCTAGAAGCGTCAGGGAAGAGGGTGGCGGCTCAAGCGGCGAATATCTGGTGTATCTCAAACACTCAGGCACTCTTGGCCAGATATGACAGGGCGCACTACGATACACTTGAGACCCTGTTACAACACTTGCCAGACGAGTATAAGGAGGCAGCGGAGATGCTCATTCAGGAAGGGAAGCTCATCTCAAATGCTTCTATTAAATGTGCACTGGACGCAGCAGACACCGCGGCCAGGGCCATTAATACAAGTGTGATGTTGAGACGTCAGGCCTGGCTCAGAATCTCCGGGTTCAAACCAGAGATCCAAACCACCATCCTCAATCAGCCTGTAAACCCTGATCACTTATTTGGCCCTGAGGTGGATACCACCCTGGAAAAAATAAAGAAAGACACAGAGACTGCTAAGTCCATGGGGGCTCTCCAGTCCCAGCAGTTCAGGGGTAGTACTTTTCGTCGCTCAAGCAATAGAGGTGTTTCCAGAGGCCAGATGTCCCAGCAAACACAGTACATGAAAGGTGGTGCACAACCCTCTTACAACAAGCAGAGTAGAGGCGGCTATCGCGGCAACAGCGCCAAGGGCAGAGGTTGTGGAAACAACAACTCCCGATCCTCCGTCACCAACAAACAGTGACGCCTTGTCACTGCCCCCCGACCATACAACACCTGTCGGGGGGAGACTCCAACAGTTCCTGCCAGTCTGGAAATCCATCACCACAGACAGGTGGGTCAGAAAACTTATTCAGTACGGTTATTGTCTGGAGTTAACGTCCACTCCACCCAACATCCCACCAAGGCACCGTCCTATGTCAACAGAGCATTTGCACTTATTGCAGCAAGAGGTACTCGTCATGCTGCAAAAAGGGGCAATCGAGCTCGTACCAGTGGAACAAAGAGGCTCGGGAGTGTACTCCCTGTACTTCTTGATCCCAAAGAAAGACGGGTCCCTGCGACCTATTCTGGACCTCAGACCCCTAAACCAGTACATTCTCTCAGAACACTTTCATATGCTCACGCTGCAGCAGGTTCTTCCGTTGCTCAATCAAGGGGATTTTCTCGCAACATTAGATCTAAAAGATGCATATTTTCACATTCCGCTACATCCCTCACACAGAAAATACCTCAGATTCACCATTCAGAATCAGCATTACCAATTCAAGGTCCTCCCTTTCGGAGTGACCACAGCACCCAGGGTGTTCACGAAATGCCTAGCGACAGTGGCAGCGCACCTCAGGAGACAGAACGTTCACGTCTACCCTTATCTGGACGACTGGCTTGTCCAAGCAAAGTCAGCCCAGCAGTGCGCTGCCAACATGTCCCACACCATTCACCTTCTTCACAATCTGGGTTTCTCGCTGAATTATCCAAAGTCGCACCTTCAGCCAGCCCATGTGCGGCAGTATCTGGGTGCGACAATAGATACTCTGGCAGCCACAGCTCAGCCAAATCCTGTGAGGATCAACAGCATTCAGTCGCTGATCCAGAAATTCAGACCGCAACACTCGCTTCCAGCACGAGTGTTCATGCAGTTGATAGGCATGATGGCCTCCTGCATCTTCATAGTCCCGCACGCGAGACTACATATGCGTCCGCTCCAAGAATGCTTGGCTCATCACTGGACTCAGGCTCAAGGACAGTTGAAAGACCTAGTGTGGGTGACCGGTCGGGCATACACCTCTCTGCATTGGTGGAATCCACACAACCTTTGCAAGGGCCGACCGTTCCAAGAGCCTGTTCCACAAATCATCCTAACAACGGACGCTTCTCTACAGGGCTGGGGAGCTCATGCGCTCCACTACACAGTGCAGGGACTATGGACAACACAGCAAAGGAAGATGCACATCAACCACTTGGAGCTACTGGCAATCTTCATGGCGATGAAGGCATTCAAAGTACATCTGTGCAACAAAGTCGTGTTGATCCGGACGGACAACATGACGGCCATGTACTACATTCAGAAGCAGGGTGGTACACACTCTCCACAGTTGTCTCATCTGGCTCAGAGCATGTGGAAGTGGGCCATTCAGGGGAACATCTTCCTCATGGCGAAACACCTCCCAGGCAAGGACAATGTGATGGCGGATCTGCTCAGCAGGTACAGCCACCAGATGCACGAGTGGGAGATACATCCATCAGTGCTCCACCTGTACTTCCAGCAGTGGGGTCATCCAGAGATAGACCTGTTCGCCACAAGGGAAAATGCAAAATGCCAAAGCTTTGCCGCCAGGTTCCCGCACCCACAGTCGCAGGGCAATGCGATATGGATGAACGGGTCAGGCAGATTTGCCTACGCTTTTCCCCCAGCACCTCTACTACCGCTGGTGGCACGAAAGCTAAAGCAACACTCGATGACGCTCATCCTGGTTGCTCCAACGTGGGCCCGCCAACCATGGTACACCACGTTTCTAGAACTCTCCGTGGTACCGCATCAAAGGCTGCACCTCACACACATACTTTTGACGCAGAACCATGGCGACATTCAGCACCCAGATCTGCAACAGCTCAACCTGGCGATCTGGCTCCTGAGGTCTTAGAGTTTGGCTACCTCAACTTGCCTCCTGACTGCATGGATATCATACGGGAGGCAAGAAAGCCCACCACCAGAGCATGCTACGCAGCGAAATGGAAGGGGTTTGTCATTTATTGCGTGGAACACAACATTGACCCGCTTGACGCGTCCACGCACAACATCATTTGTTATCTGTTGCATCTTTACAAATGCAATCTGGCATATGCTTCCATTCGGATACATTTATCCACCATTGCAGCTTATCTCCAAAACCGGCAGCATCTCTCCCTTTTCTGAGTACCTGCCATTAAAGCTTTTCTAGAAGGGCTCAAGCGTGTCATTCCTCCCAGGACCCCTCCTGCTCCTGAGTGGAATCTTAATGTGGTCCTCACCCGACTGATGGGTCCACCTTTTGAGCCTCTACATTCATGCGAGATTCAGTTCCTAACATGGAAAGTGGCTTTCCTAATAGCCATTACGTCACTGCGACGTGTTAGTGAGCTCCAAGCGCTCACTGTCCAAGAGCCATTCATACAAATTCACTCCAACCGGGTGGTGCTGCGCACTAACCCTAAATTTCTTCCTAAGGTGGTTTCGCAGTTCCATGTCAACCAAACGATTGAACTGCCCGTGTTCTTCCAAAACCCAGAGACGGTGGCTGAAAAAATGCTCCACACTCTTGACGTCAAAAGGGCTTTGATGTACTACATTGATAGAACCAAAGATTTTAGGAAGACGAAACAACTCTTTGTTGCCTTTTCTGCCCAACACAAGGGCAACCCCATTTCCAAAGCGGGTATAGCCAGGTGGATCGTTAAATGTATTCAAATCTGCTATCAAAAAGCTAAGCGCACTTTAACGGTCCCCCCTAGAGCCCACTCCACCCGTAAGTTGGGGGCCTCTATGGCTTTCCTCGGAAATATCCCTTTGGAAGACATTTGTAGAGCAGCCACATGGTCTACCCCACACACATTTACTAAACAATACTGTGTAGATGTGCACTCCAAGCAGCAGGCAGCTGTAGGGCAGGCTGTTCTAAAAACACTTTTTCAGACGTCTGCAGCTGGCACAGGCGGCCGCCGCTAATGGAGGGACTGCTATATATGTGTATGTGAACTAAAATACCCAGGCATGCACAAAAAGTACTAGCTTATTTCGGTGCAAGACATGATGTCTACAAAACCATTATACAAATATTTTTAAATTAAAAATTGATTTTAATATCTCAGGATCTATACACAAAATGTACTATGATAAAACTGTATATTCAATGTTGGAGGTTAGAACAACCTTAATACATGATTAACACTTAAAAAGGGATTTTTGAACTTTAAACAATATAAAAAATATGAAAAAGGGATGGTTTCCTGTCGACGCGTTTCGACACGTGGGGCTGTGTCTTCTTCAGGACTGTACCATCAAAGTTCTGTTAAAATGTGGCGGGGCATGGGGCCACAATCATAAAAATTCTTTTCGGATATTGAGGTACGCTGTACACGAAATGAGGGTTTGTTCATTCCTTTTTGTAACGTTCTTAAGGAGCGCTGATTGTGCCGTGCTTCATGCGCAAGGTTGCATATCAAATGAAAGCTGTTAGCCGTGCGTTTACGGTCGATAGGTGTTGTGGGACTTGTAGTTTGAGTAGACCCGCCCGTTGGTGAGGGATAAATGCTGCAAGAAATATAGCAGGCTAATCGACAGCAAGATGCGATGGAGCGGATAGGTGGTCAAAGTCAGGGGCCAAATGAGAACTTCCGGAAGATGACCAGACTTGTGCGGTGTCGGTAACAGCGTTCTCTCTCGTGTAGACTGGATGTAGCGTCCTCGTTTGTTTGATGGAGACTGCTATATATTCTATGCTACAGATATGAATTCAGCAGCCCACATGCCTCGAACTGAATATGCTACTTACCAGTATGCATCTGTTCTTGGCATGTAGGGCTGCTGACATTCATATCGCCCGCCCTCCTCCCCGGCGCCTGTAGCAGCTGCAGAATTTACACTTTCTCTTAGCATGGTCATCGCTCACACTGTTACACTCCATCTTTGCCACAATGGCTAAAAACAATCTGGGGATGGAGTCGATGCCCATGCGCACTGTAGTCCAGGGGAGGAGCCACCTATCTCGTGATACTTCGAAGACTCTTCCAGGACAACAATGTGCAATCATCCGGACCCAACACTAGGCGGCGATCTATGCTATAGATATGAATGTCAGCAGCCCTACATGCCAAGAACAGATGCATACTGGTAAGTAGCATATTCATTACCTACAAGGGACCATGATCACTTCCTGTAAGATGAAGGAAGGAAAATCGCAGCAAGTTTCTGCCAGCGCTTGAGAACAAGGAGGATTGTTCAGATGTCCTGTGTCGAGATACAGGAGGCGAGCATGACCCAAACACTCCTAGCGCCATTGAAAACCCTGCTTTAGTGCCGTACGTAGGGGCATATTCATCACAGTGCTGCGTCGGTTTTGCACCTCACAACAGGGTGCAAAAGCGACACCACCCTGAAGTGCGTTTTATCAAGCCATGCGCGGCCACCTTGCGTGGCCCTGCGCGGCTTGATAAATCTAGAGTAACGCAGCGCAGCACAAATCACTGCACTGCGTTACTCTGCCCCAGGGAGGCGTTCCTTGGGCGCTGCGTGGGTCTTCCCACCTTGGTGCTTTCTCAAATTTACCACCACTGGCAGACCTGGGAAGTCACCAACATGCTTCGCCGCCCCAAGTGGTGTCCACCAAGGACAAATATCTTTATTTCTCCTTGTCTTTTCCTCTTTCTATGTGTGCTGCATTGAGGGGGGCTGTTTTTGTGCAGGAAGGTGTGTCTTCCTGCACAAAAGCAATCCTGCTTAAAAAGCAGACACCCTTGTACCACGGTACAGGCGTGCCTGCATTGGCGCTGGGCCGCACAGTGTGCGCCAGCGAGGGAAAAGACAGGAAAGCATCATATTATGTTAAATACAGCGCATTCCTGCCCGTTCCCTGTTATGCAGCGCAGCAGGCGGCTTGATGCGCTTCATGACATTTTGATGAATACGCCCTATAAGGAATTGGTGGGGTCAGACAAATGGACCCGTAGCTGTAGGCGATGCTGAGCCGTGAACGTCAGCCTTCAGGCCCGGGGAGGCATTACCTGACTTGGCATGTCGTCTAAAACCTACGTAACACTGGGTACAACCCACTAGCAGGATATCCATACGTGATGAAATGTGATTGAGGCATATTTAACCTTTGCCGTCATTTGTGTAATTATGTCTGAGATGTTGTTAATTCTTAGCATCATTCTAATGCACATGAATTGTAGACAAACAGGGACCGATTCACAGAACTAACTTAAGACAAAATCCTAAACTTACTACCATTTTGGTATTCACAGAAGGCACTTACTCATTTTGGTATTCACAGAAGGCACTTACTCATTTTGGTATTCACAGAAGGCACTTACTCATTTCGGTATTCACAGAAGTTAGGAGTCCTAAAGTTAGGAGTCCTAACTTTGCTACTCCTAAACTTAGAAAAATCCTAACTTTAAGACTTTCGGCATTCACAGAAGGCATTTAAGAGTCCTAAAGTTATGAGTCCTAACTTTACTACTCCTAAACTGAGAAAAATCCTAACTTTAAGACTTTCGGTATTCACAGAAGGCATTTAGGAGTCCTAAAGTTATGAGTCCTAACTTTACTACTCCTAAACTGAGAAAAATCCTAACTTTAAGACTTTCGGTATTCACAAAAAGACATTTAGGAGTCCTAAAGTTAGGGCTCTTAACTTCTGTGAATACCAAAATGAGTAAGTGCCTTCTGTGAATACCAAAAGGGTAGTAAGTTTAGGATTTTGTCTAAAGTTAGTTCTGTGAATTGGGCCCACACTGTATAATAAATGATATAGCAAAAACAAACAGTGTGTGCATACTGATTTCAGGGTCTGGGCCTGGGCTCTATGTATACTAACTGGTTCATCAAACTTCTCACACTCCCTTCTGCTAGAGTCTAACTTTTCAGGGGCAGACTGAGAGACACCTGCCAACACCCCTTCTCTCCAAAGGGTTGTATTTGCCCCCTGGGACTCAAGGTACCTGCAAGGTCTGACCCCAATGAAGTAGGACTAACAGGACCCTGCCCTGGAGCGGGGGTCTCCCGTATACTCACTTGTCCAGGAGGAGCTTCAGGACAGTCTCCACACTGGTGAAGACCCTGAAGGTGGCCAGGAAAGCCGGGACGTAGGACGTGTCTCCCATGGTGAAGGCCTCGAGGAGATGATGAACAAGTTTCGGCAGCGTGCCGCCCTTCAGTATGCGCACCTTGGGAGACTCGGGAGTGTCCTTCAGCGCCTCGCTGTCCGCCTGTGAAAGGAGATGGGATACAAAGGTGAGATATGAAGCCTGTGTGTGTTCACACCTCACATTTCAGAGGTGCATCTCTCAAACAGGCACGGTATTCTTACAGTGAAGAGGTGTTGATGGGTGTTTGCGACTCATACACACAAGAGGTGATGGGAGGAAGCTTGCACCAAGTCTAACTACTGCCAATCACGCGAGGTAGCACTCCAACCCACAGCTCTCTCGCCCACTCTACCACCTCAGATATGCAAATCGCCAGAGCAGCCCAAGACCGGTTTCGCTCTGACTGGTTCAGTCGGGTGTAGCCTAGTTCCAGTAGCACACTGAGCAAAGGGCCTTCATCTGGACATACCCATGGCCACTTAGGGAGTTGCATCAAACACACTAAAGGTGATTAGAAGACGTGGGCCCAGGGCCACCGGAACCAACCTACACCTGGATTTTTAGCCCAAACTAGGGCACACCTGGTCTGGGGTTGCTTGTATTCCGGCTCAGCGAGGACTTGGCCGGCCAGTTCGGGCTGGACTGTTCCCAATGGAGAAGGCTCAAGGCTGATTGGCATATAGGTGCGTCCAAACTGTGGTGGCATGGTGAGCAAAATAATGATGGACTGGGATGTGGCCTAAAGTAATTTTACCAGTGGCTGAGATTAATTCAAGCATTCATCCATCACTTTTTTGTGTACTTTTGGTTGTTAATGGGAGTGGGGGTGCGTCCGGCAATGAAGGCCAATAGACTCAATGTAGTATCAAAAAAATACTTTCTTTCGAATTGCTTTTTCAAAAGTTCTATAGTAAACAACGCTCAGCTTGGCTTGTAGTAATCGATCTGGAGCACAGAGGCGTCACGCAACGGCTGGCGCTGCGGAGTATTGCGCAGGACCCGGATCTGTCGGAACGAGCGTGAGGTGCAGAGCTAGGAGTCCGCCGTTGGGACTGTGGATGTAATTTTAGTTGTTAATGAATCACATCCAAAAACAGCGTCAGAGATCAACAAGCAGCCAGGAGTAAACTTTAAAAAGAAATATAGAGCCGAGCTTCTCAAAGCCCAAACTGACTCATTGAGAAACTCCGAAACCTCTTTGATTCGCCAAGTTATGACCACCCTTGCTTCCCCTGACATCAAACTCCCACTCAACAAAAAAGTCTCTCTATTCAAGGATTTATTTGCTGAAAAGTTTCCAAGAGCATGGTACCTGTTGTCTGCCTCCTACTCCCAAAATATGGGAAACGACACCCCGCGAAAGCAACGATTGAGTTGGAAGAAACTCACCCCTATTCTGTGGACTCTAAAACAGAGGTGTATAACTCATCACTACCTGAAATTCAACCGCAAAGAGAGAGAGGGTGATTTAGAGTTTGGTGGACAGGTCCTCCACAAGCGTGGCCTACTATTCGGTGTTACCCCTCTATTTGGAGTAGTGCGAACTTTCATGTTTCTGCCGGCGGCCATCTTACCGATGGACTTCCGGCAGCCGGTGTAAGTACATTAAAGTCAGAAACAAAAAAGCCCTATTCAGCCTGCATGATATAGGTCTCAAACTATGTAACTAAAGGGGCCATACCTCATATTGGCTCACCAAGAGAAGGTTAAATTAAACCAATGCTGTGTTACAGGTCCGGACATGCCTTCAAATATACAACAAGCATTTACAATGCAATGGTTTCGCCTTTGGAAAAGTTAGAGCTATTGGCATTGTAAATGACAAAATTTGTATTTATGTGTTGGTTTTGAAAACAGATAAATAAATGGCATTGTCATTTACATTGCCATTAACTTAATCTCTGCAGTCACTCTGCAGTCCCTAGCACTCCCTAGCACTCCCTACTCACTCTGCACTCCTTAGCACTCCGCACTCCCTAGTCACTCTGCACTCCCTAGTCACTCTGCACTCCCTAGCACTCCCTAACACTCTGCAGTCACTCTGCACTCCCTAGTCACTCTGCACTCCCTAGTCACTCTGCACTCCCTAGCACTCCCTAACACTCTGCAGTCACTCTGCACTCCCTAGTCACTCTGCACTCCCTAGCACTCTCTAGTCACTCTGCACTCCCTAGCACTCCCTAGTCACTCTGCACTCCCTTGCACTCCCTTGCACTCCCTTGCACTCCCTTGCACTCTGCACTCCCTTGCACTCTGCACTCCTTAGCACTACGCACTCCCTAGTCACTCTGCACTCCCTAGTCACTCTGCACTCCCTAGTCACTCCCTAACACTCTGCAGTCACTCTGCACTCCCTAGCACTCCCTAGTCACTCTGCACTCCCTAGCACTCTCTAGTCACTCTGCACTCCCTAGCACTCCCTAGTCACTCTGCACTCCCTAGCACTCTCTAGTCACTCTGCACTGCCTAGCACTCCCTAGCACTCTGCAGTCACTCTGCACTCCCTAGTCACTCTGCACTCACTACTCTGCACTCCCGCCTTGAACAGGGCCAGCACGTACTGTCCCATGAGGGCCGCCTTACCATCTGACAAACGTTAAGAGTCAAGCAGGGTTAACCGTGACTGTTGGCCTGCTCGGGGACATTATCTCCTGTTCCCAGATACTTGCGGATGGATAACTTGGTTGGCCATCTCTGCCAAACAAAAGTGTATGTTTTAGAATTAAAGACATACAGGCCTGTCAGCAGACATTTACCGGAACTGTCGTACACTCTTAGAATACCCCCTTCTTTCCCACTGAGGCAGTGTCAAGCACCCTTTGTCACAGCAGTTCTCCCTTAAACCGTGTTAGAAACCGTGTTAGAAGATGCCTGCGAGGCATAGCTTACAACATCTGTATGCCCAGGTGCTTAGATAATGCACTGACTCTCCATCCTCCTTCTGCAACACCACCACTAAGCCCCATATCTCTTTAACAAATTGAGCGAACAATGAGCCCATCGCATTGGTTACATCCTTTTGCCTTTTTTTCTCTTTCCCCCTCGCCCCCCCTGAAAAACCTATCCTTTCCTGATGCAATAGATTTCAAGCAGTTGGACTCGATCTTCATTGGCTCTAGAGCTGAGTGGGTAAATGGGAGTAGGAGTGGGGTCTTCATCCGCCAAAGGTCGATAACATTAGTTATTTGTTTTTGTGGGAGTTTTACATAGCACAAACTCAACCTGAAGGTATCAGAGCGCTTTAGTGAGCATCAGTTGCGTTACAGGCGGACACATTCATTTTGCTAGGCACGGTAATCACGTGATTTGCCCAGAATCACAGGATGCTGAGCGTCCCTGCCAAGACTGGATCCCTGTTCCCTAGCTTCGAGGTCGATTGCTCTAGCCGTTATGCCACATCCTTGCAATCACAATCCCATTCACTTGCCAAACAAATCAACGCAGTAACAATGTTAGCATAGTACTTATAACTGTAAAAAGAAAATGCCCGTGTTCCAAAAAGGGGCTTTGTCTCTACTCTCTACAAGCCTTACCTGGATCCACTCGTGAAGGTCACTCGGCGGTCCTCCGCGGTGTAATAGTGCCCCAGGAGGAGGGTGGAGAGGGTGACAATGACCATCCAAAAGAGACCGCAGCTGTTCAGCCGGGGAGCCCGGGGGCAAAAGACTTTCATTCCTGGAGGCTTCGTTTGGGGGTCCTGCCCCTCCCCTTAACAGTTACTTCAGGCTGTGCAGGAACGGGAGAGTGGGGTCCTGGGACCCTCTAAGAGAGCGCGGTGAGGCAAAGGACTTCTATCATGTGTACTCTGCGGCTCACCTGTTCCAATCTCGGCAGGTTAATGCGCCGGCTGCAGACCTCTGTGCGGGCCGACGAGGTCAAAGTTTCCAGTTCCAGTAAAAGTGTAGGGTGGGTTAACGCGCCGACTGTGGAACTCTGTGTATGCCCGGGAAGCTACAAATTCGAAGCCCATCAGGGTGGCGGTAGGCGTACAGCTAAATGTAGCCTCACTTGCCTGATGGATCCTTTGCTACTGAAAGGCGACGCCTCTTACAGCCTGCAGCGCGGCTCGTATGCAAGTGATTCACACACTGCCCGGCCTCGGTGCGCTCCATTGATTACAAAATACTCGCACTTGGTAAGGTAGTTGTGTGTAATATGTTCCAAAACAGCACTTAAATATTCAAGCACATATTTTAGATTGTATTTTTAAAGCATTTGAGGGCATAAGTATCCGCATCGACAATCCGGGTCAATATATTTTCCAAAATAGAACTGACTCTGTGTGCACTATGCGTAAATTACAAACGTCTGAAGATTAGGTAGCGCCTCGGGAAACACCTAGTTACACCATGGGGCTACTCTGCTGTTGACTGCTAGCGCTAGCCAGCCCTGGTGGCGGGAGAGCGTTGCATGAAACATTGGGCACATGGGAGCAGCTCGCGCAGGAAGGACAGCAGGCCTGTATATTTGACACAGGACGTACTTAGAAACCGACCAGGTTTCTTTAGGCCCGTGTGACCATCCAGTCCAATTGGACCCACAGTCTATCAGGAATGAACCAATGAGCAAGGCGACATTGAGCCGACCAGTAAGATCGGACGCTTGGATGGGTGACCGCGAGACACTTCGGGGCAGATTTACAAGCCCCTTGCGCCACTTTTGCGTCACTTTTAACATGAGAAAAGTGGCGCAAGGGGCTTGTAAATCTGCCCCTTTATATCTACACTGCATGTGAAGGGGAGACTGACCAATTAGCGTGGAGACTGAGGTGGACCAATGAACAATCACATAGAAATATACCATTCCACCGTGTGCAAAGATAGGCATCAGTGAGCGATATCTGGGCCCTTCCACAATTAAACTTAATTGATACGTGTTTGGTTTGAGAACAGGATAACCATTTTACAACCAAGACAAAAAGATGCACATCCGGTGAAGTGAACATGTAAAACGTTCTTGTATAGCGCGCAACTCACCGTGAGGTGTCATGGCGCTAGCAGCGAACGAAAACGGTAGGCCAGACAGCAATCCCAGACTAGTAGCCCCATGAGTACCTTCCTCAACCCACTAACACAAAGTCTTGAATCTTGAGCTTTCACCTCATTGTCAAAGCACAGGCAGGTAGGCTAAAATGGGCCCTTCTGTTGCCCCGCCTTGAAATATGCAAGGATACATGCACCCTCTCGCCCCTATTTAAAGCAGCTCTTCATGGACTATATACATGCACTTTAAAAAGAAGCTCGGCCCTTTTTCTTCGGGGTCACACAGACAGTACATTAATACTCACACAGCGTTCTGGGCATGTTGCTGGGGCAGGTTTTCCGCGTGCTCGAGTTTAGAAATCCAGATGCTCTCAGTGGGAGTGCTGCAGCTGCCGTGGGTGATGGTCGGGGTGGTGGAGCCCGCTAAACTGCACTTTCTGTCTCTACGGATCGAAAGTTCACGAAAGGACTAAACGGGCACGGTTAGAGGTCTGTCAGGTTACCTAAGTTCGGCATGTTTAAAGGGACAGGATAGAAGGCCGGAAGCCTAGTGGCAGGATTAAAAGGCCAGGCAACCCAAAATGGCTGATCTCAGCGTGGCATGAAAGCGGCTGATCTCAGCCTGGCATGTATCTATGCAGGTGATCTCAGCCTGGCAGCACCACAGGTGGGTGATCTCAGCTAGGCAAGATCTCAGGCTGGCAGGGATGACGGTGTTCTGTAAAATGGAAGCAGTGCAGGCTACCTCAACCTGGCAGCCCTGCGGGTGATCTAAGACTGGCAGCAGTTCAGACGGTCTCGGCCGTGCAGATAGGGGAGGGATCTCCAAAGTGGCAGCACAGCAGGTGATCTCCGGCTGGCAGGTGTAAAAGTGTTCTCTTCCACAGCAGCACTGGAGGTTAACTCGGTGTGGCAGCGGTGCAGGTGTGATCTCCAGCTGGCAGCGTTGAATGTGGTCACAGGTCGACAGCCCCGCAGGTGTTTTAAGACAGGCAGCGATGATGTCAGGCTGGCAGCAGTGCAGGAAGGACTTCAGGCTGGCAGCAGTTCCCAGACTGGCAGCAGCGCAGGTGATTTAAGACTGGCAGCAATGTCGTCAGGCTGGCAGCAGGACAGGAAGGACCACAGGCTGGCAGCAGTGCAGCGGTTTCCAGACTGGCAGCACCAAAGGTGCTGGCAGCGGTGAAGTGGTCTCAGGCTGGCAGCAGTTTCCAGTAGCAATGAAGGCGGCCTTCACTCTGGCATCATTGTAAATAATAGCCATGCGGGTGGCAGGGTAGCACTAGCTTCTCTCCGGACTGGCATCGGCGAGGGTGGTCTCCAGGCTGCTAGCAGAGCTGGCATCGGTGAGGAAGGCCTCCAGGCTGCCAGCAGAGCTGGCATCGGTGAGGAAGGCCTCCAGGCTGCCAGCAGAGCTGGCACCGGTGAGGAAGGCCTCCAGGCTGCCAGCAGAGCTGGCATCGGTGAGGGTGGTCTCCAGGCTGTCAGCAGGTGCTCTCAGGGCCGGCCGCAGCAGGTGAAATTCCAGGTGGCAGAATCCGAGCACACGAGAAATACAGACTGGCAGGACTGGCTAATGCGCCAACTTTAACTGTCCTTTAAAGCGCTTCTTCCTTTTTATACCGTTTTATTTAAATAAAAAAAGACACCTAAAAAGCCCCACCCGCCCAGGAGAGACGCCAGTGCGTCTGCAGAGGTGCCAAGTGAAGCTCTTTGCACCTTGAGCCCCTCCCCTGTTCTACAGTGCGACGCCCCCCGCTGACATAAACCAACGCCACCCTGCGGGCCCCTTTGATGTGCTTATTTGAAAGAGGCGGCATTTGCATGCAAACCATTACCTTGTTTTAAAAAACATCCGACATCTTCGTACTTTACGGTTGAAGGCCGTCTGGGGGAGGGGGAAGACATGTTAACAAACGTCCAGACCAGTGTACTTTATAAATGCACACGCTGTCAGCATCTCCCTCTAGAGCGGACTATGACTAGATCTCTCCAAGTGTATCCATCTCTGAGGGGGGCGGATTAGGAGGGAGAAGCATCATTGGGCAAACTCACCGTATACCATGGCCCCTCCCGTCTCGTGCAAGAAGCGAAAGCGATGGTTTTTGAAGAGCCATATGGTGAGGATGGTTAGAATAAGCAACAAGCACCTACGAGGACCTATGAGGACACGGGGGGCGGGAGAGGACACGGACGGCGGGAGGGGGCGGGAGAGGACACGGACGGCGGGAGGGGGCGGGAATAGACAGCGCATCTGAATCACGGACGGCGGGAGGGGGCGGGAGAGGACACGGACGGCGGGAGGGGGCGGGAGGGGGCGGGAATGGACAGCGCATCTGAATCACGGACGGCGGGAGGGGGCGGGAGAGGACACGGACGGCGGGAGGGGGCGGGAGGGGGCGGGAATGGACAGCGCATCTGAATCACGGACGGCGGGAGGGGGCGGGAGAGGACACGGACGGCGGGAGGGGGCGGGAGAGGACATGGACGGCGGGAGGGGGCGGGAGAGGACACGGACGGCGGGAAACGTGCACAGGACAGCGAGGGGGGGGGGCGGAAAGGCACACGGAGGGGGCGGGAATGGACAGCGCATCTGAATTCACTTTCAGTGAAGGGGAGGGAACGGGAAAAAACGTAACTCCGCCCTGGGAAAAAATCTCCGGAACGCCCCCGAATCTGGTCCGGCCTTGACGGACAGATCCGGCACCCAATGGCTAGCCTCCATTTATGGAGCTAGCCAATGAGAGCCGGGGGACGTTCCAGAAGTCCTTATTGTCGACATAGGATTTCACCTGCGCCGAAAAGCTGCGCAGAGCGCAGCCTTCGGCAGGCGAAACCCAAAAAGGATGTGCACAAGATACATCACATAAAGAAAATATGTGTGAAAGCAAGGAAAGTACCTCACGGACGTAACACCCGAGGGGGTTCCCGGTTTATAAATGACCGGTCTACCCACTTCTCATCATCGGTTACTTTCCTTGCTGGGAGGATGAAAAAGTGCAGAAAGAATGGCGAGACGTCGGAAGCGCCGGAGGGACTCGGCAGCGGTGACTCACATCTAGGAGTTTCCAAGACGGTCTTGTGATCTTTGACACGCCGTCTTTTTGATGCTCGACGGTATATCTACCACTTTCGAGCATAAGGTTCCCATATGAAAAAATGGAGGATTGAGAATAGAGACCCAACCATTTGCCCTGACGAAATTGCCAATGACAAGGCAATGAAACATGTCGGTCCAGTCATAAAAATGAATGGTATCAATGTAACCATTTTTTAGTAGGTGAAGTTTGGCAGCATCAGAATAAAATCGACTCAGCCAGCCAAACCTCACTATTTTATATTTGTTGGTGTTGGGTGTAGGTACTTGTCAACTTTTTCTTGAGCACTCCTCTCTGTCCTACTAGGTAGTGTATTTGCACACTCCCTGTCTGTTTCTCTATTCTGCCTTGTGCATATTCTGTGGTCCTCTGTGTACGTCGCCCCCACATCCATCTTCTAAGCACATGGAAGTGCTGTCATGAGCGCGCCAGTCACTCTGAGGACTGTGATAAGCACCTGAAAAGGCTGTTCATAAACATCCGAGGCACTATGTGTGCGGCCTCTTTGCAAGGATCAGCAGCAAGTCTACAAAACACTCTTTATGCCTATCTTGGAGAGGAATGAAAGTCTCTCTGACTATCCGGAAATAAGTATAGCGGCTATGTGCTTTCTGGGTATAGCGCTTTTGCCCTCACATGGGGTATGAAAAATTCTCTCTCTCTTTCTCATTATTTTCTTCTCACTCTCTCTTTTTCTCACTCTCTCTACCTCTTTCTTTCTCTCCCTCGCTCTCTCTCTTTATCGCTCTTTCTCTTTTTCTCTCTCCCTCTCTCTCTCTCTCATTCCCTCTCTCTCTCTCTCTCTCTCTCTCTCTCTCTCTCTCTCTCCCTCTCTCCCTCGCTCTCTCTCTTTATCGCTCTCTCTTTTTCTCTCTCCCTCTCTCTCTCTCATTCCCTCTCTCTCTCTCTCCCTCTCTCTCTCCCTCTCTCTCTCCCTCTCTCTCTCTCTCTCTCTCATTCCCTCTCTCTCTCTCCCTCTCTCTCTCCTCCCCTCTCTCTCTCTCTCCCTCTCTCTCTCTCTCTCTCTCTCTCTCTCTCTCTCTCCCTCTCTCCCTCGCTCTCTCTCTTTATCGCTCTTTCTCTTTTTCTCTCTCCCTCTCTCTCATTCCCTCTCTCTCTCTCTCTCTCTCTCTCTCTCCCTCTCTCCCTCGCTCTCTCTCTTTATCGCTCTTTCTCTTTTTCTCTCTCCCTCTCTCTCTCTCTCATTCCCTCTCTCTCTCTCTCCCTCTCTCTCTTTTTCTCCCTCTTTCTCTCTCTCTCTCTCTCTCTCTCTCCTCTCTCTCTCTCTCTCTCTTTTTCTCTCTCTCGCTCCCTCTCTCTCTCTCTCTCTCTCTCTCTCTTTCTCTTTTTCTCTCTCTCTCTCCCTCTCTCTCTCCCCCTCTCTCTCTCTCTCTCTCTCTATCTGTATATGTATCTATCTATATAATGGGACTAAGCTTTAAAAGGGCAGTACTCTTGCACAAGGCAGAAATGTTACACACGTATTTTATGCAGCATAATAAATGTGTTGATCTTTGTAATATAATACATTTGCATTATTTGTTCTAGAAAGTACTATTTTAAAGGAATGTTATGAGGCAATTCTAGTATCCAAAATATTAAGCAGCCTCGTAGTCATCTCCGTTATTTTTTACTGCAGAGAGCCACTGAAATGTAACTTGTACCTCCGTGTTTGCGTCTCTTAATTGACAGTAACAGCATTTGCACAGTGAGGCTTTGTAGTGCTCATGGCAGTAGGGGTGTGTGGGTACCTAACAGGATTCTATGTTTTGTCACTACCGGAGTCATAGCGGTTGAGTGTGTTTTTGTCGTGTCTGTGTGTCAGATCATTCTAGTGATTGGGAGATGGTTCCTGCTGTTTTTGTGTAAACTTCATGTTTTTGTTTCTGTTCGAATTCCCTGGCTGGTCAATCTCTTCAGGCAACGGGGGCCACCAGCAGACATCACCAACAAACAATTATCTGCTGTTACTAGACTGGTGGAGCAAGCATCTGTAGGTCACTTTGCTGTGGTTGCCAATCCTCTACAGGGCACTCTAAAGGGCATTTGTGGTCTTCAGGATTAAACAAAGAGCAGTGGTAGGAAGGATGGCACCTACACAGGTCCCGGCTCAATCTTCAGCTGGACCTCCTGTCTCTGAACCTTGTGTACATGAGTTGGGTGTTTTTCCTCTGGCTGGAGATTGTACCATCTAGGGGATAAGTGAAGTGGACCATGGTAAGTGGTGCATCTTCATTCTTTAGCTCACCCACGGTAGGTGCCTTCCAAGGCTTCCTACTTTCCACTCCCTTCTAATCTCTTACTTACACCGACCCCTACCTTCCCCACACAAAGTATGAATTTAGCACGAGGGAAGTATGTGTTTGAAACTGAAGCCCAGTGCCTTGATCCCTCCTCTTCGTTCTGTATCATTATTAGGTCACGCCTTAGCCAATGCGCTTGCGCATTGCTCCGGCGAGATTATAGTAAGGGGAAAAGAACGGTCTACCAAAACGGCGGAATAGACACAGTTTATGTGATCTATGCGCGTGCACAAACCAGCCACGTCACACACCGCCATTTGTCTGTGCCTCACATCATACTTCAAAGGCTGCCGCTCCCCCCGCATCAGACTTCAAAGGAATGCGCTCCCGCTCCCCCCCCCCCCCCTCGCCACAGCAATGCCGAGTGCTTGTTTTGCTTGTGTGCTTGCATCTTCCTTCCTTGGCCCTGGGTGTTTTTCGTGTTCTCCCATTCAGTGCCTTCTCGAACACCACCACATCACTCATGGACACCACCACATCACTCAGGGACACCACCACATCACTCAGGAACACCACCACATCACTCAGGGACACCACCACATCACTCAGGAACACCACCACATCACTCAGGAACACCACCACATCACTCAGGGACACCACCACATCACTCAGGGACACCACCACATCACTCAGGGGCACCACCACATCACTCGGGGGCACCACCACATCACTCGGGGACACCACCACATCACTCGGGGACACCACCACATCACTCAGGAACACCACCACATCACCCAGGAACACCACCACATCACTCAGGGACACCACCACATCACTCAGGGACACCACCACATCACTCAGGGACACCACCACATCACTCGGGGACACCACCACATCACTCAGGGGACACCACCACATCACTCAGGGGACACCACCACATCACTCAGGGGACACCACCACATCACTCGGGAACACCACCACATCACTCGGGAACACCACCACATCACTCAGGGGACACCACCACATCACTCAGGGGACACCACCACATCACTCGGGGACACCACCACATCACTCAGGGGACACCACCACATCACTCAGGGGACACCACCACATCACTCGGGGACACCACCACATCACTCAGGGGACACCACCACATCACTCAGGGACACCATCACATCACTCGGGGACACCACCACATCACTCGGGGACACCACCACATCACTCGGGGACACCACCACATCACTCGGGGACACCACCACATCACTCAGGGGACACCACCACATCACTCGGGGACACCACCACATCACTCGGGGACACCACCACATCACTCAGGGGACACCACCACATCACTCGGGGACACCACCACATCACTCAGGGGACACCACCACATCACTCAGGGACACCACCACATCACTCGGGAACACCACCACATCACTCGGGAACACCACCACATCACTCAGGGACACCACCACATCACTCAGGGGACACCACCACATCACTCGGGGACACCACCACATCACTCAGGGGACACCACCACATCACTCAGGGGACACCACCACATCACTCGGGGACACCACCACATCACTCAGGGGACACCACCACATCACTCAGGGACACCATCACATCACTCGGGGACACCACCACATCACTCGGGGACACCACCACATCACTCGGGGACACCACCACATCACTCGGGGACACCACCACATCACTCAGGGGACACCACCACATCACTCGGGGACACCACCACATCACTCGGGGACACCACCACATCACTCGGGGACACCACCACATCACTCAGGGGACACCACCACATCACTCAGGGACACCACCACATCACTCGGGAACACCACCACATCACTCGGGAACACCACCACATCACTCAGGGACACCACCACATCACTCAGGGACACCACCACATCACTCAGGAACACCACCACATGACTCAGGGACACCACCACATCAGTCTGGGACACCACCACATCACTCTAATACACCACCACATCACTCAGCCCAACCACATCATCACTCAGCACCACAACAGCACTCTCCTTGCTTGCTACCAATACGCATTGCCATAGCCAATAGGACTCGCATTAGGAAAGTGTAAGCTATTGGCTTTGTGAATAGCAACGCTATTAATTTATATATTTTCAAAGCCAACACATATTAAAAAAAATTGTCATTTACAATACCAATAGCTCACACTTTCCTAATGCGAGACCTATTGCATTGCAAATGCTTGTTGACTTTGGGAACAGAGGCAGGTACCAGGCCCAAATTGTCAGGCCAATACCCCAGAGCTCTGGGTTATTACCCAAGATAAGCACCTCAGTTTTGGTGCTATGAAGCTTAAGAGCATTACTAGACATCCACAAAGAAGCATTCCTCAAGCCAGGCTGCAACAAAGAAGAATCTTGATGCTGGGCAGCAGAAAGGGAAAAAACGATCTGGCTATCGTTGGCATAGGAAAATATAGTTAAACCCGTCTTCTCAGCAATGACATAAAGCAGCCTGGCAGCCAAACCATCTCATGTAAAGAATCCTTTCAGCCAACCCGCATCACATAAAGCAGCCATCCAGTCAACCCGTGTCACATAAAGGAGTCTTCCAGCCAACTCGCATCACATGAAACAGCCTTCCAACCAACCCGTGTCACACAAAGCATCCTTTCAGCCAACCCGCATCACATGAAGCAGCCTTCCAGCCAACCCGCATCACATGAAGCAGCCTTCCAGCCAACCCGCGTCACATAAAGCAGCCTTCCAGCCAACCCGCGTCACACAAAGCATCCTTTCAGCCAACCCGCATCACATGAAGCAGCCTTCCAGCCAACCCGCATCACATGAAGCAGCCTTCCAGGCTACCCGTGTCACTTAAGACAGCCTTCCAAGCTACCCGCGTCACATAAAGCAGCCATCCAGTCAACCCGTGTCACATAAAGGAGTCTTCCAGCCAACTCGCATCACATGAAACAGCCTTCCAGCCAACCCGTGTCACACAAAGCATCCTTTCAGCCAACCCGCATCACATGAAGCAGCCTTCCAGCCAACCAGCATCACATGAAGCAGCCTTCCAGCCAACCCGCATCACATGAAGCAGCCTTCCAGCCAACCCGCATCACATGAAGCAGCCTTCCAGGCTACCCGCGTCACTTTAAGCAGCCTTCCAGCCAACCCGCATCACATGAAGCAGCCTTCCAGGCAACCCGCATCACATGAAGCAGCCTTCCAGCCAACCCGCATCACATGAAGCAGCCTTCCAGCCAACCCGCGTCACATAAAGCAGCCTTCCAGGCTGCCCGCGTCACTTAAGACATCCTTCCAGCCAACCCGCGTCACATAAAGCAGCCATCCAGGCTGCCCGCGTCACTTAAGACATCCTTCCAGCCAACCCGCATCACATAAAGCAGCCTTCCAGCCAACCCGCATCACATGAAGCAGCCTTCCAGCCAACCCGCGTCACATAAAGCAGCCTTCCAGGCTGCCCGCGTCACTTAAGACATCCTTCCAGCCAACCCGCATCACATAAAGCAGCCTTCCAGCCAACCCGCATCACATGAAGCAGCCTTCCAGCCAACCCGCGTCACATAAAGCAGCCTTCCAGGCTGCCCGCGTCACTTAAGACAGCCTTCCAGGCTACCCGCGTCACATAAAGCAGCCTTCCAGCCGACCCACGTCACATAAAGCAGCCTTCCAGCCGACCCACGTCACTTAAAGCAGCCTTCCAGGCAACCTGTGTCACATAAAGCAGCCTTCCAGTCAACCCGTGTCACAAAAAGACATGAAGCAGCCTTCCAGCCAACCCGTGTCACATACAGCAGCCTTCCAGGCAACCTTTGTCACATAAAGCAGCCTTCCAGCCAACCCGCATCACATGAAGCAGCCTTCCAGCCAACCCCCATCACATGAAGCAGCCTTCCAGGCTACCCGCGTCACTTAAAGCAGCCTTCCAGGCAACTCGCATCACATGAAACAGCCTTCCAGCCAACCCACGTCACATAAGACAGCCTTCCAGCCAACCTGCATCACATGAAGCAGCCTTCCAGCCAACCCGCGTCACATAAAGCAGCCATCCAGTAAACCCGTGTCACATAAAGGAGTCTTCCAGCCAACTCGCATCACATGAAACAGCCTTCCAGCCAACCCGTGTCACACAAAGCATCCTTTCAGCCAACCCGCATCACATGAAGCAGCCTTCCAGCCAACCCGCATCACATGAAGCAGCCTTCCAGCCAACCCCCATCACATGAAGCAGCCTTCCTGGCTACCCGCGTCACTTAAATCGGCCTTCCAGCCAACTCGCATCACATGAAACAGCCTTCCAGCCAACCCGTGTCACACAAAGCATCCTTTCAGCCAACCCGCATCACATGAAGCAGCCTTCCAGCCAACCAGCATCACATGAAGCAGCCTTCCAGCCAACCCGCATCACATGAAGCAGCCTTCCAGCCAACCCGCATCACATGAAGCAGCCTTCCAGGCTACCCGCGTCACTTTAAGCAGCCTTCCAGCCAACCCGCATCACATGAAGCAGCCTTCCAGCCAACCCGTGTCACACAAAGCATCCTTTCAGCCAACCCGCATCACATGAAGCAGCCTTCCAGCCAACCTGCATCACATGAAGCAGCCTTCCAGCCAACCCGCATCACATGAAGCAGCCTTCCAGCCAACCTGCATCACATGAAACAGCCTTCCAGCCAACCCGCATCACATGAAGCAGCCTTCCAGCCAACCCGCATCACATGAAGCAGCCTTCCAGCCAACCTGCATCACATGAAGCAGCCTTCCAGCCAACCCGCGTCACATAAAGCAGCCTTCCAGCCAACCCGTGTCACACAAAGCATCCTTTCAGCCAACCCGCATCACATAAAGCAGCCTTCCAGCCAACCCGCGTCACATAAAGCAGCCTTCCAGGCTACCCGCGTCACTTAAGACATCCTTCCAGCCAACCCGCGTCACATAAAGCAGCCTTCCAGGCTGCCCGCGTCACTTAAGACATCCTTCCAGCCAACCCGCGTCACATAAAGCAGCCATCCAGGCTGCCCGCGTCACTTAAGACATCCTTCCAGCCAACCCGCATCACATAAAGCAGCCTTCCAGCCAACCTGCATCACATGAAGCAGCCTTCCAGCCAACCCGCGTCACATAAAGCAGCCTTCCAGGCTGCCCGCGTCACTTAAGACAGCCTTCCAGGCTACCCGCGTCACATAAAGCAGCCTTCCAGCTGACCCACGTCACATAAATCAACCTTCCAGCCGACCCCGTCACATAAAGCAGCCTTCCAGGCTGCCCGCGTCACTTAAAACAGCCTTCCAGCCGACCCACGGCACATAAAGCAGCCTTCCAGCCGACCCACGTCACTTAAAGCAGCCTTCCAGGCAACCTGTGTCACATAAAGCAGCCTTCCAGGCAACCCGTGTCACAAAAAGACATGAAGCAGCCTTCCAGCCAACCCGCATCACATAACGCAGATTTCCAAGCTCCCTGTGTCACCTAAAGCACTCTTACATCCAACCAGCACTTTGCGTCACAGTTTGGTGCTTTGTGTACTGCCACAAAGAAGGAGCCTTAGCTTTTGTTAATTTCTGTTGTGGAATATTTGTGTCTCTTCATCCCAAGAGCCTGCATGTCAAGGCGCTCACTTATCGGCTATTTCTTCTCTGCCCGCAACCTCAGTCAAAGTCCAGCTAGACGTTCATGACAACCCCTGACTAAGTAGGTTATTTCCACTGAGACACATCGTAAAGTGCTCTTGTGTGCATATTCCAAATTCTAGTCCAGGGCCAGTCTTCCTCGGGCAACTTTGCGCTCCCTGATTCTAATTGGAAAAAATTGGAAATCATGAGTATTTACTCTCCTAAAACATTGCAGGGCTATTGAAGGTTCTGGATAAAGCAGCTACTAGTCGGCTGCAGAACTTCAGTGAGTCTGACTGTATTTTGGAGATGAACAGGCTGGCTTCCACCCGAACAGAGGAACAGAAACAGTTTTGTTAGATGACTTGAGGGATCTGACCCTTCTGATGTTTGGAGGCCTCTGCAGTTTTTCAACAGCCTCGATCACTCCACACCTTTGAAGAGACAAGCGGGGGTGCCCGAGACTTCCATGAAACGGACGGAGTCATTCTTGGACTCAGCTAGAACTTTAATGTCTAAGAGCCTGATTTCGATTTTGGCAGACGGGTTACTCCATCATAACGGCTACAGTTATCTTGTCCGCCGAAATATAAATCCCATAGGATATAATGGGATTTATACTTCGCAGGCTGGGATATCCGTCATCGTGGTGATGGAGTAACCCGTACGCCGAGATCTAAATCAGGCCCTAGGATACAATAGCATTTATATTTCAGAGGGCGGGATATCCGTCATCGTGGTGATGGAGTAACCCGTCTGCCGAGATCTAAATCAGGCCCTAGGATACAATAGCATTTATATTTCAGGGGACGGGATATCCGTCATCGTGGTGATGGAGTAACCCGTACGCCGAGATCTAAATCAGGCCCTAGGATACAATAGCATTTACATTTCAGAGGGCGGGATATCCGTCACCGTTGTGATGGAGTAACCCGTACGCCGAGATCTAAATCAGGCCCTAGGATACAATAGCATTTATATTTCAGGGGACGGGATATCCGTCATCGTGGTGATGGAGTAACCAGTCTGCCGACATCTAAATCAGGCCCTAGGATACAATAGCATTTACATGTCAGAGGACGGGATATCCGTCATCGTGGTGATGGAGTAACCCGTCTGCCGAGATCTAAATCAGGCCCTAGGATACAATAGCATTTATACTTCAGCGGACGGGATATCCGTCATCGTGGTGATGGAGTAACCCCTCCGCCGAGATCTAAATCAGGCCCTAGGATACAATAGCATTTACATGTCAGAGGACGGGATATCTGTCATCGTGGTGATGGAGTAACCCCTCCGCTGAGATCTAAATCAGGCCCTAGGATACAATAGCATTTACATGTCAGAGGACGGGATATCTGTCATCGTGGTGATGGAGTAACCCGTCCGCCGAGATCTAAATCAGGCCCTAGGAGACAATAGCATTTATATTTCAGAGGACGGGATATCCGTCATCGTGGTGATGGAGTAACCCCTCCGCTGAGATCTAAATCAGGCCCTAGGATACAATAGCATTTACATGTCAGCGGACGGGATATCCGTCACCATTGTGATGGAGTAACCCGTCCGCCGAGATCTAAATCAGGCCCTAGGATACAATAGCATTTATACTTCAGCGGACGGGATATCCGTCACCGTTGTGATGGAGTAACCCGTCCGCTGAGATCTAAATCAGGCCCTTTGTCCGGCCGCTACTCAATGCCTAGCTATTGTGGTATTACCTTTCACAACTATGAAGACGACATGCAGATGGTGCCTCGCTCGCGAATCTACGACAGATCATCTCAAAGTTGCTGAGGTGTCCACGATTGTCTATAAATGGATGGACGAGAGCTGCTGGAGCCGAAAGCAGCCAAAGCTGAGTTTTTACTCATAGGAACTAATTGCTGGCTGGCCTCAAGAGCTCCGGACACCGTTGCTTCCAGATAGGTGAGGTTAAAATCCACGTAAAAGATAAGGTTAAGACTTTGGGTGTTACTTTCGATGAAAGGCTAACCCTGGAAGGTGGTGAACCAGGTTACAATCCTCTAGTTACCTTCTGATTAAAACGAGGTCTTCTGTTCTCGCAGTATAGACCAGAAGGTATAGCCAGGGCTGAGATAGAAGCTGAACTGCATTACAGGAAAGTTTTACTTGTAGGGACTTTGAAATCTAATTTAAACAAACTTCAGGTGTTGACGTTCACGGCTGCAGGAGCAATTCTCGGTCGATCAGCTAGGAAGGCGCAAGAGATGCACTAGCTCCTAGTAGCAGCTAGAACTGAATATAAAGCGCTTACTTTAACCAATAAGACCCTTTGTAGCAATGCACCAGGATATCTGAAGCTCACTTCTGAAAACATTGGGGTCAGCTGAGGAAAAGCTCCAGGTGTGACCATATAACGTATGAGAAAGGCTGGGGGTAAAGCCAGCCAGGTGAATGCCTTTAAGTTATGGAATTTTCTCCCCACAGGATACACCAGCTCCTTTCAATTCTGAGGTCCCTGTTCTCTATTCTGGTGCCCATAGCTCCTAGGTGCCTTTTTGCGTATCTAGCACTTAATAAGACTGTGCTGTGAGAAGACTGGCTCTTTGCATGGTTCCTTTACTAGCCCTGATGCCTGACTGCAAGCTTTGTAAGTGTTTTGTTCCCTTTTCAAGGACTTGTTTAATTTTAGCCATTTTTTGACAGATGAGCGCCCAGCTGCGTGATACCAGACGCTACAGGAGTGGGCGGGTCTAGGCAGCTCGCGCATAAGGCCAGCCGCAGTCAAGGACAGGTAGTGCAGACTGTCAGTCAAGGACAGGGACAGAACGACAAGCTGTGCTGGGAAGAACCAAGGTCTTCTCTCGCCTACGAGAGGTCACTCGTAGCCAAGGCTGGGACTCCTGGGCCTTTTTCTGCGTGAACTACAGAGGCCTAAACGCAGTCGCAAAGTCACCCATCTCATACCATGAGCCTATTGAGAAGCAAGGCGCTAGTAAGGGCCATATGTACGTAATTTCCATTTCTAAATTTGATTTCTTCTGGGTAGAAATTGCATTTTGCGATTTCCAAATCTGTCTTTGTTCATTAAAAAATTCAGTTTTGCATTTCTTAACGGGCCAAAATTGAAACTCGGCCCAATAAGAAATGCAAAAAGCTTTTGTACTAGGTGTCTAAAGAAATTATTGAGGGGATCACCTCAAAAGAGGGACGAAAGGGGGGGTGCGTGTTTAACTCCCCCAGACATGAGCTACCGGCTTACTGACAGAACGAGCTCAGCTTTAAGTTTTTTTGCTTTTGACTTTTATTCAAGGTTTCGTAGCCATAACAATGAAAACAAACAACAATACATGAACAATGCAGAGAGGAAGTAAAGAAATACATCAAAGGAACCCTCAATGACAGATGCAAATAATTTTAATAAAATACAAATAGAGCAGTGAAAAAAAGGTCAGTGACTCGAACGCCGGCTGTGCATGCGACAAAGTTGGACGCACATCTGATAATTTTGACTTGGACAACACATTTCTCATGATAGCAACCACTATACTGCGCTACCATGTACTTCCATGGTGGCTTCTCTGCGCTATATAGAGTCAGATCGGTGCAGTGCGATGCCGTTTATCGATTCTGTGGAGAGAGTTGAGTGTGAGGGATAGTATTCATCGCCCTTGGTCCTTTCTTGATCTCTATGTGGCTCCGGTAGTCCAATCCCTGTTGAAGGTTTTCCGGATCAGGAACCAGTCCTTCGTGTTCCACTTTCAAAAATTAAGCCTTAATTTTGAGTTCATTTCATCATTTTAATTGCAGAGCACGTGACAGCCCTCCATGTAGTGTATTGAATTGTCGATGCTTCTGTTCTACCAAGAAGGGTCGAGACGCAGGATCAGTGGGAGGCAAAGTAGGCTCAGAAACTCAGCTGCGAATTCCACCCACGGACCTGACTTGAGGCCTGATTTAGTGGGAGATATGTAAAGGGGTCCCTGACCAGACATACAATACTAGGAAATTTTAATTATTTAAACAAAACACAAATGATGGTGACCAGTGTTTTTATTATCACTGTACCAGAGAAAACATTATTTTAGCGATTGCTAATGCAGTTTACAAAATTCCAGTGCGCCCACAAGGGGAGGGAGGGGGGGTGCAGGGGGAGGGGTGTGTTTCAATTAGTTAACATCACTAATCAAAAAAATCATTATGCACCAATACACAAGCTGAAAAACAAATATCATTGATCCATACGTTGGAGATCAAGAAAACACACATGTTAAGCAGCAGAACATGTCACATAGAACAGAAACTCCTGTAATGATTATTATTATCAATCTTGGGTTAGGGAGTTCTTGTAGGTAGATGGTGGTCTACGTTTCGACCCAAAGGTGTAGGATACTTGATCCTTACTCGCGGGTCTTCATCAGGACGTGGGGGGAGGTGAAGGAAGGGTGGGGCTGTACCCTAAGTAGGAAAAACGAAATACGCTGAATTATTGCAAACGGTCTCAGAAGAGTACCGACATAGTTAGATAACAAAAGGCCAAGGGGCCAACTAGGACAAAACATTTAAAATCATTATTAAAACCTGTGTTCCCAAAAATAGATACTGTAGAAGGAGGTTAAATTATACTGAGGACATGAAACTGGGTGGCCCGGGCAGTCGCCCTGTGGGGTATTGTTGTTACGGTGAATAATGATACACATTACGACTACAAACATTCCATTAGAAGGCGGTTCCGTTGCACCGGCCACAGATAAGGCACACAATGGCCCGTTTTTGGGCTGAATTGGAGTGTCATTAGAAACGTAACCATAGTTTAAATGTTTTGTCCTAGTTGGCCCCTTGGCCTTTTGTTATCTAACTATGTCGGTACTCTTCTGAGACCGTTTGCAATAATTCAGCGTATTTCGTTTTTCCTACTTAGGGTACAGCCCCACCCTTCCTTCACCTCCCCCCACGTCCTGATGAAGACCCGCGAGTAAGGATCTAGTATCCTACACCTTTGGGTCGAAACGTAGACCACCATCTACCTACAAGAACTCCCTAACCCAAGATTGATAATAATAATCATTACAGGAGTTTCTGTTCTATGTGACATGTTCTGCTGCTTAACATGTGTGTTTTCTTGATCTCCAACGTATGGATCAATGATATTTGTTTTTCAGCTTGTGTATTGGTGCATAATGATTTTTTTGATTAGTGATGTTAACTAATTGAAACACACCCCTCCCCCTGCACCCCCCCTCCCTCCCCTTGTGGGCGCACTGGAATTTTGTAAACTGCATTAGCAATCGCTAAAATAATGTTTTCTCTGGTACAGTGATAATAAAAACACTGGTCACCATCATTTGTGTTTTGTTTAAATAATTAAAATTTCCTAGTATTGTATGTCTGGTCAGGGACCCCTTTACATATCATAACGTGTTACCCAGGTCCCTCTGATCACATGGGTCGAACCCCTCTATTCATAATATGATTTAGTGGGAGGACAGGTTACTCCGTCACTACGGTGATGATTTCCCGTCTGCCGAAATATAAATCCCATTATATCTTACGATGTTTTTACGAGGCCTGTTGAGAGTATTGTCGTAGGCTGGACTGGAGAGGATCAGGGTCAGTTCCACTGAGAGCAGATCTGATTCTGCAAGACGGCCTCTTATTTTGCATTGCAAAAGGTGTTTTAGTTGAGTGCCTTCATCTTCTGTTTTCATACGTAGGTCCAGTAGCTGCTTCCAGTTCAGAGTAAAATCCAGAACATCAGCACTGGTGACCAGAGTTTGGGACTACAGAATGGAGGAAAGTTGGGTGGTGAAGAGAGCAATGACTACTTTTGCCCTCATTTAGAGGTTTCGGACGGATCACCCCCCTCCAGGGTGGCTGAGGTCATTGCCGCCTGCCATATTTAGAGATCTCACCGGCCTGCAGAGGTCTCTGTGCCTTCCTCTTCCTCTTCCTAAAGGCTCTAGGGCCGGACTACGATCTTGGCGTACAGGGTTACTCCATCACAAATGAGACATCCGCCAAATTACAATTCCATTATATCCTATGGAATTTGTAATTTGGCGGAAGGGAAATCCGTAATGTTTGTGACAGAGTATCCCATCTGCCAAGATAGGCCCTAAAACTTTAACGAGCAGCCATGTATCCTGCGGTTGCCGAGCAAACGTTTCTTTTTCATAAATTCAAAGTCGGAAAGCATGCGTCTGTTTTTCCAAGCCATAGTCTAATGACCCTCCCACCACAGGAGTGTTCTCCCGGGCCGTAGTGGTAAGCTTTATTTTTTTTCTGTTCAGGACTTCCAGGATTTCCAGGGCAGGCACTTTAATGTACTTAATCAATCAAAAGGGGATGTAAGGGGGAAGAAAGGCTATATAGGGCAGCGCCCCACTCAACGAATCAGAAACAAAAAGCCCTATTCAGCCTGCATGATATAGGTCTCAAACTATGTAACTAAAGGGGCCATACCTCATATTGGCTCACCAAGAGAAGGTTAAATTAAACCAATGCTGTGTTACAGGTCCGGACATGCCTTCAAATATACGAAAAGGATGTGCACAAGATACATCACATAAAGAAATAGAAGACAAGGTATTACCCGTGAAAGGAAACCCGGGGAGGTGTCCTGGCTTTCTATGGGCAACAGAAACCCGAGCCGCCCCTTGTTCTCTGCACTGACTGAGCAGACAACTGCTGTCAGGGAAGCATTTCAGCGGAGCAGCAGGGAAATGGATCCAAAAAAACCAAGCAGCACAGAAAGCGATCGCTATAGTAAAACAAGCGTTAGCTGGCAAAAACCTCCACCAGACGTTCCTGTCATGCAATGGAGCAGCGTTTGTACAACTCTACATTTTGGGATTGTAAGTCAACAATAACTTTATAAAACTGGCGGAGATTGGGGTGGAGGGGGCAAGAGGGACCTAATTTTGAAGCACACTAAGAATGCATGGACGTCTAAAAGATACTATAGGTCACACCATTCTCTCAAAGAACATCTGAGGAGTTGGAGAGCTCAATGAGCAGTGCCAACTCAAACAAGCATTGGCCGCGGGAATTCGAGGGTGCCTACCGCTCTTGCCCCCGAAAGAAATCACCGCCGCAGCCCTGCTCCGTGAAAACCGGAAGTCAGGCACTTTTGGCCGAGACGGGGGCGGGGCCTGCAATCCGTCAGGAAGTCCCGCCCGCCGCCGCCGAGGAAGAAGTGAAGTCCTGCCCCCTGATGCCGCGACGAGACGAGACTGCTGCAGAGAGGAGCCCGATCCCCAGCAACAGCCCAGTGAGTGACCTACCAGCGCTGCACCGAAAGAGCCCGGTGAGTGGGGGGGAGGGGGGAGGGGGGGAGGGTGTACGCGCGTGTCTGTGTGTGTTCGAATGTGTCTGCGTGTGTGTATGCAGTGTGTGTGTGCCTGTGTATGCGTGTGTATGTGCGCATGCGTGAGTGTGGAGTGTGTTTGCACACGGGAATGAGGCACGAGAGGGGCACGGCGCCGTGCGCGCTCACGAGGTAAAATCTGAGCAAATCTGCGCTCGTGCACCCTCTCGTGTCCACATTCCCAAATACGGGTGACATTAGTTGTCGAAGCACTGCAATCAATGCTTACGCATTGAATGCAGGTCGTGCTTCGACCTAAAAACCTGGGTTTTATCGTTGATAAAAAGCTCTCCCTCAAGCCTCAGGTCTCCAGGGTTTCGGCATCTTGCTTTGCTACTCTTAGGTGGATCAAAAAAATCCTCTGGTTAATCCCACCTCCATCTCAGAGAACGGTCCTGCAGGGTTTGGTGATATCCAGACTGGACTACGGCAATGTGCTGTACCTGGGCGCCGGCATAGCCTCTATGCATCACTTACAGGTCATTCAAAATACTGCTGCTCACTTTCTTTTACATAGACATGGCTCCGACGTGAATTCTTTCCAGGCCTTGGTCCTCCTGGATCTCTCGGCCGCATTTGACACGGTTGACCATGCTATTCTGGTCGACTGTGTCAAGGGTGCTGGCCTTCGGGGATCCGCCTTGGCTTGGATCTCCTCATTTCTGGAGAACCGTTATCAGGCGGTTCAGTTAGCTTGGTTCTCAACCACAGCATGCCCCGTCACTTGTGGTGTCCCTCCGGACTCTTCTTTTTCTCCTCTTCTTTTCAATCTTTATATTCTTCCTCTTATCTTGGCCCTTAACAAACAGGACGTCACCATATTTAACTACGCTGACAATCTCCAGCTTATCTTTAATATCTCTTCCTCCCCTTCTTCCATTCTCAACTTTCAATCTATCATGATCTTTATCAGCGACTGGATGAGCATGAACCATCTCAAGCTCAATCCAGATAAGACCGAGCTGGTCCTTACCGGTGGTGTCCTTAGTCTCTGGTCTTCTACCTTATGGCCCTCTTCCCTTGGTTTTCCCCCTTCCCCTTCTCACACTGTTAAAAGCTTAGGCATCAAAGTCAGCAGTGACCTTTCTATACATCACCAAGTCAGTCCAGTGGTGTCCTCATGTTTTCTTAACTTGCGCATTATACGCAGGATTTCCCGTTTTTTTTCCACTAAAGCGCTCAAGTCGATTTTGTTAGCTATGGATATATCGCGTTTGGATTACATGAATGCTCTGTATGTCGGTATACCCGCCTACGAGCTTCGCCGTCTTCAACTTATTCAAAATCAAGCCGCAAGGCTAGTCTTTAAACTTCCTAAATCCCATCACATCACTCCCCTTTTTAAATCCCTTCACTGGTTACCCCTCACTGAACGCTCGCTGTTTAAGCTTGGCTGCCTGATCTTTAAGGCATTAGCTGGATCTGCCACTTTATTTGTGTCTACCAAACTCAAGCCTTACATTCCCAGCCGTGATCTTCGTTCCTCCACTAAAAATCTATTGCATGTCCCCCGCTTCAAAAGGAAGAAACATGGTGGCCGGTGTTTTTCCTACCTGGCCCCTGCTTTTTGGAACTCCTTACCGTTACCTATTAGAACTACGGCTTATTACATGGAGTTCCGCAAACTGCTGAAAACCTGGTTGTTTTCACAACCCTTCGCTGAGTGAGTACTTCTCCTCTTACCTCCGTCCTTAGCGCCAAGAAACCGCTTGGTCATCGTGCGCTCAATAAATTCCTTTCAATTTCAATCTTCCTAGATATGCTTCTGCGTCCCCTCTGCTCCATCAACGTCACTGGCTTGGTATTAACAAGTATATTGAGTTCAGAGCCTTATGTTATATGTTTCATGCTAAATGTGGCCTTGCCCCTTCCTATATTCAAAGTTTGGTTACACCTTATGTTCCGGCTCGACAGTTGAGATCTTCCAGCCTCTCACTGTTTTCAGTCCCGAGATTCCGACTTGCCCGTATGAGAGGTCGCTCACTTGCCTGTCTTGGTCCCAAGCTCTGGAACTCCCTTCTAATTGCCCTTAGGAACTGGCAGTCCTTGTTCTCTTTTCGTAGAGGTTTAAAGACGTTTCTGTTTAGTGACTCGGCTTGATCTCTGTGTGCTTCTTAATGCCAGTTGCCTAATTTGGTTGTTTGCCTCCACGTGTTCTCAGTGCCGGGAAACCCTTTTGGGTAGCTGTGTGCTTTACAAATGCAATAAATAAATAAATATACCAGGCATGGCCATAAAAGAAGGTTGGAGAGAGGGAGGGCACGGACAGAGACGCCCGGCAGGGAGAGGACATCATAATAACGCATTTATTAAGCGCACAGCTACCCCAACGGGGTGTCCCGGCACATGCACAGAGAGGATGAAAACAAAGAGAGTGAAGAGACATAGAGATGAAATGGACAGAGTAGAAAAGTAGGCAGAGGGTGTGGACAGAGTGTAAAGACAGACACAGCATGTAAAGTAAGGAGAAACAGGGATGGAGTGAGTTCGATTATAACTCTTCTGTAGAGCACTCATTCGCAGATGCTTCTTGGCGCTTTTGAAAGACTTATCCTTAAAACGTAACAGTGACGGATAAAAGGCCGGACGAGGCTTAATTATTAAGAACCAGGGTCTCATCTGGTGCCAGAAACAAAAAGAGTTCTAAAGTTCAGCCACTGCTGCGGAAACAGCCGGGTCTCCACAAGTGGCTGTCCTGGTCTTGGAGGTGGCGAGCAAGGATTGGCTTTCCGATCTGAGGGCGCGTGACGACTGATAGAAGGAACATCTACTGACCAGAAGTAGGGTGCTCTGAGGTGTAGGTCTTCATGCACAATTGTTAGGGCCTTAAAGGCTGACCAAGATCAAACAGGGAGTCAGTGTACAGACTGCAATGCTGGTGTCATATCTATGCAACCTTCTGGCAGTTTTCGTAGGCGATCACTCGTGCCTCAGAGTTCTGAGCCAGCTGCAGCGTCATAAGACTTTGTCTGGAGATTCAAGGTGGAATGAATGTGTTTAGTCAAGACAAGCCTGAATGCTAGCGATCACTATGGGCATTTGCAAAGGGGACTCAACAAAGGAGGGGAGAATCTTCTCAGAAGACAAAGATGGATGCAACAGTGTGGACACATCCATGGGCTGGGCTTCCAGGGACAGTGTGTTGACCGACGAAGGACGCGTCCCACTCCACAGCGATGAAGTGAAGGTGATTAAGATCTCTGCTTTGCCTGGGTTCACCTTGAAGAACTTGTTGGCCGTCCATCCCCTGAGAATGGAGAGGGCCGCCACTAAAGGTCTCGTCTTGTGACTGAAACACTCTTACGCACCAGGGGCCATATGTACAAACCATAGGAACAGAGATTTCCAAATACCGATTTAATACGAATCACTATTTGGAAATGGCTGTTCCTTTTGAATTAACCTTTTTGTTTCATACTTGCAATTCCTAATGGGTCATAAATCGAACTATCTTATGAATATTAATGAGGTAGGTCTCGGTTTGCATCCCATTAGGAATCTCAGCCATCACCGGGATGGTGGCCTGCTGAGGTCAGCAGACCACCATGTCTGTAACTGCGTTTTAATAAGGGTTTTTTGTTGTTGTTGAAATGCAACCCTTTTTCATGAAAGGAAAACAGGATGCATTTTAACAATAAAGAATGAAACTTTTTGTTTTCATTTTTTAAAAGCAGCCGGTGGTCCATGGGAACACTGCCTGCTCTTAAAAAAAGTTTTCCAACATACACTAAGGGGAAGGGGAAGGGGTCCCGCCCATGGGGACCCTCTCCAATTTGCAAATGCATAACCACCAACTTTGAGTTGGTGGTAAAGTGCAAATGTTTCGCAACCGCATTTCAGTCACAAAACATTCATACATACCATTGCGATTCGATATTTGAAAGACATGCCCTAAACACACCTCTTCCTAATACCGAATCACAAAACCCAAATTGCGATTCACTAACAAGTTACCGAATCACAATTTGGGCTTTGTACATTCTTAAAAGCATTTTTCTGGTCGCAAACAGGCAGATTCTGCAAATTAGTTTGTTTGTGACCAGAAAAATGCTCCGTACACATGGCCCTCACTACATTAAATGGTGAATATCACCACCTTACATGTAAAGGCATACCACTGCTTGGTGGAACACTCGGGCAAGGGGCCACACGTGCATGCTAAACAGAAAGGGCGAGAGGGTTAATCTTTGTGGGACTCTGGGGTCAATGTTGTTCTCCTTCAAAGAGTACCGAGAAAGAGTGACCACTTGTGATCTCCCTGAAATGAAAGATGTTATGCACTTCAGGCCCGTACCCGTACTGGAGATAACCACTGCTTCCAGAGCCGTAAGCAGGATGTTGTGGTCAGTTGTATCAAATGCTGCCGACAAGTCTAAGAGGATTTGCGTGCCAGTTTTACCTTTATCAATGAGCTCACGAAGATAAGAAAGGGCTGATATGACCATTAGCTCAGTACTGTCCCCGGGATGACAGCCCACTTGTTGCCTGTCCGTTGGGTTATCAGCTTCTACAAAGTCCTGAAGCACAGCAACATTTTCCACAAGTTTGCCTCTAAGAGGCCAATGAGATGAGTCGAAGGGGGCCTGATTCAGATCTTGGCAGACGGGTTACTCCGTCACAACGGTTTAGCGGGTGGGATATTTGTCTCCGCTGTGATGGAGTAACCCTTCCGCCAAGATCTAAATCAGGACCTAGCATTGTTTCTGTTGTTGCCTTCCAGAGCCAGCTTCTTCACCAGGGGCCTCACTGCAGCCTCCTTCCAGAGATCTGAAAACAAGTCATGCTTTAACCCTTTCCGTGCTCATGACAGCTCCACGCCGTCATGAGTCACGGGGGGCGTGTGCTCATGACGGCGTGGAGCCGTCATGCAACTGCCACTCCGCCCACGTGGCACTAATTCCCCGCCTGTGTGGGTGAATTAGTGAGTGGGCGGGGTCATGGCGGCTCCACGCCGTCATGAGCACACGCCACCCGTGACTCATGATGGTGTGGAGCCATCATACGTATGGGAGTGCCATGCCCAGCCCCTGGCCCTGCCCACTCCGCGGCGGAATCCGCGCCGCAGCGAAAAGGTTAAGCAGCTTTAGAGGAAGTCTTGAAGATGTCACTTGTGGGTAAAACAAGTGGCCTTAGATGTCGGCTGGGACAGGATCATGTGTTGACGCTGCCGGGCGGCTGATAGTTATGGTCTGCAAGAGTTCTTCTACTGTTATTTGTGTGAAGGAGTCTAGACGGCTCGCCGTTTGCAAAAGAGATTTAAATGGTGATGCAGAATAGGTATTTGGGCATTAGTGATGGAGTCCAGGATAGTAGAAGTTAACTCTGCTAGAAACAGGACTCTGTTCTCACAAAGAGCTTGTGATGGGGGTGTTTCTAAATGTGTGGCTGTGTTCAGAGACAAAGCAAAAGAGTTCTTTAGAAATGTTGGAGGAACTATAAATTCTTTTAGAGAAGAATTATGTCTGGAAGATGGACAGGGAGGAGAGATAGGCACATGAACCGAACAGAGGGAAGAGACTAGGCGAGGACATAGACGGAGGAGACAGAGATATGACCTGGACAGAGAGGAGACAGAGGGGAGGATATGGAAAGACCCAATGAAAGGACAGCAGACAGAGTGACAGTAGTATTGCTTGATGTTCTGAGAGCGTCAATCTCTGGCCATTCTAGTTAGCATACCAGCACCTGAATAAATGACCCGTGATGGGTACTCACCGAGAGGCCAGTGTGCCCAGGAGAGGGTCCCGCGTGCCCAAAGGCCTGCCTCACTGCCACACTGTAGATAGCGCCTTCCACCACCTCTTCCACTTGGAGAACCGGTGCCTGGAAAACAAATAGCAGCTGGTTTACTGACAGATACCAGACATTCAGTAGAGAAACATACGCCATCTTATAACAGAAAAAAACACAGACATCCCCTGGCTCAGAAACAGACTCAAAGGCACCAGGGGCCGTATTTCAGATAATGCCCTGCGTGCACCCACTTCTTGTGCCCCTTCTGTAAATACTGATGGTGTTGCTGCACATGTAGGGGCCAATTCACAGAACTAACTTAAGACAAAATCATAAACATAATACTTTTGGAATTCACAGAAGGCATTTAGTAGTCTTAAATTAGAATTTTGCCTTAAATTAGGATTTTGTCTTAAATTACGATTTTGTCTTAAATTACGATTTTGTCTTAAGTTTAACTTAAGATAAAATCCTAACTTAAGACAAAATCCTAACTTAAGACAAAACCCTAACTTTACTACTACTTAATGCCTTCTGTAAATACCAAAAGTAGTACGTTTATGATTTTGTTGTAAATTAGTTCTGTTGATCGGCCCGTAGTGCCAGTCCTATCTTCAGAGGGTGTTCCCTCATTTGCAGTGGGGGAGGGAATTACTTTGACTCTGTGCCTGCGCCGTTTTACGGATGGAGGCACACACTGAAAGTGGGGGCAGCGCGTTCATCATAATAGGGGGCACTTTCTCCGGGCCCGATTCACAGAACTAACTTAAGACGAAATCCTAAACTTACTACCATTTTGGTATTCACAGAAGGCACTTACTCATTTCGGTATTCATAGAAGGCACTTACTCATTTCGGTATTCACAGAAGGCACTTACTCATTTTGGTATTCACAGAAGGCACTTACTCATTTCAGTATTCACAGAAGGCACTTACTCATTTTGGTATTCACAGAAGGCACTTACTCATTTTGGTATTCACAGAAGGCACTTACTCATTTCAGTATTCATAGAAGGCACTTACTCATTTCGGTATTCATAGAAGGCACTTACTCATTTCGGTATTCATAGAAGGCACTTACTCATTTTGGTATTCACAGAAGTTAAGAGTCCTAACTTTAGGATTCCTAAATGCCTTCTGTGAATACGGTAAGTCATAAAGTAAGGATTTTTCACAATTTAGGAGTAGTAAAGTTAGGAGTCCTAACTTTATGATTCCTAAACTGAGAAAAATCCTAACTTTATGACTTTCGGTATTCACAGAAGGCATCTAGGAGCCCTAAAGTTAGGAGTCTAAAACCCATAAATACTCCACAACAAACCCCACAGAGGTGACGCACCTTCCCTTAAAACCCCTAAACTCCAGACGATCTGGAACGCGGCAGCCAGACCGATCCTCGACCTGGCCAAGAGGACGCACATCACCCAGCACCTGCAGGACCTACACTGGATCCCGGTCCAGAAGAGATGTCACTTCATGGTCCTGACCCATGCCTACAAAGCCCTTGACAACCAAGGACCCTCCTACTTGAACCACCGGCTACACTTCCACCCTCCCCCAGGAACCTCCGCTCTGCACACCTCGCCCACGCGCAGATCCCTCGCATCCGCCACTGCCGCACCAGAGGACGCAACTTCTCCCATCTCGCCGCCAAAGCCTGGAACACCCTCACCCTCCACCTCCACCCCTCAACCTCGCTGCCCGACTTCAGGAAGGGGCTCCAGACCCGGCTCTTCGAATGAGACCCGCAGCACAGCGCCTGGATACCCTCTCGGGTCACACGCTGCGCTCCATAAATAATACTTGGTTGATTGATTGACTTGCGTTGTTTACTAAAGCGGAGACATAGCACTTTTTTGGGCACAGGCAATCAGCAATAAGAAACACAAATTCTCCAGGCAGGTCTGTTAGAAATAAAGGGCCCGATTCACAGAACTAACTTAAGACAAAATCCTAAACTTACTACTTTTGGTATTCACAGAAGTTAGGATTTTGTCTTAAATTTGTTTTAAGACAAACTTAAGACAGACTTAAGTTAGGATTTTGTCTTAAGTCTGTCTTAAGACAAAATCCTGTTCTCTGTGAATACCAAAAGTAGTAAGTTTAGGATTTTGTCTTAAATTAGTTCTGTGAATCGGGCCCGTATTGTGTATGTTCTGAAAAAGAAATGGATATTATATATACGTATTTTGCCTAAAGGTCTGATCAGCTATCCACTTAATTGAAGGAATAGACTTATCTGCATGTGCCACGCCAACTTTAGTCGGTGATTCGTGTACCAAGAGCCTTTTGAATAATTATACAAAGTATTTTTTTTTTGCCAGATCTGAAGTAAAACTAATGTTTGTGTTAATGTACAATCTTTGCAAATTCATGCAGTCATTTATCATCAGCGGACCAATATTCTATATTGGGGGGGGCTGGGAGAATGAAGAGCCTCAAGAAAAGAAGATTGTTGCATTTTCTCTCTCAGGGTCTTGAGGACCAAAAGTTATCCACCCCGTTAAACAGCAAATAAAATACTCCCTCCCCCCTGCCCCCCCTCCCCCCAATCCATATGGCCTTCGCCTGCAAAACTGACCGCTGCGCGGCCCAAAAATGTCCGCAGCTAAACTTTAGAGTTGGAAATGCCCCTGGGGACAGCGGCACTGTTGCAATGCGGGGAGCAAAACAAATGAGAAAGAAATCTTCTATCACAGCGCGAGCCGGGGAGAGGCCCTCGGATGCCCCAGGCCAGATTATTGCGTCGGAGACGCCCAAGGGGGAAAGCAGCGCTAGGGTAGAGCAGAGGGCAAAATAAATGAAACAAACGAGGACAGGGCAAGCAAGACAACAGGCACCCGGGGGGAGGGGGGAGCAGGACGCAGCACCCCTTGATGGTGGGAAAGGGACGGGGCAAGCAGCAATGGAGACGCGGGAGGGAGCAAGTGACAGTGGAGAAGGGTGATTGGGGGAGAAGCAAGAATGCGGAGTGGAGAGGGATTTTAGACACAAACTCGTATGGACTGGAGTGGAAAAAGGAAAACAATAAGACAAAACCGTGCACGGCATTGATTACATTTAATCAACTGAGTTGTTTAGCTTTTTGGCTTATGTAATAGCATTACAGAACAAGCATACATTTTAACGAATTTGCGCTACCCGAACTCTAATTCTATTAGCCTAACAAATGACATGCGAGTGTGCGGTGGGAGGAGTCAGAGTGAGTGAAAATACGGGCACTCGTGTGGAGTACTGAATGACAAAAACAAATAGCTGCTCCTAAAACAGCAGCAGTAGACGGACACGAGCACTTGGTCCATGCTCCAGGGGTTGGCCAAACACAAGAAGAGGCATGACGCATTCAGGGGCGTAACACAGGCCCCTGCAGCCCCCGCGGTGCGGGGGGGCCCTCACCCTCCAGGGGGCCCCGTCAGCACCGCACTTCTGCTGCGGACCTCTAGATTGAGTCCGGAGGGGTCCCCTTCACGTACCCTATAGGGGGGCCCCCCTCAAGGTTCGTTACGCCACTGGACGCATTCAGGCTAGGGACAAACGGGAACGCAGGATTCAAGAGCAATTAAGGCATAAAAAATGGTAAGCTTGTGGGTGAGCTGCAGCCCAGTTAACGCCTTAACTGCGGCGTTTTTCCGCTGCAGTGCGGGCGTTCTATTAGGTGGGCGGGGCTGCGTCAGCTGTTGGTCGTTCGCAGCACTGGGGTTAATCGAAAACAACATGCCTAGCCAAGACCTAAAAACTAGACATCTAACAACCCGGCACCCACCTTGAAAGAACACCAATAAACATGCAGCTGAAAGACATACACACCTTCTGCAGCTGGATCTCCGCTGCACTGGACAAACATACCAACAAAAATCACAATCCGGGTTGACCACAAACAGAACAAAACATGGGTTAATGACAACATCAATGGAATTAAAATATAACTCAATATACTGCAACACAAATGGAGAAAATTAGGAAATGAAACAGACAAATGCACACTATGTTCCTCTCTGAGGAGCCTCCCAAGGAAAGCTGCATGCTCCTAGCTGCTCGAGCACTACAAACCGAACGGAACACTGCGCTCCAGGCTTGAACCACTTATCATACCGCCTTACCATAAGAGATCCGTACGAGACTCTGCTTCCTCATTACAAGCCACCAGGCTCTGGAAATCACTACCAGCAAACATTAGAAGCACCCAGGAGCACATACACTGCCGGCAACTGGTGAGAATGTGGCTGATTCGGAGATAGCTGCACCACCGACACTCCGGCAAGAGAGCCCAGAAAACAGCTGCACCCTCAAGCACAATCCACAGCTCATAGCCCACACATTGGAAACAACTCAACCAGCAAACTGCTTTCAACATGCAGGAATGCTTAGAAGGGCTGACGTGGTTTGCTGTGCATCATATAACTATGCACTTGCATACAGAACAGTTTATAACGTATATCTAATAAATTCACATAAGACAATCTGCTTTGAGGTTTGTCCATCTCAAGCACTGTACAGCCAAAAAGGTTGTGCCCACACCAAAGACACTATCGTTATCGCACCAGATATTACTGTATTCAAAGCAGAGGCATGAATGTGGCACCACCAGGCCATATGCCCACCTTGTGCAATACTGTGCCCACAACAGACAGTATTGTACCCACACAGAGGCCTCTACAGTGGTCACTACAAACATTATTTTACTGACACCTGAGGCACTGATGTGCCACCTCCAGGTCGTATGCCAACATTGGGCAATACTGTGTCCACACCGGACTGCGTTGTAGCCACACCCAGGCTACTGTGGTTACACCAGACTTTATTCTATCTACACCAGAGGCATTACCAGTGCTTAATCTGTAAAAACGTATGTGCCAGGTCCCTCAATAGGCGACGAATGCAGTCTGCAACACCCACTGCCGCTGCCAATGACAGTACCAACACAGCTAACAACCATCACACTCCTACGAATGTGACAATTCAGACTATTCCATGCAACGGAAAGCTATAAGAATGGCCTGAGCAGCAGGTATTACTCATTGTTTATGTATACTGGATTAATAGCCAACTGGTGTCGTGCTCATCTCAAAATTAGACAGACAGCACCACCATGTGGCAGACTGTCATAAGTGCCAATCTTGACAAATAAGGGCCGGTGCCGAGCACCGGAACCACAGGCTCAAATTAAGCACTGATGTAACCATGACAAAAACATTGCGACCAAGAGAAAAGATTGATGTGTCCACTCAGATACATTAGCCGTCCACATCCTCTCACCCCCTGACTTTATGCTCGTCGTTGACCGTGTACAGCGCTCCACTGCCTCTTGGCATGGTTTGTGGGATAGAAATACCATGGGCAAACATACATGCATACATATGTACATATATATATATACACACAAACATTCATACGTACGTATATACGTACATACATACTCAGGTACCTCCAGTAAGCGCCACAGAGCTGTGTTGCAGAGAGGTGTTAAAAGGGGCGTGGCCTCTGAACACCTCTCTGCAACGCAGCTCCCTGGCGCATACTGGAGGTACCTGGTGGGTCTAGTTGGCCCCCAGGGACCCTCAGTATTCAAGGGGAATTAATTCCCCAACTTACAACGCGACAGGGAGCGTGTTTGCTGAGTGCTGCAGGGAGGGGGTGGGGCCTAGGCTTGATGCGGGCTTTAAAACATTATTTTTAAGGGAGGGCTTTGTGGCCCCCTTTTCTTTCCTTTTTTTGGGCCCTGGGGACCCCATCCCCCAGGGTCTGACCCCCTTTTTTAAATGTGGCCAATTCCAGCCCTGGGGACCCCATCCCCTGGGGCCGACCTTTATTTATTTATTTATTATTTTTTTGGCTGAGGGGGGCCGCGTGCCCCCCCCCCCCCCAGGCCACTTCTAGCCCCAGGGGCCTGCCCTCACCATTGGGGACGTGGGGGGAGCCCAAATTTCCCCACGGTCCCGCTGGCTCCCCGCCTCCTGCGGGAGCCGGTTTTGCTTTTCCACACGGGGAGCTGCTGACATGCAGCTCCCCGTGTGGAAAAGCAACCAGCTTTGGATTTTGGAAGCGAGAGCAGGTTTCCCTGCTCTCGCTTCCAAAATCCAAAGCAAGTTTGCTATGACAGGGCAGGAACCGCACGGCTCCCATAGCAAACAGCAGTATCCCGGGGTGGGCACCCCGGGACACTGCAGGAGCCGACCCTGGGAGGTGGTGGTCCCCATATCTCAATATTAAGTGCCCCGGGGAGGTGGCTTGAGCCCCTCTCCCCACACTAATTATTTTTTTTAGCCCCGGGGAGGTGGTGGTCCCCGGGATTCCGGGGGGGGGCGAGAGGACCCCACCAATTTTCATAAATGCTCCGGAGCAGCATGGGGGGTTGGGACCCCCCATGCATTTCTTTAGGTAGCCCCGGGGAGGTGGCGGTCCCCGGGTCTGCAGGGGCCCACGCAACATTCCTTATAAGTGCCCCCAGGACCTGGCCCACCTGGGGGCTTTCGGAATACAAAGCGCAGGAGCCCGTGCTTCAGATTTGTTTTTACCGTCTAGATTCGCGCACCCAGCGCGAATTCGGTTGAAAAATAAAATCCTTTTTTTTTGCCCCTGGGGGTCGTTGTGGGACCCCCTGAGCAGGCCTAGGAGGTCTGGGTGTTTCTACCCTGCCCCCTTTCTTTTTTTTCACCTTGGTTTTACTGTTTTCTTGTGACTCGGGTCACAAGATGGCTGCCAACACTTCCTGGTTTGGAGTGTTGACAGGCAATTAGAATGAAGCTCGTGGTCGGGAGGGGTTGTGACTTCACCGAGGCCATAGATAATGAAACTTTTATTTTTGAATTTTTCAGCAACTACCGAACGAATTTATACCATTTAAAAAGAGGTCGCTTTCTGAACCAAGCACTACCTTTTTGCTAAATTTGGGATAATTCCGTTCAGCAGTTTCGGCTGTAGCCTTGCTTAAAGTTTCCTATGGGAAATTGATTTTTTGACTTTTATTTCTTTAATTTCTCAGCAACTACTGAACGGATTTACACCATTTTAAACAAAGGTCGCTTTCTGAACCAAGCACTACCTTTTTGCCAGATTTAGAGTTATTCCGTTCAGCAGTTCTGGCTGTAGCCTGTCTCAAAATTTCCTATTGAAATTAACATGGGGAAAACGCATTTTATCTCAGCCCCCGCTTGAAGAATCACCCCCAAACTTTCAGGATAGGAGCTGACCTGGATAGACTTTTTTGGGGAGAATTTCGCAAAGATTCGTCAAACGACGCCAAAGTTATTAGCAAATCAAATAATGCTTTTCCTATGGAAACTAGGTTCTAACTAGAACTACCTACTTGCGACTGCTAGTAGGTAATATATATATATATATATATAATGGGTAACTGTGTTATATGGTCCATTACGCGATTGCAGAGTCCTGGTGATGTCAGAATCCGCAAGGCCAGAGGCTCCTACTCAAGGTGGACGAGACAACAAGCCCAACCAAAGACAGGTAGGAGGAGGTTTGTGAAAGGAGACAGGCCTTCAAGGCATACTGAAAAGTTCCAAAGTTGGGAATGCCATATAGGTTCGAAGGACTAAATCTGGGGGTCCAACACGTGACGCTCTCCATCGCCGCACAGTGATTGTTTAAACTGGGGCACACATAAGACAGGCAGCATTAGATCCTAGTGACCACTAAGTGGTAGGGGATCAAAAGGCAGGGGAGAGAAGCCAGTCCAGACTTGTAAACACTTCAACAAGTTAGGGGCAGTGCTTTAGTGTGGGCCCCTGGTTTTAAGAAACCCAGTGACAATGTTGTCTTTCCTGGGAAACATGAACACATGTCTTGAACCCTTTCACTAGTCTTATAGCCATTTTCTGTAGCCCTGGTGGCTTTTAGATGGACTAGTTAGGAAACCTGAGGCAAGGGGCATTACAATAATCTAGGTGGGATTGGGTGCAACACCCCACCCCCTTCTTTATGTGGGCAAACCCTGCTGTCTAGTCTTTCTGAACTTGAGGCGCAAAGGCTAACGCCTTGTCAAAGACAAATCCCAGGTTCATCATCTGACCCACAGGAATGGGAGAGGAGACCGAGTAGGTTGGGCCATACGTCAATAAACAAGGACAGAGTGTCCCCACCTGTTATTAGCAACTCTGACTTGTCTCCGTTGAGTTTGAAAAAATGAGTTGGCACCCATCGGGCTGTCTTGAACTTGTCCAATTTGAATTGGAGGCATGCTGGTCATCTCTGGTCAACAACTGCTGTCATCGGTGTGTGAAAGTGTTGAAAACCCAAACTAGCAAATGCCACAAGATAGAGACAGGATCTGCATATACATTAAACAAAATTGGCAATAGAGCCAATCCTTGAGGAAATCTGTAGGGAGAGAGGTACAGTAGAATGAAAAGAAGGATGCACTACCGGGTGAGATCTGTTATTGAGAAAGAAGCAAACCAAGCGAAGCCCTTTCCAAATGACCCAGCTGCACCCGCCTGACGGGTCCTCACTAGGGGAAAACCGGTCCTGGGTTGCTGGTGTTCCCTTTCAGAGAGGACCTGGCCTAGCAGGTCAGCTGGACTTTTCCTATTGGAGCAGGGTCAAGACTGATTTGCATATGGCTGGGCACAAACTGAGCTGGCATGGTGGGCAAAAAAAGATGGGCTGGGATGCAGCCCAAGTAAATACCAGTGTCCGAGATGAATCCAAGTATGCCACCAATCACTTTTTTGTATTCTCCAATAAACCAGCAGCTCCGAGACTATCCCCTTATTTTGACATGCTAGTAGCCGAACAAAAATGGATAAAAGTACCAATTCTGTACAATGTCCCAGGTGGACCCCACTTGTCCTTTATCAAGAAGACCCTCAAGGTAATTAGACGGGCAGCTGCTATAATCCGTGCTAAAACTTGCCAATCAGTAATAGGGCAATCGTTCTTCAAGTCTGAAGCATCAAGCCCCGTTGATTTCAACAGAGGAGTGCCTAATGATTAGAATAAAAGCTGTCATAGTTGTTTTTTATATTGTAATAATAATAATGCGTATTATCATTTTCATTCTTACAATAATCATTATCGTTATCATTGCTACAACAATAATAATGCATTTTAATATTATCATGTTTATTACAAGAATGCGTATCATCATTACACAAAGAATGCTTATTGTTAGCATTGCCACAACAATATTAATGTTTATTATGACCATTTCAACAATACGCATGCTTATTATCATTATTATTATTAACAGTATCATTATTACTACTACAATGATGATAATGCTTATCATGATTACAATATTAATGTTTATTATTACCAGTATTTCAAAAATAATTATGCTTATTGTCATTAACAGTGTCATTATTACTACAACAATACTGATAATGCTTATTATTATCATTATTATTACAATAAAGCACATTATCATGATAACAACAATATTAATGTGTTATTATTAGTTCAACAATAAGCGCACTTATTATTATTATTGCAACAATTATCATGCTAATCATTTTTATCATTGTCAATATTATTACAACAATAATGCTGCTTATTATAACAACAATAATACTTATTTTCTCATTATTGTTACAATTATAATGCAATTCATTATCCTTACTACAAAATTGAATAATGCTTATTATAATTACAACTGTAATGGTAGTACTTATTATCATTCTTACTACAATAATAATGCTTATTATCATTAGTGCTATTATTACAACAATAATGCTTATTATTATTATTGTAATTATAATTTTTATTACAATAATAACAGTTAAGATTATCATTATTATCATCACAACAATAATAATGCCTATTATTATCATTATAACCAAAATAATAATGCTTATTATCATCATTATTACAACAATAATCAGTATTACTATCATTCGCATTATTACTAGAACAACAACAATAATGCATATTATTATCATTACAACATTAATGTTTAATATTAATATTACAACAATAATAATGCATATTATAACTACCATTGTCCTTATTATTACAATTACAATTACATTGCTTATTATTATTATAATTAGCATTATTATTACAACAATAATGCATATTACCATTATTACAACAACAATAATGCTTGTTAGCATTATCATTTTTAGTACAACAATAATGCTTATTATACTCATTATTATTACAACCATTATCATAATTCCTAAAGGTTATAGTATTATCAGAACCTTTCGTTGAAAACTGACAGACATAGCAACTCTCTGCAAATTCAATTCAGACCATGATACTTTAGCCTTGATTTCTATGCGTGGGGCATGAATGAAAGAGGCAGAGTCCCGTTCAACTATACGGAGAGAATGTTTTAAGACGAGAGGTCTGCGTTCCCATTAAAGATTTTAACTTGTATATGGTAATTTGTCTTCTGCTCCTCCTGAAGGGGCCAGGAAAGGTGATTATGCCGAAACGCGTCTACCTGTTTTTCATCAGAGGAGCTAATAAAAGATGGACTTTACCTTAAATATTAGAGTGGAAATGATCAGAAAGATTAAATACTTGGTCTCAGATCTGTTTCTCCCTTGGCTAGCTCACAGTGGATAATGGACTCAAAATACATATGTACCCTACCTGGTGTTTATACAAGTGTGGCCAAGATAGGCAAGAAATGGCCATAAACTATTTACATGTGTTGACATATGCTTTTTTTTGACGTTGTGATCCACATTTGTATTTTTGTATTTTTGACCTTTGCGAATGTGGTAGTGTCTTGTTCTTTGTTTTTTATGAATGATGCAATAATTTCGTAAACTGATTGTCATGCAAACACAATTAGGTTTGCTTTGTGACATATGTGTTTTCATTGACTTGTATTAATGCTCCCCATATCTATTTCTCAATAGTCTGGACAGCCAGCATTTTATTGAGTATCTTATTATTGGTAATGCAGATGTATCACTCACTCTACTGTATTGCTGAAATAGGCCGAAAAGTGCCATGATTCCCTGCCAGGGATATTGCCTGAAATGCAGTCAGCATCCCTAGACTGTTATGGTTTAGAAAAGGCATATACTTCTTACCTTTATGATCCAGTGTTGCATAAACAAAGTAGAGGTGTAATCCATTACAGTGGATTCATAGTGCATATTGCATTTCTTACTGTTTTCCCTCTTGGAGTACAGCCTTTTACTTTGCTGAACATCCAGATTGGTTTGTAGCAACCTCTATTTTTTCTTAATTCTACATACAACAGTATGCATGCTCCGGACCGGACTCGCAGACGGAAGTAGCGGGTCGACCAGAAAGCAGACGAGCTCAAGGTCAGCGCCTTCATCCTCCTAAAAAGCAACAGGACTCTCTAAAACTTCAATAAGGTCTCCCTCTTTGCAATCTCATCAACCTTCTAAAATGATGATTCTTTTTTCATTCTCATAGGATCATCTTTAAAAAAACAAATTAAAAAAAAAAGATTTCACCCCCTATGGTTAGCAACAGAAAGCCCATATTACAATGTCAAATGTCCTTAAATTGGATTGCTCAGATCAATTTTCCAATCCTTTCAAATTTTTGCCCGCAGCATCCCCTCTCCCCCTAAACCTGCACATTTACCGTGAAAACTAGAGACATCAAACACATCCAGAAAAGCTTCCAGACTCCATCATACTTTACAAATAGTTATCACCAGATGCACATGCTGTCGCCTCAGAACCAGATGAACGACTCAATGAGATCTCCCACATTATAGAGAAACTGTCTCCCTCAACCAGGATAATCAAGAGATCCTAGAACATCTCATAACAGTTTACCTATGATGTGGAAAGAGCAAGTGATGACATTTTAAGAGCCACTGGGAGATATGGAAAATAGTTCTCTGCGACCTCTTAACTCCTCACACTCAGAGTAAGAAAAACTATACGCAAACCTTAGAGTGCCCAAACACCTCCTTCCTAAAACTGAAGCCCATACATGCACCTGGCTGAGAGACCTTATCCAGATCGCATGGACTTGAGAAAACACACCCAGACTACATGCACCTGATAGAACTCATGCAGAACACACGCACCTGAGAGAACTCATCCAGACGATAAGCACATCAGTGGTGGCTGGTGACATTTGAAAGTGGTGAGGCGTAAACGTTTGGTATGACTTTTATGTAGTGAGCGACGCGGGCAAGCTTAATGGACAAACGTGGGGGTCCAGGCTGGATCCTCCTCCAGAGCAAAAAATTGAAAAAATTATTGGCAAATGGTGCATTATAAAGCAAAATAATTTAGTGATAAAGCAAGGCTTATAAAGGAGTGGGAACATTTTGTTTTGAAATATTAGACACATAAAAACATGTCCTAAATTTAACTGGATTAATATGTTCAACAGTTACTATAATGTGCAAATTGTACAATGCGAAAACCTCAGCCTTTTAAAGTGTGTGCTCGCCGAATGTCTTGCACTACACGCGGCATCAACTTTTGAAGAAAATGCTCTAACCAGGCTTCGGGAAGGACCCACAGCTGATGATTGCAAAGAGTCACATAGAAATATGTGAATACAGGTCCTTAAGTTGGATAAAAAAATGTGGGGACTCTAAAAGAGAAAATGTTAAATACATTTCTGTGATTCCTATAGTGCGCCACTTGACCGGTATTTTGGTTTCCCTCTGAGATGTAATTGCATCCAGATATATAAAACAACAACTGACCTACACCTAAAACCTGTCAGTGTGGTTCGCTTTGTCAATGGTTGTGAGCTGTTTAACCCCTTCAGTGCTCATGACGAGCTGAGCTCATCATGACCACACCCGTTTTTATTACGGCCCAGCACTGCAGGGGAATCGCTCCAGCAGCCATGAGGTTAACACAAACGAGTAACAACAAGGATTTGTTATAAATAATTAGACTTCAACATTTTTCAGTTCTGAAATGTCAATGGCATAGAGGCCTGTGGAAGGAGTTTCGGCCTTTAATAATGTGCTCTTTATGTTAGAGATGTATGTCCTTTTTCTCTGCACATTCCGTCCATTTGCACAGCTCCAACTACCTCTCCTTCCTCTTCTGCACCCTCTTTTCACTCTCACCCAGAATGCACTTTCTTGCCTCTACCTCACTTCACCACTTCCTAACATACCCTGCAGTCACTCACATTTAAGCAGTTTATTTACCTTTGTCCTGTAAAAATGTTTCCATCCGTGCACCCCCTTCACAAACAGTTTCACAAAATTGCAATTACAACTGGAATACATGGCCATTCTTCTGTGTGCTCTGCAGAGAGGCCAACCCACTGACAGGCCCTTTGCTTTAGCTTCAGCATCAGAGCTGTACATCAAAGCCCCACATGAACACCTGAACAGCTCAAAGTATGCACAGACAGCTCAAAGTATGCACAGACAGCTCAAAGTATGCACAGACAGCTCAAAGTATGCACAGACAGCTCAAAGTATGCACAGACAGCTCAAAGTATGCACAGACAGCTCAAAGTATGCACAGACAGCTCAAAGTATGCACAGACAGCTCAAAGTATGCACAGACAGCTCAAAGTATGCACAGACAGCTCAAAGTATGCACAGACAGCTCAAAGTATGCACAGAAAAACACAGAAAGAACACAACATGATGAAATAGCTAACTCTTGAGGAAGGCGAGTTTAAGTAAAACTTGAAATAGGAGCGGAACTAAATCGCTGGCATGTATTGCCTCAATGTTTTTAACACTCATTGTTCGCAAACCAGTCCATGTTTTTGGCATTAATGTTGTAAGGGCACGAAGATGGGGCCAGTTTTAATGTCACACAGCAGATAACCGTCTACTGTAAGCGCATCTCTCTCACTGTGCGCTTGACACAGATATTTGCATCAACTTCGCGAGGGAACAAGATCTCTGCCCGCTCGCCTCTTGGATCTATTTCGCGGGGAACAAATGCAGCAGCTCCACTTCTAACGGGGCCAGCGACGGGCAGCCAGGGCCTGCGGGTGTCACAGTGGGGGAGGTTACGGTGCTGAGGGGTCTCAGAACAATATACACATCAGAAGATTAGCATTCTAACACTTACGATTACCGAGAACAAGGCACCAAAACGCATGTGCATGCATCCACTCCTACTGGAGATGAATGGGAAGAGGTGGGATCCATGCCTGTGAATGGGAAAGGGTGGGATCCATGCCTGTGAATGGGAAAGGGTGGGATCCATGCCTGTGAATGGGAAAGGGTGGGATCCATGCCTGTGAATGGGAAGAGGTGGGATCCATGCCTGTGAATGGGAAAGGGTGGGATCCATGCCTGTGAATGGGAAGAGGTGGGATCCATGCGTTTGATTGGGAAAGGGTGGGATCCATGCGTTTGATTGGGAAAGGGTGGGATCCATGCTTGTGAACGGGAAAGGGTGGGATCCATGCTTGTGAACGGGAAAGGGTGGGATCCATGCCTGTGAATGGGAAAGGGTGGGATCCATGCCTGTGAATGGGAAAGGGTGGGATCCATGCCTGTGAATGGGAAAGGGTGGGATCCATGCCTGTGAATGGGAAAGGGTGGGATCCATGCCTGTGAACGGGAAAGGGTGGGATCCATGCCTGTGAACGGGAAAGGGTGGGATCCATGCCTGTGAATGGGAAAGGGTGGGATCTATGCCTGTGAACGGGAAAGGGTTGGATCCTTGCCTGTGAATGGGAAAGGGTGGGATCCATGCCTGTGAATGGGAAAGGGTGGGATCCATGCCTGTGAATGGGAAAGGGTGGGATCCATGCCTGTGAATGGGAAAGGGTGGGATCCATGCCTGTGAATGGGAAAGGGTGGGATCCATGCCTGTGAATGGGAAAGGGTGGGATCCATGCCTGTGAATGGGAAAGGGTGGGATCCATGCCTGTGAATGGGAAGAGGTGGGATCCATGCCTGTGAATGGGAAAGGGTGGGATCCATGCCTGTGAATGGGAAGAGGTGGGATCCATGCGTTTGATTGGGAAAGGGTGGGATCCATGCGTTTGATTGGGAAAGGGTGGGATCCATGCTTGTGAACGGGAAAGGGTGGGATCCATGCTTGTGAACGGGAAAGGGTGGGATCCATGCCTGTGAATGGGAAAGGGTGGGATCCATGCCTGTGAATGGGAAAGGGTGGGATCCATGCCTGTGAATGGGAAAGGGTGGGATCCATGCCTGTGAATGGGAAAGGGTGGGATCCATGCCTGTGAACGGGAAAGGGTGGGATCCATGCCTGTGAACGGGAAAGGGTGGGATCCATGCCTGTGAATGGGAAAGGGTGGGATCTATGCCTGTGAACGGGAAAGGGTTGGATCCTTGCCTGTGAATGGGAAAGGGTGGGATCCATGCCTGTGAATGGGAAAGGGTGGGATCCATGCCTGTGAATGGGAAAGGGTGGGATCCATGCCTGTGAATGGGAAAGGGTGGGATCCATGCCTGTGAATGGGAAAGGGTGGGATCCATGCCTGTGAATGGGAAAGGGTGGGATCCATGCCTGTGAATGGGAAAGGGTGGGATCCATGCCTGTGAATGGGAAGAGGTGGGATCCATGCGTTTGATTGGGAAAGGGTGGGATCCATGCGTTTGATTGGGAAAGGGTGGGATCCATGCTTGTGAACGGGAAAGGGTGGGATCCATGCTTGTGAACGGGAAAGGGTGGGATCCATGCCTGTGAATGGGAAAGGGTGGGATCCATGCCTGTGAATGGGAAAGGGTGGGATCCATGCCTGTGAATGGGAAAGGGTGGGATCCATGCCTGTGAATGGGAAAGGGTGGGATCCATGCCTGTGAACGGGAAAGGGTGGGATCCATGCCTGTGAACGGGAAAGGGTGGGATCCATGCCTGTGAATGGGAAAGGGTGGGATCTATGCCTGTGAACGGGAAAGGGTTGGATCCTTGCCTGTGAATGGGAAAGGGTGGGATCCATGCCTGTGAATGGGAAAGGGTGGGATCCATGCCTGTGAATGGGAAAGGGTGGGATCCATGCCTGTGAATGGGAAAGGGTGGGATCCATGCCTGTGAATGGGAAAGGGTGGGATCCATGCCTGTGAATGGGAAAGGGTGGGATCCATGCCTGTGAATGGGAAAGGGTGGGATCCATGCCTGTGAATGGGAAAGGGTGGGATCCATGCCTGTGAATGGGAAAGGGTGGGATCCATGCTTGTGAACGGGAAAGGGTGGGATCCATGCCTGTGAATGGGAAAGGGTGGGATCCATGCTTGTGAACGGGAAAGGGTGGGATCCATGCCTGTGAATGGGAAAGAGTGGGATCCATGCTTGTGAACGGGAAAGGGTGGGATCCATGCCTGTGAATGGGAAAGGGTGGGATCCATGCCTGTGAATGGGAAAGGGTGGGATCCATGCCTGTGAATGGGAAAGGGTGGGATCCATGCTTGTGAACGGGAAAGGGTGGGATCCATGCCTGTGAATGGGAAAGGGTGGGATCCATGCTTGTGAACGGGAAAGGGTGGGATCCATGCCTGTGAATGGGAAAGAGTGGGATCCATGCTTGTGAACGGGAAAGGGTGGGATCCATGCCTGTGAATGGGAAAGGGTGGGATCCATGCCTGTGAATGGGAAAGGGTGGGATCCATGCCTGTGAATGGGAAAGGGTGGGATCCATGCTTGTGAACGGGAAAGGGTGGGATCCATGCCTGTGAATGGGAAAGGGTGGGATCCATGCCTGTGAACGGGAAAGGGTGGGATCCATGCTTGTGAACGGGAAAGGGTGGGATCCATGCATGTGAATGGGAAAGGGTGGGATCCATGCCTGTGAATGGGAAAGGGTGGGATCCATGCCTGTGAATGGGAAAGGGTGGGATCCATGCCTGTGAATGGGAAAGGGTGGAACCCATGCTTGTGAATGGGATATGGTGGGATCCATGCTTGTGAATGGGAAAGGGTGGGATCCAAGCTCATTAATGGGAAAGGGTGGGATCCAAGCTCGTTAATGGGAAAGGGTGGGATCCATGCTCGTTAATGGGAAAGGGTGGGATCCAAGCTCGTTAATGGGAAAGGGTGGGATCCATGCTCGTTAATGGGAAAGGGTGGGATCCATGCTCGTTAATGGGAAAGGGTGGGATCCATGCCTGTGAATGGGAAAGGGTGGGATCCAAGCTCATTAATGGGAAAGGGTGGGATCCAAGCTCATTAATGGGAAAGGGTGGGATCCAAGCTCGTTAATGGGAAAGGGTGGGATCCATGCTCGTTAATGGGAAAGGGTGGGATCCATGCTCGTTAATGGGAAAGGGTGGGATCCATGCCTGTGAATGGGAAAGGGTGGGATCCAAGCTCATTAATGGGAAAGGGTGGGATCCAAGCTCGTTAATGGGAAAGGGTGGGATCCAAGCTCGTTAATGGGAAAGGGTGAGATCCATGCCTGTGAATGGGAAGAGGTGGGATCCATGCTTGTGAATGGGACGAGGTGGGATCCATGCTTGTGAATGGGAAAGGGTGGGATCCATGCTTGTGAATGGGACGAGGTGGGATCCATGCTTGTGAATGGGAAAGGGTGGGATCCATGCTTGTGAATGGGAAAGGGTGGGATCCATGCCTGTGAATGGGAAGAGGTGGGATCCATGCTTGTGAATGGGACGAGGTGGGATCCATGCTTGTGAATGGGAAAGGGTGGGATCCATGCCTGTGAATGGGAAAGGGTGGGATCCATGCCTGTGAATGGGAAAGGGTGGGATCCATGCCTGTGAATGGGAAAGGGTGGGATCCATGCGTTTGAATGGGAAAGGGTGGGATCCATGCGTTTGAATGGGAAAGGGTGGGATCCATGCCTGTGAATGGGAAAGGGTGGGATCCAAGCTCATTAATGGGAAAGGGTGGGATCCAAGCTCGTTAATGGGAAAGGGTGAGATCCATGCCTGTGAATGGGAAGAGGTGGGATCCATGCTTGTGAATGGGACGAGGTGGGATCCATGCTTGTGAATGGGAAAGGGTGGGATCCATGCCTGTGAATGGGAAGAGGTGGGATCCATGCTTGTGAATGGGACGAGGTGGGATCCATGCTTGTGAATGGGAAAGGGTGGGATCCATGCCTGTGAATGGGAAGAGGTGGGATCCATGCTTGTGAATGGGAAAGGGTGGGATCCATGTGTGGGAATGGGAAAAGGTGGGATCCATGCCTGTGAATGGGAAGAGGTGGGATCCATGCTTGTGAATGGGACGAGGTGGGATCCATGCTTGTGAATGGGAAAGGGTGGGATCCATGCCTGTGAATGGGAAGAGGTGGGATCCATGCTTGTGAATGGGACGAGGTGGGATCCATGCTTGTGAATGGGAAAGGGTGGGATCCATGCTTGTGAATGGGACGAGGTGGGATCCATGCTTGTGAATGGGAAAGGGTGGGATCCATGCCTGTGAATGGGAAGAGGTGGGATCCATGCTTGTGAATGGGAAAGGGTGGGATCCATGCCTGTGAATGGGAAAGGGTGGGATCCATGCCTGTGAATGGGAAAGGGTGGGATCCATGCCTGTGAATGGGAAAGGGTGGGATCCATGCGTTTGAATGGGAAAGGGTGGGATCCATGCGTTTGAATGGGAAAGGGTGGGATCCATGCCTGTGAATGGGAAAGGGTGGGATCCAAGCTCATTAATGGGAAAGGGTGGGATCCAAACTCGTTAATGGGAAAGGGTGAGATCCATGCCTGTGAATGGGAAGAGGTGGGATCCATGCTTGTGAATGGGACGAGGTGGGATCCATGCTTGTGAATGGGAAAGGGTGGGATCCATGCCTGTGAATGGGAAGAGGTGGGATCCATGCTTGTGAATGGGAAAGGGTGGGATCCATGCCTGTGAATGGGAAAGGGTGGGATCCATGCCTGTGAATGGGAAAGGGTGGGATCCATGCCTGTGAATGGGAAAGGGTGGGATCTATGCCTTTGAATGGGAAAGGGTGGGATCTATGCCTGTGAATGGGAAAGGGTGGGATCCATGCCTGTGAATGGGAAGAGGTGGGATCCATGCTTGTGAATGGGAAGAGGTGGGATCCATGCTTGTGAATGGGAAAGGGTGGGATCCATGCCTGTGAATGGGAAAGGGTTGGATCCATGCCTGTGAATGGGAAAGGGTTGGATCCTTGCCTGTGAATGGGAAAGGGTGGGATCCATGCGTTTGAATGGGAAAAGGTGGGATCCATGCGTTTGAATGAGAAAATGTGGGATCCATGCCTGTGAATGAGAAAGGGTGGGATCCATGCCTGTGAATGGGAAAGGGTTGGATCCTTGCCTGTGAATGGGAAAGGGTGGCATCCATGCCTGTGAATGGGAAAGGGTGGGATCCATGCGTTTGAATGGGAAAAGGTGGGATCCATGCGTTTGAATGGGAAAAGGTGGGATCCATGCGTTTGAATGGGAAAAGGTGGGATCCATGCCTGTGAATGAGAAAGGGTGGGATCCTTGCCTGTGAATGGGAACGGGTGGGATCCATGCCTGTGAATGGGAAAATGTGGGATCCATGCGTTTGAATGGGAAAAGGTGGGATCAATGCATGTGAATGGGAGAGGGTGGGATCCATGCCTGTGAATGGGAAAGGGTGGGATCCATTCCTGTGAATGGGAAAATGTGGGATCTATGCGTTTGATTGGGAAAGGGTGGGATCCATGCCTGTGAATGGGAAAGGGTGGGATCCATGCCTGTGAATGGGAAAGGGTGGGATCCATTCCTGTGAATGGGAAAGGGTGGGATCCATGCGTTTGATTGGGAAAGGGTGGGATCCATTCCTGTGAATGGGAAAATGTGGGATCCATGCGTTTGATTGGGAAAGGGTGGGATCCATGCCTGTGAATGGGAAGAGGTGGGATCCATGCTTGTGAATGGGAAGAGGTGGGATCCATGCTTGTGAATGGGAAGAGGTGGGATCCATGCTTGTGAATGGGAAAGGGTGGGATCCATGCCTTTGAATGGGAAAGGGTGGGATCTATGCCTGTGAATGGGAAAGGGTGGGATCCATGCCTGTGAATGGGAAAGGGTTGGATCCTTGCCTGTGAATGGGAAAGGGTGGCATCCATGCCTGTGAATGGGAAAGGGTGGGATCCATGCGTTTGAATGGGAAAAGGTGGGATCCATGCGTTTGAATGGGAAAAGGTGGGATCCATGCGTTTGAATGGGAAAATGTGGGATCCATGCCTGTGAATGAGAAAGGGTGGGATCCATGCCTGTGAATGGGAAAGGGTTGGATCCTTGCCTGTGAATGGGAAAGGGTGGGATCCATGCTTGTGAATGGGAAAGGGTTGGATCCTTGCCTGTGAATGGGAAAGCGTGGGATCCATGCCTGTGAATGGGAAAGGGTGGGATCCATGCGTTTGAATGGGAAAAGGTGGGATCCATGCGTTTGAATGGGAAAAGGTGGGATCCATGCGTTTGAATGGGAAAAGGTGGGATCCATGCCTGTGAATGAGAAAGGGTGGCATCCATGCCTGTGAATGGGAAAGGGTTGGATCCTTGCCTGTGAATGGGAAAGGGTGGCATCCATGCCTGTGAATGGGAAAGGGTGGGATCCATGCCTGTGAATGGGAAAATGTGGGATCCATGCGTTTGATTGGGAAAAGGTGGGATCCATGCCTGTGAATGGGAAAGGGTTGGATCCTTGCCTGTGAATGGGAAAGGGTGGGATCCATGCGTTTGAATGGGAAAGGGTGGCATCCATGCCTGTGAATGGGAAAGGGTGGGATCCATGCCTGTGAATGGGAAAATGTGGGATCCATGCGTTTGAATGGGAAAAGGTGGGATCCATGCCTGTGAATGAGAAAGGGTGGCATCCATGCCTGTGAATGGGAAAGGGTTGGATCCTTGCCTGTGAATGGGAAAGGGTGGCATCCATGCCTGTGAATGGGAAAGGGTGGGATCCATGCCTGTGAATGGGAAAATGTGGGATCCATGCGTTTGATTGGGAAAAGGTGGGATCCATGCCTGTGAATGGGAAAGGGTTGGATCCTTGCCTGTGAATGGGAAAGGGTGGGATCCATTCCTGTGAATGGGAAAATGTGGGATCTATGCGTTTGATTGGGAAAGGGTGGGATCCATGCCTGTGAATGGGAAAGGGTGGGATCCATTCCTGTGAATGGGAAAATGTGGGATCTATGCGTTTGATTGGGAAAGGGTGGGATCCATTCCTGTGAATGGGAAAGGGTGGGATCCATGCCTGTGAATGGAAAAGGGTGGGATCCATTCCTGTGAATGGGAAAGGGTGGGATCCATTCCTGTGAATGGGAAAATGTGGGATCCATGCGTTTGATTGGGAAAGGGTGGGATCCATTCCTGTGAATGGGAAAGGGTGGGATCCATGCCTGTGAATGGGAAAGGGTGGGATCCATGCCTGTGAATGGGAAAGGGTGGGATCCATGCCTGTGAATGGGAAAATGTGGGATCCATGCGTTTGATTGGGAAAGGGTGGGATCCATGCCTGTGAATGAGAAAGGGTGGCATCCATGCCTGTGAATGGGAAAGGGTTGGATCCTTGCCTGTGAATGGGAAAGGGTGGCATCCATGCCTGTGAATGGGACGAGGTGGGATCCATGCTTGTGAATGGGAGAGGGTGGGATCCATTCCTGTGAATGGGAAAATGTGGGATCCATGCGTTTGATTGGGAAAGGGTGGGATCCATGCCTGTGAATGGGAAAGGGTTGGATCCTTGCCTGTGAATGGGAAAGGGTTGGATCCTTGCCTGTGAATGGGAAAGGGTTGGATCCTTGCCTGTGAATGGGAAAGGGTGGCATCCATGCCTGTGAATGGGAAAGGGTGGGATCCATGCCTGTGAATGGGAAAAGGTGGGATCCATGCGTTTGAATGGGAAAAGGTGTGATCCATGCCTGTGAATGAGAAAGGGTGGCATCCATGCCTGTGAATGGGAAAGGGTTGGATCCTTGCCTGTGAATGGGAAAGGGTGGCATCCATGCCTGTGAATGGGAAAGGGTGGGATCCATGCCTGTGAATGGGAAAATGTGGGATCCATGCGTTTGAATGGGAAAGGGTGGCATCCATGCCTGTGAATGGGAAAGGGTTGGATCCTTGCCTGTGAATGGGAAAGGGTGGCATCCATGCCTGTGAATGGGAAAGGGTGGCATCCATGCCTGTGAATGGGAAAGGGTTGGATCCTTGCCTGTGAATGGGAAAGGGTGGGATCCATGCGTTTGATTGGGAAAGGGTGGGATCCTTGCCTGTGAATGGGAAAGGGTGGGATCCATGCCTGTGAATGGGAAAATGTGGGATCCATGCGTTTGAATGGGAAAAGGTGGGATCCATGCCTGTGAATGAGAAAGGGTGGCATCCATGCCTGTGAATGGGAAAGGGTTGGATCCTTGCCTGTGAATGGGAAAGGGTGGCATCCATGCCTGTGAATGGGAAAAGGTGGGATCAATGCATGTGAATGGGAGAGGGTGGGATCCATTCCTGTGAATGGGAAAATGTGGGATCCATGCATTTGAATGGGAAAAAGGTGGGATCCTTGCCTGTGAATGGGAAAGGGTGAGATCCATGCCTGTGAATGGGATAAGATGGGATCCATGCGTTTGATTGGGAGAGGGTGGGATCCATGCCTGTGAATGTGAAAGGGCGGGTTCCATGCCTGTGAATGGGATAAGATGGGATCCATGCGTTTGATTGGGAGAGGGTGGGTTCCATGCCGGTGAATGAGAAAGGGTGGGATCCATGCCTGTGAATGGGAAAGGGTGGGACCCATGCTTGTGAATGGGAAAAGGTGGGATTGATGCGTTTGAATGGGAAAAGGTGGGATCCATGCCTGTGAATGGGAGAGGGTGGGATCCATTCCTGTGAATGGGAAAATGTGGGATCTATGCGTTTGAATGGGAAAAGGTGGGATCCATGCCTGTGAATGAGAAAGGGTGGGATCCATGCGTTTGAATGGGAAAGGGTGGGATCCATGCTTGTGAATGGGAAAAGGTGGGATCGCTGCATGTGAATGGGAGAGGGTGGGATCCATTCCTGTGAATGGGAAAATGTGGGATCCATGCCTGTGAATGGGAAAGGGTGAGATCCATGCTTGTGAATGGGATAAGGTGGGATCTATGCCTGTGAATGGGATAAGATGGGATCCATGCGTTTGATTGGGAAAGGGTGGGATCCATGCCTGTGAATGGGAAAGGGCGGGATCCATGCCGGTGAATGAGAAAGGGTGGGATCCATGCCTGTGAATGGGAAAGGGTGGGACCCATGCTTGTGAATGGGAAAAGGTGGGATTGATGCCTGTGAATGGGAGAGGGTGGGATGCATTCCTGTGAATGGGAAAATGTGGGATCCATGCCTGTGAATGGGAAAGGGTGGGATCCATGCCTGTGAATGAGAAAGGGTGGGATCCATGCGTTTAAATGGGAAAAGCTGGGATCCATGCCTGTGAATGGGATAAGGTGGTATCCATGCGTTTGAATGGGAAAGGGTGGGATCCATGCCTGTGAATGGGAAATGGTCGGAACCATGCCTGAGAACGGGAAAGGGTGGGATCCATGTGTGGGAATGGAAAAGGGTGGGATCCATGTGTGGGAATGGGAAAGGGTGGGATCCATGCGTTTGAATGGGAAAAGCTGGGATGCATGCCTGCAAATGGGAAAGGGTGGGATGCATGCTTGTGAATGGGATAAGGTGGGATCCATGCGTTTGAATGGGAAAGGGTGGCATCCATGCCTGTGAATGGGAAAGGGTGGGATCCATGCTTATAAATGGTAAACGGTGGGATGCATGCCTGTGAATGAGAAAGGGTGGGATCCATGCGTTTGAATGGGAAAGGGTGGGATCCTTGCTTGTGAATGGGAAAAGGTGGGATCCATGCGTTTGAATGAGAAAGGGTGGGATCCATGCCTTTGAATGGGAAAAGGTGGGATCGATGTGTGGGAATGGGAAAGGGTGGGATCCATGCTTGTGAATGGGAAAAGGTGGGATCGATGTGTGGGAATGGGAAAGGGTGGGATCCATGCTTGTGAAAGGGAAAAGGTGGCATCCATGCCTGTGAATGGGAAAGGGTGGGATGCATGTGTGTGAATGACGGACGGCTGCTCTCACGCAGGGAGGGAGACATCTAACGCCCCAAGCCATGACACCGACAGCGTCAATGGCCTACAGAGGATGCTACCATAGACTACAATGACAAGGATCCATTATGAAGGGCTTTAGAACAGTAAGCCCTGCATCGTGCGCAGGAAGTTGATTTCCTGCCTGGCTTCTGTCTCCTGCTTCAGAGCGCAGTGGGGCAGGCAGCCTGGGACATACAGCCCAGACTAAAATACATTGATTTGTTCAGAGAGAAGATTGTATCTCTAAATAAATTGATCTATTTAATATTTGTACAGGAATGTGAAGGAAATAATTTGAGAGGGGCGCAGCCCCAGATCCCTAATAGAGAATCTGCCCCCAGTACCCTTCCAGATCACATGCACCTGAGAGAATTTATTGAGATCACACGCACCTGAAATAGCTCATTCAGAACACATGCACCGAGAGAACTGATCCGGATCACATGCTCCTGAGAGAACTGATCCAGATCACACGCACCGAGAGAACTGATCCAGATCACACGCACCGAGAGAACTGATCCATATCACACGCACCGAGAGAACTGATCCAGATCACACGCACCTGAGAGAACTGATCCAGATCACACGCACCTGAAAGAACTGATCCAGATCATAAGCACCTGAAATAACTCATCCAGATCACATGCACCTGAGAGAACTGATCCAGATCACATGCACCAGAAAGAACTGATCCAGATCACACGCACCTGAAAGAACTCATCCAGATCACATGCACCGAGAGAACTCATCCAGATCACATGCACCGAGAGAACTGATCCAGATCACATGCACCTGAAAGAACTGATCCAGATCACACGCACCTGAGAGAACTCATCCAGATCACATGCACCGAGAGAACTCATCCAGATCATATGCACCGAGAGAACTGATCCAGATCACATGCACCTGAAAGAACTGATCCAGATCACACGCACCTGAAAGAACTGATCCAGATCACACGCACCTGAGAGAACTGATCCAGATCACACGCACCTGAAAAAAATTATCCAGATCACACGCACCTGAAAGAACTCATCCAGATCACACGCACCTGAAAGAACTGATCCAGATCACACCCACCTGAGAGAACTGATCCAGATCACACGCACCTGAAAGAACTGATCCAGATCACACGCACCTGAGAGAACTGATCCAGATCACACGCACCTGAGAGAACTGATCCAGATCACACGCACCGAGAGAACTGATCCAGATCACACGCACCTGAGAGAACTGATCCATATCACACATACCTGAGAGAACTGATCCAGATCACACGCACCTGAAAGAACTGATCCAGATCACACGCACCTGAAAAAACAGATCCAGATCATAAGCACCTGAAATAACTCATCCAGATCACATGCACCGAGAGAACTGATCTAGATCACATGCTCCTGAGAGAACTGATCCAGATCACACGCACCTGAGAGAACTGATCCAGATCACATGCACCGAGAGAACTGATCCAGATCACATGCACCTGAGAGAACTGATCCAGATCACACGCACCTGAGAGAACTGATCCAGATCACATGCACCTGAAAGAACAGATCCAGATCATAAGCACCTGAAATAACTCATCCAGATCACACGCACCGAGAGAACTGATCCAGATCACATGCTCCTGAGAGAACTGATCCAGATCACATGCTCCTGAGAGAACTGATCCAGATCACATGCTCCTGAGAGAACTGATCCAGATCACACGCACCGAGAGAACTGATCCAGATCACACGCACCTGAGAGAACTGATCCAGATCACACGCACCTGAAAGAACTGATCCAGATCACACACACCTGAGAGAACTGATCCAGATCACACACACCTGAGAGAACTGATCCACATCACATGCTCCTGAGAGAACTGATCCAGATCACATGCTCCTGAGAGAACTGATCCAGATCACACGCACCGAGAGAACTGATCCAGATCACACGCACCTGAGAGAACTGATCCAGATCACACGCACCTGAAAGAACTGATCCAGATCACACGCACCTGAGAGAACTGATCCAGATCACACGCACCGAGAGAACTGATCCAGATCACACGCACCTGAGAGAACTGATCCATATCACACACACCTGAAAGAACTGATCCAGATCACACGCACCTGAGAGAACTCATCCAGATCACACGCACCTGAGAGAACTGATCCAGATCACATGCTCCTGAGAGAACTGATCCAGATCACATGCTCCTGAGAGAACTGATCCAGATCACATGCACCGAGAGAACTGATCCAGATCACACGCACCTGAGAGAACTGATCCAGATCACATGCTCCTGAGAGAACTGATCCAGATCACATGCTCCTGAGAGAACTGATCCAGATCACACGCACCGAGAGAACTGATCCAGATCACACGCACCTGAGAGAACTGATCCAGATCACACGCACCTGAAAGAACTGATCCAGATCACACGCACCTGAGAGAACTGATCCAGATCACACGCACCTGAGAGAACTGATCCAGATCACATGCTCCTGAGAGAACTGATCCAGATCACATGCTCCTGAGAGAACTGATCCAGATCACACGCACCGAGAGAACTGATCCAGATCACACGCACCTGAGAGAACTGATCCAGATCACACGCACCTGAAAGAACTGATCCAGATCACACGCACCTGAGAGAACTGATCCAGATCACACGCACTGAGAGAACTGATCCAGATCACACGCACCTGAGAGAACTGATCCATATCACACACACCTGAAAGAACTGATCCAGATCACACGCACCTGAGAGAACTCATCCAGATCACACGCACCTGAGAGAACTGATCCAGATCACATGCTCCTGAGAGAACTGATCCAGATCACATGCTCCTGAGAGAACTGATCCAGATCACACGCACCGAGAGAACTGATCCAGATCACACGCACCTGAGAGAACTGATCCAGATCACACGCACCTGAAAGAACTGATCCAGATCACACGCACCTGAGAGAACTGATCCAGATCACACGCACCGAGAGAACTGATCCAGATCACACGCACCTGAGAGAACTGATCCATATCACACACACCTGAGAGAACTGATCCAGATCACACGCACCTGAAAGAACTGATCCAGATCACACATACCTGAAATAACTCATCCAGATCACACGCACCTGAAAAAACAGATCCAGACCATAAGCACCTGAAATAACTCATCCAGATCACATGCACCGAGAGAACTGATCCAGATCACATGCTCCTGAGAGAACTGATCCAGATCACACGCACCTGAGAGAACTGATCCAGATCACATGCACCGAGAGAACTGATCCAGATCACATGCACCTGAAAGAACTGATCCAGATCACACGCACCTGAGAGAACTGATCCAGATCACATGCACCTGAAAGAACAGATCCAGATCATAAGCACCTGAAATAACTCATCCAGATCACACGCACCGAGAGAACTGATCCAGATCACATGCTCCTGAGAACTGATCCAGATCACATGCTCCTGAGAGAACTGATCCAGATCACACGCACCTGAAAGAACTCATCCAGATCACACGCACCCGAGAGAACTGATCCAGATCACACGCACCTGAAAGAACTCATCCAGATCACACGCACCCGAGAGAACTCATCCAGATCACACGCACCTGAGAGAACTGATCCAGATCACATGCTCTGAGAGAACTGATCCAGATCACATGCTCCTGAGAGAACTGATCCAGATCACACGCACCTGAAAGAACTTATCCAGATCACATGCACCTGAGAGAACTGATCCAGACCACACGCACCTGAAAGAACTCATCCAGATCACATGCACCTGAGAGAACTGATCCAGATCACACGCACCTGAAAGAACTCATCCAGATCACACGCACCGAGAGAACTGATCCAGATCAGATGCTCCTGAGAGACCTGATCCAGATCACATGCTCCTGAGAGAACTGATCCAGATCACACGCACCTGAAAGAACTCATCCAGATCACATGCACCTGAGAGAACTGATCCAGATCACATGCTCCTGAGAGAACTGATCCAGATCACATGCTCCTGAGAGAACTGATCCAGATCACACGCACCTGAAAGAACTCATCCAGATCACATGCACCTGAGAGAACTGATCTAGATCACACGCACCAGAAAGAACTGATCCAGATCACATGCTCCTGAGAGAACTGATCCAGATCACATGCTCCTGAGAGAACTGATCCAGATCACACGCACCTGAAAGAACTCATCCAGATCACACACACCTGAGAGAACTGATCCAGATCACATGCTCCTGAGAGAACTGATCCAGATCACATGCTCCTGAGAGAACTGATCCAGATCACATGCTCCTGAGAGAACTGATCCAGATCACACGCACCTGAAAGAACTCATCCAGATCACATGCACCTGAGAGAACTGATCCAGATCAGATGCTCCTGAGAGAACTGATCCAGATCACATGCTCCTGAGAGAACTGATCCAGATCACACGCACCTGAAAGAACTCATCCAGATCACACGCACCGAGAGAACTGATCCAGATCACATGCTCCTGAGAGAACTGATCCAGATCACATGCTCCTGAGAGAACTGATCCAGATCACACGCACCTGAAAGAACTCATCCAGATCACACGCACCGAGAGAACTGATCCAGATCACATGCTCCTGAGAGAACTGATCCAGATCACATGCTCCTGAGAGAACTGATCCAGATCACATGCACCTGAAAGAACTCATCCAGATCACATGCACCTGAGAGAACTGATCCAGATCACATGCACCGAGAGAACTGATCCAGATCACATGCTCCTGAGAGAACTGATCCAGATCACACGCACCTGAAAGAACTCATCCAGATCACATGCACCTGAGAGAACTGATCCAGATCACATGCTCCTGAGAGAACTGATCCAGATCACACGCACCTGAAAGAACTCATCCAGATCACATGCAGCTGAGAGAACTGATCAAGATCACATGCTCCTGAGAGAACTGATCCAGATCACACACACCTGAAAGAACTGATCCAGATCACACGCACCTGAAAGAACTGATCCAGATCACACGCACCTGAGAGAACTGATCCAGATCACACGCACCGAGAGAACTGATCCAGATCACACGCACCTGAAAGAACTGATCCAGATCACACGAACCTGAGAGTACTGATCCAGATCACACGCACCGAGAGAACTGATCCAGATCACACGCACCTGAGAGAACTGATCCAGATCACACGCACCTGAAAGAACTGATCCAGATCACACGCACCTGAGAGAACTGATCCAGATCACACGCACCGAGAGAACTGATCCAGATCACACGCACCTGAGAGAACTGATCCATATCACACACACCTGAGAGAACTGATCCAGATCACACGCACCTGAAAGAACTGATCCAGATCACACATACCTGAAATAACTCATCCAGATCACACGCACCTGAAAAAACAGATCCAGACCATAAGCACCTGAAATAACTCATCCAGATCACATGCACCGAGAGAACTGATCCAGATCACATGCTCCTGAGAGAACTGATCCAGATCACACGCACCTGAGAGAACTGATCCAGATCACATGCACCGAGAGAACTGATCCAGATCACATGCACCTGAAAGAACTGATCCAGATCACACGCACCTGAGAGAACTGATCCAGATCACATGCACCTGAAAAAACATATCCAGATCATAAGCACCTGAAATAACTCATCCAGATCACACGCACCGAGAGAACTGATCCAGATCACATGCTCCTGAGAACTGATCCAGATCACATGCTCCTGAGAGAACTGATCCAGATCACACGCACCTGAAAGAACTCATCCAGATCACATGCACCTGAGAGAACTGATCCAGATCACATGCTCTGAGAGAACTGATCCAGATCACATGCTCCTGAGAGAACTGATCCAGATCACACGCACCTGAAAGAACTCATCCAGATCACATGCACCTGAGAGAACTGATCCAGACCACACGCACCTGAAAGAACTCATCCAGATCACATGCACCTGAGAGAACTGATCCAAATCACACGCACCTGAAAGAACTCATCCAGATCACACGCACCGAGAGAACTGATCCAGATCACATGCTCCTGAGAGAACTGATCCAGATCACATGCTCCTGAGAGAACTGATCCAGATCACATGCACCTGAAAGAACTCATCCAGATCACATGCACCTGAGAGAACTGATCCAGATCACATGCACCGAGAGAACTGATCCAGATCACATGCTCCTGAGAGAACTGATCCAGATCACACGCACCTGAAAGAACTCATCCAGATCACATGCACCTGAGAGAACTGATCCAGATCACATGCTCCTGAGAGAACTGATCCAGATCACACGCACCTGAAAGAACTCATCCAGATCACATGCAGCTGAGAGAACTGATCAAGATCACATGCTCCTGAGAGAACTGATCCAGATCACACGCACCGAGAGAACTGATCCAGATCACACGCACCTGAAAGAACTGATCCAGATCACACGCACCTGAGAGAACTGATCCAAATCACACGCACCTGAAAGAACTCATCCAGATCACACGCACCGAGAGAACTGATCCAGATCACATGCTCCTGAGAGAACTGATCCAGATCACATGCTCCTGAGAGAACTGATCCAGATCACATGCACCTGAAAGAACTCATCCAGATCACATGCACCTGAGAGAACTGATCCAGATCACATGCACCGAGAGAACTGATCCAGATCACATGCTCCTGAGAGAACTGATCCAGATCACACGCACCTGAAAGAACTCATCCAGATCACATGCACCTGAGAGAACTGATCCAGATCACATGCTCCTGAGAGAACTGATCCAGATCACACGCACCTGAAAGAACTCATCCAGATCACATGCAGCTGAGAGAACTGATCAAGATCACACGCACCTGAGAGAACTGATCCAGATCACACGCACCGAGAGAACTGATCCAGATCACACGCACCTGAAAGAACTGATCCAGATCACACGAACCTGAGAGTACCCGATCCAGATCACACGCACCTGAGAGAACTGATCCAGATCACACGCACCTGAAAGAACTGATCCAGATCACACGCACCTGAGAGAACTGATCCAGATCACACGCACCTGAAAGAACTGATCCAGATCACACGCACCGAGGGAACTGATCCAGATCACATGCTCCTGAGAGAACTGATCCAGATCACATGCTCCTGAGAGAACTGATCCAGATCACATGCACCTGAAAGAACTCATCCAGATCACATGCACCTGAGAGAACTGATCCAGATCACATGCACCGAGAGAACTGATCCAGATCACATGCTCCTGAGAGAACTGATCCAGATCACACGCACCTGAAAGAACTCATCCAGATCACATGCACCTGAGAGAACTGATCCAGATCACATGCTCCTGAGAGAACTGATCCAGATCACACGCACCTGAAAGAACTCATCCAGATCACATGCAGCTGAGAGAACTGATCAAGATCACATGCTCCTGAGAGAACTGATCCAGATCACACACACCTGAAAGAACTGATCCAGATCACACGCACCTGAAAGAACTGATCCAGATCACACGCACCTGAGAGAACTGATCCAGATCACACGCACCGAGAGAACTGATCCAGATCACACGCACCTGAAAGAACTGATCCAGATCACACGAACCTGAGAGTACTGATCCAGATCACACGCACCGAGAGAACTGATCCAGATCACACGCACCTGAGAGAACTGATCCAGATCACACGCACCTGAAAGAACTGATCCAGATCACACGCACCTGAGAGAACTGATCCAGATCACATGCACCGAGGGAACGGATCCAGATCACACGCACCTGAGAGAACTGATCCATATCACACACACCTGAGAGAACTGATCCAGATCACACGCACCTGAAAGAACTGATCCAGATCACACATACCTGAAATAACTCATCCAGATCACACGCACCTAAAAAAACAGATCCAGACCATAAGCACCTGAAATAACTCATCCAGATCACATGCACCGAGAGAACTGATGCAGATCACATGCTCCTGAGAGAACTGATCCAGATCACACGCACCTGAGAGAACTGATCCAGATCACATGCACCGAGAGAACTGATCCAGATCACATGCACCTGAAAGAACTGATCCAGATCACACGCACCTGAGAGAACTGATCCAGATCACATGCACCTGAAAGAACAGATCCAGATCATAAGCACCTGAAATAACTCATCCAGATCACACGCACCGAGAGAACTGATCCAGATCACATGCTCCTGAGAACTGATCCAGATCACATGCTCCTGAGAGAACTGATCCAGATCACACGCACCTGAAAGAACTCATCCAGATCACATGCACCTGAGAGAACTGATCCAGATCACATGCTCTGAGAGAACTGATCCAGATCACACGCACCTGAAAGAACTGATCCAGATCACACACACCGAGAGAACTGATCCAGATCACACGCACCTGAAAGAACTCATCCAGATCACACGCACCGAGAGAACTGATCCAGATCACATGCTCCTGAGAGAACTGATCCAGATCACATGCTCCTGAGAGAACTGATCCAGATCACACGCACCTGAAAGAACTCATCCAGATCACACGCACCGAGAGAACTGATCCAGATCACACGCACCTGAAAGAACTCATCCAGATCACATGCACCTGAGAGAACTGATCCAGACCACACGCACCTGAACGAACTCATCCAGATCACATGCACCTGAGAGAACTGATCCAGATCACACGCACCTGAAAGAACTCATCCAGATCACACGCACCGAGAGAACTGATCCAGATCAGATGCTCCTGAGAGACCTGATCCAGATCACATGCTCCTGAGAGAACTGATCCAGATCACACGCACCTGAAAGAACTCATCCAGATCACATGCACCTGAGAGAACTGATCCAGATCACATGCTCCTGAGAGAACTGATCCAGATCACATGCTCCTGAGAGAACTGATCCAGATCACACGCACCTGAAAGAACTCATCCAGATCACATGCACCTGAGAGAACTGATCTAGATCACACGCACCAGAAAGAACTGATCCAGATCACATGCTCCTGAGAGAACTGATCCAGATCACATGCTCCTGAGAGAACTGATCCAGATCACACGCACCTGAAAGAACTCATCCAGATCACATGCACCTGAGAGAACTGATCCAGATCACATGCTCCTGAGAGAACTGATCCAGATCACATGCTCCTGAGAGAACTGATCCAGATCACACGCACCTGAAAGAACTCATCCAGATCACATGCACCTGAGAGAACTGATCCAGATCAGATGCTCCTGAGAGAACTGATCCAGATCACATGCTCCTGAGAGAACTGATCCAGATCACACGCACCTGAAAGAACTCATCCAGATCACACGCACCGAGAGAACTGATCCAGATCACATGCTCCTGAGAGAACTGATCCAGATCACATGCTCCTGAGAGAACTGATCCAGATCACACGCACCTGAAAGAACTCATCCAGATCACACGCACCGAGAGAACTGATCCAGATCACATGCTCCTGAGAGAACTGATCCAGATCACATGCTCCTGAGAGAACTGATCCAGATCACATGCACCTGAAAGAACTCATCCAGATCACATGCACCTGAGAGAACTGATCCAGATCACATGCACCGAGAGAACTGATCCAGATCACATGCTCCTGAGAGAACTGATCCAGATCACACGCACCTGAAAGAACTCATCCAGATCACATGCACCTGAGAGAACTGATCCAGATCACATGCTCCTGAGAGAACTGATCCAGATCACACGCACCTGAAAGAACTCATCCAGATCACATGCAGCTGAGAGAACTGATCAAGATCACATGCTCCTGAGAGAACTGATCCAGATCACACACACCTGAAAGAACTGATCCAGATCACACGCACCTGAAAGAACTGATCCAGATCACACGCTCCTGAGAGAACTGATCCAGATCACACGCACCGAGAGAACTGATCCAGATCACACGCACCTGAAAGAACTGATCCAGATCACACGAACCTGAGAGTACCCGATCCAGATCACACGCACCTGAGAGAACTGATCCAGATCACACGCACCTGAAAGAACTGATCCAGATCACACGCACCTGAGAGAACTGATCCAGATCACACGCACCTGAAAGAACTGATCCAGATCACACGCACCTGAGAGAACTGATCCAGATCACACGCACCGAGAGAACTGATCCAGATCACATGCACCCGAGAGAACTGATCCAGATCACATGCACCCGAGAGAACTGATCCAGATCACACGCACCTGAAAGAACTGATCCAGATCATAAGCACCTGAAAGAACTCATCCAGATCACACGCACCTGAAAGAACTGATCCAGATCACACGCACCTGAAAGAACAGATCCAGATCAGAAGCACCTGAAATAACTCATCCAGATCACATGCACCGAGAGAACTGATCCAGATCACATGCTCCTGAGAGAACTGATCCAGATCACACGCACCTGAAAGAACTCATCCAGATCACATGCACCTGAGAGAACTGATCCAGATCACATGCTCCTGAGAGAACTGATCCAGATCACACGCACCTGAAAGAACTCATCCAGATCACATGCACCTGAGAGAATTGATCCAGATCACACGAACCTGAGAGTACTGATCCAGATCACATGCACCCGAGAGAACTGATCCAGATCACATGCTCCTGAGAACTGATCCAGATCACACACACCTGAAAGAAATGATCCAGATCACACGCACCTGAAAGAACTGATCCAGATCACACGCACCTGAGAGAACGGATCCAGATCACACGCACCTGAAAGAACTCATCCAGATCACATGCACCTGAGAGAACTGATCCAGATCACATGCTCCTGAGAGAATTGATCCAGATCACACGCACCTGAAAGAACTCATCCAGATCACATGCACCTGAGAGAACTGATCCAGATCACACGCACCTGAGAGAACTGATCCGGATCACATGCACCTGAGAGAACTGATCCAGATCACACGCACCTGAGAGAACTGATCCAGATCACACGCACCTGAAAGAACTGATCCAGATCATAAGCACCTGAAAGAACTCATCCAGATCACATGCACCTGAGAGAACTGATCCAGATCACACTCACCTGAAAGAACTGATCCAGATCATAAGCACCTGAAAGAACTCATCCAGATCACATGCACCTGAGAGAACTGATCCAGATCACATGCTCCTGAGAGAATTGATCCAGATCACACGCACCTGAAAGAACTCATCCAGATCACATGCACCTGAGAGAACTGATCCAGATCACACGCACCTGAGAGAACTGATCCAGATCACACGCACCTGAAAGAACTGATCCAGATCACACGCACCGAGAGAACTGATCCAGATCACACTCACCGAGAGAACTGATCCAGATCACATGCACCCGAGAGAACTGATCCAGATCACATGCACCCGAGAGAACTGATCCAGATCACACGCACCTGAAAGAACTGATCCAGATCACACGCACCTGAGAGAACTGATCCAGATCACACGCACCGAGAGAACTGATCCAGATCACACGCACCTGAAAGAACTGATCCAGATCACACGCACCTGAGAGAACTGATCCAGATCACACGCACCTGAAAGAACTGATCCAGATCACACGCACCTGAAAGAACTGATCCAGATCACACGCACCTGAGAGAACTGATCCAGATCACACGCACCGAGAGAACTGATCCAGATCACATGCACCCGAGAGAACTGATCCAGATCACATGCACCCAAGAGAACTGATCCAGATCACACGCACCTGAGAGAACAGATCCAGATCACACGCACCGAGAGAACTGATCCAGATCATAAGCACCTGAAATAGCTCATCCTGAACACACGCACCCGAGAGAACTGATCCAGATCACACGCACCCGAGAGAACTGATCCAGATCACGTGCACCTGAAAGAACTGATACAGATCACACGCACCTGAAAGAACTGATCCAGATCACATGCACCCGAGAGAACTGATCCAGATCACACGCACCTGAAAGAACTGATCCAGATCACATGCACCCGAGAGAACTGATCCAGATCACGTGCACCTGATATATCGCTCATACACAGAGCCTGTGCCACTTCACCCCATGCAATCTAGTTATTGACATGGCCTTCGACTTCTCCAACAAAATCATGCCAATTAGGGTTCACTCAGCCAAACACACAGTGCTGTGTGATACAAGAAACATCGACCGGTCACCAGAAGGTCTACACGACTATTTCCACTGATATATTTGAAAGGTTAATGCTAATTCAAAACCTTCTAGTTTCTCATGAGGTCTATTCCACCCTCTTCCTCTCCCTAAATGAAAAGCACTCGATGTCCCGTCTACAGGTACATGTCATAAACTCCTTTTATTTCATGGCTGTCCCCGAGTATCCTTAAAATGGAACATGTAAACCCTCTTCTCAAGGAAGCCAATGTGGTCAACCACAGGTCCACATGCCTTCCCTGCCAAGATCTCAAAAGAAGCGTCACCAACCACTCAGGAGACTCAAATAATCCTCCCCAAGACGCCTAGGACGTTGTTTCTGGGCGTGGACGTAGCTACAACAGGGAGCAGACACGGCCTTGTGTTGAATAACAGGGACAGAGGAACTAAAATTAGACACTTGGCTTCCTCATAGTATTACGAAGTCTAATTGAATTTCAATTCAGCATAACCCTGCAATTAAATATTCAGGTAATGAATATATTGGCAAGGCTTCCCTTGAGAGATATTTCCCATCTTGGTGATATAATGTTTAAAATGTAATCTTGTCATGTGCATAACTAATATATTTGTTTCATCTTCCATCAGATAAATGTCCATATTATTTACCATCTAAAAACTGTTTCATGAGGCTAAACCTAGAATTCTGAAAAAAATAAACCTACAATCTTAATTTCTTCACGAATATAGGCCATATGTCACCGAAACAGTATAAAATTATTCATGTTCAATGTATGACACCAGAACTGGGTAGCCACACCTCGTACAGGTAAGACCCACCAGGCACATATATTGATGCAAAATATCTCATCAATAATTGCAAAGCGCAGTAAGTCACAATTAAGCCCAGAGATTCAATACATCCAACATCTCCCAACCAGGTTTGTAAGAAAAACAATTGGGTAAAACATAATATGTTGATTCCTGGTGAAGATTTGAGTGTCATTTGCGAACTTAGACTCAGAGGTTTATTTCAGACTTTTCTTTGCAAACGACTTATTTCAATTCATGGCGTGTTGTGCACTCCTAGCAAAAGTTTAAAGCTAAACTCATTAAATCATATGTTTTAAAAAGTAATGAAAATGTTGGCTCATTGCCCTATAGGATGTTTCACTGCAAAGCGCAACTACTTTTTAGGTCGAGCCTATTGCAGCGCACATGCGCTGCTCTAGGAGATGACCTTTAGGAATCGGTCTGCACTTTTCAAGCACTCGTGCTTGTGGTGGCATCCACCTTGCGGGAGCGAGCAGCGACGCGCAGGGGCCATCTGTTTGTAATTAACGTGGCCATGTGTGCTTGTTTATATTTCTTTACTTTCCCTTCCACTGCCTGCCTCACGGTCACCCTCCCTTATTTATTTATTTTCGAGATTTTTATTGCGCAACAAATACCTTGTCAACCCGTTCCTTTTAAACAACTTTATGGCATTTTGATCTCAGCCAATTACTGTGCTACATATCTAGCAGCTGTACTTGAAAAAATCGTACTTTGTTAAAAGTATCTGCTAGCATGTATTTTTGTATAATACATTAAAACAATGGCTGCTCTCTACACACACCATATAAACAAGCACTCTCTCCGAGCACATGCTGCCTCTCTTCTCAAGTTATAGGAAGGCTGAAACTTAGAGTCAGCCCTGCTTTAATTTGAACCTGTGGCTGCTGCATGTGCACAGATTTTTGAGGCCATATGTTTTTAATTAGCATAGCCACGCCAGCATTTTTAGGTCTCGCCTGTCGATGCGCATGCGCATCGAGCAAGCGAGACTATAGGGGCTCATCTACTCTTTATCTAACTTGCAAGGAATCGTGGCGATTCCTTGCAGTGCCCGTGACTTTTAAGCTCAATGCGCATGTGCATTGAGCTTAAAAGCGCGTGCACAGCCGCCCGCATTCCTCCGACACCTTTGAAGTGAAGCTTAGCTTCACTTCAAAGGCCCGGCTTCTTCACACCCACATGCCGCTCTGCCCCGCTCCGCCCCCTCCCCTGAGTCATCCTGCCTGCCCCTTCCCGCCGTGTCGCATTTCTCCTCCCCCCTCCCCTCTCCCCTCTCTTCCCTCCGTCTTGTTTTCTTTGATGCTGGTATTTCCATATCTGGCAGCTTCCTGCCCTCACCCCACGCACGCTGTTTATTTATTTATATTTAATATGCAGGAGATCTCAGTTTATTTAATTTATAATTAATGATGCCGCCCACGCTGAGGCTCGAACCCTGTTCTCCTTCTCCAAAGTCGGCATCGTTATATGTTGAGCCACCTCTTCGCACCGTTTGTTTGTGCTGACTTTCTTGCTCTGCCGCTGCTGGCAGCGGCATTGCGCTTGGAGGGAACATGTAATTGACCCGTCTCGCTTCTTTTCATTTGAATTTTTTTTACATTGTCTCCTTCCTTCCGCCCCTCGCAGTTTGTTTTCCTTGCACCGTCCCTTCTTACAGTCCCTTTAACCATTTTGGTGTTGCTCAGCCCCAACTAGCATGTTATTGTCAAGCCTCCAAATATGCAGCACAAACACGACGTACAAAGAGATTAACGTGTTGCCTGGAGCACATTTCGGGAATAACATTAAATGAAAGCCCAAACCCGCTTTACCGCAACTTGCTTTCACTTGTTGTCTTTGTTTCCAGTGCTATTTTAGAGCTTTGTGCAAACTACACTCTCGTTATTTTGCTGGTAATAACTTTGAGGGAATAGCGTATTTTTGTTTTTTAAATAGCTGGCAGCTTCCTGCCCTCACCCCACGCACGCTGTTTATTTATTTATATTTAATATGCAGGAGATCTCAGTTTATTTAATTTATAATTAATGATGCCGCCCACGCTGAGGCTCGAACCCTGTTCTCCTTCTCCAAAGTCGGCATCGTTATATGTTGAGCCACCTCTTCGCACCGTTTGTTTGTGCTGACTTTCTTGCTCTGCCGCTGCTGGCAGCGGCATTGCGCTTGGAGGGAACATGTAATTGACCCGTCTCGCTTCTTTTCATTTGAATTTTTTTTACATTGTCTCCTTCCTTCCGCCCCTCGCAGTTTGTTTTCCTTGCACCGTCCCTTCTTACAGTCCCTTTAACCATTTTGGTGTTGCTCAGCCCCAACTAGCATGTTATTGTCAAGCCTCCAAATATGCAGCACAAACACGACGTACAAAGAGATTAACGTGTTGCCTGGAGCACATTTCGGGAATAACATTAAATGAAAGCCCAAACCCGCTTTACCGCAACTTGCTTTCACTTGTTGTCTTTGTTTCCAGTGCTATTTTAGAGCTTTGTGCAAACTACACTCTCGTTATTTTGCTGGTAATAACTTTGAGGGAATAGCGTATTTTTGTTTTTTAAATAGCATGCACGAAAACAGTATAATTTCAATTTGCACCACTTATTTCCCATGTTTGTGTCAATGTAAAAATCGACCCTGCACACCCAGCACCAGGGCCGTGTGCCTCAATGATGCAGTACACGCACCAGTAACTGAAATATGACGAAAGACTGAAAGGAGTAGCTACAAGCTGTGCTCTAGTTCTGCTCTCCAAAAAATCAGCAAAGAAACAAGCAATTAAGAACATTTCATTGAAGAAACCATTGAGCAGGAAACAGAAGGAAATCCTACAGAAAGAATCCTAGAGAAAGAAGCTTGAGGTATGTAAACACTTTTATTATGCAAAGGACGTCAATTTCAGGATGCTCAGATGCTCTCATTGGAGTGAAGCGATGGCTTACGTTGAATGAAGAAGCAGCTCTGAGCACTTCAAGAACAGCTGTAGTTTACCACAAGGCACAGAGGCTCTGGCAAGCTTGCATAATGTGGCGGTAGTCCACATCTCGTCATCTAGTGCCCCTCCCTCTGACCACATTATAACACGTTTGTGCCGAGTTGGCTCTATGGTTTATGCAGGAATGAAAAGAAACAAGTAAAATGCATCAGAGATGAGAAAATAAAAAACAGCGAATCTTTCGTACTAAAAAGATGTATGTGAAATAGTTACGAATCTGTTAAAATATGAGCGACAATCCTCAAGTCATCCACAACTTACACTGGTGCTGTTCACTGAAGGGTTCACACTCTGCTTATTCAATTGTTGGCCTCTTGCTGAGATGGTGAATAAAAAGCTATTTAGTGTTCATTTGTATTAGAGCATGAATTACAAGATCAGCGAGTAGTAGTGAGACCACCCAACAATTCTCCATCAGTTGGCAAGTAAGGGGCCATTCTAAAATGGCAACACCCAGATCCTGGACTGCCTAACTCTCGGCCCACCCATAGTATAGTCTGGTAAAGATGATGCTCACGAGTGCCTGTGCAGCAACAAAAAATATCAAAAATGCATAATCTCGCCGGCGCTGAACTATGGATCGATAATTATTTGTCAAATACATTTTTAAAACATAAATGTTCCTCTAAGGCACATGGCAGATGCTATCTGTAGCCTTGAAAGTCCATAGGCCCTGAGAAGTGAAAGGTGATTGGTGAGGGCAAGTTGTGCTAAGACATACTCCTAAGCTTGTGTGCTCACCCTCACCCTCAAACCTTCACCCTCAACCCCTCACTCACCCTCACTCAGCCTCAACTACTCTCACTCACCCTCAACCCCTCACCCTAACTCACCCTCACCCTCACTCACCCTCAACACCTCACCCTCACCCTCACTCACCCTCACCCTCACTCACCCTCAACACCTCACCCTCACCCTCAACCCCTCACCCTCACTCTCACCCTCACTCACCCTCACTCACCCTCACTCTCACTCACCCTCACTCTCACTCACCCTCAACCCCTCACCCTCACTCACCCTCAACCCCTCACCCTCACTCACCCTCAACCCCTCACCCTCACTCACCCTCACCCACTCTCACCCTCACCCTCACTCATCCTCAACCCCTCACCCTCACACAGTGCAATAGTTCTCAGACCATTTCAGTTGGAGCTTTAAGAAATGTTTATGGCTTTTTTTATTTGTAATTCTTTAGCATTGGCTACAGGAAACAAAAATGCTAAACATTTACAAAAAAAAACCATAAACAATTCTAAAAGCACTAACTCTAATGGTGCGAGACCTATTGCATTTCCAATGCTTGTTATATTTGTTTACTCTCTCTCCCCATTGCTGTCTCACCCTTGCCCTCCCTTTTTAACCGTCTTCTCTTAAACAAGTTTGTGGCTTGTTGAGCTCTGCCAATAACTGTGCTACAAATCTAGCAGCTGCACTAAAAATAACCGTATTTTGTCAAAAGTATCTGCTAGCATGTACTGTAGTATAATACATTAAAACAGGGGCTGCTCTCTGCACACACCATATAAACAAGCGCTCTCTCCTAGCATATACTGCCTCTCTTCTCAAGTTATAGGAAGGATGAAACTTAGAGTAAGCCCTGCTTTCATTTGAACCTGTGGCTGCTGCGTGCGCACGGATTTCTGGGGCCATCAACTATATCAACACAAGTACACAATACTGAAACATATCAATCTATGGATATTAGCAATGAACTTCTAATGGACTGGTTTATGATCAGAACAGATGTGAAAGACGTATCCGATGCACTTATGACATATTTACCACAAACATGTGAAGTAATACTTTGCAATGGCATTATTACAAAAATATTAAAAGATATTGCAACAGAATGAATATATTTATAAAACATGTCGTGTATAAATGTACATAAACAAAGTGGAATCCACTGAGGAGTTAATGTGCTCCCCACACAGTGTTGTTTTTATACCCCTCACACACCAAAAGGACCCTACGGAGTGCGGCGTGCTGCGACCTACGAGTACGCTGGAGCACTTCAAGTGTGGACTATGTGTGGTAGTGTGTGGGGTATAGAACGTGAGTGGTGGAGTGGTGAGAGTGATAATTAAAAAATACCTGGCACGTGGGGGAAAAAAGGGCTTTAATTACCCCCCCGGCTGGTATTGTTAAAAAAGGGGGTGCTCTGCGATCATCGGAGCAGCGCTGAGGGGCAGTCAGAGGAGCATTGTCCTGGGACTCCCCAATATTTGGCGCAAAAGCTCATGAGGCACTGTAACTTATGAAATAAGTCCAATTTAACCGCCAACTGGGCGCTAGGGCTTCGTACTGAACAACACGATAGGTACACATACACCTATAGTTTAATTTTTAATTAATTTTTGTATAATACACTTTAAAACATACACACATGTGAGTAAGGTGGGGAATTTTGTGCTTTCCCGTCCTGAAGAAGGAGTTGGATACTCCGAAACATGTCCATGTCGACGCACTTAAGATGTGGCCTCGCAGAGCACCCCCTTTTTAACAATACCAGCCGGGGGCGTAATTAAAGCCCTTTTTTCCCCCACGTGCCAGGTATTTTTTAATTATCACTCTCACCACTCATGTTCTATACCCCACACACTACCACACATAGTCCACACTTGAAGTGCTCCCACATACTCGTAGGTCGCAGCACGCCGCAATCCGTAGAGGGGTGCGAAGACCCCAATGATGGTAGAATGACACCTTTTGGTGTGTGAGGGGTATAAAAACAACACTGTGTGCTCCCCACCACAGTGGGGACCACATTAACTCCTCAGTGGATTCCACTTTGTTTATTGACGTTGCCCAGGGAGACTGAATCCACTGTACTCTCTCTCTCTCCCCCTCTTGTTACATATGTGTATAAATGTACATCATAAATATATTTTTTTCCACTCAACTTACTTTAAAGTACTAAAAATGTTACCTAAAAATGTTTGCAATAAAATTAAAACTAACAAACATTTGTCAGTTATTCCTGGACAAACCATTGCCATTATCTTTGGTTACACACTTATAAGGTGCCAAAAACACAACACATATTAGCAATGCCAATAGCTCAAAAATAAAATCCAAACTACAAATCTCGAATTGGGTGTTTTATGTATGCTAAAAAATATTTCTGCACATTGCTCAGAAGGTGCATTTTGCATTTTTAGCCTTCAGGCTACGTTAGCATTAAAACTAATTGTAAAGCTGTTCCGCGTTTGCTTTTTAAGCAAAAAAGCTGGAACAAGATTTTTCAGGAGCACACAATTCATTACTTTGTAGTAGTGTTTAGAAACATAGTTATGTTATAATAACATTGCCATAGCCAATACGTCTCGCCTTTCAGAACATACAAGTATTTAGTTATGCAGCACAATATCCTTGGTGCCACAACATCAACCGTTGCATGGCTGCTAAACACTGATATGGTCCCAAAGGCAAGACCTATTGGCTATGCCAATGCTTGTTGGAGTTTGGTTTGAGATGCAATTTAAACTAAAATAGGGTTTATCATATTCATGTCTCATTTATAAATCTAAAAGTTTGAAGTATTTTTAAACAAAGAGGAATTCAAATTATTTGAAACTGTCTGCTTTTTGGGTTAGATCTCTCACTTCTGATTGGCCGCCTTGGTGGGGGTTATCCTATCATAGATGTGGGTGAGTTAATTTACAAAAAGAGGAATGAATCTGGCCGCCTCTTTCTAACTTAGGTTTGAGAAGTCTGTCTTGGTGACATCCTTTAGATGAATTTATTAGCAATGCTTGGTGGTATGCTGTGTGTCGTGGTCACTGCTTAATTCAAGTTCCAGGTTCCTCGTCAGGAGGCCACGGCAGCTTGCATCACCCATTGCCCCTACCGGCACTGCCAAAGACAGCACCAATACACCTCCCAAGCATCACACCCTTACAACTGTGACAATTCCCATGATTCCAGGGCTGTAAGAACGGCTTGGACGACAGGTATTGGTAATTTTTAAATTGAATTATCAAAGAACTGGTGGTGTGCTAATCTCTAAATTAGACAAACAGCGCCCCCATGTGGCAGACTGTCATCGATGCTGGTGTTGACAATTAAGTGTCGGTGCTGAGCCCCGGAAAGCACTGGCTCAAATTAAGCACTGGTTATTTTATACTTTTTGTTATACTCCTTACTGGTTCCTGTATCACAGATGATATTAGTTGGTGTTTCTATTATATGTTGAATTTGTATTTCAATTTTTATTTGTCAGGTTACTTGGATACATCAATAAAATATTGTGCACCACAAAATGAAACGAAGTACTACCATACAGAGAAACGGAGGGGCTCCCCGCGTCTTGGTCGGGGGAGAACACTGTCCACATACAACCACTCACTCACCTTGACGGGTTGGCAGTACCACGTGCTCCGGGAGAGCTCGGTCTCCGACCCTGGGTACAGGCAGCTGCCCAAACGGAGGAAGGCACTCATGTGCGGGGGTGACCAGCTGTGGGGGTGGACATGTAGGGGGGCACCCAAGGAGATATCCCCTCCCCAGGTAGAAGCAGGAGGTTTGAGGTCTCGTTGAGAAAAAGTGAGGGACCTGCTGGGGCGCCCACTAAAACTCACCGACTATTCACTCTCAAGGACCCTCACTCACCGCACCTTACTGAGGAGGGGACCTTCCTCCACTATCCTCCCTCACCAAACCTTACCGTGGGGGTGACCACCCTTACCTCTCCCCCTCACTCACCTCACCGTGGAGGTGACCACCCTCACCTGACCCTCACTCACTCACCTCACTCCCTCCCCTTCTCTGCTTTGGGGTTCCACAGACTTCAGTTTTGTCTCTTGTGGTCCTTTGCGCCCCTTTCTTCCTCTCTCGGGGGGGTCCCCACCCCCTCCTTCCTTCCCTACCTAGTGGGTTCCACGTTCTTCCACTCTGACTGTCTCTTCTCTGTCTCAGGGGGTGGAGGGGGGCTCTCGCCTTCCCAGTGTTTTGGGGTTCTTCAGGTTTCCTTTCTCTGTTTTGGGGTTCACATGTCCCCCCTTTGTCTCTGAATCCCCTATGTGATTGCTTGGGTTGAGCTGCACCCCTCCTCTCTCGACGCCCCCACCCCTCGCTCAGCCATCCTTGTCCTGGACAGAGCCCCCCACAGAGTCTAGGTCATGGCCCCCCCAGCCCAGGCCCCGCCCCCCGGGGCTGTGATGAGCATTCGCAGCATGCTGAGGAGAAGAGAAGGGGCGAACTACAGCCCACCGCCCCCACAGACCTCTCCAGAGGGGGGAGGGGGGGCTCACTGAACCGGACACCCCCAAAAACACCCAAAGCAGGAACCAGAGGGCGAAGAAAATGGAGGGCACGAAGGGGGCGGGGGGGGGGAGAGAAAAGAGTGAGGAACCGCAGAGGGGGGGCGTGGCGCCCCTCTCACACCTGTGCCCCCACCTGTCACTCTGCCCCTCTCTCCCCAGGACCCCCGGTGCCCCCTCTCAGCTCTGCTCCCCCCCACCCCCCTCTCACCCAAAGGCCCCGAGCCCCCTCCCTCGGAGAGGCTTTCTCACCCTCCTCTCTCCTCTCAGGCTCCACAGGTGACCCCCCCCCCCCCCCTCAGGATCAGCCCCCCTCCTCCTGCACCTCACACCCCCCGGGATGCTGCACCCCCCCGCGCAGTGCAGTCTCTCCCCCTGAAGGATGAAGGGCCAGCAGCGGGGCCGGGGCCTCACCGGAGTCAGGAGCCTCAAGAGACCGGAACAGGAACCGGAAAACCGGCTCACAACAAACCGGTCCAGCGAGTGAGCGACGCTTCCTGCTGCGAGCACTGCAGGGGGGGAGGGGGGACAGGGCAGTGCACGCACAGTGCGCGGAGGGGGGTCGAACAGTGCACACACTGTGCTTACAACACGGGGAGGGGTGAGTGCACGCACAGTGCACACAGCGCGAGGAGGGGTGCGTGCAGTGCACTGCTCACACACACACACACACAGGGATTACAGCACAGGGAGGGGTGTGTGCAGTGCAACACAGAGTTTACAGTACGGGGACGGGTGAGTCCAGTGCCCGCACACTTCTTACTGGCATAGAGTGTTGTAGAGTGGCACAGAGTAGAGTGCAGTGGAGTAGAGTAGAGTGCAGTGGAGTAGAGTGCAGTGGAGTAGAGTGCAGTGGAGTAGAGTGCAGTGGAGTAGAGTGGAGTGATGCAGAGTGTGGTGGCGTAGAGTGGCGCAGAGTAGAGTGCAGTGGAGTAGAGTGCAGTGGAGTAGAGTGCAGTGGAGTAGAGTGCAGTGGAGTAGAGTGCAGTGACGCAGAGTAGAGTGCAGTGGAGTAGAGTGCAGTGGCGCAGAGTAGAGTGGAGTAGAGTGCAGTGGAGTAGAGTGCAGTGGCGCAGAGTAGAGTGCAGTGGCGCAGAGTAGAGTGCAGTGGAGTAGAGTGCAGCGGAGTAGAGTGCAGTGGCGCAGAGTAGAGTGCAGTGGAGTAGAGTGCAGTGGAGTAGAGTGCAGTGGAGTAGAGTGCAGTGGAGTAGAGTGCAGTGGCGCAGAGTAGAGTGCAGTGGCGCAGAGTAGAGTGCAGTGGAGTAGAGTGCAGCGGAGTAGAGTGCAGTGGCGCAGAGTAGAGTGCAGTGGAGTAGAGTGCAGTGGAGTAGAGTGCAGTGGAGTAGAGTGCAGTGGAGTAGAGTGCAGTGGAGTAGAGTGCAGTGGCGTAGAGTGCAGTGGAGTAGAGTGCAGTGGAGTAGAGTGTAGTGGAGTAGAGTGCAGTGGAGTAGAGTGCAGTGGAGTAGAGTGCAGTGGAGTAGAGTGCAGTGGAGTAGAGTGGAGTGGAGTAGAGTGCAGTGGCGCAGAGTGGAGTGGAGTAGAGTGCAGTGGCGCAGAGTAGAGTGCAGCGGAGTAGAGTGCAGTGGAGTAGAGTGCAGTGGCGCAGAGTAGAGTGCAGTGGAGTAGAGTGTAGTGGAGTAGAGTGCAGTGGAGTAGAGTGCAGTGGAGTAGAGTGCAGTGGAGTAGAGTGCAGTGGAGTAGAGTGGAGTGGAGTAGAGTGCAGTGGAGTAGAGTGGAGTGGAGTAGAGTGCAGTGGAGTAGAGTGCAGTGGCGCAGAGTAGAGTGCAGCGGAGTAGAGTGCAGTGGAGTAGAGTGCAGTGGCGCAGAGTAGAGTGCAGTGGAGTAGAGTGTAGTGGAGTAGAGTGCAGTGGAGTAGAGTGCAGTGGAGTAGAGTGCAGTGGAGTAGAGTGGAGTGGAGTAGAGTGCAGTGGAGTAGAGTGCAGTGGAGTGGAGTGCAGTGGAGTAGAGTGCAGTGGAGTAGAGTGCAGTGGAGTAGAGTGCAGTGGAGTAGAGTGCAGTGGAGTAGAGTGGAGTGGAGTAGAGTGCAGTGGAGTAGAGTGCAGTGGAGTAGAGTGTAGTGGAGTAGAGTGCAGTGGAGTAGAGTGCAGTGGAGTAGAGTGCAGTGGAGTAGAGTGCAGTGGAGTAGAGTGCAGTGGAGTAGAGTGCAGTGGAGTAGAGTGCAGTGGAGTAGAGTGGAGTGGAGTAGAGTGCAGTGGAGTAGAGTGGAGTGGAGTAGAGTGCAGTGGAGTAGAGTGCAGCGGAGTAGAGTGCAGTGGTGCAGAGTGGAGTGGAGGGCGCTGACTGCAGTGGCATAGAGTCAATTGTTCCAGAGTAGAGTGGAGTGGTGCTTGGTAGAGTACAGTGGCGTAGACGAGGGTGGCGTAGAGTGCGGAGTAAATTAGAGGGGCTTAGAGTGGATTTGCATAGAGTGCACTGGTGCAGAGCGAAGTGGTATAGAGTGGAGGGCATTGGCATTGAGTGCAGTGGTGAATAGTAGAGTAGCATAGTATAGTGCTATGGAGTGGTGTGTAGTTTAGTGGTGTAGAGTTTGGGGGTGTGTCATGGTGTGTTACGGAGTTGCATGCAGTGTTGTGTAATATAGGGCGTATAGTGGAAGGGTGTAGTGTTGAGTGGAGTCGGTTGTTAGAGCGGAGTATAGTTTTTGAGTGGAGTTGAGTGTTGCTAAGTTGTATAGTGTGTGTGGAGTGGTGTAGAGTATATGTGTGTGCTGTAAAGGGTGTTGTATGGATTGGAGTAGAGTGCTGTAGAGTAGAGTGGTTAGAGTGGAGTAGTTTGTGAGTGTGGAGCGGTGTAGGGTGCAGTGGTATAGAGTGTAGTATAGTAGGCGAGAGCAATGTCAGAGAGTGGAGGAGAGTGGCGGCTCGGGGCCCGATTCACAAAGGTAAACTGAGGCCAAAAGTCTCAGCTTAGACCTGAGGTCTAAGTTTAGACCAAAAGTTTAACTTTCCTACTAGTAAACTCACATTTTAGGTCTGAGCTAAGACTTCATGGGGCATATTTATAAGCCCCTAACTCCACCAGAGCGCCCCTTGTTTGACACTCAAGTGGCGTTGCACCAAAAAAAAAAATCCTTCACTCTTCTATCCCTCCACTATCCTTTTCAATCGAAATTAACAGACTAACACGTTCACTTCTCAAATTCCATATTCAACTATACTAATATACTGCCCAATTTACTGAATTACATATCTACTACTCAAATTACTTCATATTTATACTATACTAATTTTCAACACTAATTCTTTATGGGTTCAGTAGTGGCGTGCACTCACCAGAAAAGCGTTTCAACACCCATCAAGGGTAACAAGTGCTATATGAATGCAAATCTTTCTACCCCTTCTATCCCTCCGCTATCCTTCTCACTCCAAGTAACAGACTAATATCCACCACTGAAATGACCTCATATTTCACCATATTAATTCACCACTAATCCTCTCTAGGCGTCCTGAATAGCGAGCGTCAACAAGCGCTATATAAATACAGACCTTTGTCCTCCTCTATCCTTCTATCATTCCAAATCCAAATAACTGACTAACCTATCCACCACTTAAAATGTACTTGCATGTTTCACTATACTAATTCAACACTAATCCTCTATGGGTCCCGGAGTAGCATGCTTTTTGCCCAAAAAGCACTTTGATGCCTCGTCAGGGGTAGTAAGCGCTATATAAATGCAATTACAATACAATACAATTCCCCATATTTATTGATTTGTGTGCTGATGGAGAGTTTTGTCGAGCGGATTGTCATATATTGGATTAGAGTGTGCTTTTGAAATATAGTTTAGGGGAATGCTGTACATTTGTGTTTTGTTGACTGGTGGTAAAGTGGAGTGTTGTAGACAGTGGCGGCTGGAGACGTTTGAAAGTGGTAAGGCGTAAAAGTTCTGGATGATTGACCTGTGAATGCCATATCATAAGCAGGTTTTGGGGGGTTCCCCCCTTCCCCCTCCACTGAGAAAAGTTTGACAAACGAGTGAGCAAATGGTGCATTTTCAAGCAAATTTGAGAAAGTAAGATGGTTAATACAGCAATTGTGAAAGTGTAGTTATGTCATCAATAAAGAGATTTCTTGTGATAATGACGTTGGTAGCTGCTTATTCACTGTAACCAGAGAACTTCTAACAAACCTTGCGATAACAATGCTGAGAACCACACAGATTTCTGGATTTATTGATATATACTTTCACAAATTAAATCTACTGAGGAAATACAAGTTATTGTGATTTGTCGGACTGGACACAGTGAGAGAGTGAGGAATAGACATTAAAAGGCTGCAGGGCGCCCTTCAAGGCGCTGTACGCCTCCTTCAGTTGCCAGAGTATCCAGGAGGCGTTTCATACAGGGGGTGTTAGATCAGCCGGCCTGTCAATAAACACGACTTGCCTCAACTTGCTGAGCACTCTGTATACAAACTAAGCACGTGAGTCACTTCAAACAAACTAAACTCATGTTGCTGCTCGGTGTTGTTGTTGACACAACTATAGAGGGAAATATATATTGTTACAACAGCTGAGGGGTTACTCCTGTGAGCAAGAACCCCGCCTTCGATGAGTACCCACATGAGCTGCTGCTGCAGAGTGAAATACTGCCCTGATGGACTAAGAAAGAGTCAAAATCAAAATCAAATCAAAATAAGCTTTATTCGATATTACCAAGGAATATCATATAAGCATACAGTAACAGAAAAAATAATACAGTACATTTAGACAATTTCATTCAAATAAAAGGATAAAGAAAAAGATGATCATCATTTAAAAAGAAAAATCAAAAGAACCAGTGTCAACTTAAATAAAAGAAAAAAGGTTAAAAAGTCTAAAAAGAGGAGTGAATTTAGGTAGGACCTTGCAAAGTTCAACAACAGGACAAGGTCCCAAACATAATTAGTTCCCTTCCACCCCCGGGTTGAGATGGTGAAAAATGGGGGTTAGAATTAGTTATTACCACTCCCAGTATTTCCCAAAAAGATCATGATGTAGACCGATCATGTAGGGTATGATTTCGAAAAAAGGGGAACACCAGGGATTGAGGGATAGAAGTCATATAAGTCCCATATAGATATTGGGCCGTCTGTCTCTTGTGGCAGCCAGGTTTTCAAATAAGGGACAATGTTTGTGTCTCTGAATCTCACGAGTACCAGGTCCCCAGGAAGATCCTTATGAAGGGAACCCAGCCAGTCCACCCTCCTGACGCTCCTTATTGCTCCATATAGGTGACGAGGCAGTGGCCTATTTTTTGACAGCCAGAATTTGGTTTTGTTAAGTAAGTCATGTTGACTCTCCATTTTTCCAGGGGGAAGAGCAGGGACGCCAGCAAGTATGCACACGAATGGGGCTGCTTCTGGTGGTAGATGGATTGATTTAATCTTATCATGAACTGCTCTAGGTGCGGTCAACTGGGGAAAGGAGACACTTGGAGAGTGTTTGGTTACTTTTTGCCCCACTGTACTAGGGCCAGTTAGTTGTATTTGACAGCTTTTATCCCGTTTAATGCCTTCATGAGTAGGAGGTGACTTTGGACGGTTAAATGTGTCACAGTGTTTGTCAGCCGACAAATTTGACTTGATTGCTGACTCTAATCCAGTAAGCCTATCCCCTAACATGTTAATTTTTTCCAACAACGGGGCTATCAGAGAGCTAAGCAATTTTTCAATGAGCGGTAATATATGCGGGTGTATAAGAGGGCTTAAGGGATCTTGGGCCTCAGCAGTCGATGGAATCGTTGGAGAATTAACAATGCGTGAGCCTGGAGGCGGTGTTTGAGTCCTTTTCACCGATGAAACCTGGGGGGGTGCAATATGAGGACTACAAGTTTTATTGAGTAATGTGGGCTGCTCCGAAAGAGTGGAATTAACTGATAGTATGATGTCGCTTTTGGGCGAAAGGGGGGTTTCTGATGGTGCATAGGTGGTTTGACATAAGAGGTTTAGCTCGTCTAACCATGAAAACTTTTGCCCAGTTCCTGCAACGCTAGCTGGATGATCCACTTTAGAAGTCATGATAATAAGGGAATACCAACAGATGCATGAGAAATAGTCTTTACCTTCGTGATGTAGTGTCAGGTGTGAAAACCAAAGGGGGTGGCCCGCCCCGTCCTCCTCAGGTCCTCTGAGGGCCACAGAGGGCCCGCCCTTAGCCCGGCGCTGCCCCGCGCGCTCCCGCGACGCGGATACAGCCGGTGACTTTTCAACGCGCCTCCGGGCGCTCCTCCTTCACTTCCTGGACCTGGGGCACCTGGGAAACGTAGTCTCCCTCCGCTCGGCAGCCGCGGTGGTAGTTGCGGCGGCGGGAGGGAGACAGGACAGTAGCAGGACCTCTGTGGTCGCCTGGCAAGGTAACGGTGAGCTCTCCCCACACGCAGCTCGGCCCCCCGAGAAAGAGTCATAATGTGTTGTGGGCATTAAATACACGCTCCAGGCAGCCCCTAAAGGCCACTTACAGAGACTTGCTGTCAGCTTTCCTCAGATACACTCTTCCTTTCTTCCAATAGGACAGCAGCAATGAAACAAGTTTGTACTTTTATTTCTAGCTTCTCATTTCACACTTAAGTCCCTTTAAATAAATGATACTATATTATTAGCCAATTGCCTCTCTACCGAGATGAAAAGGATGAGCAAAAGGCAAACGTGCCTCACCAGGACTCATACTCGCCACTTGCAAACCAAGGGGGCATATTACCAACGATTAGCGATATTTATCGCTAACGAGGCTTAGCAACGAATTTTTTATCGCTAAGCATCGCCGGAAATTATCGCTGAGATAACATGCTATTAGCAACGTTTATATCCAAAGCGTTAAATTATCCGGCGATAGCGTGAATATCGCTGAGAATACAGCGATATTCACGCATTAGCGACAAAATGCTCTTAGCCATGTTATTCACCTCCCATTGGATAACATGGCTAAGAACTGGTCAGAGCAGGCGTTAGTTTTTGGCGATAGCGGGAATATTTCCATCGTAATAGGCGATAGCGACGTTAACGACTGCTTTCAGTCGCTAATAGGTTGGGTAAGCCCACTTTGCATGTCATTAGCGATAAATATCGCTGACATGCAAAGCGGGACCCAAACCGCTCGCTAGTGGGAGAGGTGTGGCGCCGCGGTCAGGGCGACGGACGCTGGAATCTGGGGACCACGGTTCGATCCCCGGCTCCGGCGGCAGGTTAGCCCAGCACCATGCGACTCTGGGCAATAGCTCGCTTAATCTTCTCGACGCCTAGAGACCCTTACGGGTGATTGTGCGCTTTACAAATGTGGACTTTACTTTTACTTTACTATCGCCTAAAGATGTCGCTAACTGCTGTTAGCGACAGCTTGCTAATAGAGCGATAGAATTATTGCCGCTTAAAGCGGCGATAATTGCCTATTGCCCTGCTTGGTAATATGCCCCCTTGCTTTCAACTCGCTGAGACATCCAGATGTTCTCCTGAGATACCACCAGTTGGAGCAGCTGTAACCAGGGGGGGGCTCTCTGTTCGAAGATACACACAGCCCATGACCGGGTCACTGTTTCACCCAGTAGCACCAGCCACGGTGGCTTTGTTAGATAATGTCCCGACAAATGGCGTGGATTCCTACCTATTAACAAGCCTTTGTTAACGTTTATTTTGTATAAACAATAGAACACGAGCTGCCCTTTTGCCACCCCCTTGCAGAGCTCTGTGTGTGACCCCAGGTCAAAGGTGAGTCCCGGTTCACACTTTGGTCTTCGACCCCGTGGCTGATGGCATTTGAAGCGCTTTGAAGCGGTTTCCTAGCGTTGAATAGGCACTTTACAAGTAGCTCAGATAGTTGCAAAACTTCAATATCTCTGCATTTCTCTGCCAATCATTATCCGAGCTCGAAGCGCTCCCTGGCATGTCCTTCGAGCCTCTGCCACAGCCGTGTACTTGAATGAAGTGTGAGTACTTGCAATGCGCCACACCACACGACACCACACGCCACAGAGCGGGCCAGGGCAAAGCTACTGACGCCGACACGAGCATTTCATCATTTGTAACACGCGAGTGATTGCATGTTCTTATCTATCACACACTGCTTGGTTTGCAGCCGCCAGAAAGGGATTTGCCAGAGATCACACAATGCGATCAAATGAGAAAATAAAGATTGGACCGCGAGATACTAAGCTACAAATTCTGCATCTTGGACCTCTGCCCTGTTCCTTCAGTGAGCACGAGGGCTAGTGATGAGACACGACAGGCTATCAAAGGGCTGACATTAGATGTGCCTATGGGCGCTATTGTGAAAGGCTGTGGGGGCTGAGACAGAGTCAGTCGTGCCAGGGGCGCCCAACACTTAAACAATCACAGCCATGCTCGTCTTGGCACACTGCCTGGGCGGACCCTCTCTCAATCCAGTTATTGGCCAATCTACCATATGGTTTCATCAACCTTGGTAGGATGAACTGCTGAACACGTCGTGCGTGGCACCTGACAGGCTCTGCCACAGCCCTCCCAGTCTGCCGGGACTCGAGGCGCTAGCCTACATGCTGCATCGACTTCTAAGGAGAAGAAGGGGCCGCAGACCCCAGAATCGCCTTGTCCATAATTCTTTCAGTTTTCCTGACAGAATAAAGCTCTAATAGCTGCCAAGGAGACTGGTATCACGAAGACACCGTTCCCCTGCCCTCGCTATTTAACTGGTACAAAAGGGGGTGGTGATGGACGGATAGCCTGGCTGATGAGGATTATGAATCCGAAACCGGTCCTCGGAAGCTTGTTTCCGGTCCAGGGAAGACATGGCTGAGCAGTTCGGGCCGGACTGTTCCCATGAGGCACAGGGTCAGACTGATTTGCATATGGCCATGTCTGAACTGGGGTGGCTGAGTGGGCTAAAGAACGGTGATGGATTAAACTCAGATCAGTTGACTGGGGGTGAGTGTTTGATTTGTTCAAGCGCTCCGTCCATCATCCCCTTTTGTATCGCCTCGCTATTTAACTGGCAGACTCTTACATTCTGGGACAGGTAGTTTTGCTTTTAACACAATAAGCATGGGCCCAAAAATCCCAGCATGCAAAGTGCTGTGACAACAAAGCGGGGGAGGGGGGGATTGCCTTGTCACACATAGCACTGTTGCCACACAGGAACTGTTGCTTATGCACACAGTCTGGGGCAGGCTGTCGCACTCCCGTAAAGACAATAGACTGGGCCTCTTTCGGCCCACACAATGCCGACACCTGTCCTCCAGCCCCAGAAAAAGCACACTGAAGCCTAGCCGTTTAGGACTGCTACAATTATTCACATGGTGTCAAAGTACCCGGCCCCAATGTCCTACCTGCCTGGTCTCCGGGCTCGTCACCGTCGGTCTGGTCCCGCTCTCAGCACCGACTAGGCTCCACTCCAGTCGTGCATGCGCGCTACGAGCAAGTTATTAAAGACCCCATCTCCCTCCCTGGCCCGGTCCCACCCCCACGGCCCCAGCAGCGTCAGGATTGGCTGGGTCAGGCGTTGCCAACGCTCTTTGGAGCCTTGAGGGCTGCGGCAATAATCCCCCGGGCTCCTACATTGCAGAGCCAGGCCACGGCTTAAGTGCGCATGTCCGGCTGGTCGGAGCAAGGCACCCGCCCAAAGCGGCATGCGCACTTCACCCCAAGGAGGACCGGCACCTACCAATCAAGCAGGCGGCCTCGAAGTGGAGGCTCCCACTCCCCCCCACACGCATGTAACTTCTTTACCCAGGTCATGCCTCGTACTGTGACAAAAAAAAGAAATATTGAATCCTTTTTTATTGTTAAATATGAATATCATGGCAAACAAACCGGGGCAATGCCCCACGCCCCATAAAGAATCCGCCGCTGGTTGACAGTGATGTTGGGTGAAGTTGTGTAAAACATAGCTGGCTGGCGTCCGTTGCAGGGCTGTTGATTGCATTGTGTGCGAGTAATTCCATGCAGATAAAATACTATTTTTTTTAATTTGTGACTCAGGTTTTTATTTCACCTTGTAGTTTTATTGCATACATATATAGTATCATAATTTACGGTGAAACATTTATTGACAGCAGTAAAAAAAAAAATCAAATAAAAATTATTTATATGTTTTACATCTTTTTATACTTTACAAAGCTTGAAACAAGCAAAACAGGTTGGAGAGGGCACTGTAATGGGATGCTAAAACTACAACTGAAAGGAAAAAAAACAAGTGTCGGAAGTGACGCCTCAGCTGGTCACAAAACAAAAATAGCACCTGAATTGCGTCGGGAGCAGCGGACGGGCAGTGATTGAATTGAATCAATCTGTGCTTGTTCTCTGCTCCGTAGCAAGCGGCGGAAGTGATGTTTCAGCTGCACTGACAAATTAAAATGGCTTCATGAGAAGAATGAGGCAGAGGCAGACAAATGGTAAGCATGGGCGGGCTCCAAGCCCTTTACTGTATACAACAGGTCTTGCTGGCGCATGCACTGGCAGACTCGACCCTAAAGACAAGCAGAAGGAAGGCACACCGACTGAACCCCCACAACCCATTCAACACTGAGCAGATATCCTGTTACAGCTAGGTTTCACACAGCTAGCGATAAACACCACCCTCTACACCCATAAACACCACCCTCTACACCCATAAACACCACCCTCTACACCACCCTCTACACCCATAAACACCACCCTCTACACCCATAAACACCACCCTCTACACCCATAAACACCACCCTCTACACCCATAAACACCACCCTCTACACCACCCTCTACACCCATAAACACCACCCTCTACACCACCGTCTACACCCATAAACACCACCCTCCACACCACCCTCTACACCCATAAACACCACCCTCTACACCACCCTCTACACCCATAAACACCACCCTCTACACCCATAAACACCACCCTCTACACCCATAAACACCACCCTCTACACCCATAAACACCACCCTCTACATCCATAAATACCACCCTCTACACCCATAAACAAAACCCTCTACACCACCCTCTACACCCATAAACACCACCCTCTACACCCATAAACACCACCCTCTACATCCATAAATACCACCCTCTACACACCCATAAACAAAACCCTCTACACCCATAAACACCACCCTCTACACCCATAAACACCACCCTCTACACCCATAAACACCACCCTCTACACCCATAAACACCACCCTCTACACCCATAAACACCACCATCTACACCCATAAACACCACCCTCTACACCACCCTCTACACCCATAAACACCACCCTCTACACCACCCTCTACACCCATAAACACCACCCTCTACACCCATAAACACCACCCTCTACACCCATAAACACCACCCTCTACACCCATAAACACCACCCTCTACACCCATAAACACCACCCTCTACACCACCCTCTACACCCATAAACACCACCCTCTACACCACCGTCTACACCCATAAACACCACCCTCTACACCCATAAACACCACCCTCTACACCCATAAACACCACCCTCTACACCCATAAACACCACCCTCTACACCACCCTCTACACCCATAAACACCACCCTCTACACCCATAAACACCACCCTCTACACCCATAAACACCACCCTCTACACCACCCTCTACACCCATAAACACCACCCTCTACACCCATAAACACCACCCTCTACACCCATAAACACCACCCTCTACATCCATAAATACCACCCTCTACACCCATAAACAAAACCCTCTACACCACCCTCTACGCCCATAAACACCACCCTCTACACCCATAAACACCACCCTCTACACCCATAAACACCACCCTCTACACCCATAAACACCACCCTCTACACCCATAAACACCACCCTCTACACCCATAAACACCACCATCTACACCCATAAACACCACCCTCTACACCACCCTCTACACCCATAAACACCACCCTCTACACCCATAAACACCACCCTCTACACCACCCTCTACACCCATAAACACCACCCTCTACACCCATAAACACCACCCTCTACACCCATAAACACCACCCTCTACACCCATAAACACCACACTCTACACCCATAAACACCACCCTCTACACCACCCTCTACACCCATAAACACCACCCTCTACACCCATAAACACCACCCTCTACACCCATAAACACCACCCTCTACACCACCCTCTACACCCATAAACACCACCCTCTACACCACCGTCTACACCCATAAACACCACCTTCTACACCCATAAACACCACCCTCTACACCCATAAACACCACCCTCTACACCCATAAACACCACCCTCTACACTACCCTCTACACCCATAAACACCACCCTCTACACCCATAAACACCACCCTCTACACCCATAAACACCACCCTCTACACCACCCTCTACACCCATAAACACCACCCTCTACACCACCGTCTACACCCATAAACACCACCCTCTACACCCATAAACACCACCCTCTACACCCATAAATACCACCCTCTACACCCATAAACACCACCCTCTACACCCATAAACACCACCCCCTACACCACTCTCTACACCCATAAACACCACCCCAAACACCCATTAACACCACCCTCCACACCCATCCAACACAGCTCAGCTACGCCATATAACTGGGTTTCCACAAACTGGCAGCAGAGTACAATGGTATGCAACCACACAATTACTGCAGCTGCATTTGTGTGCACAAGCCGTGAGGAAGTTGTTGTGACTTTGAAGTTGAGGTTAACACAACTGTTCCATTAGAGTGGAAATACCACAAATAGAGCACATTAGACGCAACACTGAACCCATACCCAACTCAGATACTGAATCACAAGGAATCAATCAGAACCTCAAAAGAAACGCAGTAAGCAAAGAAGAGTACTCCGTTCTTCAAAACGGAACATACCTCCTTTCCACAGACAACACACAACACCAACGCCGCACCGCGAGGTGGATTTAAGGGGCCTGTGTGAGGGCAAGGACACGCCGCAGCCGGTGATCATCTTCCTTCACTCCTGGCCACTCTTCGCCATGGCACCCACCCACAGCCAGGAATATTCTTCAAATGAGTGGAAAGCCCAAAGAGAAGGCGGTCCTACCCCGGAGGGGCGGCTATGAATGGAAAGGGGCGCGGCTAACCTGCCTACCCTTCGAAAACTATTGGGTATGCATCTTATATTCTTTTCACTACTTAATTACGATATCTGTGTGCACGCTCCAATGCATGGCAACTGCTTTGCAAGAATGTTTTCACTGCTGAAGGCTACATTTGAAATATGGATTCATTTATTAAGCCGTATTTCAAAAATGTCAAATATATTTGGTGTTCAACGCATACAGTATAGCACAATCAGGACAGGGCAATTCTAAAAACATTTGCAGGGATTTATTTCCTCTGGCGTTATTGAACAAACATGTGACTTTTATTAGAACTAGTACTTGATTTACTTGCAATTACGTTTTCTAATATGGCTGCTTATGAAGAATGCAATCGGGGGTGAGCTAAACGGGGCGTAGGGGTCCGAGCCCTGTGTGTGTCCCTTTGTTAATACTGCCCTCTCAAGGCTTTGCTAGTCACGAGATCTGGCTGCAAGTCTACATAAGAATGTAAGCCGCAAGAGTAGGTTTGAGCTGCAATGTGCGAAATAGGGAAGCGATTGTAAAAGCTAGCTCGGCTTAGGTGTCTCATCCGTATCTGCGTTAATAGTAACCCTGCGTTATTTTATCAAGGCATTTGCGATAATGTGACAAAGTTCAATGGCAACACAGCCATTTACGAAAAAAAAGTGTACACTGATAGAGTACAAAATACAGAGCCCAACTTTAAAAAAAAGCAGTAAAGTGTTTTTAAAAAATATAGCACCGTTAGGGAAAGAAAGCTGTCGCCAAGCAAATAGAGTGCAAGCGAAGTTCAGAACAGAAGGAGGAAACAAACCAAAACAAGCGGTGTTTGGAACACGAGAAGGAAACCAACCAAAAAAATAGTGCACAAAATGAACAGATAAGGACTACAGTTGAACAAAACCAGTAGTTACTCCCTGCTCCAAAACAAATGAACACAAGGAGGGACAAAGAAGAAAGATTACCCACTAGTAAGCAAGCCTTTGTCAAGGACAGTCCAAGTAACAAATACAAAGCCAGTGGGTGGGCTGTAAGCTCACAGAGTGAATACAGCATGTCTCGAAGGGACAGCGCAGGCGCTGCCTAGGCTCGACCTAATAACACCATCTTCCAGCCTTTGTCAAGCATACCCCCAGTAGCCAGCATGATTGTCACATAAATACTCTCACTTAAAGAAAAGTAAACACCCAGGGCCAGATGTAGGTGTCCAAATACCGGTCGGAAACGGCCGAAAGTACCGATTTTCGTCCGTTTCCGACCGGTATTTGGACATTGGTATGTAGGGGTTTGAAAAACCTACAGATGCAGTAATTTTACTGAATCGGTAATTTTACCGAATCGGTAAAATTACAAAATCGGTAAATTTACCGATTCTGTAAATTTTACCGATTCGGTAAAATTACCGATCGGTAAAAATACCGAATCTGTAATTTGCTATGTAGGTAGCACAGGCCATTCAGGATTCGGTATTTACCATGTAATACTATTACATGGTAAATAACGAATTCCTGTGTACATGCACACCATGTACACCTGTGCCATGTGGCACACAGACATGCCCTAAGGGCATGTATGTGTGTCACATGGCACACAAGCTGAAACAGGGGTGCAACAGGGTGTCAAAGTGACACCCTGTCCCCCTTGTAAAATCGGTAATTTACCGATTCGGTATTTGCTTCAAGGCCCATAGGATTCCATAGCAAATACCGAATCGGTAATTACCGAATCGGTAATTACCGAATCCTACCGATTCGGTATTTTTACCGAATTTTTTACCTACATAGCAATTACCGAATAGTAAATACCGAATCGGTAAAATTCGGTATTTACCATTCGGTAATTTGCTATTACCTACATCTGGGCCCAAGCTCCCTGGAAGACGGAGCCTGACATTTGACCTCTGTCTTTGAATGCACAGCAAATGTGGCAGGATAAGAACAAGATTTAAAGACCTGTTTGAAGAAATCTAGAAGTGGTGGAAGAATATAGTAAATAGGGTTTAGGCAACAAAAGGAACAAACTCAAGCTGGACAGCCTAAAACATACAGAGTCGGCAAATAGAAAGCAGGCACATGTGAGTTATAAACAACAATGACAGAGGTAAGCAATGGGCGGAATGCATTCCCAGGGAAGCCTTTCCCAATGTCCCCAAGATGTTGTTAGCAAACCAGAAAGGTGCGCTGTCTGGTCGGCTTCGACCTAAAAAACAATCACAGACACCTTTTATCGTACCTTGCTGCCTGACGGAGGAGCGTGTTGCACCAGCTGCCCAGCGGACCTGCTTTCACCCCTACGACTCGCCGGACCCGCTTCGCGGGTCCCGCAGCGCGTCGTCACTTGCCTAAGGACTGCCCAGAGGAGCTAAGGAGGAACGCGGGGGTAGGTAAGAGAACCAGCGGGGCTGCGAGCTAAGCAGGGGACTCCAGCGACCAGGAGCCCCTGCGCGCCCAACTAGCAACACCTGGGCTGCTCTCCCCGCTGGCCACGCCCCCCCGCCAACGGAGCCAAAAGCTGTTGCTGCCCCTGTGCTTGTGGGACACCTTTTATCGTACCTTGCTGCCTGACGGAGGAGCGTGTTGCACCAGCTGCCCAGCGGACCTGCTTTCACCCCTACGACTCGCCGGACCCGCTTCGCGGGTCCCGCAGCGCGTCGTCACTTGCCTAAGGACTGCCCAGAGGAGCTAAGGAGGAACGCGGGGGTAGGTAAGAGAACCAGCGGGGCTGCAAGCTAAGCAGGGGACTCCAGCGACCAGGAGCCCCTGCGCGCCCAACTAGCAACACCTGGGCTGCTCTCCCCGCTGGCCACGCACCCCCCGCCTATCACATAGCTGCAGCCTCTTAAGGAGTGCAGGATTACCGCTTCGCGGGAGCGAGCGGGAGCGACCGGGAGAAGCCCGGGATAAGGGCGGGACCGTTTTAGGCCGTTCGAGGCCTGAGAGGCCTGGGCTGGGCCACGTTATTTGGCCCCATGATTAGCCATTGCACGTGAGTCTGTCACCTTTATTCTACGACAAGCCCCACATTGCCCATCATGTGCTCACGAACCACACGAAGCAAAACCGCAAGGGGCCTTGGCGGATCTAGTGGGACTTTGGATGACTTTTTATTTAAGACTAACAAGGCGATTGATCACGAAATTAACAAAATGCAACACAGAGTCTCTCTGGAACTTGATGCTGCCCGTAAATTATCTCTTAATATTGCTTCCTCGAAAAAATCGTCACTTGGGAACCTTGCCCTAGCACTTACCCCTGAGAGGCCAACAGGCCCTCGCCCCTTGCTAATTACAGCTGACATACATCATTGCCCCTCTCAGCCTTTAAGTGACCTGGTTGGGGAACTTCCATCTAACCCGGCGGAGGAGGCAGTGCCAGTTAAACCTGTAGCCAGCACAAGCTCAAAGGCGAAGAGCAAATCACCTAGGGTTGCAACAAGGGCCAACACCATTGCGAACAAAAGGGCGCTACGGCAAAAAAAGAGCTTGGCTAGAATCGCCTTTGCTCGTAAGAAGGCAAAAATTGCGAGAGCCAAGTTCTTTAATTGCCGACGCCCTTTGTTTCCCTCAGCACATGGTGAATTAAACGATAACACCCACACTGATAGCCTTGCTTGTGCCACCAACCATGCTCCGGATGGAGCTTCGAATGTCACTAAGGTGGCAGCATCCCCTGGCTTGTGCGTAGAGGGGTCAAGGGAGGGAAGTTTGGGTGGGGCGCAGAGGGACAATGGGGATGACGAGGTATTTATACGCACTGTTTGGGCCACTCTTAAGAAATTACTCACCCCCCTGGAACTCAAACTTACCAGAATAGAAAACCATCTGCTTGAGATGGACAAGACATTAGTAACACTGGCGAGCCTCAGCCTCAAGCAAATGGAGGCTAGACTCTCACAGGGGGGGGGGCTCACCATCACAATGTCTAGAAGTAGATACATCTGCTGTTCTTATTGAACGACCCAAACCTGTACCCAAACCACGAACTTTAATAGGGAATGGCATCCCCATCATCCCAATTGTAATAGCAGGCCCCACCAATGAGCCCCCTGTACCGCCCAAATCCAAGCCCAGTGCGCCTCGAGCAGGGGCTAATTTACATACTGCAGGACCAAAACCCAAACTTCCAGCAGATCGGCAAAGTATTCAGTCAGCCCCCAATGCTCAGCCACCCCTTGAACCTAGTAGACCAAACTTCCGTGGGGGCTACATAGATTTACCTCCGGAAGCTAGTCCATATGTTGCTGTCTTAGCCGGTGTACCGACCCTTGACCCATTAACAAAAGAGGATCATTGGTCCCTCAAAAACAAGGTCATACACTGGCTGAATACAAATACAAATGGACAACTCCCTAGCCATCTAAGAAGCCGGGTTCTAATGGTCCGTAGAGTACCGTGGATTGGACCGAGCCATAAATCCATCTTGGGCGATTGTATAGTGGTGACATTTGCTGATCCCAATACTGCACACCATCTCTGTTCATGGTCCCCTTGTATAAATAACCAGTCAGTTGTTATTAGACCCCTCACCTTCTTTTATCCCCCTAGAATCTTGGATAGGACAGGGGGGACTTGGTCAACAATCCAAAAGTCCAGAAATAGGGGTTATAGGTATGCGGGACAAAATCAGAACAGTTGGTGGCAGGAAGTTCCCACGTCTAACATGTTTGGCTGCCTGGAGGAGGTTGACTGACTCGGGGGGGCAAATATTAAAGGGGAGCTGACAATCTCTAGCATGAACTCCACAAGAGCCGATAGTACAGGCTGCCAAACGTCGCCTCTACCCAAACTAACATGTGTTCCCACTGACCACTACTCTTACCAAGCAGATATAGAAACCCCGGCCCACCTTGTTTCCCCTAGTACTGATAGCCCAGATAGTCAACTTAAAATTATATCCTGGAACATTGCGGGTCTTAGGGGTCGCTTGGACAATGATGACTGGGTCGACTATATTTCCTCCCACGATGTCATCTTGTTCCAAGAAACTTGGTCAGTAGCCCCACTCTATAGACTAGGCTATCTTAACTTCTATAAACCGGCTACCCAGGGCATGAAGGGCAGGGCGTCGGGTGGCCTTTGCATTTGGATAAAAATTAGCTTGGGTTTCAATATTAGAGAAATAGCAGGGATAAATCCTGACATGCTTTGCATCTCCTTAAGGAAGGCAAACTGCAAAGAAATACTCCTCATTAATATTTACGCTAGAGGCTGCCAGGGTGGCAAGAAGCAACTGATACTTAATGACCTGGAAGCCCTCTTGAATGAACACAAAAGGGACCAACTTACCATAGTGGCAGGGGACTTGAATTGCTCATTTGAGCCTATCATGAACCTTGCCGAAGATGTTGGCTTAGACGAGGACTCTGCATGGAACATCCCCCCGTTAACAATTACTAAGGCTATCAGGGGAACGGAGGCTGCTTTCCATTGGCTTGGGTTGTGTCTGGAATGGGGACTCCGAGCCATAAATGGTCGCAGCCCATCTGATAAGGAGGGGAAGCCAACATTCGATAATGGGTCTTGCGCAAGTCGCATTGATTACATACTTATTAACATCGAATCTTGGGCATCCATGGCTGACATGATTATAGATAGCAGGCCGGAGAGTGATCACAACCCCCTCTCTTTGGCACTTAGGGTCCCAGGGATAGCGCCACCGCAGGAAGAATCAGACTGTATCACATCTGACCTTGTCTTGTGTGCTAACAGAAGACGGGTCAAATGGTCCATGGTGATGGCTGACCCTGAGCTTGTCAACCAGATAGAAGAATTGGCTCTTAACACCAAAGAAAGGATGTTGTTACCTCCACCCAGCGACCTGCCCACGACTAATAATGTTGACCTTCACGAGGCATGTTTTGAGGCAATTAAAGATCTCCTTACCAGACCATGTCGGAAACTGAAGGCTAAGCAAAGCAGGGGCTGGTATAATAAAAACTGCAGGGAAGCCCACAGTACACTTATTGCTGCAGTTAAATCCAGGAACTCCCCTGCCATTAGAACAGCGAGACAGATCTATAAGCGTACCATTTGGGAAGCAAAAAGGGATTGGGAAGACTCATATTGGCATGACCTTCTTCATGCATGTGAGTCTTCCAACCAAATCAGATTCTGGGAGATAGTCAGGCGAGGCAGGGGTTCGGATACATCATCCCCTGAAAATTATGTTCCTGCGGTAGAATGGGTGAAATTCTTTTCTGCTCAATTTGCCATCCAGAACGTTCCCCAGTCGGCTGAGGTGCACTCACCAGGAACCCAACCAATACCACACGAGAATAGACTTGTTTTTAGCTGTTCTGACACCAAACATGCCTTAGGCTCCATCCAGTCCGGGAAAGCCCCAGGGATCGACGCTGTACCAGCGGACCTTTTCAAATTAAACCTAGATTTGTGGGTCCCCTATATCACTATCTTAGCTAATTCGATAGCAGCCGGGGAAAAAATACCGCAGTCTTGGAAAGGGGCTGAAATAATACCGGTTTTTAAAAAGGGGGATCGATCCTTACCAAAAAATTACCGTCCAATCAGCCTGATCGACACAATCCAAAAAGTGATAGCACGAATGGCCCTAGCTAGAATACAGGGGTGGATTGAGCAAAACAACATACTCTCCCCCCTGCAGGCAGGGTTTAGGTCAGGCACCAGTACACTAGACCAGGTGTTTCGGCTAACCATGCTATATTGGAAGGTGGTCGTTTTGGGCGGGGGGGTCATATATGCGGCCTTTGTCGACCTTCGGTCGGCTTTTGATATGGTTCCCAGGGCTAAACTTTGGGATGCCCTAAAAAACATGGATTTTCCCCCAGACCTTTTAGACCTGGTGAAACGCCTTCATGAGGAAAACTTCGCGCGTGTAAGATGGGGCAACCAGGGTCAGGTGACCGCTAGCTTCCCTGTAGAACGAGGAGTCCGGCAGGGCTGCGTGCTAGCCCCTACATTGTTTCTGCTGTTTATCAACCGGGTGGTTGCTTTTTTCAACGGAATTCACACCGATGCACCCACCCTGGGAAACACAAAATATCCTCTGCTAATATTCGCTGACGACACCCTGCTCCTTTCAAGGACCCGTAGTGGCCTGCAGGCGGCCTTAAACCGATTTTCTGAGTTTTGCACACAAAATGACCTCCAAATTAATACAGACAAAACTAAATTTATGATTTTTAACAAAAACAAGCCCATCACCAGCTCATTCTCTCTAGAGGGCGTCCCGATAGAACAAGTCAAAGTGATGTCCTATTTGGGCGTAACCTTAGACCATCAACTCTCTTGGAAACCCCAGCTGGAGGTGATGGCCCTTAGGTTTATTCGCCTTTCTGGATGCCTGATAAAGGAACAGAAAAAATCACTAACTAAACGTATTACACCTGTTTTAAAAATATACGATGCGAAAGTGAATGCAGCTACACTGTATGGCGCGGACATTTGGGGGTACATAGGTCTGTCTGCCCTTACCAATGCTCAGAACAAGTTTCTTAGGATGTTAGTGGGTCTCCCCCAATCTTCCCCCATTACCCCCCTGCTTTTAGATTTAGGATGTAAACCGCTGGGAGAGATGGCCCAGTATCGCCTCGTCGCTCTTTGGCGTCGCCTTTGGACGACCGAAGAACTTAGCTTATTTACTAAAGAACTTGGTGAAGTCAGAGCATTGTGGGGTGCCCAGAAAATCCCTTGGTTTAGAGAGGTAAAGCGTATACTGTATCTGATGGGCCTCCCAGAGCTATGGCTACACCCCGAAAGCTCAAACTTCCCATCAAAAGCTGAATTCAAGGAGCTTTTCTGGGCCGCTAAAAAATCCGCTCTGGTCTCCCTCTCAGCTGCCAACAACTTAACTGGTCAGTTTCTCATGCATAAATTATCCCCTTTTCTGGAACCATACTGGGACCTGATCTGTAAGACGCTTGATCGTAAGCTATATCATCAGTTCCGAGTGGGAACCTTACCGATCAAGTCATTTACTGCTAAGTGGGCATTGAATTCTAGCGATAAATGCCCCTTTTGTCCTGATCACACAGAAAGTCTGGGCCATGTGTTTTTTGCATGTCCTGTATATCGACAGCCCAGACTTAAATGGTTGAGACCAATTTGTAAATCTTTAAATTGTGGGGGGAGCCATACAGCCCTTCTCAAATTAAGAGACCTACGCACTACTAAATCTGTGATTTGTGTAGCAAAATTTTTGGGTTGGATGTGGCTCATCCGAGGAAAGAATCTGTAAACCGTTTTTTTAATCTTAATGTTACACACCAATTTTAATGTAATGGGGGTTTTTTTTGTACAATGTTGTTTACTGGAAATGTTTTTATCTGTGTCTTTTATGAATTTTTTTATTCGAAATAAAGACTTATTGACTGACTGACTTGACTGACAATCACAGACATGGGGCCCGATGTAGGTAATCCCAGATTACCGATTCTTAAATACCGAATCATACCGATTCGGTATTTAAGAACAGGCAAATGGGATGTAGGTAATTTTACCGAAAAAATTAGCGAATCTGTAAGTTTTGGCAATTACCGAATGGCGGTATTTACCAATTGGATATAAGGGGGAAACATTGAAGGGTGGCAGGGTGTCACTTTGACACCCTGTTGCACCACCACTTGTGTATGGGTGCACATGTTGCAGACATACATGCCCTAAGGGCATGTATGTCTGCAACATGGCACTGTTGGAAAAGCAAATAAAATGCTTTTACCAAGGTTTTCATTATTTACCACCAACTTGTAGTTGGTGGTAAATAACGAATCCTTAAAGCCCTGTGGCATTGTTTACAGTGCCACCTACATCTCAAAACACAGATTCGGTAATTTTCCCGACTCGGTAAGATTAACGATTCGGTAAATTTACCAACTCTGTGTTTTGAGATGCCCTACATCTCAAAAGGCCTTTACCGGTCGGAAACGGCCGAATTCGGCCATTGCCGACCGGTAAATGCCTACCTACATCTGGCCCATGGTGTTATGCTAGTCCTAATAGGTCGCAAATCGTGACCTGCCTCTTTAGTATTCATGAAGTAGGTCAATTTGCGATCCACTAGGAATTGGTAGTTCAAAGACGTAAGCTTTCTTACATTAAGAATTGGGATTTATCGCAATTATGGAATCGAAATTCTAGATTTTTGTCCATCTGGCCCTTAGTCAGAAGGTAAAGTCTTTGACCAGGTCAAACCTGTTTGGTAAATCCGTCCCACGCTCTGTTGCGGTCGGCCTGAAATCAAGCCTAAGTCCAATTCTACAGCGGTTTATTGATCATCAGTGGCGCTTTGTCCTTCTGGGCGCTATTTATAATAAAAATCCACATTTGTAAAGCGCGAACAATCACCCATAAGGGTCTCTAGGCGCTGGGGGCCGTCGGGAAGATTAAGCGAGCTATTGCCCAGAGTCACATGGTGCTGGGCTAACCTGCCACCGGCGTTGGGGATCGAACCGTGATCCCCAGATTACAGCAGCAGTCGCCCTGGCCGCGGCGCCACACCTCTCCCTACTTCTGTTTAAAGCTTTGAAAATTCCTATCTCCGGTTTGCCATAGCAGATTCCTTTCACTGTGGTGTGATTTTCTTTAATCTATTTTACTGTATTTTTCTAATTCAGTTTGGGATTTTTATTGTTTTGCATTTTGACTTGTTCAGTTTCAGTACAGCAGGAATACCTTACACATTGCCCTCTCTGCTCTGGGCCATGGCTACCCGGAAGTGGCGGTCCGGTTAATTTAGTCACACTGATAAGGGTTCTATTTATTTCTTGGAGTGGCTGAGTCACCATCCCAAACAATAATCCAGTCTATTAGAGCCACTTTTGGTAAATGAGTCTGTGAGTGCCCAACCCTGAATTCATCGCCCATCCATGTGAGACATGAATACCCACTGGATTCTGGATGTCTCTGTTTGGGGCACACGCATGATACATGAAGCCACAGCCACATGGATGTGCTATGTCCAAGTGGAGCCCAAGAGGGAGAGTTGGCGAGAGTACGGGCAGCAGATGTGAGTGACAGGGCCGCTATAGGACATTCAAGAGTTCCTTGTAGGGAGCCAGACTTGTGGGTGTCCACTTGAGGAGACACTGGACCCCTTTGAAGCGGGGGAGCTTCACCCTGCCGTTTGCTGGGCCAGGTGCTTAATTTGAACCGGTGGTTTCTGGTGCTCGGCACCGGCACTTAATTGTCAACACCAGGGCTTGTAGCAGTACCACATGGTGGCGCTGTTCGGCTAATTTAGGAGCCCAACAGTTGATTTTTAATGCAATATATGTTAAAAATGACTATTACCATTTTTATAGGTTTGGGGGCCTGTAATAGACTGAATTGTCACACTTGTAGCAGTGTGATGGTGAGTAGTTGTGTTGTCACTATCACCGGCAGCATGGCAGGGGCAATGTTTCGTGCAAGCTGCAGCGAGTGCCTGATGAGAGCCCTGGCACTTTTTTTCTTTACAAATTAAGCACTGCTTTGGAGGAAGCAAGAAAGACACACTCATCTCTACAGCGAGTCATTACTGGAATCCAGGTGACCCCACTGTGTCATTACTGGAAGCCAAGGTCTCAGCTATTTCTATGATTTGAAGAACAAAACAAAACACAAAAATACAAAAACAGGGATAGACCAAATAAATGCTAAAATATTGAAATATTTTGTTTCAATCACAGTTAAATATACACAAAGTTTTCACATTTTCAATGTTGCTTCTTTATTTGTATATACATAATTAATTTGTATAATTGCTAAAACAATCACGAACCCGCTGAGGAGGTTTCGCGGACACACAGGGGTCCGCAGACACACAGGGGTCCGCGGACACATAGGTGAATCGCTGCTCAGCAAAGTTTCTTTCCAGCCCCCCACAACTGCTGAGAGCCCCCCACAACTGCTGAGTGTGCCCAACAACTGCTGAGTGCGCCCCACACCCGCTGAGTGCGCCCCACAACCACTGAGTGCACCCAACAACTGCTGAGTGCGCCCTACCATCTCTGAGTGCCCCCCACAACTGCAGAGTACGCCCACAACTGCTGAGTGTGCCCAACAACCGCTGAGTGTGCCCAACAACCGCTGAGTGTACCCAACAACTGCTGAGTGTGCCCAACAACTGCTGAGTGTGCCCAACAACCGCTGAGTGTGCCCAACAACTGCTGAGTGTGCCCAACAACCGCTGAGTGTGCCCAACAACTGCTGAGTGCGCCCTACAACCACTAAGTGCACCCCATAACCGCTGAGAGCCCCTCACAACCGCTGAGTGTGCCCAACATCTGCTGAGTGCGCCCTACCATCGCTGAGTGCCCCTCACAACTGCTGAGTGTGCCCCACAACTGCTGAGTGTGCCCCACAAACGCTGGGTGCGCCCAACAACTGCTGAGTGCCCCCCACAAACGCTGAGAGCGCCCCACAACTGCAGAGAGCGCCTCACAAGCGCTGAGTGTGCCCTACACCTGCTGAGTGTGCCCCCCACAACTGCTGAGTGTATCCCACAACCGCTGAGTGTGCCCAACTGCTGAGTGCGCCCCCAACTGCTGAGTGCGCCCCACAACTGCAGAGTGCCCCCCACAACTGCTGAGTTTAGTTTAGTTTAGTTTATTTGCATTTGTATAGCGCATAAATCACCCGAAGTTCTCAGAGCGCTTGCGGAAAGAAAAAGCTCCCAGCTGGAGACCCACATAGCAGATAGGCAGGGCTAAAAAAGCCAGGTTTTTAGTTGTCTACGAAACCTAAGGTAATCGGACTCTGTCCTTATCTGGAGGGGAAGGGAATTCCAGGTTTCAGGGGCTATCTTGCTAAATGCCCTGTCGCCATTTCTGGCTGTGCGCACCCTCGGGACGGTGAGAAGAGATTTGCCAGAAGATCTAAGCGTTCTTGCTGGTTTGTGGGCCTTTAGCTTGCGTTCCAAGTATGCCGGACCGTGTCCATTGATGGATTTATGGACCAGGCAGCATAGTTTGAACTTAATGCGCTTTTGTATTGGAAGCCAGTGCAAGGACTTTAGACAAGGCAGTGATGGGGTGCGGGACGGCATGTCCAGCACCAGCCTTGCAGCGGTGTTCTGACGGACCTGCAGGCGAGCCAGGAGAGTGATATTTATTGAGGACAGAAGTGCGTTTCCATAATCAATCCTGCTGATAATGAGTCCTTGTACTAGGGGCATGCGAGCTGAGAGGGGTATCCATTTAAAGATTTTCCTCAGATTACGCATAAGGCCAAAACCAGTTCGCACTACTTTACTTATATGGTCAGACATGGATAGCTTATTATCGATTATTACCCCAAGGTTCCTGACAGAGGGTTTAGGCGAGGGGCATGGACCAAGGGAGGCTGGCCACCAGTCTTCTGACCATATTTTATCGGCTTTTCCAAATAGCAAGACCTCCGTCTTACCCGCGTTCATCATTAAAAAGTTCCGGGTCATCCAATCATGAATAGATACCATGCACTCTTTAAACCTCAGTTTGATTTCATCTGGGTTGTGGTTTATTGTGACCAGTATTTGAGTGTCATCTGCGTAAGACACGGTTCCAAAACCGTGCGCTCGAATGACCGTTGCAAGGGAGGACACATAAAGGTTAAAGAGCGTGGGGCTCAATATTGACCCCTTGGGGACACCCTTGTCGTTGTCATGGAAGTTGGAGGCGTGAGCTCCAACTTGGACCTTGGACCGCCTGTTGGTCAGATAACTCTTTATCCAGTGTAGTGCGGAGCCTTCGACACCAACCTCAACAAGACGCTCTAAAAGAATGCGATGTGAGATGGTGTCGAAGGCCGCAGACAGATCGAGGAGAACAAGTATGGCAGACTGGCTGGAGTCCAGAGTCCTGAGTGTCCCCCACAAACTCTGAGCACCCCCCACAACTGCTGAGCGCCCCCCACAACTGCTGAGCGCCCCCCACAACTGCTGAGCGCCCCCCACAACTGCTGAGCACCCCCACAACCTCTGAGTGCGCCCAACAACTGCTGAGTGTGTCCCACAATGCTGAGTGCGCCCGCTTGTGCCCCGGAGTGAGCCCTCGAAGTGTGCACATGAAGTTACACAATATCAGATTAACTGTAAAATCTGCATCCCTTCCGTGGCATCACTGTATATCCATGTGAACACACAATGACGTGAAAGGGACCCCAAATACACAGGCCTCAGAGAGAGAGCGCTGCACACACTCACCGGATCCAGGCACTATTGATTTCCTGCTTCCGTTTTGCATTGTAGCAGCGAACTCCCTGGTGTTTACACGGCCCTATTTACAAGCCAGAGCAAAGGAGTGTGTATGAAATATGCAAATATTGCACAACACAGGCCTGCGAGTAAACACTGCGAGTAATAAAAGGTTCTGCCATCCCAGACACCGCCAGGACGTGTATTCAGTGTCGAGTTAAGGGAACTTTCACACCCTCGAGCTCCCCGGAAGCTCCGCATTTCAACCGTAAACAGCCCTGCAGACCAGTCGAGGTATTTAGGGATCCCTTAACACGCGTCATATAAGTCACTTTAGGATTCAGGACAAAAGATTCAAGAACAACAAATGCAAAATGTTAAGGGTTCTGTTAAACTCCGAGCGCCCTGCGGGGGGCCTCCCTCTCTCGGGAGGGGGTCAGATTAATGCACACGACTCTTCTATGACCACGACAGGTCACTGACCCCCCCTGTTTGAGTTACATTTGTGATGCAGGGGGGGTCTCCTGCTGCAGACTGACGTCCAAGAGTGACCATTGCACCCCCTGGGCTGAATGCGAACTCTTTGCTGCTTGAACACAGCAGCGAGCAGCCGAAACGTGTCCACCGCTGCGCACCACGTGTCCACCGCTGTGCACCACGCTGCAGCGCTTCGGCGACTTTTCACCAGCTCTGCCCATGTGTTTGCTGGAGCTCTGCCCACTGTGAGCAGCAGGGGAAGGATCACGTGGCAAGGGAACAAGTCCAGAAATGAGTTGGAAGCTGCTGCGGAATCGATCAACCCCAGCTCACATCATCACCTCCCTCCCTCCCCCCCCCACCCCCGGCCCTGTTTATTGCTCACATCATCACCTTTCCTCCCCAGAGCCCTGTTGTTGGACCCGGCCTCGTGGCGTGGTCCTTCCTGACCCGTGCAGCTCCCCATGACCCACATCCCCGACACTGGGCTTCCCCGTCCTCGCCCTCCATTTCCCTGGTACCCGAGGCCGAGGCCCCATGACCCACATCCCCGACACTGGGCTTCCCCGTCCTCGCCCTCCATTTCCCTGGTACCCGAGGCCGAGGCCCAAGTCCCCGCACCTAAGATGGCCGCCCTGGCCCCAGCCCGACCTCGGCCTTCGGCGCCATACCCGGCCAGAGGGTAGAGCGCTCCCTGTGAGTGAGAGAGGGAGGAGTAGCTCGATCACACCTCCCACCTCCCCTCGAGAGGTGAGTTTCGATCACCCATCCGGCTTCCCTGAGGGCTGGCTCCAGGCCCGCTGAGTGTCTGGGATCCCTCCAGACCCAACTTAAAAGGATGAAAGGAGCCGCCGAGGCGGAACCCCCAACAACCGGCCCCCAGGTGCTAAGACCTCCGCCGGCGAGGACTCCGTACATCAGAGGGGAGCAGTCCTATATCAAGAGTGACTCTAGGGACGTTCCCCAGTTGTATCCTGGACTACGTGAGCTCTGATGACCTCGTCGCGGCTCCCCTGCAACCTGAAGACTACTTGAGCCCTGCTGACGCTGTCGCGGCTCCTACCGAGCGGAGAAGGACTTCTGCCCGAGACCACCTGAGCCCTGCTGACGCTGTCGCGGCTCTCTTGCACCCTAAAGAACCACCTGAGCCCTGCTGACGCTGTCGGGGCTCTCTTGCAACCTGAAGAACCACCTGAGCCCTGCTGATGCTGTCGCGGCTCCTTTGCACCCTAAAAGAACCATCCGAGCCCTGCTGACTCTGTTGCGGCTCTCTTGCAACCTGAAGAACTACCTGAGCCCTGCTGACGCCGTCGCGGCTCCCTTGCAACCTTGAGACTCCTGAGCCCTGCTGATTCGATCGCGGCTCCCCAAGACCGTAAGAACTGAACCTTCCTTGCTCGAGTCCTGCTGATTCGTTCGCGGCTCAGAGACTACCCTGGTCCAGCTGGATCCCATATTACCCCGTATCCCCCGGCTCGAGGATTGAGAGCTGTGCGCAGGATACGCACCCGCAAATAACCTTGAACTTTGAGACTGTCCCGCTACCCTACCCCTACCGAGACACTTTTGAGCCCTTGCTCGCCTGTACATAAAAACCAGCGGATCATAAAGATCCATGGCTTTCTTGAAGATAAAGAATACGTTCTCTTAATCCTACGGTGTGGTGTCCCTTTGTCGAGTGGTGCTAGCGCAGCGTGTACGATCCTAGATCGGAAGACCTCTCCCGGAGGGGTCTCCCGCCAGTGCTCGGCTGTGTTCCTAGGAGAGGTGGGTCCCAGGGTGGTCAGGTGTCGAATCTGCCCTCCCCTGGGATCGCCCCTCTAACATTGGTGGCAAGCGATGGGATCCAAGCCCATAATCTAGAGATCGTACAGTAAGCGGCTGACGCACTACCAAACAAAGATGACGGAAGCAAGCACCAAGAGTCCCACTGAAGCCGACGCGAGTACCACGTTCCGTGCGGAACGGCTGGAAGAGTACACACACAGAGAACTGAAAGAATTTTGCAAAGCACGAGGAATCGCTACCACAGGCCTAAATACAAAGGACGATATGCAGAAAGCCCTACAAGCTTGGGTAGAGTCTGAGGAAAATCCGCCCCCGACAGGAGAAGGAGAAGAGCAGCCGACCGAACCCAAACGCAACTCAAGAGTGGGCAGCAACACTCCGGTACGGAGCAGCGCACCAGATGGGGGCCTCTCACTGGAAGAACTAGCAGACAGAGAAAGAAACCGCAGTCATGAACTCGAATTGGCAAAACTCAAAATTGAGTGCGAATTAAAACTAGCAGAAAAGAAGCTAGCAGTAGAGCAGCTGCGAGTACAAGGAGAGTGGGAAGAGAAGAAACTCCAAAGGGAACACAAAGGCAAGAGACTCCAGCTGGAGCACGAGCGCGGCCTGAAGGAGATCGAGCTAAAGGCCCGGAGCGAAGTAAACCGAACCCCGGGGAACCGAGAAGCCGTTCCCCCGGTAGAGCCAAAAGTCCACATCCCCAAGGATGTGGTGAGAGAATACTATATAAGAACGACAATATCCAACAATGGTTCAAGGCCTACGAAGTCGCCATGACCTCACACCGAGTTCCGCAGAAGGATTGGGGAGCTGGGTTGTGGGGCCGATTCCTGAGCGAGGGGAGAGACACCCTGCTCGATCTGCCGTCCTCCGTACAGACCTCCTACAGCCACATGAAAGAAGCCCTCCTCACGAGATACGGGCTCACCCCCGAGATGTATCGCCAGCGGTTCCGGGACTGTAAGAAGATCCCTGGCACCACGTGGGTGGAGTACGTGAACTTTTACAGTCGAGCCTTGGAAGGATGGATCAAGGGCAGCAAAGTTACCACCTTCGAAGAACTGACCGACCTTATCGCATGGGACCATTTGTCCGCGAACTGTTTTGTGGAACTACGCCAGCATTTGCTGGACAGCAAACTTGCAGACCCCAGGAAGCTGGCCGTGGAGGCCGATCGCTGGGTGAACACCTGAGTCCCCCGGGGGCCCGTAGGAGACTATTCCCGAAGCAATCAGGGATCGCCCCGCCAGAGGGGAGGGGGGGAACCAAGGAAGACAGAGGGATTCCCAGTCAGGACCCCAGCGTAGTCCCCCCAGAGGCCAATCCCAGACCGCACCAGCACCCCCACCAGCCAATCTTGCCCCCCCCGGGCAACCGTGGGCACCGGGTCACTATTTCCTGTTACTGCTGCCAACAGCAAGGACATTACGCCAGTGACCCCCAGTGTCCCATGGCCCCGCGACCCTCCACGACAGCTCCCCCAGCCAGACAGGTAGCCAACGTAGCCCTAGGGGAGGAGATGGAGGACACCGAAGAGTGGGAACCCGCTGCCATGGCCATAGTCTCCCTAGGAGACCGAGAGTTGATTCCCGGGGCCCCCTTACCTGATAATACCAAGAAATACCGGCAACTGGTGATGGTGAACAGCCACCGGGTGGAGGCCCTTCGCGACACCGGGGCGAGTATCACCGGTGTCCTCAGTCACCTAGTCAGAGAGGACCAGATCATTCCGAATGTCCTGTGCCCCGTACTGTCCGCTGACAACACCGAGAGTCTCTGTAAAATGGCCCTAGTACCGTTCGAATGGGGGGGAGTGATAGGAAAATTACGAGTCGCTGTCCGAGCCTCCCAACCTGTAGACTGTCTCCTGGGCAACGACCTAGAAAGTTCCCAGTTGAGACAGGTGGAACGCAAGACCCACCTGGGCATGATGGGCCTACCCGAGTGGGTGTGCGCCACCACCCGATCCATGTCCGCCTGACTACCCCCCTTGGGGCTGTCGACGCCGAGCCTCCCAGCCCACGCCCTGTAGGAGAAGATAGAGACGACCAAACTGAGCCCCCCGGCCTCTCCCCAGGAGGAGAGCCCATCACCGACAACGAAACCTTACATCCAGAGCCCGCACAGGTCCCTGAGCTAGATGACCTGCCCGAGTTGGCACAGTGGCGTCACGAAGGGGGCCCCTCCCGAGAGGAGTTCTGCCGGGAGCAAGCCATTTGCCCTTCCCTGGTCGGACCCCGGCGACAGGCTGCGGCCCAAGCTGCAGGCGACCAGACTGGAACCCATTCCGTATACTGGGAGAATGATCTCCTATACAGTGAGCAGAAGTCTGCCGAGCTAGGGTCAGCCCGAGTGCTGGTGGTCCCCTACGCTTCCGGGACTTCCTCCTGGACCTGGCCCACGATGTACCCTTGGCAGGACACTTGGGCCAGGACAAGACCTATGACCGCCTAGTTACGCACTTTTATTAGCCCAAGATGTGAGCGGATGTAGCAGCCCACTGCAAGTCCTGTCTCACGTGCTAGGCTAGTGGAAAAAGTGGAGGAACGCGCAAGGCTCCCCTCCAACCCATCCCCGTCGTCAGTACCCCCTTTGAGCGGGTCGGGATCGACATAGTAGGACCCCTGGACCCTAGAACCTCCCAAGGTCACAGATTCATCCTAGTCCTGGTAGATCACGCCACCCGATACCCAGAGGCCATCCCCCTCCGCACGATAATGGCCCCCGTGGTGGGCCGGGCGCTAATGGGGATCTTCTCCCGAGTGGGTTTTCCCCGCGAGGTTGTGAGTGACCGCGGCACAAACTTCATCTCGAAATACATGATGTCCCTGTGGCAACAATGTGGAGTGTCCTACAAATTCACCACCCCGTATCATCCCCAAGGAAATGGCCTAGTGGAAAGGTTTAACCGAACCCTGAAGGGGATGATCATGGGCCTAGAAGAGCCCCTCCGGCGCAAGTGGGACGTCCTCCTTCCCTGCCTCTTGTTCGCCTACCGGGAGGTCCCCCAGAAGTCCCTGGGGTTCAGCCCCTTTGAGCTGCTGTACGGGCATCCCGTCCGAGGGCCCCTCAGCTTGGTCAAGGAGGGATGGGAGACGGCCCCCCGAGAACCTCCTCCGGATGTGTTCCGCTACATTCTCACCCTCCAAAATCAGACCCGGAAATTCTGAGCGCTGGCAGAAGCCAACCTCGAAGCCAGTCAGGAGGAAATGAAGCGCTGGTATGACCAGAATGCCACTTTGGTCGAGTTTCAACTGGGCCAGCAGGTCTGGGTGATGTCCCCAGTGAAACCCTGCGCCCTCCAAGACAAATGGACCGGCCTCTTTAAGGTCGTGGAGAGGAAAAGCCAAGTGACCTATTTGGTGGACGTTCAGTCCCCTCGGAACCCCCTTCGGGTCCTCCACGTGAACCGCCTCAGCCTCACTTCGTGCGGACGGAGTTGAGCTTGCTCTTGGCCACCGACGACGGAGCGGAAGAGGAAACGGAGCCTCTCCCTGACCTCCTGTGTGCCTAAGAGAAAGATGGCTCCGTAGATGGAGTGAGCCTCTCTCCCTCCCTCACTCCTCAGCAGCGTGAGGACTGCCGCCAGCTCTTGGGGCAGTTCCCAGATTTGTTCTCCTTGGTCCCCAAAGTCACCGACTGGTGTGTCCACGACGTGGACACCAGAGACAGCCCGCCGGTGCGGCACCGAGCCTACCGAGTGCCTGACCAAGTCCGGACCTGCATCCAGGCCGAAGTCTCAAAAATGCTCACCCTAGGAGTGGTGGAGCCCTCCGACAGTCCCTGGGCCAGCCCAGTGGTGCTGGTCCCGAAGGCTGCGGCCCCTGGTGCTGTCCCCGAACTTCGGTTTTGCGTGGACTACCGGGGGCTCAACGCCGTCACCCGAGCAGACGCCCACCCCATTCCCCGCGCCGATGAGCTCATCGACCGACTGGGGTCTGCTCGTTACCCGAGTACCTTCGACCTGACCTGCGGCTACTGGCAAATTGCGCTCACAGAGATAGCCAAGGAGCGGGCCTCCTTCTCCACCCCGGATGGGAATTATCGCTTTGGAGTGATGCCGTTCGGGATGAAAAACGCCCCGGCCACCTTTCAGAGACTGGTGAACCGAGTCCTGGCCGGGCTGGAAGAATTCAGCCCCGCATATCTGGACGATATTGCGGTGTTCAGTTCGCAATGGGACGAGCACCTCCGGCACCTCCGGAGGGTGTTGCTAGCCCTGCGCAAGGCAGGCTTGACGGTGAAAGCCAGCAAGTGCCAGATTGGGCAGGGGTCAGTGACCTACCTAGGCCATCAGGTCGGAAGCGGCCAGGTCGCCCCGCTCCAGCCAAAGATCGATGCCATCCTTGCCTGGGAACCGCCCACCACCCAAACCGAGGTCCGACCCTTCCTGGGCCTCACCGGCTACTACCGGAGGTTCATAAAGAATTACGGCAGCATAGTGGGTCCCCTCACAGAGTTGACGTCCAAAAAGCAGCCCAAGCGCGTGCACTGGACCCCCTCCTGTCAAGAGGCATTCGACGCCTTAAAGACCGCCATGTGTACTGCCCCCGTGCTTCAAGCCCCTGACCACTCCAAAGAGTTTGTGGTCCAGACAGACGCCTCCGAGCATGGCATCGGGGCCGTACTGTCCCAGCTCAACGAGGAGGGCATAGATCAGCCCGTGGCCTTCATCAGCAGAAGGTTACTGCCCCGAGAACAGAGATGGAGTACCATCGAACGAGAAGCGTTCGCAGTAGTCTGGGCCCTCAAGAAACTCCGACCCTACCTGTTCGGAACCCACTTCCGAGTGCAGACCGATCATCGACCCTTACGGTGGCTCATGCAGATGAGAGGAGAGAACCCCAAACTGCTGCGATGGTCAATCTCCCTCCAGGGGATGGACTTCACAGTAGAGCACCGCCCCGGTACCGACCACGCCAACGCTCACGGCCTCTCCAGGTTCTTCCGCCTCAGCGAAGAGAACCCCCAAAAGGATGGGTAGTTCTCCCCGATCTTCAGCTGGGGGGACGCGTGTTGGACCCGGCCTCGTGGCGTGGTCCTTCCTGACCCGTGCAGCTCCCCATGACCCACATCCCCGACACTGGGCTTCCCCGTCCTCGCCCTCCATTTCCCTGGTACCCGAGGCCGAGGCCCCATGACCCACATCCCCGACAGTGGGCTTCCCCGTCCTCGCCCTCCATTTCCCTGGTACCCGAGGCCGAGGCCCATGTCCCCGCACCTAAGATGGCCGCCCCGGCCCCAGCCCGACCTCGGCCTTCGGCGCCATATCCGGCCAGGGGGTATAGCGCTCCCTGTGAGTGAGAGAGGGAGTTTTGATCACCCATCCGGCTTCCCTGAGGGCTGGCTCCAGGCCCGCTGAGTGTCTGGGATCCCTCCAGACCCAACTTAAAAGGATGAAAGGAGCCGCTGAGGTGGAACCCCCAACAACCGGCCCCCAGGTGCTAAGACCTCCGCCGGCGAGGACTCCGGACATCAAAGGGGAGCAGTCCTATATCAAGAGTGACTCTAGGGACGTTCCCCAGTTGTATCCTGGACTACGTGAGCCCTGCTGACCTCGTCGCGGCTCCCCTGCAACCTGAAGACTACTTGAGCCCTGCTGACGCTGTCGCGGCTCCTACCGAGCGGAGAAGGACTTCTGCTTGAGACCACCTGAGCCCTGCTGACGCTGTCGCGGCTCTCTTGCACCCTAAAGAACCACCTGAGCCCTGCTGATGCTGTCGCGGCTCTCTTGAAACCTGAAGAACCACCGGAGCCCTGCTGACGCTGTCGTGGCTCCCTTGCACCCAAAAAGAACCACCTGAGCCCTGCTGACGCTGTCGCGGCTCTCTTGCAACCTGAAGAACCACCTGAGCCCGGCTGACGCCGTCGCGGCTCCATTGCAACCTTGAGACTCCTGAGCCCTGCTGATTCGATCGCGGCTCCCCAAGACCGTAAGAACTAAACCTTCCTTGCTCGAGTCCTGCTGATTCGTTCGCGGCTCAGAGACTACCCTGGTCCGGCTGGACCCCAGATCACCCCGAATACCCGGCTCGAGGATTGAGAGCTGTGCGCAGAATACGCACCCGCAAATAACCTTGAACTTTGAGACTGTCCCGCTACCTTACCCCAACCGAGACACTTTTGAGCCCTTGCTCGCCTGTACATAAAAATCTGCGGATCATAAAGATCCATTGCTTTCTTGAAGATAAAGAATACGTTCTCTTAATCCTACGGTGTGGTGTCTAAGCATGGGCGGATTTTGCAAATTGGCAATCCGCGAACTTGTGTATTTACGGATTCGCAATCCGCAAAATCCGCGAACTCTCGCAAATTTTTTTTTTTTTGTGTTCGCAAGGGTTTCTGCCAGTTCGCGAGGGTTGTGTACCAGTTCGCAATTGCGAACTTACTTGTCGGCTCGCAACGGCCGCGACTATGTTGTTTCTACGTCTGGTTCATCATCACAGGTTCACAGCACCCTCTGTTTCACCACTGCCACCCTCTGGTACACCCATGCCACCCTCTGGTACATCACTGCCACCCTCTGGTTGGTTTATCACTGTAGATTATGGGGGTGAAAAAAAGCAAGCACACCTGCCCTGCTTCAACTGACATGAATTAATTTGGGGTTGATTAATGTGTCACTGAATTTAAACTTCCAGTCTGGCTGGCACCTGCTTCCTTATCTGTAATTTACTTTCTGTTGCAGTGCAATTTTTTTTCACAGGACCTTTGTGGCCTACTTGTAGCTATTCTCTGAGCCTGCTGTGAGGGTCAGGGCAGGGTCATAGAATAGTTGCAAGTAGGCAACTGAACTCTAAAGGGACCCCTCAGGAAGCACTACAGGGAATGGTTACTAATGATAAGATTGAACTTTTGCACCTGCTGAGTGCTTTCAGTTTTGTCTGTAATTGCTTTCTGTTGCAGTGTAATTTTTTTAACAGGACCTTTGTTGTATACTTGTAGCTATTCTCTGAGCCTGCTGTGAGGGTCAGAGCAGGGTCATAGAATAGTTGCAAGTAGGCAAATGAACTCTGAAGGGGCCCCTCAGGAAGCACTACAGGGAATGGTTCCTAATTATAAGATTGAACTTTTGCACCTGCTGAGTGCTTTCAGTTTTGCAAAAATCCAAATATCCAGCAGCATCCACAAAAAGTAATCCTTCCAGGTCAAGATCCAAATCAAAGTGACCAGCACATGAAGAAAGCACTGGGAGGAGCCTGCTGGACAGGAACAGGAAGTTGGAGACTGTGGGGCACTTCCTTCCTCCCACCCCCCCCCCAATGGACTCCTTGCAAAGAAAAAGTGCAGGCAAATGTCAACCTGAGGAGTTATTCTGATAAAAATCATAATTTTCAAGGTTTATGCTGCCTGCTGGTGGATTTCTTGTGCGAAATTGCAAATTTTGCAATCTCGCAATTGCGAGATTGTCGCTGCCCGCCGCATCTACGTGTCCGCAAGTGTTTACTCCCGCGAAATTGTATAGTATTCTAGTTGGCAAGTGCGACCAAGCAAAAAATCCGCTTCGCACGGCAAGTTCGCGGATTGCAAATTTACCGAAAATCCGCAAAATCCGCAAGCGGAACGGATTTTACCGCCCCTCTAACACCTGTTTATAGCCCACATCACCACCTTTCCTCCCCAGAGCCCTGTTTATTGCTCACATCATCACCTTTCCTCCCCTGGGCCCCGTTTATAGCTCACATCATCATCTTTCCTCCCCTGGGCCCCGTTTATAGCTCACATCATCACCTTTCCTCCCCTGGGACCCGTTTATAGCTCACATCATCATCTTTCCTCCCCTGGGCCCCGTTTATAGCTCACATCATCATCTTTCCTCCCTTGGGCCCCGTTTATTGCCCACATCATCACCTTTCCTCCTCTGGGCCCCGTTTATAGCTCACATCATCATCTTTCCTTCCCTGGGCCCTGTTTATTGCCCACATCATCACCTTTCCTCCCCTATATTTATATTTATATTTATTCATTTGTAGAGCGCCTGGTTACACCACTGGTGTGTCCCCGCGCTAAGGCATGGATAGAGAAGAGGTTTAAGGTGGTGGGTACTCATGTTATCTTATACGTTGGAGAATAGCCAGGTTTTTAGCTGTTTGCGGAACGCTTTTTCGTTGGGTTCCGTTCTTAAGGTTTTTGGCAGGGAATTCCAGGTTTTTGCCGCCAGGAACCTAAAGGAGCGTGCTCCGGAGCGGGCTTTGAAGATTCTGGGTATTTTTACCAGTGCCTGGCCAGTAGATCTTAGAGTACGTCCAGGGGCATATTTTGTCAGCAGAGGTTGCAGGTATTTAGGGCTTCTTGCGCTAATATGCGGTGGCAATAGCACATTGCCTTAAATTTGGCTCTTTTCTCTACTGGCAGCCAGTGTAGTGCTTCCAAGGCCTTCCTGGTGTTCGTTTTCCTTGGGAGGCTGAGCACTAAACGTGCCGCAGCATTCTGCACGCGTTGTAGTTTGGCTAAGCCTCTTTTGGAGGCCCCAAGGTATAGAACATTTCCATAGTCCAGTTGTGAAGTGACAACAGCATGGACTATGGTTTTTCTAGTTTGAGCTGGCAGTAGGTCGATGACTTTCTTGAGGGTTTTTATGATGCCATAGCATTTCCCGGTTACCTTCTGTATTTGGTTATCAAAGGATAATTTATGGTCCAGCCATATACCTAAGTTCTTTACCTCCTGTTTGGGTTTTGGGACTTGTCCTAGTGTTTCCGGCCACCACGCGGAGGACCAGATGGTAGGAGTCTTTCCTACAACTAATACCTCCGTTTTATTCCCGTTTAATCGGAGGCAGTGGTTTGACATCCAGTCAGCTACTTCCTTAAGACAGTTACCGAAGCTGGCAGCTGCCTGACTTCTGGTTTGAGATAGTTTGACAATGAGTTGCGTGTCATCCGCATAGGATACTCTCGCCACTTCATGTCTCTCCACACATTCCGCCAGTGGTCCCACATACAGGTTGAAAAGTGTGGGGCCCTGGGCCCCGTTTATTGCCCACATCATCACCTTTCCTCCCCAGAGCCCTGTTTATTGCTCACATCATCACCTTTCCTCCCCTGGGCCCCGTTTATAGATCACATCATCACCTTTCCTCCCCTGGGCCCCGTTTATTGCTCACATCATCACCTTTCCTCCCCTGAGCCCTGTTTATAGCCAACATCATCACCTTTCCTCCCCTGGGCCCCGTTTATTGCCCACATCATCACCTTTCCTCCCCAGAGCCCTGTTTATAGCCACATCATCACCTTTCCTCCCCAGAGCCCTGTTTATAGCCACATCATCACCTTTCCTCCCCTGGGCCCCGTTTATTGCCCACATCATCACCTTTCCTCCCCTGAGCCCTGTTTATTGCTCACATCATCACCTTTCCTCCCCTGGGCCCCGTTTATAGATCACATCATCACCTTTCCTCCCCTGGGCCCCGTTTATTGCTCACATCATCACCTTTCCTCCCCAGAGCCCTGTTTATAGCCACATCATCACCTTTCCTCCCCTGAGCCCTGTTTATAGCCACATCATCACCTTTCCTCCCCTGGGCCCCGTTTATTGCCCACATCATCACCTTTCCTCCCCAGAGCCCTGTTTATAGCCACATCATCACCTTTCCTCCCCTGAGCCCTGTTTATTGCCCTCATCATTACCTTTCCTCCCCTGGGCCCCGTTTATTGCCCACATCATCACCTTTCCTCCCCAGAGCCCTGTTTATAGCCAACATCATCACCTTTCCTCCCCAGAGCCCTGTTTATTGCCCACATCATCACCTTTCCTACCCTGAGCCCTGTTTATTGCCCACATCATCACCTTTCCTCCCCAAGGCCCCGTTTATTGCTCACATCATCACCTTTCCTCCCCAGAGCCCTGTTTATAGCCCTCATCATTACCTTTCCTCCCCTGGGCCCCGTTTATTGCCCACATCATCATCTTTCCTCCCCTGGGCCCTGTTTATTGCCCACATCATCACCTTTCCTCCCCAGAGCCCTGTTTATAGCCCACATCATCACCTTTCCTCCCCTGAGCCCTGTTTATAGCCCGCATCATCACCTTTCCTCCCCAGAGCCCCGTTTATAGCCCACATCATCACCTTTCCTCCCCTGGGCCCTGTTTATTGCCCACATCATCACCTTTCCTCCCCAGAGCCCTGTTTATTGCCCACATCATCACCTTTCCTCCCCTGGGCCCTGTTTATTGCCCACATCATCACCTTTCCTCCCCTGGGCCCCGTTTATAGCTCACATCATCATCTTTCCTCTCCAGAGCCCTGTTTATTGCTCACATCATCACCTTTCCTCCCCAGAGCCCTGTTTATTGCCCACATCATCACCTTTCCTCCCCAGAGCCCTGTTTATTGCCCACATCATCACCTTTCCTCCCCTGAGCCCTGTTTATAGCCCACATCATCACCTTTCCTCCCCTGGGCCCTGTTTATTGCCCACATCATCACCTTTCCTCCTCCCCTGAGCCCTGTTTATTGCTCACATCATCACCTTTCCTCCCCAAGGCCCCGTTTATTGCCCACATCATCACCTTTCCTCCTCCCCTGAGCCCTGTTTATTGCTCACATCATCACCTTTCCTCCCCTGGGCCCTGTTTATTGTTCACATCATCACCTTTCCTCCCCAGAGCCCTGTTTATTGCTCACATCATCACCTTTCCTCCCCTGGGCCCTGTTTATTGTTCACATCATCACCTTTCCTCCCCAGAGCCCTGTTTATAGCCCACATCATCACCTTTCCTCCCCTGGGCCCCGTTTATTGCCCACATCATCACCTTTCCTCCCCTGGGCCCTGTTTATTGCCCACATCATCACCTTTCCTCCCCTGGGCCCTGTTTATTGCCCACATCATCACCTTTCCTCCCCAGAGCCCTGTTTATTGCCCACATCATCACCTTTCCTCCCCTGGGCCCTGTTTATTGCCCACATCATCACCTTTCCTCCCCTGGGCCCTGTTTATTGTTCACATCATCACCTTTCCTACCCTGAGCCCTGTTTATAGCCCACATCATCACCTTTCCTCCCCGGAGCCCTGTTTATTGCCCACATCATCACCTTTCCTACCCTGAGCCCTGTTTATAGCCCACATCATCACCTTTCCTCCCCAGAGCCCTGTTTATAGCCCACATCATCACCTTTCCTCCCCTGAGCCCTGTTTATTGCCCACATCATCACCTTTCCTACCCTGAGCCCTGTTTATAGCCCACATCATCACCTTTCCTCCCCAGAGCCCTGTTTATAGCCCACATCATCACCTTTCCTCCCCTGGGCCCCGTTTATTGCTCACATCATCACCTTTCTTCCCCTGAGCCCTGTTTATAGCCACATCATCACCTTTCCTCCCCAGAGCCCTGTTTATTGCCCACATCATCACCTTTCCTCCCCAGAGCCCTGTTTATTGCCCACATCATCACCTTTCCTCCCCAGAGCCCTGTTTATTGCCCACATCATCACCTTTCCTCCCCTGGGCCCCGTTTATAGATCACATCATCACCTTTCCTCCCCTGGGCCCCGTTTATTGCCCACATCATCACCTTTCCTCCCCAGAGCCCTGTTTATTGCCCACATCATCACCTTTCCTCCCCAGAGCCCTGTTTATTGCCCACATCATCACCTTTCCTCCCCAGAGCCCTGTTTATAGCCCTCATCATTACCTTTCCTCCCCTGGGCCCCGTTTATTGCTCACATCATCACCTTTCCTCCCCAGAGCCCTGTTTATTGCCCACATCATCATCTTTCCTCCCCAGAGCCCTGTTTATTGCCCACATCATCACCTTTCCTCCCCAGAGCCCTGTTTATAGCCCTCATCATTACCTTTCCTCCCCTGGGCCCCGTTTATTGCTCACATCATCACCTTTCCTCCCCAGAGCCCTGTTTATTGCCCACATCATCACCTTTCCTCCCCAGAGCCCTGTTTATTGCCCACATCATCACCTTTCCTCCCCAGAGCCCTGTTTATAGCCCGCATCATCACCTTTCCTCCCCAGAGCCCTGTTTATAGCCACATCATCACCTTTCCTCCCCAGAGCCCTGTTTATAGCCCACATCATCACCTTTCCTCCCCTGAGCCCTGTTTATAGCCACATCATCACCTTTCCTCCCCTGGGCCCCGTTTATTGCTCACATCATCACCTTTCCTCCCCTGGGCCCCGTTTATAGCCACATCATCACCTTTCCTCCCCTGGGCCCCGTTTATTGCTCACATCATCACCTTTCTTCCCCTGAGCCCTGTTTATAGCTCACATCATCACCTTTCCTCCCCTGGGCCCCGTTTATAGCCACATCATCACCTTTCCTCCCCTGGGCCCTGTTTATTGCCCACATCATCACCTTTCCTCCCCTGAGCCCTGTTTATTGCCCACATCATCACCTTTCCTCCCCTGAGCTCTGTTTATAGCCACATCATCACCTTTCCTCCCCAGAGCCCCGTTTATAGCTCACATCATCACCTTTCCTCCCCTGAGCTCTGTTTATAGCTCACATCATCATCTTTCCACCCCTGGTTCCTGTTTATAGCCCACATCATCACCTTTCCTCCCCAGAGCCCTGTTTATTGCCCACATCATCACCTTTCCTCCCCTGAGCCCTGTTTATAGCTCACATCATCACCTTTCCTCCCCTGGCCCCCGTTTATTGCCCACATCATGACCTTTCCTCCCCTGAGCCCTGTTTATAGCTCACATCATCACCTTTCCTCCCCTGGGCCCCGTTTATAGCCACATCATCACCTTTCCTCCCCAGAGCCCTGTTTATAGCTCACATCATCACCTTTCTTCCCCTGGGCCCCGTTTATTGCCCACATCATCACCTTTCCTCCCCAGAGCCCTGTTTATTGCCCACATCATCACCTTTCCTCCCCTGGGCCCCGTTTATTGCTCACATCATCACCTTTCCTCCCCAGAGCCCTGTTTATAGCTCACATCATCACCTTTCCTCCCCTGGGCCCTGTTTATTGCCCACATCATCACCTTTCCTCCCCAGAGCCCTGTTTATAGCTCACATCATCACCTTTCCTCCCCAGAGCCCTGTTTATTGCCCTCATCATTACCTTTCCTCCCCAGAGCCCTGTTTATTGCCCACATCATCACCTTTCCTCCCCTGAGCCCTGTTTATAGCCACATCATCACCTTTCCTCCCCTGGGCCCCGTTTATAGCCCACATCATCACCTTTCCTCCCCTGAGCCCTGTTTATAGCCACATCATCACCTTTCCTCCCCTGGGCCCCGTTTATTGCTCACATCATCACCTTTCCTCCCCTGGGCCCCGTTTATAGCCACATCATCACCTTTCCTCCCCTGGGCCCCGTTTATTGCTCACATCATCACCTTTCTTCCCCTGAGCCCTGTTTATAGCTCACATCATCACCTTTCCTCCCCTGGGCCCCGTTTATAGCTCACATCATCACCTTTCCTCCCCTGGGCCCCGTTTATTGCTCACATCATCACCTTTCCTCCCCTGGGCCCCGTTTATAGCCACATCATCACCTTTCCTCCCCTGAGCCCTGTTTATAGCTCACATCATCATCTTTCCTCCCCTGAGCCCTGTTTATTGCCCACATCATCACCTTTCCTCCCCAGAGCCCTGTTTATTGCTCACATCATCACCTTTCCTCCCCAGAGCCCTGTTTATTGCTCACATCATCACCTTTCCTCCCCTGGGCCCTGTTTATAGCTCACATCATCACCTTTCCTCCCCTGAGCCTTGTTTATAGCCCACATCATCACCTTTCCTCCCCAGAGCCCTGTTTATAGCCACATCATCACCTTTCCTCCCCTGGGCCCTGTTTATAGCTCACATCATCACCTTTCCTCCCCTGGGCCCTGTTTATAGCTCACATCATCACCTTTCCTCCCCTGGGCCCCGTTTATTGCTCACATCATCACCTTTCCTCCCCTGAGCCCTGTTTATTGCTCACATCATCACCTTTCCTCCCCTGGGCCCCGTTTATAGCTCACATCATCACCTTTCCTCCCCTGGGCCCTGTTTATAGCTCACATCATCACCTTTCCTTCCCTGGGCCCCGTTTATAGCCCACATCATCACCTTTCCTCCCCTGAGCCCTGTTTATAGCTCACATCATCACCTTTCCTCCCCAGAGCCCTGTTTATTGCCCACATCATCACCTTTCCTCCCCTGGGCCCCGTTTATAGCTCACATCATCACCTTTCCTCCCCTGGGCCCTGTTTATAGCCACATCATCACCTTTCCTCCCCTGGGCCCCGTTTATAGCTCACATCATCACCTTTCCTTCCCTGGGCCCCGTTTATAGCTCACATCATCACCTTTCTTCCCCTGAGCCCTGTTTATTGTTCACATCATCACCTTTCCTCCCCAGAGCCCTGTTTATTGCCCACATCATCACCTTTCCTTCCCTGGGCCCCGTTTATAGCTCACATCATCACCTTTCCTCCCCTGAGCCCTGTTTATTGCCCACATCATCACCTTTCCTTCCCTGGGCCCCGTTTATAGCTCACATCATCACCTTTCCTCCCCTGGGCCCTGTTTATAGCTCACATCATCACCTTTCCTCCCCAGAGCCCTGTTTATAGCTCACATCATCACCTTTCCTCCCCAGAGCCCTGTTTATTGCCCACATCATCACCTTTCCTCCCCTGGGCCCCGTTTATTGCTCACATCATCACCTTTCCTCCCCAGAGCCCTGTTTATTGCCCACATCATCACCTTTCCTCCCCTGGGCCCCGTTTATAGCTCACATCATCACCTTTCTTCCCCTGAGCCCTGTTTATAGCCACATCATCACCTTTCCTCCCCTGGGCCCTGTTTATTGCCCACATCATCACCTTTCCTCCCCAGAGCCCTGTTTATAGCTCACATCATCACCTTTCCTCCCCAGAGCCCTGTTTATTGCCCACATCATCACCTTTCCTCCCCTGGGCCCCGTTTATAGCTCACATCATCACCTTTCCTCCCCTGGGCCCCGTTTATTGCTCACATCATCACCTTTCTTCCCCTGAGCCCTGTTTATAGCTCACATCATCACCTTTCCTCCCCAGAGCCCTGTTTATAGCCCACATCATCACCTTTCCTCCCCTGAGCCCCGTTTATAGCTCACATCATCACCTTTCCTCCCCTGGGCCCCGTTTATAGCCCACATCATCACCTTTCCTCCCCTGAGCCCTGTTTATAGCTCACATCATCACCTTTCCTCCCCAGAGCCCTGTTTATTGCTCACATCATCACCTTTCTTCCCCTGAGCCCTGTTTATAGCTCACATCATCACCTTTCCTCCCCTGGGCCCCGTTTATTGCCCACATCATCACCTTTCCTCCCCAGAGCCCTGTTTATTGCCCACATCATCACCTTTCCTCCCCTGGGCCCCGTTTATTGCCCACATCATCACCTTTCCTCCCCTGGGCCCTGTTTATTGCCCACATCATCACCTTTCCTCCCCTGGGCCCTGTTTATTGCCCACATCATCACCTTTCCTCCCCAGAGCCCTGTTTATTGCCCACATCATCACCTTTCCTCCCCTGGGCCCCGTTTATAGCTCACATCATCACCTTTCCTCCCCTGAGCCCTGTTTATTGCCCACATCATCACCTTTCCTCCCCTGGGCCCCGTTTATAGCTCACATCATCACCTTTCCTCCCCAGAGCCCTGTTTATTGCCCACATCATCACCTTTCCTCCCCTGGGCCCCGTTTATAGCTCACATCATCACCTTTCCTCCCCAGAGCCCTGTTTATAGCCACATCATCACCTTTCCTCCCTTGGGCCCCGTTTATAGCTCACATCATCACCTTTCCTCCCCTGGGCCCCGTTTATTGCCCACATCATCACCTTTCCTCCCCAGAGCCCTGTTTATAGCCACATCATCACCTTTCCTCCCCTGGGCCCCGTTTATTGCTCACATCATCACCTTTCCTCCCCAGAGCCCTGTTTATTGCCCACATCATCACCTTTCCTCCCCAGAGCCCTGTTTATTGCCCACATCATCACCTTTCCTCCCCAGAGCCCTGTTTATTGCCCACATCATCACCTTTCCTCCCCTGAGCTCTGTTTATAGCCCACATCATCACCTTTCCTCCCCAGAGCCCTGTTTATTGCTCACATCATCACCTTTCCTCCCCTGGGCCCCGTTTATTGCTCACATCATCACCTTTCCTCCCCTGGGCCCCGTTTATAGCTCACATCATCACCTTTCCTCCCCTGGGCCCCGTTTATTGCCCACATCATCACCTTTCCTCCCCAGAGCCCTGTTTATAGCCACATCATCACCTTTCCTCCCCTGGGCCCCGTTTATTGCTCACATCATCACCTTTCCTCCCCAGAGCCCTGTTTATTGCCCACATCATCACCTTTCCTCCCCAGAGCCCTGTTTATTGCCCACATCATCACCTTTCCTCCCCAGAGCCCTGATTATTGCCCACATCATCACCTTTCCTCCCCAGAGCCCTGTTTATTGCTCACATCATCACCTTTCCTCCCCTGGGCCCCGTTTATTGCTCACATCATCACCTTTCTTCCCCTGAGCCCTGTTTATAGCCACATCATCACCTTTCCTCCCCTGGGCCCTGTTTATAGCCACATCATCACCTTTCCTCCCCTGGGCCCCGTTTATTGCTCACATCATCACCTTTCTTCCCCTGAGCCCTGTTTATAGCCCGCATCATCACCTTTCCTCCCCAGAGCCCTGTTTATTGCTCACATCATCACCTTTCCTCCCCGGAGCCCTGTTTATTGCCCACATCATCACCTTTCCTACCCTGAGCCCTGTTTATTGCCCACATCATCACCTTTCCTCCCCAAGGCCCCGTTTATTGCTCACATCATCACCTTTCCTCCCCAAGGCCCCGTTTATTGCTCACATCATCACCTTTCCTCCCCTGGGCCCCGTTTATTGCTCACATCATCACCTTTCCTCCCCAGAGCCCTGTTTATTGCCCACATCATCACCTTTCCTCCCCAGAGCCCTGTTTATTGCTCACATCATCACCTTTCCTCCCCAAGGCCCCGTTTATTGCCCACATCATCACCTTTCCTCCCCAGAGCCCTGTTTATTGCTCACATCATCACCTTTCCTCCCCAGAGCCCTGTTTATTGCTCACATCATCACCTTTCCTCCCCTGGGCCCTGTTTATAGCCAACATCATCACCTTTCCTCCCCAGAGCCCTGTTTATTGCCCACATCATCACCTTTCCTCCCCTGAGCTCTGTTTATAGCCCACATCATCATCTTTCCACCCCTGGTTCCTGTTTATTGCTCACATCATCACCTTTCCTCCCCGGAGCCCTGTTTATTGCCCACATCATCACCTTTCCTCCCCTGGGCCCCGTTTATTGCTCACATCATCACCTTTCTTCCCCTGAGCCCTGTTTATAGCCCGCATCATCACCTTTCCTCCCCAGAGCCCTGTTTATTGCTCACATCATCACCTTTCCTCCCCGGAGCCCTGTTTATTGCCCACATCATCACCTTTCCTACCCTGAGCCCTGTTTATTGCCCACATCATCACCTTTCCTCCCCAAGGCCCCGTTTATTGCTCACATCATCACCTTTCCTCCCCAAGGCCCCGTTTATTGCTCACATCATCACCTTTCCTCCCCTGGGCCCCGTTTATTGCTCACATCATCACCTTTCCTCCCCAGAGCCCTGTTTATTGCCCACATCATCACCTTTCCTCCCCAGAGCCCTGTTTATTGCCCACATCATCACCTTTCCTCCCCTGAGCTCTGTTTATAGCCCACATCATCATCTTTCCACCCCTGGTTCCTGTTTATAGCTCACATCATCATCTTTCCTCCCCTGAGCCCTGTTTATTGCTCACATCATCACCTTTCCTCCCCTGGGCCCTGTTTATAGCTCACATCATCACCTTTCCTCCCCAGAGCCCTGTTTATAGCTCATATCATCACCTTTCCTCCCCTGAGCCCTGTTTATAGCTCACATCATCACCTTTCCTCCCCTGAGCCCTGTTTATAGCCACGTCATCACCTTTCCTCCCCTGGGCCCTGTTTATAGCCACATCATCACCTTTCCTCCCCTGAGCCCTGTTTATAGCTCACATCATCACCTTTCCTCCCCTGAGCCCTGTTTATAGCCACGTCATCACCTTTCCTCCCCTGGGCCCTGTTTATAGCCACATCATCACCTTTCCTCCCCTGAGCCCTGTTTATAGCCCACATCATCACCTTTCCTCCCCTGGGCCCTGTTTATAGCTCACATCATCACCTTTCCTCCCCAGAGCCCTGTTTATAGCTCATATCATCACCTTTCCTCCCCTGAGCCCTGTTTATAGCTCACATCATCACCTTTCCTCCCCTGAGCCCTGTTTATAGCCACGTCATCACCTTTCCTCCCCTGGGCCCTGTTTATAGCCACATCATCACCTTTCCTCCCCTGAGCCCTGTTTATAGCCCGCATCATCATCTTTCCTCCCAGAGGACACTAACCCCTGTCTCTCTTGTTATTTCTGGATCTTCCTCTGACCCATGTGCTCCTTAGATATTTAAACTCATCCCCGATTTCCATGGCTCACATCCCTCAAACCCATGACTCACATCCCTCATATCGGCCTGGCACGCCAGGCAGGGCGTTCAGTCTTTTTCCTCACTTCTAAGCGCTGGTATTCCCTCCCACCTGTGCTTTGAAACACTCCCAGTCCTTTGGTCGGTCCCAGGGACCACTGCCTGCCCATAAAAAATTTAACTGAAAAGTGTAATTTTTCTTTAGGTCTCGCCTGAACTAGCGCAAGCACTGCCCTGCTAGACATTTAGTATGTGGGCTTTTAAAAGTGCTACCACATGTTTTTGCTGGTCTAGCGCTTACGGTTACGCGAGCGTGCACGCGCGCAGCTGGCAGCTTTCAGCGCCCGATCAGGCGCCATCTGGCTTTCATCTCTCCATGCTCTTCTGCCCTTCCCCCGCCGCGTCTCGCATTAATTGGAAAAATATGTGCAAACTCGCTGCTTTCACGTTCGCTCGTGTGCGCACCACTTTTGAAGCCGGGCTTGTCTTGTTGTTGCTTGTTTTGCACAACTTCCCACTCCGTGCCAGCACACTCACTCAAGCGCCTCTGAGAAGAGGACACCTGGCCAACCCAGCGGCCATAATGTGCGCTTCGTCAGTAAAGCGTACAATGTTGGCGCCCTTTGGTACACGTCATATGATGAGCTATCCTAATGCTGCTAGTTTCTTACGCGCAGTTGATACCTTGCTGCCTCTTTCGCTGTGTCCTCCGCAAAAGGGGTTCCTACAAATACATCTCTTTCAGCGCACAGCGAAGGTCTATTTTATTGTGCTGGTTACTAGGATTCCCGTTTAACAGGCCAATAAATCTGTGATTAGATCGCTTTCAACACCGACGCATCTTCTTTGTCAACATGAGCGAGAGCACACGTTTCTTCAAAGCCGCGAGGGTAGAGTAGCAACTATCTGAAGCAAGGATGCAAATGCAGGTCACGCCTTAGTTAAAATGCAACCTGTGAAAGAGCAGTGGTGGCGCCCTTCTCCAACTAGCCAAAGGATGTGTGCGTATACAGATACTGCAAAGTTCAGCGGTGGGAATGTTAACGCATTGTGTGCTAGCAGCATCAGTACGGGGTTTGTTAATATTTGTGCCGTGGTAATCTCCATTCCCCCATCGCTCTCCACAGCTATTGCTTCTGCCAGGGGACTTCAAAGAGCCTGGTTATAGTTCTTTCGCAGAGTCATCATTTTAGAACTGAATCATTTTCAATATTATATGCAACGAAGCCATAGTTGTTGCTTTTTTTAATCTTATGCATCTAACAGCCATTGACAAAGACAATAGTTCTGGCTTGTTGCAACATAATCAGCAAGCCGCCCTTTTACGAGCGCCGCGCTGTTAATGGTTTCTCTCTGCTCTCACACACCCCTCCCTTCTTTCCCTCCCTCCACCCATGCCCAGTGTTCGTAATTTAATCCTACTCCGTAGGTGGCCCCTCTTTCAGTGACACGCTGCAGCCCCCCTCTCTTTGCTGTCACTTTAGTGTTAGAAGGGGCCTCAGCTCTCTCTTCCACAAGTCTACGTCAATCTTTCTCCGCTTCTCTGCTCCGTTACTGAAGTTACTTTCCAGGCCTCAGTGCCGTGCCAGTCACTGTCTCAGAAACGTCTAGCTCGGGGGCACACTCTGTTCCCGCTTGTGTTCTTCAGCACACACCGCTCTGCTCTCCGTCTCCTCTGCTCTGCTCTCACATTCCATTCCATGGGCCTCCCTTTCTTGAACCTTAGCTGTCTGGTGTGCCCCTCTCTGTGACTGGGACCCCACGGGGAGCTTTGCTGCTGATACCGCCGTCTCCAGGGCCTGTAATCTCACCTGTCAGCTCCGAGCTCACCTCCTTATCACTACCTTTGTACGGCGAACTTAAGTCGAGCCGTGTGATCCTTGACACAATGGCCGGCCCAGGATCCAATTCCGCTAAGACTCTTAAAAGATGTATCTATGGCCTGAGCCGCACCCCGCTGAAGTTTATATTACTGCAAAAAGACTCCGTTAGGCAAAATAAAAAACGAACACACACATAAACATGACCAGCACAAATATTCTCTCAAACAATTAAAACAAGCATTGGCATAACCAATAGGTCTTGCCTTTGGGACCTTATAAGTGTTTAGCCGTGCAACAGTTGATGTTATTGCACCAAGGATATTGTGATGCATCACTAAATACTTATAAGGAAATGCTTGTTTTTAAATGCATCCAGTTTTCCTTCAAGGAAAACGGGCTGCATTTAAAACAAGCATTTACAGTGCTATAGGTCTTGCTATTGGAGGTTTTAACCTCTGGCATTGTAAAAAAGAAAGAGCACTGTGTCCCTGTTCAAGGACGGCCCACCATCTGCCCAAGGACTGCCCAACGTCTGCCCATGACTGCTCAAGGACTGCCCGCAGTCTGCCCATGACTGTTCAAGGACGGCCCGCCGTCTGCCCATGACTGGAACACAGCTCCCACAAGCCTAGTTCTCATACAGCAGCGCTATCTTCCGGAGACACAGCTCCCACAAGCCTAGTTCTCATACAGCAGCGCTATCCCCAGGGGTCACAGCTCCCACAAGCCTAGTTCTCATACAGCAGCGCTGTCTCGTGGGAACACAGCTCCCAGAAGCCTAGTTCTCATACAGCAGCGCTATCCCCAGGGGTCACAGCTCCACAAGCCTAGTTCTCATACAGCAGCGGTATCCCCAGGTGACACAGCTCCCACGAGTCTAGTTCTCATACAGCAGCGCTATCCCCAGGTGACACAGCTCCACAAGCCTAGTTCTCATACAGCAGCGCTATCCCCCAGGTGACACAGCTCCCACGAGTCTAGTTCTCATACAGCAGCGCTATCCCCAGGTGACACAGCTCCACAAGCCTAGTTCTCATACAGCAGCGCTATCCCCAGGGGTCACAGCTCCCACAAGCCTAGTTCTCATACAGCAGCGCTGTCTCGTGGGGACACAGCTCCCAGAAGCCTAGTTCTCATACAGCAGCGCTATCCCCAGGGGTCACAGCTCCACAAGCCTAGTTCTCATACAGCAGCGCTGTCTCGTGGGGACACAGCTCCCAGAAGCCTAGTTCTCATACAGCAGCGCTATCCCCAGGGGTCACAGCTCCACAAGCCTAGTTCTCATACAGCAGCGCTATCCCCCAGGTGACACAGCTCCACAAGCCTAGTTCTCATACAGCAGCGCTATCCCCAGGGGGCACAGCTCCCAGAAGCCTAGTTCTCATACAGCAGCGCTGTCTCGTGGGGACACAGCTCCCAGAAGCCTAGTTCTCATACAGCAGCGCTATCCCCAGGGGTCACAGCTCCACAAGCCTAGTTCTCATACAGCAGCGCTGTCTCGTGGGGACACAGCTTCCAGAAGCCTAGTTCTTGAGATTTGACATCCCGAAGTGGGGAAAATTGATTCACTCCCTACTTTTCTCCATCTGTAGGGGTGCCCCTATCCCCTCTTCGTGGAAAGGGGCGGAGGTGGTCCCTATTTATAAAAAATGCCCCAGAGATGATCCATCAAATTATAGGCCCATTAGCCTGTTAGATATTAGCCAAAAAGTAGTTGGAAAGGTCCTACTGGTCAGAATACTAGACTGGGTAGATGAAAATAAAATCCTCTCTGACTACCAGGCGGGTTTTAGAGTGGGCACCGGGACAATCGAACAAGCTTTTAGACTAATGATGGTGTATTGGAAAGTCGTGGTTATAGGCAAGGGCAGTCTTTATCTCGCGTTTATCGATTTAAAGACTGCCTTTGACCTTGTACCTAGGGAGATCCTATGGAGTGTATTGGCCGACATGGGGTTGCCCCATTACTTATTATCACTTCTTGTTAGGTTGCATGAGAACAGCTTTGCCCAGATTAGGTGGGGCCCAGGGGGAGAAAAAACAAGCAGCATCCCGGTTGAGAGAGGGGTCCGCCAGGGATGTGTGTTAGCTCCCACCCTTTTTTCTCTTTACATCAATGGGGTGGTTGAGCATCTCCGGGAACATCCTTCAGATGAACCATCCCTGGCTGGTGAACGCATACCTACCCTCCTCTTCGCGGATGACACACTCTTAATATCAAAAACCCCAATTGGCCTCCAAAGGCTCTTAAATAACTTTCAATCCTTCTGCTCCAAACGAGGCCTGGCAATCAACAAAAGCAAGACAAAATACCTTGTGTTGAATCCTCCTAAAAAACCAGTCCGCTCCCCTACCCTGAACGCTGAACCCCTGGAGAGGGTAGAAGTCTTCGACTATCTTGGTATTCGCCTTTCACACAAAATGGAATGGTCCCCACATTTGGACAAAATGTTGTTAACCCACAAGAGGACAACAGGAGCTCTTTTAAAAGAACAACGCTCCTGCACAATAAGACCAATAGCTGTAGTCCTTGAGATCTATTCGGCTAAAGGGGTTAGTTCTGCTCTTTACGGGGCTGAACTTTGGGGCTCATCCATCACTGACGATTTACCAAGATCAGAGAAGAAATTTTGTAAAGCGATTATGTCTCTCCTTCAGGGTACCCCCACGGTCCCGCTAATGTTGGACCTAGGTTGCCGCCCAATTGATGACCTTGCAAGACTCCGTCCACTTTTGCTATGGGCACGACTGTGGTGTGTGGAGGAACTTGGCAAATACGCGCAAGGTCTAGCAGAAATCATGTCATTACCAGGGTGGCATAACATCAAATGGCTGAGAGATATTAAGACATTGCTATTAAATCTGGGCTTAAATGAAGCGTGGGTCAACAGATCCTCACCACCGAAGTCAACTCTTAAGAAGCTTTATTGGGACTGGATTTTGCCACAAAGGAACACTAGCACTACTATGGGCAGACTTACGGAGGACTTCTTGAAGTTTAAGGACCAACCCAAACGGGAAGTGTACCTTGATATCATTGAAAAACCCTTTGATAGGGCTCTGTACTTCAAATTTAGAGCAGGAACTCTTCCTTTGTACCATTTTACTTCACGTTGGAAATCCCCTGCACAGACTACAGAACTTTGCCCAGTATGCCTATGTAAACCAGAGACAGTGGCACATTTTATGTTTGAGTGCGGAGAGTATGCCCTTCCCAGGAGGGCTTGGCTCAAAAATCTATGCCGGCAGTTGGGCACTAGGAGCCACATGGCCGCAATTCGGATATTAATGTCTGACAGTCGTGCCACCTATGTTTGCGCCCTAGCTAAATTTTTATCATGGGCTTGGTCAATTCGAACTAAAAGGCTAAAATCAACTGTTTAATTCTTTTTTTTAAACCAACTGCTAAATGAACTTTTTTGAAAATTTTGTAAACTTTTAACTAACTTTTTCTATTGGGTCAAACTCTTTCTGTATGTTCATGTTTGCTTTTTGCTTTTAAACTTGATGTATTTGATTTATGTGCAGCTTTTATGATAACTTTTTATCGAAATAAAGCCTTTTTGACTGACTGGCCTATTTCTCATACAGCAGCGCTATCCCCAGGGGGCACAGCTCCACAAGCCTAGTTCTCATAGAGCAGCGCTGTCTGGTGGGGACACAGCTCCCACAAGCCTAGTTCTCATACAGCAGCGCTATCCCCCAGGTGACACAGCTCCCACAAGCCTAGGTCTCATAGAGCAGCGCTGTCTGGTGGGGACACAGCTCCCACAAGCCTAGTTCTCATACAGCAGCGCTATACCCAGGAGACACAGCTCCACAAGCATAGTTCTCGTACAGCAGCGCTATACCCAGGAGACACAGCTCCACAAGCCTAGTTCTCATACAGCAGCGCTATACCCAGGAGACACAGCTCCACAAGCCTAGTTCTCATACAGCAGCGCTATCCCCCAGGTGACACAGCTCCCACAAGCCTAGTTCTCATACAGCAGCGCTATCCCCCAGGGGACACAGCTCCACAAGCCTAGTTCTCATACAGCAGCGCTATCCCCAGGGGTCACAGCTCCCACAAGCCTAGTTCTCATACAGCAGCGCTATACCCAGGGGACACAGCTCCACAAGCCTAGTTCTCATACAGCAGCGCTATACCCAGGAGACACAGCTCCACAAGCCTAGTTCTCATACAGCAGCGCTATCCCCCAGGTGACACAGCTCCCACAAGCCTAGTTCTCATACAGCAGTGCTATCCCCCAGGGGACACAGCTCCCACAAGCCTAGTTCTCATACAGCAGCGCTATCCCCCAGGGGACACAGCTCCCACAAGCCTAGGTCTCATAGAGCAGCGCTGTCTGGTGGGGACACAGCTCCCACAAGCCTAGTTCTCATACAGCAGCGCTATACCCAGGAGACACAGCTCCACAAGCCTAGTTCTCGTACAGCAGCGCTATACCCAGGAGACACAGCTCCACAAGCCTAGTTCTCATACAGCAGCGCTATCCCCCAGGTGACACAGCTCCCACAAGCCTAGTTCTCATACAGCAGCGCTATCCCCCAGGGGACACAGCTCCACAAGCCTAGTTCTCATACAGCAGCGCTATCCCCAGGGGTCACAGCTCCCACAAGCCTAGTTCTCATACAGCAGCGCTGTCTCGTGGGGACACAGCTCCCAGAAGCCTAGTTCTCATACAGCAGCGCTATCCCCAGGTGTCACAGCTCCACAAGCCTAGTTCTCATACAGCAGCGGTATCCCCCAGGTGACACAGCTCCCACGAGTCTAGTTCTCATACAGCAGCGCTATCCCCAGGTGACACAGCTCCACAAGCCTAGTTCTCATACAGCAGCGCTATCCCCCAGGGGACACAGCTCCACAAGCCTAGTTCTCATACAGCAGCGCTATCCCCAGGGGACACAGCTCCCACAAGCCTAGTTCTCATACAGCAGCGCTATCCCCCAGGTGACACAGCTCCCACAAGCCTAGTTCTCATACAGCAGCGCTATCCCCAGGAGACACAGCTCCACAAGCCTAGTTCTCGTACAGCAGCGCTATACCCAGGAGACACAGCTCCACAAGCCTAGTTCTCATACAGCAGCGCTATACCCAGGAGACACAGCTCCACAACCCTAGTTCTCATACAGCAGCGCTATCCCCAGGGGACATAGCTCCACAAGCCTAGTTCTCATACAGCAGCGCTATCCGCAGATGACACAGCTCCCACGAGCCTAGTTCTCATACAGCAGCGCTATCCCCAGGGGACACAGCTCCACAAGCCTAGTTCTCATACAGCAGCGCTGTCCCCAGGGGACACAGCTCCCACAAGCCTAGTTCTCATACAGCAGCGCTATCCCCCAGGTGACACAGCTCCCACAAGCCTAGTTCTCATACAGCAGCGCTGTCCCCAGGGGACACAGCTCCACAAGCCTAGGTCTCATACAGCAGCGCTATCCCCAGGGGACACAGCTCCACAAGCCTAGTTCTCATACAGCAGCGCTATCCGCAGATGACACAGCTCCACATGCCTAGTTCTCATACAGCAGCGCTATCCCCAGGGGTCACAGCTCCACAAGCCTAGTTCTCATACAGCAGCGCTGTCCCCAGGGGACACAGCTCCCACAAGCCTAGTTCTCATACAGCAGCGCTATCCCCAGGGGACACAGCTCCACAAGCCTAGTTTTCATACAGCAGCGCTATCCCCAGGGGACACCGCTCCCACAAGCCTAGTTCTCATACAGCAGCGCTATCCCCAGGGACACAGCTCCCACAAGCCTAGTTCTCATACAGCAGCGCTATCCCCAGGTGACACAGCTCCACAAGCCTAGTTCTCATACAGCAGCGCTATCCCCAGGGGACACAGCTCCCACAAGCCTAGTTCTCATACAGCAGCGCTATCCCAAGGGACACAGCTCCCACAAGCCTAGTTCTCATACAGCAGCGCTATCCCCAGGTGACACAGCTCCCACAAGCCTAGTTCTCATACAGCAGCGCTATCCCCAGGGGACACAGCTCCCACAAGCCTAGTTCTCATACAGCAGCGCTATCCCCCAGGGGACACAGCTCCCACAAGCCTAGTTCTCATACAGCAGCGCTATCCCCAGGGGACACAGCTCCCACAAGCCTAGTTCTCATACAGCAGCGCTATCCCCAGGTGACACAGCTCCCACAAGCCTAGTTCTCATACAGCAGCGCTATCCCCAGGGGGCACAGCTCCCACAATCCTAGTTCTCATACAGCAGCGCTATCCCCAGGTGACACAGCTCCCACAAGCCTAGTTCTCATACAGCAGCGCTATCCCCAGGAGACACAGCTCCCACAAGCCTAGTTCTCATACAGCAGCGCTGTCTCGTGGGGACACAGCTCCCACAAGCCTAGTTCTCATACAGCAGCGCTATCCCCAGGTGACACAGCTCCCACAAGCCTAGTTCTCATACAGCAGCGCTATCCCCAGGGGACACAGCTCCACAAGCCTAGTTCTCATACAGCAGCACTATCCCCAGCTCAGGGCTCATACAGCAGCTCTATCCCCAGGAGACACAGCTCCCACAAGCCTAGGTCTCATACAGCAGCGCTATCCCCAGGTGACACAGCTCCACAAGCCTTGTTCTCATACAGCAGCGCTATCCCCCAGGTGACACAGCTCCCACAAGCCTAGTTCTCATACAGCAGCGCTATCCCCAGGAGACACAGCTCCCACAAGCCTAGTTCTCATACAGCAGCGCTATCCCCAGGTGACACAGCTCCCACAAGCCTAGTTCTCATACAGCAGCGCTATCCCCAGGGGACACAGCTCCACAAGCCTAGTTCTCATACAGCAGCGCTATCCCCAGCTCAGGGCTCATACAGCAGCGCTATCCCCAGGGGACACAGCTCCCACAAGCCTAGGTCTCATACAGCAGCGCTATCCCCAGGAGACACAGCTCCCACAAGCCTAGGTCTCATACAGCAGCGCTATCCCCCAGGTGACACAGCTCCCACAAGCCTAGGTCTCATACAGCAGCGCTATCCCCCAGGTGACACAGCTCCCACAAGCCTAGTTCTCATACAGCAGCGCTATCCCCAGGGGACACAGCTCCCACGAGCCTAGTTCTCATACAGCAGCGCTATCCCCAGGTGACAGCTCCCACAAGCCTAGTTCTCATACAGCAGCGCTATCCCCCCAGGTGACACAGCTCCCACAAGCCTAGTTCTCATACAGCAGCGCTATCCCCAGGAGACACAGCTCCCACGAGCCTAGTTCTCATACAGCAGCGCTATCCCCAGCTCAGGGCTCATAGAGCAGCGCTATCCCCAGGTGACAGCTCCCACAAGCCTAGTTCTCATACAGCAGCGCTATCCCCCCAGGTGACACAGCTCCCACAAGCCTAGTTCTCATACAGCAGCGCTACCCCAGGGGGTACAGCTCCCACAAGCCTAGTTCTCATACAGCAGCGCTATCCCCAGGGGACACAGCTCCCACAAGCCTAGTTCTCATACAGCAGCGCTATCCCCAGGTGACACAGCTCCCACAAGCCTAGTTCTCATACAGCAGCGCTATCCCCAGGGGACACAGCTCCCACGAGCCTAGTTCTCATACAGCAGCGCTATCCCCAGCTCAGGGCTCATAGAGCAGCGCTATCCCCAGGTGACAGCTCCCACAAGCCTAGTTCTCATACAGCAGCGCTATCCCCCCAGGTGACACAGCTCCCACAAGGCTAGTTCTCATACAGCAGCGCTACCCCAGGGGGTACAGCTCCCACAAGCCTAGTTCTCATACAGCAGCGCTATCCCCAGGGGACACAGCTCCCACAAGCCTAGTTCTCATACAGCAGCGCTATCCCCAGGGGACACAGCTCCCACAAGCCTAGTTCTCATACAGCAGTGCTATCCCCCAGGGGACACAGCTCCCACAAGCCTAGTTCTCATACAGCAGCGCTATCCCCCAGGGGACACAGCTCCCACAAGCCTAGGTCTCATAGAGCAGCGCTGTCTGGTGGGGACACAGCTCCCACAAGCCTAGTTCTCATACAGCAGCGCTATACCCAGGAGACACAGCTCCACAAGCCTAGTTCTCGTACAGCAGCGCTATACCCAGGAGACACAGCTCCACAAGCCTAGTTCTCATACAGCAGCGCTATCCCCCAGGTGACACAGCTCCCACAAGCCTAGTTCTCATACAGCAGCGCTATCCCCCAGGGGACACAGCTCCACAAGCCTAGTTCTCATACAGCAGCGCTATCCCCAGGGGTCACAGCTCCCACAAGCCTAGTTCTCATACAGCAGCGCTGTCTCGTGGGGACACAGCTCCCAGAAGCCTAGTTCTCATACAGCAGCGCTATCCCCAGGGGTCACAGCTCCACAAGCCTAGTTCTCATACAGCAGCGGTATCCCCCAGGTGACACAGCTCCCACGAGTCTAGTTCTCATACAGCAGCGCTATCCCCAGGTGACACAGCTCCACAAGCCTAGTTCTCATACAGCAGCGCTATCCCCAGGGGACACAGCTCCCACAAGCCTAGTTCTCATACAGCAGCGCTATCCCCCAGGTGACACAGCTCCCACAAGCCTAGTTCTCATACAGCAGCGCTATCCCCAGGAGACACAGCTCCACAAGCCTAGTTCTCGTACAGCAGCGCTATACCCAGGAGACACAGCTCCACAAGCCTAGTTCTCATACAGCAGCGCTATACCCAGGAGACACAGCTCCACAACCCTAGTTCTCATACAGCAGCGCTATCCCCAGGGGACATAGCTCCACAAGCCTAGTTCTCATACAGCAGCGCTATCCGCAGATGACACAGCTCCCACGAGCCTAGTTCTCATACAGCAGCGCTATCCCCAGGGGACACAGCTCCACAAGCCTAGTTCTCATACAGCAGCGCTGTCCCCAGGGGACACAGCTCCCACAAGCCTAGTTCTCATACAGCAGCGCTATCCCCCAGGTGACACAGCTCCCACAAGCCTAGTTCTCATACAGCAGCGCTGTCCCCAGGGGACACAGCTCCACAAGCCTAGGTCTCATACAGCAGCGCTATCCCCAGGGGACACAGCTCCACAAGCCTAGTTCTCATACAGCAGCGCTATCCGCAGATGACACAGCTCCACATGCCTAGTTCTCATACAGCAGCGCTATCCCCAGGGGTCACAGCTCCACAAGCCTAGTTCTCATACAGCAGCGCTGTCCCCAGGGGACACAGCTCCCACAAGCCTAGTTCTCATACAGCAGCGCTATCCCCAGGGGACACAGCTCCACAAGCCTAGTTCTCATACAGCAGCGCTATCCCCAGGGGACACAGCTCCCACAAGCCTAGTTCTCATACAGCAGCGCTATCCCAAGGGACACAGCTCCCACAAGCCTAGTTCTCATACAGCAGCGCTATCCCCAGGTGACACAGCTCCCACAAGCCTAGTTCTCATACAGCAGCGCTATCCCCAGGGGACACAGCTCCCACAAGCCTAGTTCTCATACAGCAGCGCTATCCCCCAGGGGGTACAGCTCCCACAAGCCTAGTTCTCATACAGCAGCGCTATCCCCAGGGGACACAGCTCCCACAAGCCTAGTTCTCATACAGCAGCGCTATCCCCAGGGGACACAGCTCCCACAAGCCTAGTTCTCATACAGCAGCGCTATCCCCAGGTGACACAGCTCCCACAAGCCTAGTTCTCATACAGCAGCGCTATCCCCAGGGGACACAGCTCCCACAAGCCTAGTTCTCATACAGCAGCGCTATCCCCAGGTGACACAGCTCCCACAAGCCTAGTTCTCATACAGCAGCGCTATCCCCAGGAGACACAGCTCCCACAAGCCTAGTTCTCATACAGCAGCGCTATCCCCCAGGTGACACAGCTCCCACGAGCCTAGTTCTCATACAGCAGCGCTATCCCCAGGGGACACAGCTCCCACGAGCCTAGTTCTCATACAGCAGCGCTATCCCCAGGGGACACAGCTCCCACGAGCCTAGTTCTCATACAGCAGCGCTATCCCCAGGGGACACAGCTCCCACGAGCCTAGTTCTCATACAGCAGCGCTATCCCCAGGGGACACAGCTCCCACGAGCCTAGTTCTCATACAGCAGCTCTATCCCCCTTCCCCTCACTCACCTCGGGCGGGATGTAGTACCAGGTGGTCCGGCTCTTCATCGTCCGTCCCTCTGTCCGCTCCTCGCCCTCTCACTCCCCGGGACAGTCTTCCAGAGGGGGGTGAGGCCGGGGGGCGCTCCAGGGGTCGCCATGCAGGGCTGCCGGGTCAGGAGCTGGCAGAGGGCCCCCCCGAAGCGAGGGCACAGGTCTGTCCCCTCAGGGCCACGCCAGCGGCGCCCTCGCACCCCGGCCCCACAGCGGCCATGTCTGTCTGTCTGTCCCTCGCGGGTCTGTGTCTGGCCTGACCCTGCTGCGGGTGCCAGGGGGTCGAGGGGGCCCTCACAGGCTGCGTCTGAACCTATAGGGCCCAGGGCTATTTACTCTCACAGACCCCTGAGGGTGGCCCCACAGACCCTCTGTCTGTTCCTCACGAGCCTGTGTCCGCCTCCACAGGATAGGTCCACAGGTTGGGTCCCTCTGCCCTCCGGGGCCCTCACAGACCCCTCGTCCGCCTCCACAGGCCCCTGGTCTGCCCCTCGGGCCGGCGCTTCCCTCACGGGCCCCGGCGTCGCCCTCGGAGGACAGAGTGAAGGGAGCGAGGAAACGAGAACTGAAGCGAAAAGGGAAGTCATCACATGAGCGGGGACGGAGCGGCCTCCCGGGGAGAGAGAGGGGTTACCACACCCGAGACAAGGACAGGGAGAGGGGGGCAGGAGGAGAGGAGGAGAGGGGGAGGGAGGGGAAGAGGAAAGGAGGAGAGAGGGGGGGGAAGAAAAGAGAGGGAGGGAGGGGAAGAAGAAAGAAGGAGAGAGACCACAGAAGAAAAGAGAGAGGGGCTGGAGGAGCGGAAGAGGGGGAGGGAGGGGAAGAGGAAAGAAGGAGAGAGGGCACAGAAGAAAAGAGAGAGAGCGAGGGGAAGAGGAAAGAAGGAGAGAGGAAAGAAGGAGAGAGGGCACAGAAGAAAAGAGAGAGAGCGAGGGGAAGAGGAAAGAAGGAGAGAGGAAAGAAGGAGAGAGGAAAGAAGGAGAGAGGGCACAGAAGAAAAGAGAGAGGGGCTGGAGGAGAGTAGGAGGGGAGGAGGAAAGAAGGAGAGAGGGAGGGGGGAGGGGAAGAGGAAAGAAGGAGAGAGGGAGGGGGGAGGAGGAAAGAAGGAGAGAGGGAGGGGGAGGAGGAAAGAAGGAGAGAGGGAGGGGGAGGGGAAGAGGAAAGAAGGAGAGAGGGAGGGGGGAGGAGGAAAGAAGGAGAGAGGGCACAGAAGGAGAGAGGAGAGAGCGAGGGGAAGAGGAAAGCAGGAGAGAGGGCACAGAAGAAAAGAGGAGAGAGGAGGGGAAAGAAAAGAAGGAGAGAGGGCACAGAAGAAAAGACAGAGGGGTTGGAGGAGCGGAAGAGGGGGAGGGAGGGGACGAGGAAAGAAGGAGAGAGGGAGGGGGAAGAAAAGAGAGAGAGAGAGAGAGAGAGAGGGGAGGAGGAAAGAAGGAGAGAGGGCACAGAAGAAAAGAGGGCGAGGGAGGGAAGAAGGGAACCGAGACAGCACAGAAGAAAGGAGTTGAGCGCGGGTGAGGAAAGTTGAGAAAGGAGGGACACAACGAAGAGAGGAAAAGGGGGGAAGTTGAGCGGGCCGGGAGGGGAGAGGAAAACAAAGGGGGGTAAGGAAGCGGGGAAAATCTCCAGAGCGGCCTTTGCTAGGTGCCCCCTGGGCGCGGGCGCAGACACGGGGCGCCCCGGCTGATGGGGTGGATTCAATGAGGCCGCAGGGGGGGGCTTTTGTGTCCAGGGGTCAGTACTTGGAGGAGCAGGACCAGCCCCATCAACAGCCCCCTGATGGGCGCCTCGCACTCATCCTCAGAGCACAAGAGCGCCCCCCCCCGCCCATTGACACTCTGTGCGGGGCTGATTGCCACATCCAGAGCGACAATGGGTCAGTCTGGGCGGCACAGCAGGGGGGGGGGGTCCTCGTGCCTGGGTCCAGGGCAGGGGTCACCTGGAAGGGCGAGAAGGCCCCTGCTGCTGAATCCAGCCAACCAAAGGAAGGGATTATAGTTCTAGTATGGCAGCCATGGGTGCTGCTTTTTTTTAATTTTATGCAACTAACAACCCTAGACAAAGGCAATAGTTCTGGCTTGTTGTAGGTGTGACGCTACTTGTTGTATTTTGTATCCGGATGCAATGACAGAAGCAACACAAATACCAGTCGGGCGGCGCATTATATGAAGCACAGATTTTTAGCTGCTGTGTTTTAAGGCACGCATTTTATTACATCAAACACCCTTTTGGAGAGACCGCCCTAGTTTTTACATCCCACTTAAAGCTCTGGAAACAGCGCCATGTCACAGTCACCCCACGTCAAGGCGCTGTGCATCATGCATGACTCATGCCTTCCACTTTTTCAGACTGCCTATGAGCAGGGGCAGAGTGAACCCTGCCCCGCCCCCTGCTCTAGGAACTACAGCGAGGACGGAGTCCTTGATGGGTCTCATAATTAATGTGAAAAAGGGAGTGAGTAAGTACGTGAAGGAATGGGCGGATGGGTGGCTGGATAGATGAGTGGATGGATGGATAGATGAGTGAAAAGGTGGATGGATGAGTGAAAAGGTGGATGGATGAGTGAAAAGGTGGATGGATGAGTGAAAAGGTGGATGGATTGATGAATTGATGAGTGAAAGGGTGGATGTAAGGCTGGATGAGTGAATGAAAGGGCGGGTAGATGGACAAAAGGATGGATGGATGAGAGAAAGGATGGATGGATGAGTGAAAGGATGGATGGATGAGTGAAAGGATGGATGAATGATAGGGTCAATGGATGGATTCATGAGTGGATTAGTAGATGGATGGGTGGGTGCATGGAAGGATGGATGGCTAAGTGAAAGGGGAATTGAAAGAGAAAGGGGGATGAGTAAATGGATGACTGAACAAGTGAGTGGGTGGAAGGATGAGTGACTGGATGGATGAATGAGTAAGTGAAAGGATGGCTGGATAGGTAAATGGATGAGTGAATGGATGGATGGGTGGAAGAGTGGATGGATGAGTGTACGGATGGATAGGGGGAAAGGGTGGATGGATGGATGGATGATGGATGAGTGAAAGGGTGGATGAAGGGATATGCGAGGGATAGGTTTGTAAATGGATGAATATGGACATGGATGGGCACAGATGGAAGGACAGAATGAATGGTGAAAGGCTGAATGATGGATGACAGTCTGATTACACCTTGTAACCCCCATTATCTTAAGCAGCATTTCCTATACATTGACTTTCTCATTTATATGAGTGATTGTCTCTATATAATGTGTGTGTTGCAGCTCACTCCTACACTCTGCCCCACATACTTGGGATGAGTAGCACTATCGAAGAAATTAAATACACATGAGAGAGGGTCTATGTGAAGACGAGGGGCGCCATCGGAGGGTGGTATCCAGGCCAGGCTGGCCGGACCGGGCCTCGGCGTTTTCTCCGGGAGCTGTAAAGGTGTGGGGGGGGGGGGGTTTGTTACCATAAAAGACCTGCACATTTGCTTAAAGCTGCGCGTAGACTGACCAACCATGAAGAGCACACTTGTCTCGACCTAATATAAACTTATTTTCACTTGTACTTTAGTGGTTGTCTATTTCCTTACTTATATACTACTGCGCAACCTTCTCTGATGTGTCTGTAAAACTTACCTTTTGTCCTGAATTTTGATGTCCTGTCCTGAGTTTTTGTCCTGAATTTTGACCCTTTCTCCTGAATTTTTACACTCACCGTCCTGAATTTGCACCCATGCCAGTGGGTCACCCTAGCATCAGCAGAGGAGGGTTTTGTTGCGGTGTCAGCAGGGGTCAGAGGGCAAAGGGACGGCAAGGAAGGGTCAATGGGGTGTTTAAAGGCCAAGGACACTTTAGACAAGGACAAGGCTGGAGAGAAGGGGCTGCTGCTGGCATCCCCTAAAGCACCCAGCTCCGTGCGCCCCTCAGGGCTGGATTGGGATCAAAAGTAGTTCCGAGCGCCCTAAAAAGAAAGTGACCCACATCTGCGGATTGCGCCTTTTCGGACAACGCTGCTTCAGTGTTTTAAACTTTATGAAAAGAAGGTTCTCTAAGAGAGGCGTGTTCTCTTAACTTCACTGAGATTTTTAAAAAAATGCAAAGGTTGTCAGGACTCTTAGTGCACGGATTTGTTTACACTGATAAATAAAAATATAAGCAAGACCACTGCTGCTCATCCGCCCACCGGGCCGCCGCCGGCATCTGAACAAGCCCAGAGCCCAATCGGCCACCACGCGGGCCATAGAAGTGGCCCACGGCTCCAACTCCGATACCGGCCATCGCCCGAGTGCCCGCTCTACCAATCCGACCCTCAGATACTGGCGCCCTGGGCCCGAGCCCAGCTCGCCCATGCCAAGAGGCGGGCCCTGGCGGGGCCGCGGCGGAACAGAGGAGGGGGTGGAGCCACGAGGGAGAAGAGGTGAGACAGAGAGGAGAGAGGGAGAGAGGGGAGGAGAGGAGAGAAAGAAAGGGGGAGAGGACAGGGCTCGGCAGGACAGAGGGGTTGGGGGCCTTCACTGTGCGGCTTGAAGCCACCGCGTAAGCAAGGCGCTATGCCTTGGTCAGGGTGTGTGTAGGTTTCGCCCACACACTGCTGTACGAGGCACTTCCTCGCCTCCCAGTAGTTACTGTGTGTTTGTTGTGGTACCCACCTCCCTCCAGGGGGTAAGTGGCCGCAGGGGTCCACGGTTGGACATTGAGTAGCCCCTGCCAGGGCAGCTGTACCCGCTCATTACTTGGTGACCAAAGTTGGAATTGGAAAACATTTACTCTGGGAACCCCTCCATTGGGGGTCAGGGTGTGGCAGAGGGGAGGGGTGGAGTCACGAGGGGCGGAGCTTGAGAAGCAGGGTCTGACAGTTGACATTTACATAAAAAAAATCCTGCTGCAAAGAAATTAGCAACAAGGAGGTATGTGACAGTAAATCTGCTCTGCATTGGCTATTTCATTGGTCACAGAGGCTGCATTTTTAAATATCTTGCAGGGTTAAGGCACCTGCTGCAGAGATCATCGTGTGTCCAGCAATGTTGAGGGGATTATAATAGCCTTAAGGTAACTCTGGTGGTTAACGCAGCACAGAGAGGCACAAAAGGGAGGACAGAAAAGAGGGGCAGAGAAGGGGGGACAGTAAAGAGAGGCAGAGAAGCGAGGACAGTGAAGAGAGGCAGAGAAGGGGGACAGTGAAGAGAGGCAGAGAAGGGGGGGACAGTGAAGAGAGGCAGAGAAGGGGGGCAGTGAAGAGAGGCAGAGAAGCGAGGACAGTGAAGAGAGGCAGAGAAGGGGACCAGTGAAGAAGGGCAGAGAAGCGAGGACAGTGAAGAGAGGCAGAGAAGGGGGACAGTGAAGAAGGGCAGAGAAGCGAGGGCAGTGAAGAGAAGCAGAGAAGGGGGGATAGTGAAGAGAGGCAGAGAAGGGGGACAGTGAAGAGAGGCAGAGAAGTGAGGACAGTGAAGAGAGGCAGAGAAGGGGGACAGTGAAGAAGGGCAGAGAAGCGAGGGCAGTGAAGAGAAGCAGAGAAGGGGGGACAGTAAAGAGAGGCAGAGAAGCGAGGACAGTGAAGAGAGGCAGAGAAGGGGGGACACTAGTGAAGAGAGGCAGAGAAGGGGGACAGTGAAGAGAGGCAGAGAAGGGGGACAGTGAAGAGAGGCAGAGAAAGGGGGACAGTGAAGAGAGGCAGAGAAGGGGGACAGTGAAGAGAGGCAGAGAAGCGAGGACAGTGAAGAGAGGCAGAGAAGGGGGACAGTGAAGAAGGGCAGAGAAGCGAGGGCAGTGAAGAGAAGCAGAGAAGGGGGGATAGTGAAGAGAGGCAGAGAAAGGGGGACAGTGAAGAGAGGCAGAGAAGGGGGGACAATGAAGAGAGGCAGAGAAGGGGGGACAGTGAAGAGAGGCAGAGAAGGGGGACAGTGAAGAGAGGCAGAGAAGCGAGGACAGTGAAGCGAGGCAGAGAAGGGGGACACTAGTGAAGAGAGGCAGAGAAGGGGGACAGTGAAGAGAGGCAGAGAAGGGGGACAGTGAAGAGAGGCAGAGAAGGGGGGACAGTGGAGAGAGGCAAGGAAGGGGGGACAGTGAAGCAAGGCACAGAAGGGGGGACACTAGTGAAGAGAGGCAGAGAAGGGGGACAGTGAAGAGAGGCAGAGAAGCGAGGACAGTGAAGAGAGGCAGAGAAGCGAGGACAGTGAAGAGAGGCAGAGAAGGGGGACAGTAAAGAAGGGCAGAGAAGCGAGGACAGTGAAGAGAGGCAGAGAAGGGGGACAGTGAAGCGAGGCAGAGAAGGGGGGATATTGAAGAGAGGCAGAGAAGGGGGACAGACACTAGTGAAGAGAGGCAGAGAAGGGGGACACTAGTGAAGAGAGGCAGAGAAGGGGGACAGTGAAGAGAGGCAGAGAAGGGGGACAGTAAAGAAGGGCAGAGAAGCGAGGACAGTGAAGAGAGGCAGAGAAGGGGGCAGTGAAGCGAGGCAGAGAAGGGGGACAGACACTAGTGAAGAGAGGCAGAGAAGGGGGACACTAGTGAAGAGAGGCAGAGAAGGGGGACAGTGAAGAAGGGCAGAGAAGGGGGACACTAGTGAAGAGAGGCAGAGAAGGGGGGCAGTGAAGAGAGGTAGAGAAGCAGGACAGTGAAGAGAGGCAGATAAGGGGGATAGTGAAGAGAGGCAGAGAAGCGACGACAGTGAAGAGAGGCAGAGAAGGGGCAGTGAAGTGAGGTAGAGAAGCGAGGACAGTGAAGAGAGGCAGAGCAGGGGCGACAGTGAAGAGAGGCAGAGAAGGGGGACAGTGAAGAGAGCCCAGACAGAAAGACAGTGAATAGAGGCAGAGAAGGGGGACCGTGAAGAGAGGTAGAGATGCGTGGACAGTGAGAGAGGCAGAGAAGGGGGACAGTGAAGAGAGGAAGAAAAGGGGGTACAGTGAAGAGAGGCGGAAAAGTAGGACAGTGAAGAGAGGCATAGAAGGGGGACACTAGTGAAGAGAGGCGGATAAGGGGGACAGTGAAGAGAGGCAGAGAAGCGAGGACAGTGAAGAGGCAGAGAAGGCGGACAGTAAAGAGAGGCAGAGAAGCGAGGACAGTGAAGAGAGGCTGGGAAGCAAGGACAGTGAAGAGAGGCAGAGAAGGGGGGACAGTGAAGAGAGGCAGAGAAGGGGGACAGTAAAGAAGGGCAGAGAAGCGAGGACAGTGAAGAGAGGCAGAGAAGGGGGCAGTGAAGCGAGGCAGAGAAGGGGGACAGACACTAGTGAAGAGAGGCAGAGAAGGGGGACAGACACTAGTGAAGAGAGGCAGAGAAGGGGGACAGTGAAGAAGGGCAGAGAAGGGCGACACTAGTGAAGAGAGGCAGAGAAGGGGGGCAGTGAAGAGAGGTAGAGAAGCAGGACAGTGAAGAGAGGCAGATAAGGGGGATAGTGAAGAGAGGCAGAGAAGCGACGACAGTGAAGAGAGGCAGAGAAGGGGGCAGTGAAGTGAGGTAGAGAAGCGAGGACAGTGAAGAGAGGCAGAGCAGGGGGGACAGTGAAGAGAGGCAGAGAAGGGGGACAGTGAAGAGAGCCCAGACAGAAGGACAGTGAATAGAGGCAGAGAAGGGGGACAGTGAAGAGAGGTAGAGATGCGTGGACAGTGAGAGAGGCAGAGAAGGGGGACAGTGAAGAGAGGAAGACAAGGGGGTACAGTGAAGAGAGGCGGAAAAGTAGGACAGTGAAGAGAGGCAGAGAAGGGGGACACTAGTGAAGAGAGGCGGATAAGGGGGGACAGTGAAGAGAGGCAGAGAAGCGAGGACAGTGAAGAGGCAGAGAAGGCGGGACAGTAAAGAGAGGCAGAGAAGCGAGGACAGTGAAGAGAGGCTGGGAAGCAAGGACAGTGAAGAGAGGCAGAGAAGGGGGGACAGTGAAGAGAGGCAGAGAAGCGAGGACAGTGAAGAGGCAGAGAAGGCGGGACAGTAAAGAGAGGCAGAGAAGCGAGGACAGTGAAGAGGCAGAGAAGGCGGGACAGTAAAGAGAGGCAGAGAAGCGAGGACAGTGAAGAGAGGCTGGGAAGCGAGGACAGTGAACAGAGGCAGAGAAGCGAGGACAGTGAAGAGGCAGAGAAGGCGGGACAGTAAAGAGAGGCAGAGAAGCGAGGACAGTGAAGAGAGGCAGAGAAGCGAGGACAGTGAAGAGGCAGAGAAGGCGGGACAGTAAAGAGAGGCAGAGAAGCGAGGACAGTGAAGAGAGGCAGAGAAGCGAGGACAGTGAAGAGGCAGAGAAGGCGGGACAGTAAAGAGAGGCAGAGAAGCGAGGACAGTGAAAAGAGGCAGAGAAGGCAGAGCAGTTTAAAGAGAACAGATTGGAGACAAGGTCAGACAAGCATTAGCAACCCCAGCCTTGGCAAAGAGCGCATCAACAGCGCCATGAAGCCCACGGGCGTACGTGCGCTTTAAAAAAAAACCCTAACATAACATAACATAACATTGTTTTATTTTTAAATGTTTTTTACAAACACATGAAATAGGCATTAACCGTTTAGAAAAAAACTGCAGTCTAAAAGAAAAATGCTTAACTGCGCACAAAAAAAAGTAAGTAATAACCCATCACAAAAATAAATGCAAATAAAACATGAAATGAAAGCAGAAATGAAAGCAGATATTGGCACCCCTCATCGGCACTGAAGCGGACCGGTGTTTAGGGCGCTGTGACATCACATTCTAATATAGGTCGATATTTTCATATCCTTCTCATAAATAGATAAGTTTGTCTTGAGTATGGGAACATGAATTCGTTTGTTTGAAGTTTGTTGACTTTAGTTTTTTTTTTGCTGTGTTCATTTCTTTTAATCTTCCAAACCTTTCAATTGTTTATTAGTTATTCTGGTATTTTCTCATCATTTTACCGTCTCTTTTTATGCATTCTTTTCTTCGCTGACAAGTCTTCTGGGTCTTCGAAATGAAGCATGCAGTAAATTGGCCCATGATAAACCTTCCCTCCCTGATGCTGAGGTCTGAACCTGGCGCGCGCCCCAGGGCCGCCTCTCTCTAGGGGACATTTAACTCTAAGCAGGGGCCCCTTCAGAGTCCTGTGATGATCTGAGGTGGCCCTCAGCGCCTTCCAGACTCCCAATCTACCGTCAGTGAGTGTGACCCCATCAGTGCCACAGGAACTGCTTCCGGTTCATTCCAGCCCATGTTTTGCATCAATCCATTCCCACCCGCGGAGCCTCGCGGCCACACACAGTTTGTCGGTAGAAAGGCTTTTCTAAGTGAATCTAGCGGTGTGAAAGGGCCACATGACCTCTCTGCAGCGGGAACCCTTCGCTTGAACATTTGTAATCAATCTTTCATTATTGTTCGCTCGCACTCAACGGCTCCTGTAAAGACCCACCCACAAATAAAGCTAAGGGTGAAAGGATCGCTTCCGGCCCTGGCCCGGCGGGGCCCCCTGCAGGGTCTTGTGGATTCTTCTGGAGTATTCGAGCTTCCTACAATGCAGGCGCAGCCGCTTTCATTTTCGATAACACTTCTCTTTTTATTCAGTTAGTTTCTTATTGAAGGCACCCACCATGATCTCTCTTCCTGTTTCCTCTTTGGCTCGTGCTGTAACTCTAAATATTGTGGGAAACATCCATTACATGCAGTCATTACAAGGGCCTACCTTTACAACACAACTGCCTTTACAATGCATTATAAGGTAAGTAATGGAGATTTGTTTAGTGTTAGGGTTTTGGAGTACATGAGAATAGTAATTTTTACCCCTACGCTATCCAACGCTTGTTGCACTATCTGGAGTGGGAATAGTAATTTTTACCCCTACGCTATCCAACGCTTTCCCTACTGTTTCATCCTCTGGAGTGGGAATAGTAATTTTTACCCCTACGCTATCCAACGCTTTCCCTACTGTTGCACTCTCTGGAGTGGGAATAGTAATTTTTACCCCTACGCTATCCAACGCTTTCCCTACTGTTTCACCCTCTGCAGTGGGAATAGTAATTTTTACCCCTACGCTATCCAACGCTTGTTGCACGCTCTGGAGTGGGAATAGTAATTTTTACCCCTACGCTATCCAACGCTTGTTGCACTATCTGGAGGGGGAATAGTAATTTTTACCCCTACGCTATCCAACGCTTTCCCTACTGTTTCACCCTCTGGAGTGGGAATAGTAATTTTTACCCCTACGCTATCCAACGCTTTCCCTACTGTTGCACTCTCTGGAGTGGGAATAGTAATTTTTACCCCTACGCTATCCAACGCTTGTTGCCCTATCTGGAGTGGGAATAGTAATTTTTACCCCTACGCTATCCAACGCTTTCCCTACTGTTTCACCCTCTGGAGTGGGAATAGTAATTTTTACCCCTACGCTATCCAACGCTTTCCCTACTGTTGCACTCTCTGGAGTGGGAATAGTAATTTTTACCCCTACGCTATCCAACGCTTTCCCTACTGTTTCACCCTCTGGAGTGGGAATAGTAATTTTTACCCCTACGCTATCCAACGCTTGTTGCACTATCTGGAGGGGGAATAGTAATTTTTACCCCTACGCTATCCAACGCTTTCCCTACTGTTTCACCCTCTGGAGTGGGAATAGTAATTTTTACCCCTACGCTATCCAACGCTTTCCCTACTGTTGCACTCTCTGGAGTGGGAATAGTAATTTTTACCCCTACGCTGTCCAACGCTTTCCCTACTGTTTCACCCTCTGGAGTGGGAATAGTAATTTTTACCCCTACGCTATCCAACGCTTGTTGCACGCTCTGGAGTGGGAATAGTAATTTTTACCCCTACGCTATCCAACGCTTGTTGCACAATCTGGAGTGGGAATAGTAATTTTTACCCCTACACTATCCAACGCTTGTTGCACTCTCTGGAGTGGGAATAGTAATTTTTACCCCTACACTATCCAACGCTTTCCCTACTGTTGCACCCTCTGGAGTGGGAATAGTAATTTTTACCCCTACGCTATCCAACGCTTGTTGCACTCTCTGGAGTGGGAATAGTAATTTTTACCCCTACGCTATCCAACGCTTGTTGCACGCTCTGGAGTGGGAATAGTAATTTTTACCCCTACGCTATCCAACGCTTGTTGCACTATCTGGAGTGGGAATAGTAATTTTTACCCCTACGCTATCCAACGCTTTCCCTACTGTTTCACCCTCTGGAGTGGGAATAGTAATTTTTACCCCTACGCTATCCAACGCTTGTTGCACGCTCTGGAGTGGGAATAGTAATTTTTACCCCTACGCTATCCAACGCTTTCCCTACTGTTTCACCCTCTGGAGTGGGAATAGTAATTTTTACCCCTACGCTATCCAACGCTTGTTGCACGCTCTGGAGTGGGAATAGTAATTTTTACCCCTACGCTATCCAACGCTTGTTGCACTATCTGGAGTGGGAATAGTAATTTTTACCCCTACGCTATCCAACGCTTTCCCTACTGTTTCACCCTCTGGAGTGGGAATAGTAATTTTTACCCCTACGCTATCCAACGCTTTCCCTACTGTTGCACTCTCTGGAGTGGGAATAGTAATTTTTACCCCTACGCTATCCAACGCTTTCCCTACTGTTTCACCCTCTGGAGTGGGAATAGTAATTTTTACCCCTACGCTATCCAACGCTTGTTGCACGCTCTGGAGTGGGAATAGTAATTTTTACCCCTACGCTATCCAACGCTTGTTGCACTATCTGGAGTGGGAATAGTAATTTTTACCCCTACACTATCCAACGCTTGTTGCACTCTCTGGAGTGGGAATAGTAATTTTTACCCCTACACTATCCAACGCTTTCCCTACTGTTGCACCCTCTGAAGTGGGAATAGTAATTTTTACCCCTACGCTATCCAACGCTTGTTGCACTCTCTGGAATGGGAATAGTAATTTTTACCCCTACGCTATCCAACGCTTGTTGCACGCTCTGGAGTGGGAATAGTAATTTTTACCCCTACACTATCCAACGCTTGTTGCACTATCTGGAGTGGGAATAGTAATTTTTACCCCTACGCTATCCAACGCTTTCCCTACTGTTTCACCCTCTGGAGTGGGAATAGTAATTTTTACCCCTATGCTATCCAACGCTTGTTGCACGCTCTGGAGTGGGAATAGTAATTTTTAGCCCTACGCTATCCAACGCTTGTTGCACTATCTGGAGTGGGAATAGTAATTTTTACCCCTACGCTATCCAACGCTTTCCCTACTGTTTCACCCTCTGGAGTGGGAATAGTAATTTTTACCCCTACGCTATCCAACGCTTGTTGCACGCTCTGGAGTGGGAATAGTAATTTTTACCCCTACGCTATCCAACGCTTGTTGCACTATCTGGAGTGGGAATAGTAATTTTTACCCCTACGCTATCCAACGCTTTCCCTACTGTTTCACCCTCTGGAGTGGGAATAGTAATTTTTACCCCTACGCTATCCAACGCTTTCCCTACTGTTGCACTCTCTGGACTGGGAATAGTAATTTTTACCCCTACGCTATCCAACGCTTTCCCTACTGTTTCACCCTCTGGAGTGGGAATAGTAATTTTTACCCCTACGCTATCCAACGCTTGTTGCACGCTCTGGAGTGGGAATAGTAATTTTTACCCCTACGCTATCCAACGCTTGTTGCACTATCTGGAGTGGGAATAGTAATTTTTACCCCTACACTATCCAACGCTTGTTGCACTCTCTGGAGTGGGAATAGTAATTTTTACCCCTACACTATCCAACGCTTTCCCTACTGTTGCACCCTCTGGAGTGGGAATAGTAATTTTTACCCCTACGCTATCCAACGCTTGTTGCACTCTCTGGAGTGGGAATAGTAATTTTTACCCCTACGCTATCCAACGCTTTCCCTACTGTTGCACTCAGTGGAGTGGGAATAGTAATTTTTACCCCTACACTATCCAACGCTTTCCCTACTGTTGCACCCTCTGGAGTGGGAATAGTAATTTTTACCCCTACGCTATCCAACGCTTGTTGCACTCTCTGGAGTGGGAATAGTAATTTTTACCCCTACGCTATCCAACGCTTGTTGCACTATCTGGAGTGGGAATAGTAATTTTTACCCCTACGCTATCCAACGCTTTCCCTACTGTTTCACCCTCTGGAGTGGGAATAGTAATTTTTACCCCTACGCTATCCAACGCTTTCCCTACTGTTGCACTCTCTGGAGTGGGAATAGTAATTTTTACCCCTACGCTATCCAACGCTTTCCCTACTGTTTCACCCTCTGGAGTGGGAATAGTAATTTTTACCCCTACGCTATCCAACGCTTGTTGCACTATCTGGAGGGGGAATAGTAATTTTTACCCCTACGCTATCCAACGCTTTCCCTACTGTTTCACCCTCTGGAGTGGGAATAGTAATTTTTACCCCTACGCTATCCAACGCTTTCCCTACTGTTGCACTCTCTGGAGTGGGAATAGTAATTTTTACCCCTACGCTGTCCAACGCTTTCCCTACTGTTTCACCCTCTGGAGTGGGAATAGTAATTTTTACCCCTACGCTATCCAACGCTTGTTGCACGCTCTGGAGTGGGAATAGTAATTTTTACCCCTACGCTATCCAACGCTTGTTGCACTATCTGGAGTGGGAATAGTAATTTTTACCCCTACACTATCCAACGCTTGTTGCACTCTCTGGAGTGGGAATAGTAATTTTTACCCCTACACTATCCAACGCTTTCCCTACTGTTGCACCCTCTGGAGTGGGAATAGTAATTTTTACCCCTACGCTATCCAACGCTTGTTGCACTCTCTGGAGTGGGAATAGTAATTTTTACCCCTACGCTATCCAACGCTTGTTGCACGCTCTGGAGTGGGAATAGTAATTTTTACCCCTACGCTATCCAACGCTTGTTGCACTATCTGGAGTGGGAATAGTAATTTTTACCCCTACGCTATCCAACGCTTTCCCTACTGTTTCACCCTCTGGAGTGGGAATAGTAATTTTTACCCCTACGCTATCCAACGCTTGTTGCACGCTCTGGAGTGGGAATAGTAATTTTTACCCCTACGCTATCCAACGCTTGTTGCACTATCTGGAGTGGGAATAGTAATTTTTACCCCTACGCTATCCAACGCTTTCCCTACTGTTTCACCCTCTGGAGTGGGAATAGTAATTTTTACCCCTACGCTATCCAACGCTTGTTGCACGCTCTGGAGTGGGAATAGTAATTTTTACCCCTACGCTATCCAACGCTTGTTGCACTATCTGGAGTGGGAATAGTAATTTTTACCCCTACGCTATCCAACGCTTTCCCTACTGTTTCACCCTCTGGAGTGGGAATAGTAATTTTTACCCCTACGCTATCCAACGCTTTCCCTACTGTTGCACTCTCTGGAGTGGGAATAGTAATTTTTACCCCTACGCTATCCAACGCTTTCCCTACTGTTTCACCCTCTGGAGTGGGAATAGTAATTTTTACCCCTACGCTATCCAACGCTTGTTGCACGCTCTGGAGTGGGAATAGTAATTTTTACCCCTACGCTATCCAACGCTTGTTGCACTATCTGGAGTGGGAATAGTAATTTTTACCCCTACACTATCCAACGCTTGTTGCACTCTCTGGAGTGGGAATAGTAATTTTTACCCCTACACTATCCAACGCTTTCCCTACTGTTGCACCCTCTGAAGTGGGAATAGTAATTTTTACCCCTACGCTATCCAACGCTTGTTGCACTCTCTGGAGTGGGAATAGTAATTTTTACCCCTACGCTATCCAACGCTTGTTGCACGCTCTGGAGTGGGAATAGTAATTTTTACCCCTACGCTATCCAACGCTTGTTGCACTTTCTGGAGTGGGAATAGTAATTTTTACCCCTACGCTATCCAACGCTTTCCCTACTGTTTCACCCTCTGGAGTGGGAATAGTAATTTTTACCCCTATGCTATCCAACGCTTGTTGCACGCTCTGGAGTGGGAATAGTAATTTTTAGCCCTACGCTATCCAACGCTTGTTGCACTATCTGGAGTGGGAATAGTAATTTTTACCCCTACGCTATCCAACGCTTTCCCTACTGTTTCACCCTCTGGAGTGGGAATAGTAATTTTTACCCCTACGCTATCCAACGCTTGTTGCACGCTCTGGAGTGGGAATAGTAATTTTTACCCCTACGCTATCCAATGCTTGTTGCACTATCTGGAGTGGGAATAGTAATTTTTACCCCTACGCTATCCAACGCTTTCCCTACTGTTTCACCCTCTGGAGTGGGAATAGTAATTTTTACCCCTACGCTATCCAACGCTTTCCCTACTGTTGCACTCTCTGGACTGGGAATAGTAATTTTTACCCCTACGCTATCCAACGCTTTCCCTACTGTTTCACCCTCTGGAGTGGGAATAGTAATTTTTACCCCTACGCTATCCAACGCTTGTTGCACGCTCTGGAGTGGGAATAGTAATTTTTACCCCTACGCTATCCAACGCTTGTTGCACTATCTGGAGTGGGAATAGTAATTTTTACCCCTACACTATCCAACGCTTGTTGCACTCTCTGGAGTGGGAATAGTAATTTTTACCCCTACACTATCCAACGCTTTCCCTACTGTTGCACCCTCTGGAGTGGGAATAGTAATTTTTACCCCTACGCTATCCAACGCTTGTTGCACTCTCTGGAGTGGGAATAGTAATTTTTACCCCTACGCTATCCAACGCTTTCCCTACTGTTGCACTCAGTGGAGTGGGAATAGTAATTTTTACCCCTACACTATCCAACGCTTTCCCTACTGTTGCACCCTCTGGAGTGGGAATAGTAATTTTTACCCCTACGCTATCCAACGCTTGTTGCACTCTCTGGAGTGGGAATAGTAATTTTTACCCCTACGCTATCCAACGCTTTCCCTACTGTTGCACTCAGTGGAGTGGGAATAGTAATTTTTACCCCTACACTATCCAACGCTTTCCCTACTGTTGCACCCTCTGGAGTGGGAATAGTAATTTTTACCCCTACACTATCCAACGCTATCCCTACTGTTGCACCCTCTGGAGTGGGAATAGTAATTTTTACCCCTACTCTATCCAACGCTTGTTGCACTCTCTGGAGTGGGAATAGTAACTTTTTACCCCTACTCTATCCAACGCTTGTTGCACTCTCTGGAGTGGGAATAGTAATTTTTACCCCTACTCTATCCAACGCTTGTTGCACTCTCTGGAGTGGGAATAGTAATTTTTACCCCTACACTATCCAACGCTTGTTGCACTCTCTGGAGTGGGAATAGTAATTTTTACCCCTACGCTATCCAACGCTTGTTGCACTCTCTGGAGTGGGAATAGTAATTTTTACCCCTACGCTATCCAACGCTTGTTGCACTATCTGGAGTGGGAATAGTAATTTTTACCCCTACGCTATCCAACGCTTTCCCTACTGTTTCACCCTCTGGAGTGGGAATAGTAATTTTTACCCCTACGCTATCCAACGCTTGTTGCACGCTCTGGAGTGGGAATAGTAATTTTTACCCCTACGCTATCCAACGCTTGTTGCACTATCTGGAGTGGGAATAGTAATTTTTACCCCTACGCTATCCAACGCTTTCCCTACTGTTTCACCCTCTGGAGTGGGAATAGTAATTTTTACCCCTACGCTATCCAACGCTTGTTGCACGCTCTGGAGTGGGAATAGTAATTTTTACCCCTACGCTATCCAACGCTTGTTGCACTATCTGGAGTGGGAATAGTAATTTTTACCCCTACGCTATCCAACGCTTTCCCTACTGTTTCACCCTCTGGAGTGGGAATAGTAATTTTTACCCCTACGCTATCCAACGCTTTCCCTACTGTTGCACTCTCTGGAGTGGGAATAGTAATTTTTACCCCTACGCTATCCAACGCTTTCCCTACTGTTTCACCCTCTGGAGTGGGAATAGTAATTTTTACCCCTACGCTATCCAACGCTTGTTGCACGCTCTGGAGTGGGAATAGTAATTTTCACCCCTACGCTATCCAACGCTTGTTGCACTATCTGGAGTGGGAATAGTAATTTTTACCCCTACACTATCCAACGCTTGTTGCACTCTCTGGAGTGGGAATAGTAATTTTTACCCCTACACTATCCAACGCTTTCCCTACTGTTGCACCCTCTGAAGTGGGAATAGTAATTTTTACCCCTACGCTATCCAACGCTTGTTGCACTCTCTGGAGTGGGAATAGTAATTTTTACCCCTACGCTATCCAACGCTTGTTGCACGCTCTGGAGTGGGAATAGTAATTTTTACCCCTACGCTATCCAACGCTTGTTGCACTATCTGGAGTGGGAATAGTAATTTTTACCCCTACGCTATCCAACGCTTTCCCTACTGTTTCACCCTCTGGAGTGGGAATAGTAATTTTTACCCCTATGCTATCCAACGCTTGTTGCACGCTCTGGAGTGGGAATAGTAATTTTTAGCCCTACGCTATCCAACGCTTGTTGCACTATCTGGAGTGGGAATAGTAATTTTTACCCCTACGCTATCCAACGCTTTCCCTACTGTTTCACCCTCTGGAGTGGGAATAGTAATTTTTACCCCTACGCTATCCAACGCTTGTTGCACGCTCTGGAGTGGGAATAGTAATTTTTACCCCTACGCTATCCAACGCTTGTTGCACTATCTGGAGTGGGAATAGTAATTTTTACCCCTACGCTATCCAACGCTTTCCCTACTGTTTCACCCTCTGGAGTGGGAATAGTAATTTTTACCCCTACGCTATCCAACGCTTTCCCTACTGTTGCACTCTCTGGACTGGGAATAGTAATTTTTACCCCTACGCTATCCAACGCTTTCCCTACTGTTTCACCCTCTGGAGTGGGAATAGTAATTTTTACCCCTACGCTATCCAACGCTTGTTGCACGCTCTGGAGTGGGAATAGTAATTTTTACCCCTACGCTATCCAACGCTTGTTGCACTATCTGGAGTGGGAATAGTAATTTTTACCCCTACACTATCCAACGCTTGTTGCACTCTCTGGAGTGGGAATAGTAATTTTTACCCCTACACTATCCAACGCTTTCCCTACTGTTGCACCCTCTGGAGTGGGAATAGTAATTTTTACCCCTACGCTATCCAACGCTTGTTGCACTCTCTGGAGTGGGAATAGTAATTTTTACCCCTACGCTATCCAACGCTTTCCCTACTGTTGCACTCAGTGGAGTGGGAATAGTAATTTTTACCCCTACACTATCCAACGCTTTCCCTACTGTTGCACCCTCTGGAGTGGGAATAGTAATTTTTACCCCTACGCTATCCAACGCTTGTTGCACTCTCTGGAGTGGGAATAGTAATTTTTACCCCTACGCTATCCAACGCTTGTTGCACTATCTGGAGTGGGAATAGTAATTTTTACCCCTACGCTATCCAACGCTTTCCCTACTGTTTCACCCTCTGGAGTGGGAATAGTAATTTTTACCCCTACGCTATCCAACGCTTTCCCTACTGTTGCACTCTCTGGAGTGGGAATAGTAATTTTTACCCCTACGCTATCCAACGCTTTCCCTACTGTTTCACCCTCTGGAGTGGGAATAGTAATTTTTACCCCTACGCTATCCAACGCTTGTTGCACTATCTGGAGGGGGAATAGTAATTTTTACCCCTACGCTATCCAACGCTTTCCCTACTGTTTCACCCTCTGGAGTGGGAATAGTAATTTTTACCCCTACGCTATCCAACGCTTTCCCTACTGTTGCACTCTCTGGAGTGGGAATAGTAATTTTTACCCCTACGCTGTCCAACGCTTTCCCTACTGTTTCACCCTCTGGAGTGGGAATAGTAATTTTTACCCCTACGCTATCCAACGCTTGTTGCACGCTCTGGAGTGGGAATAGTAATTTTTACCCCTACGCTATCCAACGCTTGTTGCACTATCTGGAGTGGGAATAGTAATTTTTACCCCTACACTATCCAACGCTTGTTGCACTCTCTGGAGTGGGAATAGTAATTTTTACCCCTACACTATCCAACGCTTTCCCTACTGTTGCACCCTCTGGAGTGGGAATAGTAATTTTTACCCCTACGCTATCCAACGCTTGTTGCACTCTCTGGAGTGGGAATAGTAATTTTTACCCCTACGCTATCCAACGCTTGTTGCACGCTCTGGAGTGGGAATAGTAATTTTTACCCCTACGCTATCCAACGCTTGTTGCACTATCTGGAGTGGGAATAGTAATTTTTACCCCTACGCTATCCAACGCTTTCCCTACTGTTTCACCCTCTGGAGTGGGAATAGTAATTTTTACCCCTACGCTATCCAACGCTTGTTGCACGCTCTGGAGTGGGAATAGTAATTTTTACCCCTACGCTATCCAACGCTTGTTGCACTATCTGGAGTGGGAATAGTAATTTTTACCCCTACGCTATCCAACGCTTTCCCTACTGTTTCACCCTCTGGAGTGGGAATAGTAATTTTTACCCCTACGCTATCCAACGCTTGTTGCACGCTCTGGAGTGGGAATAGTAATTTTTACCCCTACGCTATCCAACGCTTGTTGCACTATCTGGAGTGGGAATAGTAATTTTTACCCCTACGCTATCCAACGCTTTCCCTACTGTTTCACCCTCTGGAGTGGGAATAGTAATTTTTACCCCTACGCTATCCAACGCTTTCCCTACTGTTGCACTCTCTGGAGTGGGAATAGTAATTTTTACCCCTACGCTATCCAACGCTTTCCCTACTGTTTCACCCTCTGGAGTGGGAATAGTAATTTTTACCCCTACGCTATCCAACGCTTGTTGCACTATCTGGAGTGGGAATAGTAATTTTTACCCCTACGCTATCCAACGCTTGTTGCACTATCTGGAGTGGGAATAGTAATTTTTACCCCTACACTATCCAACGCTTGTTGCACTCTCTGGAGTGGGAATAGTAATTTTTACCCCTACACTATCCAACGCTTTCCCTACTGTTGCACCCTCTGAAGTGGGAATAGTAATTTTTACCCCTACGCTATCCAACGCTTGTTGCACTCTCTGGAGTGGGAATAGTAATTTTTACCCCTACGCTATCCAACGCTTGTTGCACGCTCTGGAGTGGGAATAGTAATTTTTACCCCTACGCTATCCAACGCTTGTTGCACTATCTGGAGTGGGAATAGTAATTTTTACCCCTACGCTATCCAACGCTTTCCCTACTGTTTCACCCTCTGGAGTGGGAATAGTAATTTTTACCCCTATGCTATCCAACGCTTGTTGCACGCTCTGGAGTGGGAATAGTAATTTTTAGCCCTACGCTATCCAACGCTTGTTGCACTATCTGGAGTGGGAATAGTAATTTTTACCCCTACGCTATCCAACGCTTTCCCTACTGTTTCACCCTCTGGAGTGGGAATAGTAATTTTTACCCCTACGCTATCCAACGCTTGTTGCACGCTCTGGAGTGGGAATAGTAATTTTTACCCCTACGCTATCCAACGCTTGTTGCACTATCTGGAGTGGGAATAGTAAGTTTTACCCCTACGCTATCCAACGCTTTCCCTACTGTTTCACCCTCTGGAGTGGGAATAGTAATTTTTACCCCTACGCTATCCAACGCTTTCCCTACTGTTGCACTCTCTGGACTGGGAATAGTAATTTTTACCCCTACGCTATCCAACGCTTTCCCTACTGTTTCACCCTCTGGAGTGGGAATAGTAATTTTTACCCCTACGCTATCCAACGCTTGTTGCACGCTCTGGAGTGGGAATAGTAATTTTTACCCCTACGCTATCCAACGCTTGTTGCACTATCTGGAGTGGGAATAGTAATTTTTACCCCTACACTATCCAACGCTTGTTGCACTCTCTGGAGTGGGAATAGTAATTTTTACCCCTACACTATCCAACGCTTTCCCTACTGTTGCACCCTCTGGAGTGGGAATAGTAATTTTTACCCCTACGCTATCCAACGCTTGTTGCACTCTCTGGAGTGGGAATAGTAATTTTTACCCCTACGCTATCCAACGCTTTCCCTACTGTTGCACTCAGTGGAGTGGGAATAGTAATTTTTACCCCTACACTATCCAACGCTCTCCCTACTGTTGCACCCTCTGGAGTGGGAATAGTAATTTTTACCCCTACGCTATCCAACGCTTGTTGCACTCTCTGGAGTGGGAATAGTAATTTTTACCCCTACGCTATCCAACGCTTTCCCTACTGTTGCACTCAGTGGAGTGGGAATAGTAATTTTTACCCCTACACTATCCAACGCTTTCCCTACTGTTGCACCCTCTGGAGTGGGAATAGTAATTTTTACCCCTACACTATCCAACGCTATCCCTACTGTTGCACCCTCTGGAGTGGGAATAGTAATTTTTACCCCTACTCTATCCAACGCTTGTTGCACTCTCTGGAGTGGGAATAGTAATTTTTACCCCTACTCTATCCAACGCTTGTTGCACTCTCTGGAGTGGGAATAGTAATTTTTACCCCTACTCTATCCAACGCTTGTTGCACTCTCTGGAGTGGGAATAGTAATTTTTACCCCTACACTATCCAACGCTTGTTGCACTCTCTGGAGTGGGAATAGTAATTTTTACCCCTACGCTATCCAACGCTTGTTGCACTCTCTGGAGTGGGAATAGTAATTTTTACCCCTACGCTATCCAACGCTTTGCCTACTGTTGCACTCAGTGGAGTGGGAATAGTAATTTTTACCCCTACACTATCCAACGCTTTCCCTACTGTTGCACTCTCTGGATTGGGAATAGTAATTTTTACCTCGCCACTATCCAACACTTACCCTACTGTTGCCCTAAAACTGTTATGCGTTGTAATGGTATGCATTGTAAAATCATGCAATGTAATGGTAGTTGCGATGTAAAGTGTGTTGTAAAAGCATGCGTTGTAATTGTAAATATGTTTTTGTGTTTGTTTCTTTGTATGACTTGTAAAAGTCGAATAAAGATATTCTGACTGACTGGCATGCATTATAATGTCATATATTCACATATTGTTGTCAATTAGCTGGACCATTTTTGGATTATATCATTCTCTTATCATGCCTCTTATTGTGTAGGTCCCAAGTCAAACCCAGACACACAACCCTGCGGTCGGTCATCTGCTCACCAAAGTTCCAATGCCAACCCCAGACACACCTCTGGGGACCCCAGATCACTGAAGGTACTAAACCAACTACAAACACACAACCCTAGGGATTGCAGGTCACAAAAGTTTCCAAAACAACTCCAGACACAACCCTGGGGACCCCGCTCACCAAAGGTCCCAAGTCAACCACAGACACACAACCCTTAGAACCATGGCTCACTGAAGGTCACAAGCCAACCCCGGACACAGAGCCTCAGGGGCCCTAACTCACAGAAGGTAAGAAGCCGATCCAAGACACAGAGCTCCAAGGGCCCTGGCTCACCAAACATCCTAAGCCAACCCCAGAAACACAACCCTTGTGGACTCCGGCTCACTGAAGGACCCAAGCCAACCCCAGACACACAACCCTGGGCACCCTGACTCACTGAAGGACCCAAGCCAACCCCAGACACACAACCCTGGGGACCCTGACTCACTGAAGGACCCAAGCCAACCCCAGACACACAACCCTGGGGACCCTGACTCACTGAAGTACCCAAGCCAACCCCAGACACAGAACCCTGGGGACCCCGGCTCACCAAATGCCCCACAGTAACCCCAGACACACAACCATGGGGGCCCCGGCTTACCGGAGGTCCACAGTAACCCAAGACACACAACCCTGGGGACCCCGGCTCACCAGAGGTCCCACAGTAACCCCAGACACACAACCCTAGTGGCCCGGCTCACCGGAGGTCCCACAGTAACCCCAGACACACAAACCTGGGAACCCCAGCTCACCGGAGGTCCCACAGTAACCCTAGACACACAACTCTGGGGACCCCGGCTCACTTAAGGTCCCACTAACCCCAGACACACAACCGTGGGGACCCTGGCTCACCAAAGGTCCTAAGCCAACCACAGACACACAACCCTGGGGATCCCGGCTCACTGAAGGTCCCACAGTAACCCCAGACACACAACCCTGGGGGCCCGGTTCACCGAAGGTCCCACAGTAACCCCAGACACACAACCCTGGGGGCCCCGGGTCACCGTAGGACCCACAGTAACCCCAGACACACAACCCTGGAGGCCCCGGCTCACCGGTGGTCCCACAGTAACCCCGGATACACAAACCTGGGGCCCCCAGCTCACCGGAGGTCCCACAGTAACCCCAGACACACAGCCCTGGGGACCCTGGCTCACCAGAGGTCCCACAGTAACCCCAGACACACAACTCAGGGGACCCCGGCTCACTTAAGGTCTCACTAACCCCAGACTCACAACTGTGGGGACCCTGGCTCACCGACGGTCCTAAGCCAACCACAGACACACAACCCTGGGGACCCCGGCTCACCGAAGGTCCCACAGTAACCCCAGACACACAACCCTGGGGCTCCGGCTCACCGGAGGTCCCACAGTAACCCCAGACACACAACCCTGGGGACCCCGGCTCACCGGAGGTCCCACAGTAACCCCAGACACACAACCCCGGGGCCCTCAACTCACCGAAGGTCCCACAGTAACCCCAGACACACAACCCTGGTCCCCCGGCTCACCGAAGGTCCCACAGTAACCCCAGACACACAACCCTGGGGCCCCCGGCTCACCGAAGGTCCCACAGTAACCCCAGACACACAACCCTGGGTACCCCAGCTCACCAAAGGTTCCACATTAACCCCAGACACACAACTCTGGGGCCCCGGCTCACGGAAGGTCCCACAGTATCCCCAGACACAAAGCCCTGGGGCCCCCAGCTCACCGAAGGTCCCACAGTAACCCCAGACACACAAGCCTGGGGCCCCGGCTCACCGAAGGTCCCACAGTAACCCCAGACACAACGCCCTGGGGCCCCCAGCTCACCGACGGTCCCACAGTAACCCCAGACACACAACCCTGGGGCCCCCGGCTCACCGGAGGTCCCACAGTAACCCCAGACACACAACCCTTGGGCCCCCGCCTCTTAGAAGGTCCCACAGTAACCCCAGACACACAACCCTGAGGCCCCCGGCTCACTGGAGGTCCCACAGTAACCCCAGAGACACAACCCTAAGGACCCCGGCACACCGGAGGTCCCACAGTAACCTCAGACACACAACCCCGGGGCCCCGGCTCACCGAAGGTCCCACAGTAACCCCAGACACACAACTCTGGGGCCCCCGGCTCACCGAAGGTCCCACAGTAACCCCAGACACACAACCCTTGGGCCCCCGGCTCACCGAAGGTCCCACAGTAACCCCAGACACACAACCCTGGGGCCCCCTGCTCACCGGATGTCCTAAGCCAACAAAAGACACACAACCCTTGGGCCCCCAGCTCACGGAAGGTCCCACAGTAACCCCAGACACACAACCCTGGGGCCCCCGGCTCACCAAAGGTCCCACAGTAACCCCAGACACACAACCTTGGGTACCCCTCAGCTCACCGAAGGTTCCACATTAACCCCAGACACACAACCCTGGGGCCGCAGTTCACCGAAGGTCCCACAGTAACCCCAGACACAAAGCCCTGGGGCCCCTAGCTCACCGAAGGTCCCACAGTAACCCCAGACACATAACTCTGGGGCCCCGGCTCACCGAAGGTCCCACAGTAACCCCAGACACAAAGCCCTGGGGCCCCCAGCTCACCGAAGGTCCCACAGTAACCCCAGACACACAACCCTGGGGCCCCCGGCTCACCGGAGGTCCCACAGTAACCCCAGACACACAACCCTTGGGCCCCCGCCTCATAGAAGGTCCCACAGTAACCCCAGACACACAACCCTGGGGCCCCCGGCTCACCGGAGGTCCCACAGTAACCCCAGACACACAACCCTGGGGCCCCCGGCTCACTGGAGGTCCCACAGTAACCCCAGAGACACAACCCTGGGGACTCCGGCTCACCGGAGGTCCCACAGTAACCCCAGACACACAACCCTGAGGCCCCCGGCTCACTGGAGGTCCCACAGTAACCCCAGAGACACAACCCTAAGGACCCCGGCACACCGGAGGTCCCACAGTAACCTCAGACACACAACCCCGGGGCCCCGGCTCACCGAAGGTCCCACAGTAACCCCAGACACACAACTCTGGGGCCCCCGGCTCACCGAAGGTCCCACAGTAACCCCAGACACACAACCCTTGGGCCCCCGGCTCACCGAAGGTCCCACAGTAACCCCAGACACACAACCCTGGGGCCCCCGTCTCACCAAAGGTCCCACAGTAACCCCAGACACACAACCCTGGGGCCCCGGCTCACCTAAGGTCCCACATTAACCCCAGACACACAACCCTGGGGCCCCCGGCTCACCGAAGGTCCCACAGTAACCCCAGACACACAACCCTGGGGGCCCCGGCTCACCGAAGGTCCCACATTAACCCCAGACACACAACCCTGGGGCCCCGGGTCACCGAAGTTCCCCTAGTAACCCCAGACACAGAACCCTAGGGCCCCCGTCTCACCAAAGGTCCCACAGTATCCCCAGACACACAACCCTGGGGCCCCCGGCTCACTGAAGGTCCCACATTAACCCCAGACACACAACCCTGGGGCCCCCCGCTCACCGAAGGTCCCACAGTAAACCCAGACACACAACCCTGGGGGCCCCGGCTCACCGAAGGTCCCACAGTAACCCCAGACACACAACCCTGGGGCCCCCGGCTCACCGAACGTCCCACAGTAACCCCAAACATACAACCATGGGGCCCCCGGCTCACCGAAGGTCCCACAGTAACCCCGGACACACAGCCCTGGGGCCCATGGCTCACCGAAGGTCCCACAGTAACCCCAGACAAACAACCCTGGGAACCCCAGCTCACCGAAGGTCCCACAGTAACCCCAGACACACAACCCTGGGGATCCCAGCTCACCGAAGGTCCCACAGTAACCCCAGACACACAATCCTGGGGCCCCCGGCTCACCAGAGGACCCACAGTAACCCCAGACACACAACCCTGGGGCCCCCGGCTCACCGGAGGTCCCATAGTAAACCCAGACACACAACCCTGGGGACCCCAGCTCACCGAAGGTCCCACAGTAACCCCAGACACACAACCCTGGGGATCCCAGCTCACCGAAGGTCCCACAGTAACCCCAGACACACAACCCTGGGGCCCCTGGCTCACCGAAGGTCCCACAGTAACCCCAGACACACAACCCTGGGGACCCCAGCTCACCGAAGGTCCCACAGTAACCCCAGACACACAACCCTGGAAACCCCACCTCACCAGAGGACCCACAGTAACCCCGGACACACAACCCTGGGGCCCCCAGCTCACCAAAGGTCCCACAGTAACCCCAGACACACAACCCTGGGAACCCCAGCTCACCGAAGGTCCCACAGTAACCCCAGACACACAACCCTGGCCCCCCCCGGCTCACTGGAGGTCCCACAGTAAACCCAGACACACAACCCTGGGGACCCCAGCTCACCGAAGGTCCCACAGTAACCCCAGACACACAACCCTGGGAACCCCAGCTCACGAAGGTCCCACAGTAACCCCAGACACACAACCCTGTGGCTCCCGGCTCACTGGAGGTCACACAGTAAACCCAGACACACAATCCTGGGGACCCCAGCTCACCGAAGGTGCCACAGTAACCCCAGACACACAACCCTGGGAACCCCAGCTCACCGAAGGTCCCACAGTAACCCCAGACACACAACCCTGGGGCCCCCGGCTCACCTGAGGACCCACAGTAACCCCGGACACACAACCCTGGGGCCCCCGGCTCACCGGAGGTCCCACAGTAATCCAGACACACAACCATGGGGCCCCCGGCTCACCGAAGGTCCCACAGTAACCCCAGACACACAACCCTGGGGCCCCTGGCTCACCGAAGGTCCCACATTAACCCCAGACACACAACCCTGGGGCCCCCGGCTCACCAAAGGTCCCACAGTAACCCCAGACACACAACCCTGGGGCCCCTATCTCACCAAAGGTCCCACATTAACCCCAGACACACAACCCTGGGGCCCCCGGCTCACCAGAGGACCCACAGTAACCCCAGACACACAACCCTGGGGCCCCCGGCTCACCGAAGGTCCCACAGTAACCCCAGACACACAACCCTGGGAACCCCAGCTCACCGAAGGTCCCACAGTAACCCCGGACACACAGCCCTGGGGCCCCTGGCTCACCGAAGTTCCCACAGTAACCCCAGACAAACAACCCTGGGAACCCTAGCTCACCGAAGGTCCCACAATAACCCCAGACACACAACCCTGGGGCCCCCGGCTCACCAGAGGACCCACAGTAACCCCAGACACACAACCCTGGGGCCCCCGGCTCACCGGAGGTCCCATAGTAAACCCAGACACCCAACCCTGGGGACCCCAGCTCACCGAAGGTCCCACAGTAACCCCAGACACACAACCCTGGGGATCCCAGCTCACCGAAGGTCCCACAGTAACCCCAGACACACAACCCTGGGGCCCCTGGCTCACCGAAGGTCCCACAGTAACCCCAGACACACAACCCTGGAAACCCCAGCTCACCGAAGGTCCCACAGTAACCCCAGACACACAACCCTGGGGCCCCTGGCTCACAGAAGGTCCCACATTAACCCTAGACACATAACCCTGGGGCCCCCGGCTCACCGGAGGTCCCACAGTAACCCCAGACACACAACCCTGGGGCCCCGGCTCACCGGAGGTCCCACAGTAACCCCAAACACTCAACCCTGGGGCCCCGGCTCACCGAAGGTCCCACAGTAACCCCAGACACACAACCCTGGGGCCCCCGGCTCACCGAAGGTCCCACAGTAAACCCAGACACACAACCCTGGGGCCCCCGGCTCACCGAAGGTCCCACAGTAACTCCAAACACTCAACCCTGGGGCCCCCAGCTCACCGGAGGTCCCACAGTAAACCCAGACACACAACCCTGGGGCCCCCGGCTCACCGAAGGTCCCACAGTAACCCCAGACACACAACCCTGGTGCCCCCGGCTCACCGAAGGTCCCACAGTAACCCCAGACACACAACCCCGGGGCCCTGGCTCGCCGAAGGTCCTAACCCAACCCCAGACACACAACCCTGTGGCCCCGGCTCACCGAAGGTCCCACAGTAACCCCAGACACACATCCCTGGGGCCCCGGCTCACCGGAGGTCCCACAGTAACCCCAGACATACAACCCTGGGGGCCCCGGCTCACCAAAGGTCCCACAGTAACCCCAGACAAACAAACCTGGGGCCCCCAGCTCACCGGAGGTCCCACAGTAAACCCAGACACACAACCCTGGGGCCCCGGCTCACCGAAGGTCCTAAGCCAACCTCAGACACACAACCCTGGGGCCCCGGCTCACCGAAGGTCCTAAGCCAACCCCAGACACACAACCCTGGGGCCCCGGCTCACCGAAGGTCCCACAGTAACCCCAGACACACATCCCTGGGGCCCCGGCTCACCGAAGGTCCCACAGTAACCCCAGACATACAACCCTGGGGGCCCCGGCTCACCAAAGGTCCCACAGTAACCCCAGACAAACAAACCTGGGGCCCCCAGCTCACCGGAGGTCCCACAGTAAACCCAGACACACAACCCTGGGGCCCCGGCTCACCGAAGGTCCCACATTAACCCTAGACACATAACCCTGGGGCCCCCGGCTCACCGGAGGTCCCACAGTAACCCCAGACACACATCCCTGGGGCCCCGGCTCACCGAAGGTCCCACAGTAACCCCAGACACACATCCCTGGGGCCCCGGCTCACCGAAGGTCCCACAGTAACCCCGGACACACAACCCTGGGGCCCCAGGCTCACCGAAGGTCCTAAGCCAACCCCAGACACACAACCCTGGGGCCCCGGCCCACTTTCAAGCCTGCCTCATGTCCCCCACCCGAGGGACAGGGGGTGTTGATAGTTAGAAGAAATGACAGGCTGCCGTAACGCGCAGTCATTCTCACAGAGGGTTCCCTTGAATATCTGTCTCTCTCTCTCCCTCTCGTCCTCGGTGGGCCTCTCCTTCTCCATGTGTGATCCTGGGTCGCGCAGGCGCATCGGTGGCCGCCTCAGAGCTCGTCCTCCTCTGTGTAAATCTCGGCTCCTTTCTCTGTCCCTCTGTCCCTCTGTCCCTCTGTCCCTCTGCCCCTCTGTCCCTCTGTCGTGGCTCGAGCCCGGGGACATTAAATATTCTATTTTAAGCGTGAGCCGCTCGTCTCAGCTCACTCCGCAGACAAAACATTGGCGCCGGGGGCGAGAAAACTGGATCCGCAGCCTCGACCGCTGGGCGAGCGGCCAACCCCCCTCGGATCAGAGATTTATATCAATGAGGCGCCTCCAGGGCTCAGATCCGAGCAGCTCCCAGCAGCAGCTGTCGAGGAGCTCTGGTGGTGTGCAGCAATAATGCAGCAGTCTGTCCCACCACAGGGGTGCAAGCCCCCAAAGCTTCCAAGCACCCCTCAGAGACCTGTGCCCACCCCTGGCGCGCGTGCCCACCCAGACACAACCATCACAGGCACCAAACCCACTCACCACTGCACCCCCAGATCACTACTGGGAGGCCAGCCCCCCCCAAGCTTCCAAGCACCCCTCAGAGACCGAGACCTGTGCCCACCCTTGGGACGCGTGCCCACCCAGACACAAGCCATCGTAGGCACCAAACCCACCCCCAGCTGCACCCCCAGCTCACTACTGGGAGGCCAGCCCCCCCCCCCCCAATCTTCCAAGCACCCCTCAGAGACCTGTGCCCACCCCTGGGACGCGTGCCCACCCAGACACAACCATCACAGGCACCAAACCCACCCACCAGTAGACCCCGAGTTCACTACTGGGAGGCCAGCCCCCCCCCAAGCTTCCAAGCACCCCTCAGAGACCTGTGCCCACCCCTGGGACGCGTGCCCACCCAGACACAAGCCATCGCAGGCACCAAACCCACCCACCCCTCACTACTGGCAGGCCAGCCCCCTCCAGGGGTCCAAGCACCCCTCCGAGACCTGTGCCCACCCCTGGGACGCGTGCCCACCGAGACACAATCACTGCAGGCACCATTCCCACCCACCGCTCACTACTGGCAGGCCAGCCCCCTCCAGGGGCACAAGCACGTCCCCTTGAACCAAGCCCATGTGAAGGCCACGCCAACGTCGTGAGTCCTCCTCAGAGACCTTCGGCCGCCCGACACTCAAGCCAGTCCTGTGACCCAAAGTCCCTCAAGAACTCCAAGCCCATCCCAGGACCCCGCCTCTCTCAGCATCACACAGCTGTCCAGAGCTTCCAAGCCCGCCTCAGGACCACAGGACACCAGCAGGCACATGCATCAACCGTTTTTTGCAAACAATGCGATTAGCAAATAACCGTCCGTTTGCGCCTGCAAAAAACGGCTTCTGCGATGAATCAAACTGTAAGGCTATCGCAATTTAAGAAGTCGCAATTTATTGCGATTTCTTAAATTGTGATTGCATTTAAGGAATTGCAAATTGCGATTCCTTAAATGCAATGCATGATGAAATCGCAAATAGCGATTTTGCTAAGAGGGGTAGCAAATTACCATCAATTTGAACTTGATGGTAATTTGCAAAAACACTAAAGTGCATTTTTCAAAGTTGTAGGTAACACACACACACACAGATGCCCTTGTTTGCGCAACATGTGTGCACAGATCAACTTCAGGGGTGCAACAGGGTGTCCTTTTGACACCCTTGCACTTTCATGCGCAATTTGCGAGTACCTATGGTAGGCCCATAGGAAAATTTGGGAAGGCATTCCTTAATTGTGACTCGCAATTTGCGATTCCCAATTAAGGAATGAGTGGGAATCGCTAATTTTATAGCGATTCCTACATGCATAGGCTTTTGCAATTCTTAAATGCGATTCCCTAACAATCGCAAATAAGAAATTGCAAAAGCCTACATTGATGTATGTGCCCCTGGATCCCAAACTCATCCCTTCGCTACAGCCCACTCCTGGTCATCTCCTAGGACACCATGCCCACAGAGACCGTCCCCGAACCCACGCCCTCCCCTCTATGGGACATATCCCCCTCACCTACACTCAAGCCCACCTCCTGCTGCTCCGCGGGGATCCACGTTCACACAGAAACCAAAGCCAGCCAGGCCCATCCCCTGTCCCGAAACCCACTTCCATCACCCAAGTGTGTCAAGGACCCCAAATCACAAGGACACCTAAGCTCACGCAGGAGACCCAAACGTACCAAAAGTATCCCCAGGACCAGGGCCACAAGAATACTGGGATTCAAACCTGCCAGAGAAATTCAACCCCTCTGGGACTCAAAACCACCCAAGAACACACATCCACCCAAAGGGCCCAAGCCCCCGATCAGCGACCCAGAGCCGCCCAGGTACACAGACCTACTGTGCGTTCTCAACCCCCCCAGGGGCACACACTCAGAGAAACCAAAGCTCTCCCTTCCTCCAAGGGTGGAAAACTGAGTGGCCTCAAACTGGGCATTGGCTGCAGAGGTTATGTATCAATGTAGGAAATGTCAACCCCTGTGGAAGTAAGGGCAGCATAAAACAAATCATTATTGTATTGACTACGTATACCCGAGATCGCCATGGATACCCAACTCAGCATCGTCACTCAACGTACAGAAAAGGACCAAGCTCACCTGGGCATCCAACATCAGCAATAACAAAGAAGCCCGCCATGGTACCCAAAGAGCGCCAGTTATAACCCAGCTCATGGTGGTAGAGCACGGACAGCAAAGCTAGCCAAGCCTGTTGTGATAGCATAAATTTGCCAATAACAAACAACGTCAACGTGGTAATCCAGGATCATGAATAGCAAACAAGTTTGCCGTGCTACCCCAAGAGCACAAACAAGCTTGCCATGCTAACCCGAGATCACAACCAAGCTTGCCATGCTGCCCCAAGCTCACAGATAAGCTTGCCATGCTGCCCCAAGAGCACTAACAAGCTTGCCGTGCTAACTCGAGATCACAACCAAGCTTGCCATGCTGCCCCAAGATCACAACCAAGCTTGCTGTGCTAACCCAAGATCACAACCAAGCTTGCCGTGCTAATCCAAGATCACAACCAAGCTTGCCGTGCTAATGCAAGATCACAACTAAGCTTGCCTTGCTAACCCAAGATCACAACCAAGCTTGCAGTGCTAACCCAAGATCACAAACAAGCTTGCAGTGCTAATCCAAGATCACAACCAAGCTTGCCGTGCTAATCCAAGATCACAACTAAGCTTGCCTTGCTAGCCCAAGATCACAACCAAGCTTGCTGTGCTAACCCAAGATCACAACCAAGCTTGCCGTGCTAATCCAAGATCACAACCAAGCTTGCCGTGCTAAACCAAGATCACAAACAACCTTGCCATGCTAACCCAAGATCCGTAGCAAGCTTGCCATGCTACCCCAAGATCAGTAACAGGCTTGCCATGCTAACCCAAGATCGCAAACAAGCTTGCCATGCTACCCCAAGATCCCTAGCAAGCTTGCCATGCTACCCCAAGATCAGTAGCAAGCTTGCCATGCTAACCCGAGAACACAACCAAGCTTGCCATGCTGCCCCAAGATCACAAACAAGCTTGCCATGCTGCCCCAAGATCACAAACAAGCTTGCCATGCTGCCCCAAGATCACAAACAAGCTTGCCATGCTAACCAAATATCACAAACAAATGTGCCATGCTACCCCAAGACCACAAAGAAGCTTAATATACTATCAAAGGTTCTCTGGATGTAACCTAACACACACTGCCAACACAATACCTGAGGCAGTGATGCGTGTCCTGCTTGAACTGTTCTCAGCCTCTGGTAATTACTCGGTATCAGAGTGGGAGAGGGGTTGGCCTAACGGCTGAGGCGCTCGACCTCGGACCTGGGGATCTTGGTTCGAGTCTCGGTAACGACGCCAAAAACCCCCTGTGATTCTGGGCAAATCACTTAATCTCCCCGTGCCAAAAAAAAAAAAAAAAAAAAAAATGAAAGTGTGTCCTCATGTAACATAACTGGTGCTATGTAAAGCGCTCTGATAACTGATTCGGTTCGGTTCAAGTTCGCGCTATATAAAACTCTCTAAAATAAAAAAAATAAAAAATCCATTGTTGTTTTATTCACAATGCCACCTCAACCTCAGACAGGAAATAGCTATATGCAAATCAGCTCCATTTGGAACAGTCCCGCAGAACTGTCAAGCCAGGTCCCCTCTGAGCAGGAACACAACCAACCCCAGAGCAGTTACAGCCTATTTGAGCCTCGCCAGTAAAGTTCTGCTTGAACCCCATGGTACTGTAAGCACAAGGCCCTCGTTGGTGAATACACGCCGCACTTAGAGTATCACAAGGAGGAAACAAAACTGTGATGGGTCGGAGGCTTGAATTCATCTCAACCACGGGTAATTACTCAGGGCTGCTTTTGTGTTTTGCCCACCATGCCATCTCAGACAAGAACCAGCCACATGCAAATCAGCCTTGGTCCAGCTCCAATAGGAGCAGACCAACCCAAGCTGCAGGCCAGGTCCTCTCTGAGCAGGAACACAGATAATCTAGACCAGTTTCGACCTAGCAGGCTTCATCAGGAGGGTGTAGCGTGAGTCCTGTGACACAGTGACATAGGATCAACATTTGGCCATATGCTTCGAACTTAGGGTGCTGTACGGAGCAAAACAAAAAAAGCAAGGGGTGGATGCTTGAATAATGTCGGCCACTGGTAATTGTCCTAGAAGGCATTCCAGTCCTTTGCTTTTTTGCCCACAATGCCACCAGTGGAGTAACGAACGTTGATGGGGCCCCACTGCAAGGTACACGGAGGGGCCCCTACTGCAGATTTAATCCGGAGCTCTCAGGCCCGAGTACTGTGCTGAGGGGGACCCCTGGAGCTCAGGGGCTCCACCACCGAGGGGGCTGCGGGGGCCTGTGTTACGCCCCTGAATGCAGCGATATGTAAACAAGCCTTGTTGCTGCAATGATAGGAATAGGTCAGCGCAGGCCCCTATAAACGACACCATAGGCCCCCCAGAACAGTTTCTGCCTACTTGGGCCTCATCAGTAGGGTGCGGCTTGAGTCCTATGGCACAGTGAGCACAGGATAAGAGCGAGGAAAGCTCCTGTGTGCTACAGGAGGCAACGGAAGAACTGGGGCCACATCCTGCCGCTGCTATCCGTGTCCTGGACTCGCAGGAAGGGCCCATGTTTGAAACGCATCGACACATGCGGAGAGAGCCTTGATGGTCACTCATTACAGGCTTGAATAATAAATGAGGAAACGGTTTGGACTGACAATTCATGCATAGATTAATGAATAAAGCAACATATATCTACTCCAGGCGTTGTCTCGATGAACTATACGAATCATATATGAAGATCGTGGGAGAGGTGTGGCGCCGCGGCCAGGGCGACTGACGCTGGAATCTGGGGACCACGGTTCGATCCCCGGCTCCGGCGGCAGGGGTCTGCCCAGCACCATGTGACTCTGGGCAATAGCTCGCTTAATCTTCCCGACGGCCCCCAGCGCCTAGAGACCCTTACGGGTGATTGTGCGCTTTACAAATGTGGACTTTACTTTACTTTTAGATCCTAGAAAAAGATGAAAATTTTTTCTGCATATGTTTCTTGCCTTTTATCATTCCGTAGCAGGGGAAGCTGAAGGAGAAAAGCGTTGAATGCAAGAAAGCCACAAACACAAATAATTAATCACGCGAGCCAAACAAACCTTCTAGGCAGGCATGATTATATCCCGCTCTCAGTCTCAAAGAGTGGCTTTTTCAATTTTGAAAGAGCATCAGATGCCTCTTAGATAGATCAGGAGGTTATCGCCTCCCAAAGTCCTTCAGCCTCTACTCAACGCCACTCCACTCTACTTTACGCCACACCACACTACTCTACTCCCCTGTACACTACTCAACCCCACCCTATGCCATTCCAATGCACCCTATGCCTTTCTACTTTAAACCACTCGACTCTGTGCCACTCTACTGACTCTACTCACTCTACTCCACTCCACTCTATGGCATTCTATTCTATGCCACTTTCTCCTCTACCACTCCAGTCTTCTCTATGGCACTTAACTCCACTCTATGCTACTCGATTGAACTCATTCCACACCACTCTACGCCACTCCACTCTAGTCCACGCCACTTACTTTTAGCCATGTTGAGCAGCAGCTGTGCCAATAGACATTGGCAAAACCAATAGCTCTCGCCTAGGTGAGACCTATTGGCTTTGCCAAGGCTTGTGCGATAGACGACTGATGCATGGAATGCCTTTGATTTCCTTTCCTCCTTAGTTGGCTCCACATATTTACTAAACCCACCCATGTCGGTTTCGCCTCATACAATCCTTTCCCTGGAACACCAAGCGCCTCGTGTTCCTCAAGCATCAATTCCTCCACAGACGCCTTGATTTTCGTTTCACTTCCTGGTTGTTGCCCAGTCGTGCAGATGTCATCGGTGCGATACTGCACTGGGCCCGCGAGTCCCCTCACATGTGTCCCCGCTGCAGATCTCGGATACCTGTGGCTGTAGGCCTCCTCGCAGCACCTGCGCCGTCTCTTAATTTGAGAGTATTGATATATCTGACGTAGACAGACATATAATCAAGTTGTTTCGTTGCTTCAAAAACATTGACAAAGCCAAACAAGAGAACTATCTACCTTTTCCGTTGTATTTTATGTTATGTGAAACAGCAGCGCAAGTGCTGTGCAGCATGGCTGAAAATAAAAATAAAAAAGTAGTATGACGCAGCCAGCGTTGACCATATAGTAGCGTTTTATTCTGACGACTGTCAGCGATGAATCAGGAAAGCCAAACTGCTGTAAAACATGGCTAAAAAAGAAAGCCAATAGATCTCACATAGACGAAACCTATTGTCTTTGCCAATGCTTGCTAACAGGTACGTTTGCTCCCTGGTTAGATTATGTAAGGGCCTGGGGGTTAATTCACGGATAAACAGAGATATTGTAGTAAATGGAAAGTGAAGTCCTGGTGCCCCCCAGCCCAGTGGAATGCCCTGGACCCAGAGGCGAGACAAGTGCCTGTCCTGTATCCATAGGACATCAAACCTCCCCCTGACCTCTGACCTCTGTGTTGTGGTTGGCCGCAGGGAGCTCGCCATCCATCACACTCAGCCTTTATCCAGTGACGTCCGCCCTTGCTGTGGTTAGATGGCTTTGTGTCGATCTCACTTCCGGGATTCTATAATTGGCTTTCCTCAGTATTCTCGGTTTGTTCTTCTGTGGATTCCTGCTTTTTATTGGCAGGGCGTCTCCTTCCGCTGCACAACACCAGCAAAGGTGTCTCAGACTGTGGGCCGGGAGCTGAATTAAATAAAGATGTCCTTAAATTCTGCATTTATCTTTAAAGCGCATTTCTCTTCTTTAAAGACAGAGGGCGAGTGTCCGGCTGTGTCTTCTGACAAATGGCTGCTTATGTTTTTAACCTGGGGATTGATTGATGTGTACAAACTCCTCTCCGTTGCACTCAGTGGAAGAAAAGTAAAGTGGATTATGAGACAATCTTGCTGGGGTACAGAGGGTGTGTAAAGAAACGCTGCAGGGTGTCATTTTTTGTAACACACAAGATGTAAATATCTGCAAATGAACTGTAGACGTTCAGCAGTTTAGGAAAGCGAAAATGAAGCACTCTTGTTTGTGCTTCTGAAGTGTGCTGGAAACAGAGAATTTAATAGGATCAAAACAAATCTACACAATTTACCTTGAGACTCACAAATGATAAATATTCACAGAAACCCGATTTTCACACATTTTCATTTCTGTGCCACACAGTGTGACCAGTAAAACTGTGTGTCTGTGCAAAGTTAGCAGACATTTCAATGGAGCGTGTGCTGTGGGTAAATGACTGTGCGCTACCATACCATGCGATAGTTACATTAAAAGACCGGCCGCCTCAGGACCAATAAAGCAAAGTGGGTCACAGAAGATTTCTCGCTCTAAAAACGGGGTCATGGTTCTTAAAGGCGTGGGAAGCAGTGGTCTTAGATATCCAGTGACACCATGGAAACCCAAAGGTACCAAAGAAAACTAAGACCCCTGGCACCAACCATGACCAATTTTACCTTGGATGTTCAAGATTTCTTCTTATGTTTTATAGGAGTTTGTAAATTGTGAACCAAGCACTAAATAAAAGCCAGAGTGCTGCATATAGAGGACCTGGCACCGGTGCAGGTTTAGAGAGAATTATACACTGCGACAAAGAGAAGGCTAGACTACAGCAACAAGCATGAAGCAGCAAAGAAAAAATGTAAAAAAAAATGTAAATTGATACTTGTATAGCGCACTACTCACCCGCAAGGGTCTCAAGGCGCTTGTACGAATACCGCTGTGGAACCCATCCTGGCTTTCCCTGTGAGGCGTCCACTCCTGGGCACCCCCAAGGTGGAGGCCAGGCATCCTTAGCGTTGTGGGGGCCGTTGTGGAGATTAAGCAAGCTATTGCCCAGAGTTGCAGAGTGGGACCCATGGTTAGAATAGGCACCGAGGCGAGAATTATCAGGTCCGTGGAATTTTTGAGCCAAGACCCGCCGAGGCGAGGAATTGAACCCTGGTCCCGGGCTAGACCTCTGCATCAGGGTCTGCCGCTATAACCATTGAGCCACACTTCTCCACCAGAAAGGAAGCAGACAGAGTACAATGCCAAATGTGTACTTCTAATCAAGGGATGGACACTGAAAGGCTTGTCAGGATACATCAATTAAAGTATCAAAGTAAGGCGTGATCACGAAATAAAACCTAGATCACCACAGTAAGTCTAACTCAACAGAGAGAAGTGTCCTCACATGGCAACGCAAGGTTTCCATGGGCAACCCAAGGATGTCTGCGGCTAGTTTGGACAGATCGTGCCTTCGGATTTGAGTTAACCTCCTACGCGGACGATACTCAGATCGTGGTCTCAGTGATGCCGGGAAAAGAGCTAGGGGTAGCAGCGAGATTCCAGGATTGTATGTCCGCTGTAAGTTTATGGATGGCAAAAAGCTGTTTAAAATTAAACTCCTCCAAGACTGAGGTGCTCACCTTTGGCTCTAACATGAATCTTTGGAGTTCTAATTGGTGGCCTACAGATATGGGCCCGCCACCATCCCCAGTTCAGAAGGTGAAGAATCTTGGAGTTATTATAGATAACCAACTGACTTTTAAACCCCAGGTAAAGGCGCTGACTTCCTCAATATACTGGATACTGAAAACCATTAGGAAGGTTCTTCCTTTTCTGCCAGAGGGAAGTAGGAGAACAGTGGTGACGGCGCTAGTTCTCTCGCGCCTTGACTACTGTAACAACCTCTATTTAGAGGCTCAACAGGGGGTGCTTAATAAACTTCAGGTCCTACAAAATGCAGCTGCCCGCCTGATCGGGGGCCTGTCCAAGTTCTCATCAGTCACTAAGGAACTGGAGAGGCTGCACTGGCTCCCGATGAGGAAGAGGATTTTATTTAAGACCCTCTGTATCGTTTTTAAGGCACTGCATGGTGTGGGACCGGCGTTTCTCCAGGAGCTTTTCCAGTGGTACAGACCAGGGAGACAACTGAGGTCTGCCACAATGGGACTGATCAAAACATCACGGATCAGGAAAGTACGCTGGGGAGGCAGGAGCTTTGTGGGAGGAGCAGTAAAAGCATGGAACTCCCTCCCCCTGCTCCTTAAATCAAACACCAATTTGTTGACCTTCAGAAAAAATCTTAAAACTTGCCTTTTTTCCCTCTAAAACATTAATGTCTGAACCTTGGGGAGTTCCACTTCAGCGCCAGGACACCGACTGGTATTTGTGTGCTCTATAAGTGTTATAATAAATAAATAAATAAAATAAAATAGCACCAGCGGCGTTAACCAAGGAGATCACAAATACCCAAAATCAGCACCGTTAATCCACTCAGCATGGACTCCCAAGAGCACCAAAACACACCACCCGAAAATAACCAACATCACCACTGTAACCCAAGTTTACGAAGAATATCCAAGCTCACCTCTGCAACCTAAGCTTACGAAGAATATCCATGCTCACCTCTGGAACCCGAGCTAACGAAGAATATCCATGCTCACCTCTGTAATCCGAGTTTATGAAGAATATCCAAACTCACCTCTGTAACCCAAGTTTACAAGAATATTCATGCTCACCTCTGTAATCCGAGTTTACGAAGAATATCGAAGCTCACCTCTGTAACCCAAGCTTACAAGAATATCCAAGCTCATAACCCAAGCTTACAAGAATATCGAAGCTCACCTCTGTAACCCAAGCTTACAAGTATATCCAAGCTCATAACCCAAGCTTACAAGAATATTGAAGCTCACCTCTGGAACCCAAGTTTACAAGAATATCGAAGCTCACCTCTGTAACCCAAGCTTACAAGAATATTCATGCTCACCTCTGTAATCCGAGCTTACAAGAATATCCAAGCTCATAACCCAAGCTTACAAGAATATCCAAGCTCACCTCTGTAACCCAAGTTTACAAGAATATTCATGCTCACCTCTGTAACCCAAGTTTACAAGAATATCCAAGCTCATAACCCAAGCTTACAAGAATATCGAAGCTCACCTCTGTAACCCAAGCTTACAAGAATATCCAAGCTCATAACCCAAGCTTACAAGAATATCGAAGCTCACCTCTGGAACCCAAGCTTACAAGAATATCGAAGCTCACCTCTGTAACCCAAGCTTACAAGAATATTCATGCTCACCTCTGTAATCCGAGTTTACAAGAATATCCAAGCTCATAACCCAAGCTTACAAGAATATCCATGCTCACCTCTGGAACCCAAGTTTACAAGAATATCGAAGCTCACCTCTGTAACCCAAGCTTACAAGAATATTCATGCTCACCTCTGTAACCCAAGCTTATGAAGAATATCCAAGCTCACCTCTGTAATCCGAGTTTATGAAGAATATCCAAACTCAGCTCTGTAACCCAAGCTTACAAGAATATCCATGCTCACCTCTGGAACCCAAGCGTACAAGAATATCGAAGCTCACCTCTGTAACCCAAGCTTACAAGAATATTCATGCTCACCTCTGTAACCCAAGTTTATGAAGAATATCCAAGCTCACCTCTGTAATCCGAGTTTATGAAGAATATCCAAACTCAGCTCTGTAACCCAAGTTTACAAGAATATCCAAGCTCATAACCCAAGCTTACAAGAATATCCATGCTCACCACAGTAACCCAAGCTTAGGAAGAATATCCATGCTCACCTCTGTAACCCAAGCTTACAAGAATATCCAAGCTCACCTCTGTAACCCAAGCTTATGAAGAATATCCAAGCTCACCTCTGTAATCCGAGTTTATGAAGAATATCCAAGCTCACCACAGTAACCCAAGCTTACGAAGAATATCCATGCTCACCTCTGTAACCCAAGCTTACAAGAATATCCAAGCTCACCTCTGTAACCCAAGCTTATGAAGAATATCCAAGCTCACCTCTGTAATCCGAGTTTATGAAGAATATCCAAACTCAGCTCTGTAACCCAAGTTTACAAGAATATCCATGCTCACCTCTGTAACCCAAGCTTAAAAGACTATCCAAGCTCACCTCTGTAACCCAAGCTTATGAAGAATATCCAAGCTCACCTCTGTAATCCGAGTTTATGAAGAATATCCAAACTCAGCTCTGTAACCCAAGTTTACAAGAATATCCAAGCTCATAACCCAATCTTACGAAGAATATCCATGCTCACCTCTGTAACCCAAGCTTACAAGAATATCCAAACTCATAACCCAAGCTTACAAGAATATCCATGCTCACCTCTGGAACCCAAGCTTACAAGAATATCGAAGCTCACCTCTGTAACCCAAGCTTACAAGAATATTCATGCTCACCTCTGTAATCCGAGTTTACGAAGAATATCGAAGCTCACCTCTGTAACCCAAGCTTACAAGAATATCCAAGCTCATAACCCAAGCTTACAAGAATATCCATGCTCACCTCTGGAACCCAAGCTTACAAGAATATCGAAGCTCACCTCTGTAACCCAAGCTTACAAGAATATTCATGCTCACCTCTGTAATCCGAGTTTACGAAGAATATCGAAGCTCACCTCTGTAACCCAAGCTTACAAGAATATCCAAGCTCATAACCCAAGCTTACAAGAATATCCATGCTCACCTCTGGAACCCAAGCTTACAAGAATATCGAAGCTCACCTCTGTAACCCAAGCTTACAAGAATATTCATGCTCACCTCTGTAACCCGAGCTTACAAGAATATCGAAGCTCACCTCTGTAAACCAAGCTTACAAGAATATTCATGCTCACCTCTGTAATCCGAGTTTATGAAAGAATATCCAAACTCACCTCTGTAACCCAAGCTTACAAGAACATCCATGCTCACCTCTGTAACCCGAGCTTACAAGAATATCGAAGCTCACCTCTGTAAACCAAGCTTACAAGAATATTCATGCTCACCTCTGTAATCCGAGTTTATGAAAGAATATCCAAACTCACCTCTGTAACCCAAGCTTACAAGAATATCCAAGCTCACCTCTGTAACCCAAGCTTACAAGAATATTCATGCTCACCTCTGTAATCCGAGTTTATGAAGAATATCCATGCTCACCTCTGTAACCCAAGCTTACAAGAATATCCAAGCTCACCTCTGTAACCCAAGCTTACAAGAATATTCATGCTCACATCTGTAATCAGAGCTTATGAAGAATATCCAAGCTCACCTCTGTAACCCAAGCTTACAAGAATATCGAAGCTCACCTCTGTAACCCAAGCTTATGAAGAATATCCAAGCTCACCTCTGTAATCCGAGTTTATGAAGAATATCCAAGCTCAGCTCTGTAACCCAATGTTACAAGAATATCCAAGCTCACCTCTGTAACCCAAGCTTACAAGAATATCCAAGCTCACCTCTGTAACCCAAGCTTAAAAGAATATCCAAGCTCCCCTCTGTAACCCAAGCTTACAAGAATATCCAAGCTCACCTCTGTAACCCAAGCTTAAAAGAATATCCAAGCTCACCTCTGTAACCCAAGCTTATGAAGAATATACAAGCTCACCTCTGTAATCCGAGCTTATGAAGAATATCCAAACTCAGCTCTGTAACCCAAGCTTACAAGAATATCCAAGCTCACCTCTGTAACCCGAGCTTACAAGAATATCCAAGCTCACCTCTGTAACCCAAGCTTACAAGAATATCCAAGCTCACCTCTGTAACCCAAGTTTACAAGAATATCCAAGCTCACCTCTGTAACCCAAGCTTACAAGAATATCCAAGCTCACCTCTGTAACCCAAGTTTACAAGAATGTTCATGCTCACCTCTGTAATCCGAGCTTATAAAGAATATCCAAACTCACCTCTGTAACCCAAGCTTACAAGAATATCCAAGCTCACCTCTGTAACCCGAGCTTTCAAGAATATCCAAGCTTACCTCTGTAACCCAGGCTTACAAGAATATCCAAGCTCACCTCTGTAACCCAAGCTTACAAGAATATACAAGCTCACCTCTGTAACCCAAGCTTACAAGAATATCCAAGCTCACCTCTGTAACCCGAGCTTACGTAGAATATCCAAGCTCACCTCTGTAACCCGAATTTACGGAGAATATCCAAGCTCACCTCTGTAACCCAAGCTTACAAGAATATCCAAGCTCACCTTTGTAACCAGAGTTTAGGTAGAATATCCAAGCTCACCTCTGTAACCCATGCTTACAAGAATATCCAAGATCACCTCTGTAACCCGAGTTTACGTAGAATATCCAAGCTCACCTCTGTAACCAGAACTTATGGAGAATATCCAAGCTCACCTCTGTAACCCGAACTTACGGAGAATATCCAAGCTCACCTCTGTGACCCAAGCTTACAAGAATATCCATGCTCACCTCTGTACCCCAAGCTTACAAGAATATCCATGCTCACCTCTGTAACCCGAGCTTATGAAGAATATCCAAGCTCACCTCTGTAACCCAAGCTTATGAAGAATATCCAAGCTCACCTCTGTAATCCGAGTTTATGAGGAATATCCAAACTCACCTCTGTAACCCAAGGTTACAATAATATCCAAGCTCACATCTGTAACCCAAGCTTACAAGAATATTCATGCTCACCTCTGTAATCAGAGCTTATGAAGAATATCCAAGCTCACCTCTGGAACCCAAGCTTACAAGAATATCGAAGCTCACCTCTGTAACGCAAGCTTACAAGAATATCCAAGCTCACCTTTGTAATCCGAGCTTATGAAGAATATCCAAGCTCACCTCTGTAACCCAAGCTTATGAAGAATATCCAAGCTCACCTCTGTAACCCGAGTTTACGTAGAATATCCAAGCTCACCTCTGTAACCCAAGCTTACAAGAATATTCATGCTCACCTCTGTAATCAGAGCTTATGAAGAATATCCAAGCTCACCTCTGTAACCCAAGCTTACGTAGAATATCCAAGCTCACCTCTGTAACCCAAGCTTATGAAGAATATCCATGCTCACCTCTGTAACCCAAGTTTACAAGAATATACAAGCTCACCTCTGTAATCCGAGCTTACAAGAATATCCAAGCTCACCTCTGTAACCCAAGCTTATGAAGAATATCCAAGCTCACCTCTGTAACCCGAGTTTACGTAGAATATCCAAGCTCACCTCTGTAACCCAAGCTTACAAGAATATCCAAGCTCACCTCTGTAATCCGAGTTTATGAAGAATATCCAAGGTCACCTCTGTAACCCAAGCTTATGAAGAATATCCCAGCTCACCTCTGTAACCCAAGCTTATGAAGAATATCCAAGCTCACCTCTGTAACCCGAGTTTACGTAGAATATCCATGCCTCTGTAACCCGAGCTTACGTAGAATATCCAAGCTCACCTCTGTAACCCAAGCTTACAAGAATGTCCATGCTCACCTCTGTAACCCAAGCTTACAAGAATATCCATGCTCACCTCTGTAACCCAAGCTTACAAGAATATCCAAGCTCACCTCTGTAACCCAAGCTTACAAGAATATCCAGGCTCACCTCTGTAACCCAAGCTTACAAGAATATCCATGCTCACCTCTGGAACCCAAGCTTACAAGAATATCGAAGCTCACCTCTGTAACCCAAGCTTACAAGAACATTCATGCTCACCTCTGTAATCCGAGTTTATGAAGAATATCCAAACTCACCTCTGTAACCCAAGTTTACAAGAATATCGAAGCTCACCTCTGTAACCCAAGCTTACAAGAATATTCATGCTCACCTCTGTAATCAGAGTTTATGAAGAATATCCAAGCTCACCTCTGTAACCCAAGCTTACAAGAATATCGAAGCTCACCTCTTTAACCCAAGCTTACAAGAATATCCAAGCTCACCTCTGTAACCCAAGCTTATGAAGAATATCCAAGATCACCTCTGTAATCCGAGTTTATGAAGAATATCCAAGCTCACCTCTGTAATCCGAGTTTATGAAGAATATCGAAACTCAGCTCTGTAACCCAAGCTTACAAGAATATCCAAGCTCACCTCTGTAACCCAAGCTTATGAAGAATATCCAAGCTCACCTCTGTAATCCGAGTTTATGAAGAATAGCCAAGCTCATCTCTGTAATCCGAGTTTATGAAGAATATCGAAACTCAGCTCTGTAACCCAAGCTTACAAGAATATCCAAGCTCACCTCTGTAACCCAAGCTTACAAGAATATCCAAGCTCACCTCTGTAACCCAAGCCTAAAAGAATATCCAAGCTCACCTCTGTAACCCAAGCTTATGAAGAATATCCAAGCTCACCTCTGTTATCCGACTTATGAAGAATATCCAAACTCGGCTCTGTAACCCAAGCTTACAAGAATATCCAAGCTCACCTCTGTAACCCAATCTTACAAGAATATCCAAGCTCACCTCTGTAACCCAAGCTTAAAAGAATATCCAAGCTCACCTCTGTAACCCAAGCTTATGAAGAATATCCAAGCTCACCTCTGTAATCCGAGCTTATGAAGAATATCCAAACTCAGCTCTGTAACCCAAGTTTACAAGAATATCCAAGCTCACCTCTGTAACCCGAGCTTACAAGAATATCCAAGCTCACCTCTGTAGCCCAAGCTTACAAGAATATCCAAGCTCACCTCTGTAACCCAAGCTTACAAGAATATCCAAGCTCACCTCTGTAACCCAAGCTTACAAGAATATTCATGCTCACCTCTGTAATCCGAGCTTATAAAAAATATCCAAACTCAGCTCTGTAACCCAAGCTTACAAGAATATCCAAGCTCACCTCTGTAACCCGAGCTTACAAGAATATCCAAGCTCACCTCTGTAACCCAAGTTTACAAGAATATCCAAGCTCACCTCTGTAACCCAAGCTTACAAGAATATCCAAGCTCACCTCTGTAACCCAAGCTTACAAGAATATCCAAGCTCACCTCTGTAACCCGAGCTTACGTAGAATATCCAAGCTCACCTCTGTAACCCGAATTTACGGAGAATATCCAAGCTCACCTCTGTAACCCAAGCTTACAAGAATATCCAAGCTCACCTCTGTAACCCGAGTTTACGTAGAATATCCAAGCTCATCTCTGTAACCAGAATTTACGGAGAATATCCAAGCTCACCTCTGTAACCCGAACTTACGGAGAATATCCAAGCTCACCTCTGTGACCCAAGCTTACAAGAATATCCATGCTCACCTCTGTACCCCAAGCTTACAAGAATATCCATGCTCACCTCTGTAACCCGAGCTTATGAAGAATATCCAAGCTCACCTCTGTAAACCAAGCTTATGAAGAATATCCAAGCTCACCTCTGTAACCCAAGCTTACAAGAATATCCAAGCTCACCTCTGTAACCCAAGCTTACAAGAATATTCATGCTCACCTCTGTAATCAGAGCTTATGAAGAATATCCAAGCTCACCTCTGGAACCCAAGCTTACAAGAATATCGAAGCTCACCTCTGTAACCCAAGCTTACAAGAATATCCAAGCTCACCTCTGTAACCCAAGCTTACAAGAATATCCATGCTCACCTCTGTAATCCGAGTTTATGAAGAATATCCAAACTCACCTCTGTAACCCAAGGTTACAATAATATCCAAGCTCACCTCTGTAACCCAAGCTTACAAGAATATTCATGCTCACCTCTGTAACCCAAGCTTACAAGAATATCCAAGCTCACCTCTGTAACTCAAGCTTACAAGAATATTCATGCTCACCTCTGTAATCCGAGTTTATGAAGAAAATCCAAGCTCACCTCTGTAACCCAAGCTTATGAAGAATATCCAAGCTCACCTCTGTAACCCGAGTTTACGTAGAATATCCAAGCTCACCTCTGTAACCCAAGCTTACAAGAATATTCATGCTCACCTCTGTAATCAGAGCTTATGAAGCATATCCAAGCTCACCTCTGTAACCCAAGTTTACGTAGAATATCCAAGCTCACCTCTGTAACCCAAGCTTATGAAGAATATCCAAGCTCACCTCTGTAACCCGAGTTTACGAAGAATATCCAAGCTCACCTCTGTAACCCAAGCTTACAAGAATATCCAAGCTCACCTCTGTAATCCGAGCTTATGAAGAATATCCAAGGTCACCTCTGTAACCCAAGGTTACAAGAATATTCAAACTCACCTCTGTAATCCGAGTTTATGAAGAATGTCCAAGCTCACCTCTGTAACCCGAGCTTATGAAGAATATCCAAGCTCACCTCTGTTATCCAAGTTTATGAAGAATATCCAAGCTCACCTCTGTAACCCAAGCTTACAAGAATGTCCATGCTCACCTCTGTAACCCAAGCTTACAAGAATGTCCATGCTCACCTCTGTAACCCAAGCTTACAAGAATGTCCATGCTCACCTCTGTAACCCAAGCTTACAAGAATATCCATGCTCACCTCTGTAACCCAAGCTTACAAGAATATCCATCCTCACCTCTGTAACCCGAGCTTACGAAGAATATCCATGCTCGCCTCTGTAACCCAAGCTAACAAGAATATCCAACCTCACCACAGTAAGAAACGTGTACCAGTAAATTACCTTAAATCAAAATCAAAAAGCTTTGAGCTTAAACTAACCAGAAAATAGCCTTGCTTTGAGCCCTGTACAGAAGGAAGAAGGCTGAACTCAGATCCACCGAAGATTCCAGAATGTGGGCTCCAGATCATAGAGGGTCCGCCCTCTATCCTAGCCAAGATCTGCAGACCTTGGGGGATCAAGAGTCTGTTTGCAGTGCTGGGACTTACAGACCCTGTGAGTTTGTGAGAAGCCAAATGTGTTTGCAGATAAATTCGTTTTTAATTAACTTTCTTTATGAACAAATAAAAATGAGCGCCTGTGTTTGGGAGTGATTGTCAGGTTGTACAATGCTGAGATACATGAGTTCTGCAAGAAGGTGGAGAGTAAACCTGGCCGCAGAATGCCAAAGATCAGCCCTCTACTTCTCTTGAGCCTCGAGGTTGTGTATTGAGAAAGGTGGATAGAGTGGCTTCCTGCAATCCAGTCAAGAGAGAATTATGGACCCTGCAAAGGTTTACCATTAATCAAGAGAAGTAGAGGGCTGATCTTGCAGAGCATCCGGACAGAATAGATACAGATGGCCGGGATCCTATGCTTCTGATTGGAAATAGACTTTGGACCCAATTGACAAAGGTAAAGTTAGACCAAATGTCTAAGGTTAGACCAAAAGTCGAAGTTTAGACCTGAAGCCTAAGTTTAGACCAAAAGTCGAAGTTTAGACCAAAAGTCGAAGTTTAGATCTGAAGTCTAACTTTACTGGTAGTAAAGTTAGACGTTTGGTCTAAGTTTAGACCAGAAGTGTAACATAGAACAAAAGTGTAACTTTACTTATAGCAAAGATAGATTTCGGGTCTAAACTTCGACTTTTGGTCTACGTTTACCTTTGTGAATCGGGCCCAGCGTCAGAACAAACATACAATAAGATTTGTGGCTGGGGAGGAATGGGCAGGGCGGAGTCAAGCCTGGGAGGTCACCAGAGTGATGTCCAGATGGAAGAAGAACCAGTGAAGATCAACGCTTCAGTTTACGGAAGTTGAGATTTAGGGCACACTCCAACTGCCAAGACATTCATGCGGATAACACGAGCGAGAATCAGGTTGAGGTGAGCGAAAGGTCAACCCTAAGGAAGATCCAATTAACATCTGCTTATGCCACGATGGATGGCCCGATGAAAGGTATGCGATGAGTAAATTGGGTCCACATAGATATAGAACAGAGCAGAACTAAGTCATGATATCTGTGAAACACCATAGGTAGGAGATGAACCTCTTATGACCAACAAGAAAGAGCTAAGCCAGACTACAACATCACCACATATGCCAAACGTCAAGAGGCATGTCACCAAAATACAGAGCGACACCACGTGCCAAGCTTCAGAAAGAGTCAACAGGATCAGGGCGACAATCCCACCCTTATTCAGCGGCATTCTAAGCTCATCGGCAACATTAGGAAGAACCGTACTTGTCCTATAGCTTGGCCTAAAACCAGACTGAACGGGAACATGGACGTTGATCTCTTCTGGATGTGGGGAGATCTGCCAGTTGACGTGTGGAAGAGGCAGTAAAGGCATCGGGCAGTAATTGCATCATTTTACTTGGTTCCGTAGAGGGGTTTCCTTTGGAAGTGGCCCACTTCCTCCCTGTTTCCAAGCTTCAGGCACAGAGGCCAATGTCAGAGATTCATTATAAATCTGGGAAACACCAATACATATGAGCAGAGTACAACCAAAATACAATCCGAGGTACGCCAGGATCTAAGAATGACCAAATGTAACAGAGAAGAAGACCCAATCAAACCAAATTTACAATGAGGCAATGAAAAGGAAGGAATCTTCTGGAATCAGCCGACAAAACTCTCATGTGCCTTGAGAACCAAATTGTGTGAGTGCTGATGGTGGGGACTGGAGTGTACCATGAAGCAGAGGGCTGGATGGAGAAACTGTGATAGGCCTTCAGCCACAGGCGGCTGACAGAGATCCTAGGGACGGGCCCACAGACAGTTGGAGCACGGCTGAGTGGTCTGTCAGGAGGAAGTGGTCCATGCTCGCTAACCGCTTGCACCTTCTGTCTCACTGCTGGGAACCCCCGAAACCACACCCAGAGAGGTTTCGGTGAGGGTTAAACCAGAGACAAAGCTGAAAATAACACCACAGGCAACAATTTCACATGAGCACGAGGGCCTCTTTTACACTTACCGGCTCGGGTTCAGGGCTAGTGGGATGGCGCACCCGGAACCCGCTCAAGACCACTCCGTGCTCTCCGGACAGCTCAGTCCTCACGCCATCCAACATGTGGCGCATTGTTCGAGGCAGCATGGCAGCGGGCAGGTCAGGCAATGGCTCCCTCCTCTAGCGATAGAAGATGCAGCATAGGGGTTGCGTCAATCCAACATTGGTCAACGAAGGCCTCGCGGTGGTATATACAATGCCTCCTCACCACCAGTGCGTGGATGAGCATCGCGGTAGCACAGTGGACCCCGCCAGAGTGATGGCCGCCCTCCGCTGAGATGGTTCTCCCAGGAGCGTGGAAATATCACATGGGTCGGCCATCTTGGATTGCAGAAGGTGTGAAAGGTTGGCTAGTGTCCTCTAGATCTGCTGGGTGCTACCAGGGACTGCGTGACCTCATGCAAGGGGTCAGGCGCGGCAGGGCAAGTTCTGGTCACTTCCTGTCAGAGGCCTTCTACTTCCTGGGTCGTTGGCTGAATGGTTCCCGCCTCGGAGGCCGCGTGGCACAGCAGTCCTCTGAGACCAGCAGTGTGAGCCTTCCTGCACCCCCAGGGCTGGGAGTGGCCCCTGGGTCACCTGTGGGTCACAGGGCCCAGTCCCAGCAGGGGCTCCTGTCCACCCCAGGCCCAGTGCGCGCCAGCTGCATCCAGGCAAAGCCTCTTCCGGGTGGGCGGCGAGACTCCACCCCGCCTTCGAGCTTCAGCGGCCTCCCACCATGAGAGGGGGCCCTAAAAAAAGAACTGTCGTCACGAGGCGGGCCCCGGGGCCCTGGCGCGGGGCCACCACCCGTCCGTGCCCCTCGGCTTCCTGTCCGGCACCTCTTCCGGCAGCTGTGGCTGTGATTTCAGGACGCAGGGGGTCTTATCTTTCCCTGGATCAGGAAGTGGCCCTGGAGCGCGCCTTCCTCCCCGCCTCCTCTTCCTCTTCCTCGGCACAGAGGACCCCAGACAGACGGCCCTGGCCTGGAGAGAGGCCTCTGCCGGCAGCGGCGCAGTCCAGGCCGCAGGGGTCTCCCAGGGGGGGGCCGAGGCTGGGCTGGGAGAGCCTGGGGTCCACCTGCCTCCCCCACCAGGGATGATCCGGGTGGATGAAGGCTGTGGGAGCAGCGAGGGCCGGTGGTCGTGCTCCACTCTCCACCACTCCCTGCGCCAAGAGATCCTTGCAGAGGGCTTCAAGGCGCAATCCTCAGGCGCTGCTGGAGCCAGAGTCCATCCACTGGCAGAGAATCAGCATCAGGTCTCCGGCTGCAGGCTCTAGACGCAAATGAAAACAAAGACACAAATTAGAGACATCGGGGTGACACATATGACAGTAAGACACGTTCTAGCTCGAGATATAGGCCTCAGAGGCAGTCAGGCCGCCTGAAACCCTGAGCCCTCCCAGGACAGACACAGGTACATGCGTCTGACGCTGCGCCCGTGTCCTCAAGGATGACACCCCCACTCCTTTGGGGTGTCAGGTCAAGCATGGAGAACATGCACCAGTGACAGCCACCGCCTCTAAACCCGCTGAGACGCCGCCAGAGACAGCTCCTAAGGACAGACCGGGCCTGGTGGCCACTGCGTCCACCGCAGGCCCCCCTGTGTTTGACCTCATGGTCACAGGTTCAAGTCCCAGTGGGTCCACTCAGCCTTTCATCCTTCTGAGGTCGATAAAGTGAGCACCGTTGAGCTGGGTAACATTCCGCTGCTTCCCAAATACACGCGATGTTATGACGTCTCGAGGTACAGACCCAAAACCCTCACACGACAGGCCTAGAACCTTCTCACGGAAGCCACAGACCCTGTGATGTCACACAGTGGGACCGATTCACAGAACTAACTTAAGACAAAATCCTAAACTTACTACCATTTTGGTATTCACAGAAGGCACTTAGGGCCAGATGTAGGTAAAATTATTTTACCACCTCTTAAATACCGAATCATACCGATTCGGTATTTAAGAAGTGGTAAAATATAAGTACCGAGATGTAGGTAAATACAGATGTGCATTTACCGAATCGGTAAAATTCGGTATTTACCGATTCGGTAAATACCGACCGGTAAATGCCCATTCATTCCTATGGGCTTTGAAGCCCATAGGAATGATTGGGCATTTACCGGTCGGTATTTACCGAATCGGTAAAGACCGAATTTCACAATGGTGCAGGGGGTGTCACTTTGACACCCTCTAGCACCCCCAAAACGGGTTCAGGTGCCATGTGGCAGGCATACCTGCCCTAAGGGCAGGTCTGCCTGTCATATGGCATAGGTGTGCATGCACACATGTGCATGCACACCTGAATCGGTATTTTACCATCAACTTGAATTTGATGGTAAAATACCGATTTTGTAGGGCTTGTGGGACTCAGAAGAGTCCCACCTACATCTCGATTTTACCGATTCTGTAAATATACCGGTCGGTAAATTTACCGACCGGTATATTTACAGATTCGGTAAAATTACCGAAATGGCCTGTTTTCAGGCACCTACATCTCAAAAGCCAAATACCGGTCGGTAACGGCCGAATTCGGCCGTTACCGACCGGTATTTGGCGACCTACATCTGGTCCTTACTCATTTCGGTATTCACCGAAGTTAGGAGTCTTAAAGTTAGGACTCCTAACTTTACTACTCCTAAACGGAGAAAAATTCTAACTTTAAGACTTTCACAGAAGGCATTTCAAGAGTCCTAAAGTTAGGACTCCTAACTTCTGTGAATACCGAAATGAGTAAGTGCCTTCTGTGAATACCAAAATGATAGTAAGTTTAGGATTCTGTCTTAAGTTAGTTTTGTGAATTGGGCCCAAAGGGTCTAGAAACTTCTCACGACGTCACACCAAGCATCTACAACCTTCTCACGGACAGATAGACACCCCCCACCCCAAATGCACCCTCGCTGTCTGCAGAGGTCTTAAGTCCCTTCTTCTTTAGGGGTGCATGTCCACCCAGAAACTCGACTCCCTTCCTCTGTGACCCCAAATAACCACCCCCGCAGCATTTCAGCCCTAAAGTAGCCCTCGTCTCTCTCAAGCCGTGGCCCTCGCCCCTGGGGCCCCCCCGCCCGCTCTCAGAGATGGGACCCTAAAGCCTCCATCCGCCATGAATGCCTCGCCCCGGCCCCTCCGGCTGCCACAAGGCTCATCCCGCAGTGTTCCACCGCCCACCCCCTCTCTGGCGCCCAAAGCTTCACCCCCAACACACGGGACCTGCCCTGCCCTGCCCACCTCCGGGCACCACTGCCTGGGCAGGGACGCCACGGGCCCTGGGGCACTCGGAAAACGAAATGGACCCGTTGACTGCCAATGAGCCCCTGAGGGCTCAGGGCCCGGTGCCACTGCACCTGCTGCACCGACGGGAGCCACGACCCTGCCGGGCACCCAAAAGCCACACTCTTCCGCCTCCCCTTGTTCTGTTCCCAGCACTGCACCCCGAACCTTTATCCGGCTGCACCCCGGATCCTGCCAGGTCCTTCCTGGTACCCGGAGTCTGCCCCCCCCTCGAGCCCCCCCCTCCCTTCCTAATATACCCCGGGGGCGCTCCCCTCCATCGCCCTGCATGCTTCTCTCTCGATAATGCCCCCCAACAAAGTTTCTTCCTGGGGCAGAGTATACTTGGGCCACAGCCAGGGTGACACCCCCGACGTACCCCGGGGGCGCCCCCTCACTCAGACTGCATCCCCCCCCCATAGCCCCCCACCCCGCCTTCAGAGTGCCCCCCTCACAGCGCCCCCAGGTCTCACCTCGATCTTCTCTGCTGCGCGGTTCCTGGAGAGGGGAAGCGTCGCCTGTTTGCGGTGAGAGGGCAGCTCCTTCCCTCCCTCCCCACACCCTGCCCCCCCTCTCCCCCCTCCCTCCCTCCCCTCACACCAGCCCGAGGCGCTCACACCCAGGCCGAGGAGGAGGCGCTACCCTGGCCCGGGGGCGGAGGGAGGGAAGGAAGGGGTGAGGAGGGAGAGAGAGGCGCAGGACAGACGGACAGACGGACACCAGGGAGCAGGGCTGAGCTCAGAGGAGAAGTCAAGGAGGAGCACTGAGCACAGAGGAGCTATGCAGACGAGAGTATAGCGCCTCCTCGGCCACGTGTGCAAAGGGCGTGGCCGGCGCTGGGTGTGAGGACCGACCCTGCTGGATGTATACAGCCCCTGTCCAGCTGTGCGTCTAAGGGACCGGCCCTGCAGGATGTATACATTCCCTGTCCAGCTGTGCGTCTAAAGGACCCGCCCTGAATGATGTATACAGCCCCTGTCCAGCTGTGCGTCTAAGGGACCGGCAGTGAAGGATGTATACAGCCCCTGTCCAGCTGTGCGTCTAAGGGACCGGCCCTGAAGATTGTATACAGCCCCTGTCCTGCTGTGGGTCTAAGGGACCGACCCTGAAGATTGTATACAGCCCCTGTCCAGCTGTGCGTCTAAAGGGTCGACCCTGCAGGATGTATACAGCCCCTGTCCAGCTGTGCGTCTAAGGGACCGACCCTGCAGGATGTATACAGCCCCTGTCCAGCTGTGCGTCTAAGGGACCGGCAGTGAAGGATGTATACAGCCCCTGTCCAGCTGTGCGTCTAAGGGACCGACCCTGAAGATTGTATACAGCCCCTGTCCAGCTGTGCGTCTAAAGGGTCGACCCTGCAGGATGTATACAGCCCCTGTCCAGCTGTGCGTCTAAGGGACCGACCCTGCAGGATGTATACAGCCCCTGTCCAGCTGTGCGTCTAAGGGACCGGCAGTGAAGGATGTATACAGCCCCTGTCCAGCTGTGCGTCTAAGGGACCGGCCCTGCTGGATGTATACAGCCCCAATCCAGCTGTGCGTCTAAGGGACCGACCCTGCTGGATGTATACAGCCCCTGTCCAGCTGTGCGTCTAAAGGGCCGACACTGCAGGATGTATACAGCCCCTGTCCAGCTGTGCGTCTAAGGGACGGAACCTGAAGGATATATACAGCCCCTGTCCAGCTGTGCGTCTAAGGGACGGAACCTGAAGGATGTATACAGCCCCTGTCCAGCTGTGCGTCTAAGGGACCGGCCCTGCTGGATGTATACAGCCCCTGTCCAGCTGTGCGTCTAAGGGACCGGCACTGAAGGATGTATACAGCCCCTGTCCAGCTGTGCGTCTAAGGGACCGGCCCTGCTGGATGTATACAGCCCCTGTCCGGCTGTGCGTCTAAGGGACCGGCACTGAAGATTGTATACAGCCCCTGTCCAGCTGTGCGTCTAAAGGACCGACACTGCAGGACGTATACAGCCCCTGTCCAGCTGTGCGTCTAAGGGACCGGCACTGAAGGATGTATACAGCCCCTGTCCAGCTGTGCGTCTAAAGGACCGACCCTGAAGGACGTATACAGCCCCTGTCCAGCTGTGCGTCTAAGGGACCAGCCCTGCAGGACGTATACAGCCCCTGTCCAGCTGCGCGTCTAAAGGGCCGACACTGCAGGACGTATACAACCCCTGTCCAGCTGTGCGTCTAAGGGACCGGCCCTGCAGGACGTATACAGTCCCTGTCCAGCTGTGCGTCTAAAGGGACCGGCCCTGCAGGATGTATACAGCCCCTGTCCAGCTGTGCATCTAAAGGACCGACCCTGCTGGATGCATACAGCCCCTGTCCAGCTGTGCGTCTAAGGGACCAGCCCTGCAGGACGTATACAGCCCCTGTCCAGCTGTGCGTCTAAAGGGACCGGCCCTGCAGGATGTATACAGCCCCTGTCCAGCTGTGCGTCTAAGGGACCGACCCTGAAGGATGTATACAGCCCCTGTCCAGCTGTGCGTCTAAGGGACCAGCCCTGCAGGACGTATACAGCCCCTGTCCAGCTGTACGTCTAAGGGACCGACCCTGAAGGATGTAAACAGCCCCTGTCCAGCTGTGTGTCTAAGGGACTGACCCTGAAGGACGTATTCAGCTCCTGTCCAGCTGTGCGTCTAAGGGACCGGCCCTGCAGGACGTATACAGCCCCTGTCCAGCTGTGCGTCTAAGGGATCGACCCTGCTGGATGTATACAGCCCCTGTCCAGCTGTGCGTCTAAGGGACCAGCCCTGCAGGACGTATACAGCCCCTGTCCAGCTGTGCATCTAAGGGACCGACCCTGAAGGATGTAAACAGCCCCTGTCCAGCTGTGCGGCTAAGGGACCAACCCTCAAGGATGTATACAGCCCCTGTCCAGCTGTGCGTCTAAGGGACCGGCCCTGCAGGACGTATACAGCCCCTGTCCAGCTGTGCGTCTAAGGGACCGACCCTGAAGGATGTATACAGCCCCTGTCCAGCTGTGCGTCTAAGGGACCGACCCTGAAGGATGTAAACAGCCCCTGTCCAGCTGTGCGTCTAAGGGACTGACCCTGAAGGACGTATACAGCCCCTGTCCAGCTGTGCGTCTAAGGGACCGGCCCTGCAGGACATATACAGCCCCTGTCCAGCTGTGCGTCTAAGGGATCGACCCTGCTGGATGTATACAGCCCCTGTCCAGCTGTGCGTCTAAGGGACCAGCCCTGCAGGACGTATACAGCCCCTGTCCAGCTGTGCGTCTAAGGGACCGACCCTGAAGGATGTAAACAGCCCCTGGCCAGCTGTGCGTCTAAGGGACCAACCCTGAATGATGTATACAGCCCCTGTCCAGCTGTGCGTCTAAGGGACCGACCCTGCAGGATGTATAGAGCCCCTGTCCAGCTGTGCGTCTAAGGGATCGACCCTGCTGGATGTATACAGCCCCTGTCCAGCTGTGCGTCTAAGGGACCAGCCCTGCAGGGCGTATACAGCCCCTGTCCAGCTGTGCGTCTAAGGGATCGACCCTGAAGGATGTAAACAGCCCCTGTCCAGCTGTGCGTCTAAGGGACTGACCCTGCAGGACGTATACAGCCCCTGTCCAGCTGTGCGTCTAAGGGACCGGCCCTGCAGGACGTATACAGCCCCTGTCCAGCTGTGCATCTAAGGGACCGGCCCTGCAGGAGGTATACAGCCCCTGTCCAGCTGTGCATCTAAGGGACTGACCCTGCAGGACCAGACGACCGCATGTTTTACGAGACGCCGTCACTTTGTTCGCAGCTTTTACAAAAATGTAATTCCTAAAAATAATAAGGGAAACTTGGTATACCTTCGAACTGGGATGATCCATTGATATTCTGAAAACACTTGAGACTTAAGATAGAAGACCATTGCGAAGCTCTGTTAAATAGAGAAATTTAACAAGCCCTGAAGAAGTCCGGTCATGGACGAAACACGTTGGGTATTGGTTTTAAATATCTCTTGTGAGTAAAGAATTTTGTCTACTGAAGAAATCTGACTTTGGAATTCTTGGGAGAATATTTGGAGAGACAATTGAATCGCTTGAACAACGTTATTGATACTGTAATAATTACTGTTGAAGTGTGCGGGGTCACTTTGCTTTTTTGATTTGTAAAACAAGTTTCTGTTCGTCTAAGGGACCGACCCTGAAGGATGTAAACAGCCCCTGTCCAGCTGTGCGTCTAAAGGACCCACCCTGCTGGATATATACAGCCCCTGTCCAGGTGTGCGTGTGAGGGACCGGTGTAGAGATCAAAAATCCACTTCTCAGGGGTTCCACTGATACTTAGTCCTTTTAAACTCACAAAGAAGAACTTGACACAGAAGCTGGAATATAAAAGTACATTTTTATTAACCTCAAATGAGTGAGACTACGTCACACAGAAGCCGTAGCAACTGAATGAGGCAGTCTGCCAGAATGGTCTTACTTCATGTGTTATATACTCTTTATCTTGCCCCAGGCATGTAAGGGAGTTGTACCAATTACATTCCTAAACAAATGGAAAATCTGGAGAGTCAGCAGGTGAGTAGCCTTTGGGGTTTTAGCAGGATATGGGCAAAACATTATAATTACATAGTTCACAAAGGTTAATCTGATTTAGATGGCACTGCAGGGCATGGCATGATTACATGTACAATATCCCAACCCAAAAGTTAATAATTAGGAATGTCCCGAATTCAATCTCCAAAAGCCGGACAAACCTATAATTGAAAGCATAACCCATGTAATGAAGAAACATAAAAAGAAACAGTAACAGATGATGAACAAGATAAGGCATGTGCAAGGAAACTAAAAGTTAACGATGTCCTGAACATTGATTGGCAATCTCAGACAAAGATCGATCAGGGAAATTGGCTTTGCGAGGTCAGTTTCTTACAGTTCATTTCAGAGTCAAAAGGAAACCTTAGTTAATGTATACATGAACTAAGAAGGCCAGGCCACTTTATTCGCCAGGCTACCTTCACAGGCCTACGTGAGGGCAACACAAAATGGTGGCACAGAACAAAATGGAGTCAGACTCGAGAATTACAGAACCTCAGACCCTCCTTTTGCCATTACGTAGGCAATAACCTAAACTCATGTTAATCTAATTCTAGGTCTATATTGATATTCATTAGGTCGTCAAGGTGTTGCTGTAACATCATCTTATTATTCTCTACTTCTCTCTGGACAGGTCTCCGAACACACATAGTAGCACAAAGACTCACTTCTGGTGGACCATTTTTGGATGCTAGAGGCGGAGCCACTTCCTCTTCCATGGCAATTCAGTCAAATGAGAACCTAATTAACATTTACTTTATACAATTGCACTGGAATCGCTTGTGCAACTGTGCCCAAAGTCCGTTCAAAGCCTCTCTGGCAGGCTTCTATCGTCCATCAAATCTGCTTCCATTGTCTTCTTCCGCATTGGGCCTCTCGATTCAGGCCTCTTCATGAAAATAGTACTGCTTAGTTGGAGTGCCCTCCTGGCAAACACTCACAGCTCACTCCAAAGTCTCAATGTCTCAAGGCAGTGCACCAATATCTCTCCTCTGCGGCAGGCACTACAGAGAGTGGGCTCTTCATTGATTATGGGCACAGATCATCTCGTGCAGACCCAAGTACTATTAATTTGAAAAGAGCAACAGACTTTCACGCTCAGCAGCACTTTCAGGCTCCAACACTCATTATTCAGTGTCAGAGGACGCTCAAGCTGCTCTTTCATGGACACCATAATGTAGTGCCATAGATCCTCCGGTGCACTGCCCTTCCGTTGGAGCAAAGAAAAAGAGGTGGTAGCCAAAAACTCAGGCAAGGGGCTCAAGGGACCGCACACTGTCAGAGGTTACCAGCACATGACAGGTAGAAGACTCAAGCCTCAATTCTTTCGCTCTTTTGCACTGAAACTCTGGTTCTGTGGCAAAACCAGCTCCTCCTTCTTTTCTGATGTTCAACGCCTTCTGATGAAGCAAGCACAATACTTTGAAGATATCACTGATGGCACGCTAGCGATCGCTGTCAAGCCTTGCTACTTTCTGGGTGCTGGGACTGTAGGGCCAAGAGGTCTGCCATTCATCTGCAGCTGTTGGGAATTAGGCTTATCAGCGTTCTGCAGGTCATGACTCGATCCCGCAGAACCTAGTGACGTAGGAAATGTAACACAGTTGTTAGTTTCCTTCAATTCAGTACAAAAACAGTTCAGTTTTTTAACAAGGGGACTGCAAGCAAGTGGCCTGCAATCTTCAAAGGAATGCCATACGCCATGGGACTATTGTGATCTAAAATACACTGTCATTCTCATAGAATACAAAGACAAAGGCAGTAGGCAAAACAGTGCCTCTAGCCTCTTCAATTGGGTTTCCATGTGAGAGCATATCCTCTACCATCTAAGGGTAGATAGCTGCATGGGAATTCTATCTGAATGGATGTCCTCGCACATAGTGGCATCGTCTAATGGGGTAAACACATTTTTTTTCTCTAAATGATTACATATAGGTGTTCCTAAATTCCTTATCTAGAACACCTCAAAAGAGAAATCACATAATACAGATTATCAGGGACATGTAGATACCTCCCTTTAATAATTGTGCATCAGGTGGACTATGCAATACAAAAGCTAATGATCAAAAATGTGGAAACAAAAGACAAGAACTAGAGAGTCCTAGTATTTCCATGATTAGAACACATCTGATCCACCAAAAATTAAAGCAGCAGAAAAAAGAAACTAAAAACCAAATTAGAATAGGCATTGAATCTGTCATATTAAAAGAAAAAAACGTAAGGTGTCTCCTATTGAGATGGAAAACTTGTCTTACTATAGTATTAAGTCAGTTAACCAGTCTATCACTACCCTGACAGTCAGACTGGAAAATATCGAAGTAGGCCTAAAGAAAATTCTTAAAAACCAGTCTGGTTATACAAAAGGGAATTTATACATAATATGGGGGTCCCTGGTACATCACTGCAGTCTGGAAGTATGAACCTGAACAATACACCAATAATAATAATAAATGGGCTGACTAGTGAAAGGAATATGGAACAAGCATTGGAAATGCAATAGGTCTCGCATTAGAAAAGTTGTAGCTATTGGTCTTGTAAATGAAAAATTGTATTTATGTGTTGGTTTTTGAAATAGCTAAATTGATAGCTTTGTCATTTACAATGCCAATAGTTATAACTTTCGCGAATGTGACACCTATAGCATTTGTAATGCAACATGTTTTGTATTTACGTGACTTAGATGGCAGCTCTGGCCGTTAGGCCACATCTGCGGTTTACCTGCAGCACAGAGTACTACTACATTAAGTGGTGTGACAAGCAGAAGTAAAAGAACTCCAGTTTCTCTTGAAATCAGAAGCACGCTAAAGGGGGAAACAGTAGTGAAAGGACACGTGCTCGGTGTGTAAAATGTATTTAGGACTCGATGCGTATATATTAAAAAAAAAAAAAATCACAACATCTGTGCTTAATTCTCAGTTGTTTACATACAAAAAAGGAGCAAAACTGAGTGAAGTTGGGCTTCAATACTACACATTTTCCATTACTTGGAAATTTTAGAATATGTAAAAATATAAGCCAGCTTGCTATTCCCTCTTCCCCGCCACCATGTATGTTATGAAAACTGAGACTGGTATAAAAAATCGGAGCATTCAGTGGAGGCTGGTAGGGGACAGGGGGGTGGGGGGTGGGAGGGTGCTAGGAAAACAAGACGGAGGGAAGGAAGAGAAGGGGAGGGGGGAGGAGAAAAGCGACACGACGGGCAGGGGAGGGAGCGGAGCAGGGAGAGCCAAAATTACAGAAATGCAGCTTTCCAAAAGCAATAGACGAAGTGCTGCAGAACTGGAAGCTGCCGGAGCCGCACTCAATGCACATTAGGACTGGAAGGAGAAAAGCGTAACTTCTCACGAGCCCAGTTACTTTCTCAGAAAAATCGGAACATTCAGTGGAGGCTGGTAGGGGACAGGGGGGTGGGGGTGGGAGGTGGGAGGGTGCTAGGAAATCAAGACGGAGGGAAGGCAGAGAAGGGGAGGGGGGAGGAGAAATGCGACACGGCGGGCAGGGGAGGGGGCAGAGCGGGGAGAGCGGCGATGAGGGTGTGAAGCAGCAGGGGCCTTTGAAGTGAAGCTAAGCTTCACTTCAAAGGTGTGGGAGGAGTGCTGCTGGGGAACAGATGGCGATTTGATGATGTGCACGCGCATTTTAGGTCAATGCGCTTGCGCATTGACATAAAAGCGCACGGGCACATCATCAAATCGCCAGTCAATCGCCAGTCTAGGTAACGCTTATTTAAGCCCCTATAGTCTCGCTCTGCTCAATGCGCATGCGCATTGAGAGGCGAGACCTAAAAAGGGAAATGGGACTAGGACACAGCTAAAATCCCCAATAACTAGACACAATGCGACATTGATCAAGGGGAGAAGCGGCAAAATAAAAATCTATAGGAAGAACAAGAAATTACTCGGGTGATAGTCAAGTTTGTGACATAATACCAAGAGTATGGGTGATGCACAAAAGTCAAAATAGTACACAAATTTTAACTCTACCGCTGGACCCTACACCATATACGGTAATCTCAGCTAATGTTCCAGTTCTTTTTTCAGGGAAAAAATGAAGCTTGATTCCCTTTGAGGAACAAAGCCATACACTATTTAGGAAGCAGAACATGATTAACTAATGCAATATAGAAATTAGGTCACCTTGTACAAGAGTCACAAATCTATAATTTCATCCTTAGGTCCAATCAAGGAAACATAAATCTAGGGCTGCCTGTTCCTTAAGGGAAGGGGGCAGCAACGTGACTAACTGCAGGTGACACACTTTGATCCTGTATATCTCTTTTATTTTACTTCAATAGTATTATGGCCACATTTGACATACACTGGTGAAGTGTTGTCTGTCTTGTTCACAGCATGAAAATATCATATCTGTGAAATTTAGTGTCAGAGCAAATTCACCCAACTGTTGTGCAGCGATATACATCGCCATGTAGAACCCTTCACAACACAGGTGAATTTGTAATAGTATCAAAAGCAGCAACATAAAACAAAAGCATGCATAAAATAAAAAAACGCACATATCAAGCCATCAGATATACGTGCTGTATACCAAGCACAAAAAGCATAGACAAATTACAATAGCACATGTAAATGAGCGGTGACGCACGCACTTCATGCAGACCAAAACCCAATATTCGGGCCTGCTTAATTTGTCAGGCTTAAAATCAAAATTACACCAAAATTACACTTTCTTTTACTTTCCCTCGTTTTGACAGCTGGTCATCAGTTAGTGGTGATCGTTTGTCAAATACAACTTACTGTGTCGCTTCTGACACACAGGACCAGCAGGAACAAATCATAGAAGGACAGAATGCAAAAAACATAAAAACCACACAAACAAATTTTTTTCCCCTCAAAGGAGTCATACAAAAAACTCATCTTGTTTCAACATACTGCTGATACTTCACATAACACACAAAATATCAACTGTAACTAACCATCTTAAATTAAGGCAACTACATGGACACTATTTCTCAAAAGCAGAAATATGAATGTATCACCCCCTTTGAGGCCCTGCTTTTCCAAGCAATTATTTCTCCATCTGTTTACACTCACTCCTAACTCCCACCTCACTGACGTCAAGGTCAAAATCTGCCTCGCGCTCTGCGCTCCTCAACCCTTTTTCCTCACCCTGAGGCTGTCAAAGACAAAAAGCCTTTCCAACACTTTCTAACCTGCAATAACCAACCCTATCCAAAACCACATACCACATACCATATACATTACTCCCTTTAGGGGCCATAATCCACTCCTATTCCCAGACTCAAAAACATCTACTGTGAATAATTTGCAGAACTCAACACAACACAACATACCAGCTTTAGAGCAAATGCGTGTTACCACCCTATGCAATGGTACTCATTTCATCAACCTTAAATGGATGAACGTCTCAGTAGGTCTAGCTAGAGTTAGAACCATCAACCCTGATATTAAACTCAAACCTCTGCACCGGGCACATTGGCTCACTGAGCCATTAAAAACAACCCCAAATAAGAACAACCTGGAAACTTGCATTATACCTAAATGTATGCATTTACTGAAGCTTAAGGCACCTTAAAAGCTACTCTAAATGGCAAGAATACTGTTTAAATAGTCTATTTTACCCATTTTCGACTTTGGTATTTGGGGCACTTAAAAATTAATATCCTATGATTGTGTTACATATTAATCATCATCCTCAGAATGTTCTTTACACATTGCGGAGATTGGACATTGGACATCTCTCATGTAAATCCTTAGAAAAATGAGTTTTTAACGCCTGCGCCAAGTGAAATTCCTTGTGCAAATGTTCAGATTTTTGCTGTTCAACACAACTTAAATTAAAATGTAATGCTAGGAGGTCATAGTATGAGTAGTAAGCTTCATGGATATTAAAAAACGATTTTAGAAGCACTTATTATTTTTAAAAATATATATTTTTTTCATAATTAATAATAATTCCTTCTTCTTCAATAACCAAATCATTTTTGATAATTCCACATGAAAAGCAAGCTGCATCCCTTGCCTATCATTTTTAGACGCATTCATTCACAAGCCTAAGCACAGAAGCCTAACTTAAAACATGGCAAATGTTTGCGCCACTTTTTTTAAAAGGACAATTATTTTAACATTAAAACCGAGAATATGCTTACAGAAAATGCTTAAAGAGAAGAAAGCCACACTTGAAATGTCTTCCTGTGATACAAAATAATTAACCTTATTTTTGTAACCTTTTTCAAAACAGCATTCTGAAATGCAAAGGTTCACCCGTGTTTAACTGGGAAAGTCCTTACTGAGTAAACATTCCTGTCTATTCGTAATTGCTCCATGTTGCTTACTTAGCGGCAGCAACAGCTGTTTCTTAGTGTTGAAAACGTGGGCATGGTGGCAGTCTTATTTAAAACAGCCACAAAACACACAATTTCCCTTTTGAGGCAATTCATTCCTAGTGAATGTGAATTCTGACTTTTTTTTTTAAGCATTGAACAGTTTTGTACATGTGCGCAATTGCTACTCTATAAATGAAATAACAACATATAGCTATTGTAGCACATAATATGGTTCATTTCTGAATTTTATTTAATTTCTAATTAATATTAATTAACTAACATTTTGCATAACAGACTAAAGACAACAAGAAAGACCACAAACACATATTGAGCATATTATCAGACATATACAGAAAGGGGTGAAAACACTCAGGACACACAATACAGCGCACTTAACAACAACATTTCATAAATAGCGCCATCACTATTCACGTACAGAAGTTGCACTAATGGGAAAATCACATAAACATTTAAACACACATTTAACCCACAGATCAACACTCAGAACGGAAACAAAGGACAGCCCACAGACTGTACTTAAACCAAACCATTTGTAAATACTAGTTGTAAGTCATATTTACAAGAAACACTTCTCAATAGTGTTCCGAAAGACTGCAAAAACAGTCCAACAGACTGCTGTATGTCCAAGAAGCCAAAATACACTCAATTCACTAGCTTTGGCTGGCAGAACACCAAAAATTGCCCTGCATTTCTCCATTCATAAAATTGCACAGAACAAAGGATCCTTGTTTGTATTATGTCCATATTTTAATTCCCTGGGGATACAAAATCACTAAGGAAGAAATATGTTTTTATACCTAAACCTATTTAGGTATTTCCTCTAAGGGAGCCGGCTAATTTAATTCACATCTCACTATGGTACCTTCCAAATAAAGCAACACATTCTTTGATGTGAGCTTGAAACAGGCATGCCAAAATATTGCAGAATATACAATATTATACCCCAAGTAGTGCTTAAAGTACTCTTCGTACGTGCACCGTTCAAATTTTATACAAAGTAAAGAAAAGTCTCCTCATTACCTGCCTACACAAATTGCAATTCGCATATACAAACCTATACAAATCCAAAGTTGGCAAACACAAATTCCAAAATTCCAAAGCTATACCAAACAAATGGTTGACCAAATTCTAACTGCCAAGTTCTAAATGACCTAACGATCTTTTTTTTAAAAATACTCACGCCAAAAAGGTTCTCAGTCAGGAGTGACATCATGTGGAGGATCAAAATCAGGAAGATCAGAAATATACTGGGCTGCAGAGACAAAGAATCCCCAGAACCTCGGTGCACAGAGTACCTCCTTAGTAGAGTCCTGTCCTGTCATCCTCAGTAGATTTCTGTCTTCTGACAAGATCACTCCCTAAGATAGCCACTTCTCTGATGAGGCCCGCGTTGGCCGCGCCATTTGTAGAGATCAAAAATCCACTTCTCAGGGGTTCCACTGATACTTAGTCCTTTTAAACTCACAAAGAAGAACTTGACACAGAAGCTGGAATATAAAGAGAACATTTTTATTAAACTCAAATGAGTGAGACTACGTCACACAGAAGCCGTAGCAACTGAATGAGGCAGTCTGCCAGAATGGTATTACTTCATGTTTTATATACTCTTTATCCTGCCCCAGGCATGTAAGGGAGTTGTACCAATTACATTCCTAAATAAATGGAAAATCTGGAGAGTCAGCAGGTGAGTAGCCTTTGGGGTTTTAGCAGGATATGGGCAAAACATTATAATTACATAGTTCACAAAGGTTAGTCTGATTTAGATGGCACTGCAGGGCATGGCATGATTACATGTACAGTATCCCAACCCAAAAGTTAATCATTAGGAATGTCCCGAATTCAATCTCCAAAAGCCGGACAAACCTATAATTGAAAGCATAACCCATGTAATGAAGAAACATAAAAAGAAACAGTAACAGATGATGAACAAGATAAGGCATGCGCAAGGAAACTAAAAGTTAACGATGTCCTGAACATTGATTGGCAATCTCAGACAAAGTCGATCAGGGAAATTGGCTTTGCGAGGTCAGTTTCTTACAGTTCATTTCAGAGTCAAAAGGAAACCTTAGTTCATGTATACATGAACTAAGAAGGCCAGGCCACTTTATTCGCCAGGCTACCTTCACAGGCCTACGTGAGGGCAACACAAAATGGTGGCACAGAACAAAATGGAGTCAGACTCGAGAATTACAGAACCTCACCGGCCCTGCAGGATGTATACAGCCCCTGTCCTGCTGTGCGTCTAAGGGACCGGCACTGAAGGATGTATACAGCCCCTGTCCAGCTGTGCGTCTAAGGGACTGGTCCTGCAGGACGTATACAGCCCCTGTCCAGCTGTGCGTCTAAAGGATAGACCCTGCAGAATGTATACAGCCCCTGTCTAGCTGTGCGTCTAAGGGAACAGACCTGCAGGATGTATAGTGCCCCTGTCCAGCTGTGCGTCTAAGGGACCAGCCCTGCAGGATGTATAGTGCCCCTGTCCAGCTGTGCGTCTAAGGGACTGGCCCTGCCGGACGTATACAGCCCCTGTCCAGCTGTGCGTCTAAGGGACCGGTCCTGCAGGATGTATACAGCCCCTGTCCTGCTGTGCGTCTAAGGGTCCGGCACTGAAGGATGTATACAGCCCCTGTCCAGCTGTGCATCTATAGGACCGGCCCTACAGGATGTATACAGCCCCTGTCCTGCTGTGCGTCTAAGGGACCGACCCTGCAGGATGTATACAACCCCTGTCCAGCTCTGCGTGTGAGGGCTGGCCCTGCAGGATGTATACAGCCCCTGTCCAGCTCTGCGTGTGAGGGCTGGACCTGCAGGATGTATACAGCCCCTGTCCAGCTGTGCATCTGAAGGACTGACTCTGCAGGATGTATACAGCCCCTGTCCTGCTGTGCGTCTAAGGGACCGGCACTGAAGGATGTATACAGCTCTTGTCCAGCTGTGCGTCTAAGGGACCGGCCCTGCAGGACGTATACAGCCTCTGTCCTGCTGTGCGTCTAAGGGACCGGCACTGAAGGCTGTATACAGCGCCTCTGTCCTGCTGTGCGTCTAAGGGACCGGCACTGAAGGATGTATACAGCGCCCCTGTCCAGCTGTGCGTCTAAAGGACCAGCCCAGCAGGATGGATGCAGCCCCTGTCCAGCTGTGCGTGTGAGGACCGGCCCTGCAGGACGTATACAGCCCCTGTCCAGCTGTGCGTCTAAGGGACCGACCCTGAAGGATGTAAACAGCCCCTGTCCAGCTGTGCGTCTAAAGGACCCACCCTGCTGGATATATACAACCCCTGTCCAGGTGTGCGTGTGAGGGACCGGCCCTGCAGGATGTATACAGCCCCTGTCCTGCTGTGGGTCTAAGGGACCGGCACTGAAGGATGTATACAGCCCCTGTCCAGCTGTGCGTCTAAAGGATTGACCCTGCAGAATGTATACATCCCCTGTCTAGCTGTGCGTGTAAGGGACCAGCCCTGCAGGATGTATACTGCCTCTGTCCAGCTGTGCGTCTTAGGGACCAGCCCTGCAGGATGTATACTGCCCCTGTCCAGCTGTGCGTCTAAGGAACCGGCCCTGCAGGACGTATACAGCCCCTGTCCAGCTGTGCGTCTAAGGGACCGGTCCTGCAGGATGTATACTGCCCCTGTCCAGCTGTGCGTCTAAGGAACCGGCCCTGCAGGACGCATACAGCCCCTGTCCTGCTGTGCGTCTAAGGGACCGGCACTGAAGGATGTATACAGCCCCTGTCCAGCTGTGCATCAAAAGGTCCGGCCCTGCAGGATGTATACAGCCCCTGTCCTGCTGTGCATCTAAAGGACCGGCCCTGCAGGATGTATACAGACCCTGTCCAGTTGTGCGTCTAAGGGACCGGCCCTGCAGGACGTATACAGCCCCTGTCCAGCTGTGCATCTAAGGAACCGGTCCTGCAGGATGTATACAGCCCCTGTCCAGCTGTGCGTCTAAGGGACTGACCCTGCAGAACGTATACAGCCCCTGTCCAGCTGTACATCTAAAGGACCGACCCTGCAGGACGTATACAGCCCCTGTCCAGCTGTGCGTCTAAGGGACCAGCCCTGCAGGATGTATAGTGCCCCTGTCCAGCTGTGCGTCTAAGGGACCGGCCCTGCAGGACGTATACAGCCCCTGTCCAGCTGTGCATCTAAGGGACCGACACTGAAGGATGTAAACAGCCCCTGTCCAGCTGTGCGTTTAAGGGACCGACCCTGAAGGATGTATACAGCCCCTGTCCAGCTGTGCGTCTAAGGGACCGGCCCTGCAGGCCGTATACAGCCCCTGTTCAGCTGTGCGTCTAAAGGACCAGCCCTGAAGGAAGTATACAGCCCCTGTCCTGCTGTGCCTCTAAGGGACCGACCCTGAAGGATGTATACAGCCCCTGTCCAGCTGTGCATCTAAGGGACCGGCCCTGCAGGACGTATACAACCCCTGTCCAGCTGTGTGTCTAAGGGACCAGCCCTGCAGGATATATAGTGCCCCTGTCCAGCTGTGCATCTAAGGGACCGGCCCTGCAGGACGTATACAGGCCCTGTCCAGCTGTGCGTCTAAGAGACCAGCCCTGCAGGACGTATACAGCCCCTGTCCAGCTGTGCGTCTAAGGGACCGACCCTGAAGGATGTATACAGCACCTGTCCAGCTGTGCGTCTAAGGGACCGGCCCTGCAGGACGTATACAGCCCCTGTCCAGCTGTGCGTCTAAGGGACCGGCCCTGCAGGACGTATACAGCCCCTATCCAGCTGTGCGTCTAAGGGACCAGCGCTGCAGGACGTATACAGCCCCTGTCCAGCTGTGTGCCTAAAGGACCGACTCTGCAGTATGTATACAGCCCCTGCCCAGCTGTGTGTATAAAGGACCAATCCTACGGTATGTATACAGCCCCTGCCCAGCTGTGCATCTAAAGGATTGACCCTACAGAATATATACAGCCCCTGTCCAGCTGTGCGTCTAAGGGACCGGCCCTGCAGGATGCATACAGCCCCTGTCCAGCTGTACGTCTAAAGGGCCGAACATGCAGTAGCCAGTACTTAATTTGTGCCTGTGGTTTCCGGTGCTCAGCACCTGCACATGATTGTCAGCACTGGCTCTAGTGACAGTCCACAAAATGGTGGAGCTGTCTTTTTTTATTTTGAGATGAGCACAACTGTTTATTAAGTCAATATACATTAAAAATGAATAATACTAGCCTCTCATGCTATTAGTATAGCTGTGTGTGGCCTGAAAAAGTCTGAATGTCACACTTGTAAGAGTGCGATGGTTAGGTGTTATGTAGGTATTGCCATTGGCAGTGCAGGCAGGGTATCAATCAATCAAGGGGATTATAAACGCACTACTCACCCATGAGGGTCTCAAGGCGCTGAGGGAGTCAGCAGTTCTGAATCAGTCGAAAAGCCAGATCTTCAGAGCCTTCCTGAAGGAGTTGAGGGATGGGGCGCGTCTGATGTCGGTCGGGAGCTCGTTTCAGGTCTTGGCCACGATGTGGAAGAAGGATCTTCCTCCTGTTCTGGTTCTGCGGATGCCCTGGGTTTGGGCAAGGTGGAGGTTGGCAGAACGGAGGTTTCTTTTGGGTACATGATGGGTGACTCTGTCGTTGAGGTATTGGGGTCCGGTGTTGTGTAGGCATTTGTAGGCATGGATGAGTATCTTGAAACTGACTCTTTTCTCAAAGGGGAGCCAGTGGCACTTGCGTAGGTGCTGGTTGATGTGTTCATGTCGGTGGATACCGAGGACGAGTCTGGCGGCGGTGTTCTGTATCGTCTGGAGCTTGCGGAGTAGAGACTTGTTGATGTCGGCGTAGAGGGCATTTCTGTAATCCAGCCTGTTGGTGATGAGTGCGTGGATGACCGTCTTCCTTGCCTCGGGGGATCGATTTGAAGATCTTGCGGAGGATACGGAGGGTGTTGAAACGGTGAGTAGCCAAAATATCGAAATTAAAATATCAATAATATCGATGTTTTAATTTCGATGGTACAAAATATCGATGTTAATAATTTCGATGGCCATTATTGGCCTTAAGGTAAGTAATATCGATGTTTTTAATATCGAAGTTAGTAATATCGATATCAAATATATCGATGTTACTAATACCGATATTTGATTTATTGTCATGTATTTTATTAATAATGTTATATGTATATTTTAATTTAGTGTTTTAGTACCGTAGCGGGTTGTGAGTTTATAGGGGAATAGGGTGGTAAGTAATTTAATTATAGTAAATTAATAAATATTTTTTATTAATTATAAATACATGTAATTAATTTTATTGTTTAAGTTCTGTAGCAGGTTGTAGGTTTATAGGGGAATAGGATGGGATGTAATTTAAATGTAATTAATTATTAATTTATTTTTATTAATTGGTATTGATAATTTTATTATTGTTAATTAATTAATAATTGGAAATTATTTTTTATTAATTGGTAATTAATTTTTATTAATTGGTAATTCATTTTTATTAATTGGTAATTCATTGTAATTAATATTTTGTGGTATACATTATTTAATTGTTCAATATTCGTTAATTGGTAATTATTTTTTATATTTAATATGTTCTTGTTATTCTGTTTTTTTAAATATATTTTTTAATTGTTAATTAATAATAATTAATTTGTATTTATTGGTATTCATTATAAATTTATTGTTAATTAATTATTCATTGTTGATTATGTTTTAAATTATTTTTGGGTATTTTTAAATAGTTTATAGCTATTTAAATATTAATTCATTAATATTTTTTAATATTCTAATTATTTTTAAATATGTTGTTTTTAACTTCTACGCTATCCAACACTTTCCCTACTGTTGCACTCACTGGAGTTGGAATAGTAATTTTTACCCCTACGCTATCCAACACTTTCCCTACTGTTGCACTCTCTGGAGTTGGAATAGTAATTTTTACCCCTCCGCTATTCAACACTTTCCCTACCGTTGCATTCTCTGGAGTTGGAATAGTAATTTTTACCCCTACACTATCCAACATTCTCCTTATTTTTAAAAATTTGTTTTACATTTTTATTTAATTTTTATTTTATGTGTATAGATGTATTTGTAATCTAAAATATTTTTAATTATTTATAAGTTATTAAAATAATTATTAAAAGGTATTAAGTATATATATTATGTATTATATGTTTATGTTTAATTACGTTTTTTAAATTAAATTATGGATATTCATTATTACATTTAAATTATATACAATATTTTAACTATGTTTATTACATTTATAAGTATTATTTAATTTATTTTACATATTTTTTTATTAAAAAAAAATATTTTTTAATTACGATATTTTTGACATCAAGATTTTTTTTCTCGATATTTTTTGTACTTTCCTTGTTGGAGATAGGATGTCGATATTGTTGACATCGATATTTTTGTTGCGATATTTTTGTATGTCAATATTTTGTATATCGACATTTTGCCAGACATTCGTTGAAACAGCTGGAGGTGACGGCGTTGACTTGTCTGTTCATGAAGAGGGAGGAGTCGAGAATGATACCGAGGTTCCGGGCGTGGTCTGTAGGGGTCGGGGGTGCTTAGGGTGATGGGCCACCAGGTGTCATTCCATGCCGATGGAGTGGTTCCGAGGACGAGGACTTCTGTCTTTTAAGTTTCAGGCAGCTGTTGCTCATCCAGGCTGCTACATCCTGCATTCCTTCCTGGAAGTTGAGTCTTGTGGTGGTGGGGTTCTTGGTGAGGGAGAGGATGAGCTGGGTGTCGTCGGCATAGGAGACTATGCTGAGGCTGTGTTGTTGGGCGATGGCTGTGAGGGGGGCCATGTAAATGTTGAAGAGGGTGGCGCTGATTGATGATCCCTGTGGGACTCCACAGTTGATTTCTGTGGGTTTGGAGAGCAAGGGAGGCAGTCTGACCCTCTGGCTTCTGCCTGCAAGGAACGATCGGATCCAGTCGAGGGCGGTGTCGTGCATGCCAGCGTCGAGTAGTCTGGCTGTGAGTATGCAGTGGGAGATGGTGTCGAATGCTGCTGCCAGGTCGAGTAGAATCAGGGCTGCGGAGTGGCCTAGGTCAAGGAGGGTGCGGATGTTGTCGGTGGCTGCGAGTAGGGCGGTCTCGGTGCTATGGTTGCTTCGGAAGCCGGATTGTGAGGGGTCGAGGTTGGCGTTGTCTTCTATAAACCTTGTCAGTTCTGCATTGACAGTCTTTTCAGTGACTTTCCCAACAAAAGGGAGGAGCGAGATGGGTCGGTAGTACTTGGGGTCCGTCGGGTCCGCTGAGAGCTTCTTGAGCAGTGGCCTGACTTCTGCGTGCTTCCAGGCGTCGGGGGAGGAGTCGGTCTTGAAGGTGGCATTGATGGTGAGTTGTAGTATGGGTGCGATGGTGGTGGCGGCTTTGTGGTATATGTGAGGTGAGCAGGGGTTCTTGGGGGCCCCAGAGTGGATGCGTTTCATGATCGTGATGGTCTCTTCGGTTGTGATCGGTGTCCAGGCGGAGATGGTGGGCTGGTCGGTGTTGCTGGGGGCTGGGCTGACTGTGATGTTGGGCGTGGGGTCGTTGAAATTGTAAGCATGAGCGCAAAATCCGCTCCGATCGCGGATTTTGCGGATTTTCGGTAAATCCGCGATCCGCAAACTCTCGCGAATTTACCGAAAATTTGCAATTCGCGAGCGGCGGATTCCTCTGTCAAAAGTTCAAGCCTTGCTGGTCTGTAACTAATTTACGATGGCGCCGGCAAGCTGCCAGCGCCATCCTAAAGTTACTTAATTAGCTTCAGCAGGAAGCTCTAATAGATAAAATACAGCAGGGGCTCGAGCCCCTGCTTTATTTTACCAATTAGAGCTTCCTTTAGTAACTATTTTAGGATGGCGCTGGCAGCTTGCCGGCGCCATCGTAAATTAGTTACAACAGGCACAAAACGGTGGTGTCTTCTTGAATAAATATGAAGGGCAGGGTTCATTCTGGCACGACGGTCCTGGCACAAAAATTAAACCTCAACAGGAAGCACTTACAGATATCAATACAGCATGTGCCCTAGTTGAAGCTTTAATTCAGTGACTCATTCATCAGCCCAAAAACAATCCTGAGCGTTGTGGAGGCTGGGCAGGTGTGCCTTCTTCCCAAATATACCGTCGAAAATCAGCTGTGACGCTGGATACAGGCCTTTGCATCTTTGACCTTCACGAGCGCAATCCCCGTGCTGTTCTGTGACCAGGAGCTTCTGTCTCTACATCTGTTGCTCTGATCAGTCTCTGACCTTTTATACACACAAGAGGCATGTGCACTCGCATTGAAGCCCCGTCCGTTTGGCCCCGCCCACACACTCGAGGTGTGCACCGTCTTCCCGCCATTTACCCACTATGATAGGTCACTCAAGGGACCCCTGCGCCCTTCGGCGCGATTGCATAGTAACACACACCTGGTCGCTGTTGACAACTCTCGGGCACTTTAGGTAGCTGTAGTGTAGTAAAAGCACTATACATTTACCCAACGAGGTAGCACTTACTGATTATCCAGTAGAAAGTACTCCAGTTGAGTAGAGGTATGGCACAAAACGGCGGCGTCTTCTTGAATAAATATGAAGGGCAGGGTTCAATCTGGCACGATGGTCCTGGCATGGAAGCCCCGCCCCCAAATCCGCCGATCCGCAAAATCCGCGGATTTTGCGGATCCACGATCCGTGAATACGCAAATTCGTGAATCGTGGATCCGCAAAATCCGCCCATGCTTAGTCGTAGAGATTTTTTATCTTCAAGTGGAAGTAGGATCCGATTTTGTCGCAGAGGTCCTGGGAGGGGGTGATATCTGTGGCTTCGCTGTGGATTTTGGTGAATTCTTGGATGACGCAGAAGAGCTCCTTGGAGTTGCTGGGGTTGGCAAGGATTCTGTTGTGGATGAAGGTCCTTTTGGTGGTTCTGATGCGGTGATGGTATTCTGTCATAGCGTCCTTTTAAGTGGTGTAGGTGGTATGGGTGGTGCAGGCTGCAGTGGCCTTCTGAGAATGACCCTAGCACTTCATTTTTTACAAATTAAGCACTATTTACAGCACCTGTCCAACCCAGGGTGTAAGGGCCGGCCTTGCTGTATGTTTACAGCACCTACCAGTCCAGCCCTGGGTGTAAAGGGCCGGCCCTGCAGGATAGATAAGGCCCCTGTCCAGCTGTGTGTTGAAAAGGGCTGACAGCCCCTGGCCAGCTGTGCTTATAAAGGGTCATCCCTGGGGGTAAGGGCCGGCCCTACCGTATGTTTATAGCACCTACCAGTCAGGCCCTGGGTGTGAAGGCTCGGGCCTATCCACTGTCTAGGAACGACCAATGAACACCGTGGCATAGCCAGTGTACAAAGTCCCCTCTATGCACAAGACCGTCCTTCAATCCAATGTGTAAAGGGCCCCTCTAGGCTGTGCCAAGACCTCCCTGTAGCCAGTCTATAAAGGACCCCCAGGTTTGTGTACAAACACCTCTCTGTACCAGTGTATAAAGGGCCCCTCTAGGCTGTGCCAAGACCCTCACTGTACCAGTGTATAAAGGGGTAGGCTGTGCCAAGACCCTCTCTGTACCAGTGTATAAAGGGCCCCTCTAGGCTGTGCCAAGACCCTCTCTGTACCAGTGTATAAAGGGCCACTCTAGGCTGTGCCAAGACCCTCTCTGTACCAGTGTATAAAGGGCCCCTCTAGGCTGTGCCAAGACCCTCTCTGTACCAGTGTATAAAGGGCCCCTCTAGGCTGAGCCAAGACCCTCTCTGTACCAGTGTATAAAGGGCCCCTCTAGGCTGTGCCAAGACCCTCTCTGTACCAGTGTATAAAGGGCCACTCTAGGCTGTGCCAAGACCCTCTCTGTACCAGTGTATAAAGGGCCACTCTAGGCTGTGCCAAGACGCTCTCTGTACCAGTGTATAAAGGGCCCCTCTAGGCTGTGCCAAGACCCTCTCTGTACCAGTGTATAAAGGGCCCCTCTAGGCTGTGCCAAGACCCTCTCTGTACCAGTGTATAAATGGCCCCTCTAGGCTGTGCCAAGACCCTCTCTGTACCAGTGCATAAATGGCCCCTCTAGGCTGTGCCAAGACCCTCCCTGGGGCCAGTGTATAAAGGGCCCCTCTAGGCTGAGCCAAGACCCTCTCTGTACCAGTGTATAAAGGGCCCCTCTAGGCTGTGCCAAGACCCTCTCTGTACCAGTGTATACAGGGCCCCTCTAGGCTGTGCCAAGACCCTCTCTGTACCAGTGTATAAAGGGCCCCTCTAGGCTGTGCCAAGACCCTCTCTGTACCAGTGTATAAAGGGCCACTCTAGGCTGTGCCAAGACCCTCCCTGGGGCCAGTGTATAAAGGGCCACTCTAGGCTGTGCCAAGACCCTCTCTGTACCAGTGTATGAAGGGCCCCTCTAGGCTGAGCCAAGACCCTCTCTGTACCAGTGTATAAAGGGCCACTCTAGGCTGTGCCAAGACCCTCTCTGTACCAGTGTATGAAGGGCCCCTCTAGGCTGAGCCAAGACCCTCTCTGTACCAGTGTATAAAGGGCCCCTCTAGGCTGAGCCAAGACCCTCTCTGTACCAGTGTATAAAGGGCCCCTCTAGGCTGTGCCAAGACCCTCTCAGTACCAGTGTATGAAGGGCCCCTCTAGGCTGTGCCAAGACCCTCCCTGGGGCCAGTGTATAAAGGGCCACTCTAGGCTGTGCCAAGACCCTCTCTGTACCAGTGTATGAAGGGCCCCTCTAGGCTGAGCCAAGACCCTCTCTGTACCAGTGTATAAAGGGCCACTCTAGGCTGTGCCAAGACCCTCTCTGTACCAGTGTATGAAGGGCCCCTCTAGGCTGAGCCAAGACCCTCTCTGTACCAGTGTATAAAGGGCCCCTCTAGGCTGAGCCAAGACCCTCTCTGTACCAGTGTATAAAGGGCCCCTCTAGGCTGTGCCAAGACCCTCTCTGTACCAGTGCATAAAGGGCCCCTCTAGGCTGAGCCAAGACCCTCTCTGTACCAGTGTATAAAGGGCCCCTCTAGGCTGTGCCCAGACCCTCTCTGTACCAGTGTATAAAGGGCCCCTCTAGGCTGAGCCAAGACCCTCTCTGTAACAGTGTATAAAGGGCCCCTCTAGGCTGTGCCCAGACCCTCTCTGTACCAGTGTATAAAGGGCCCCTCTAGGCTGTGCCCAGACCCTCTCTGTACCAGTGTATAAAGGGCCCCTCAAGGCTGTGCCAAGACCCTCTCTGTACCAGTGTATAAAGGGCCACTCTAGGCTGTGCCAAGACCCTCTCTGTACCAGTGTATAAATGGCCCCTCTAGGCTGTGCCAAGACCCTCTCTGTACCAGTGTATAAAGGGCCCCTCTAGGCTGAGCCAAGACCCTCTCTGTACCAGTGTATAAAGGGCCCCTCTAAGCTGTGCCAAGACCCTCTCTGTACCAGTGTATGAAGGGCCCCTCTAGGCTGAGCCAAGACCCTCTCTGTACCAGTGTATAAAGGGCCCCTCTAGGCTGTGCCAAGACCCTCTCTGTACCAGTGTATGAAGGGCCCCTCTAGGCTGAGCCAAGACCCTCTCTGTACCAGTGTATAAATGGCCCCTCTAGGCTGTGCCAAGACCCTCTCAGTACCAGTGTATAAAGGGCCCCTCTAGGCTGTGCCAAGACCCTCTCTGTACCAGTGTATAAAGGGCCCCTCTAGGCTGTGCCCAGACCCTCTCTGTACCAGTGTATAAAGGGCCCCTCTAGGCTGAGCCAAGACCCTCTCTGTACCAGTGTATAAAGGGCCCCTCTAGGCTGTGCCCAGACCCTCTCTGTAACAGTGTATAAAGGGCCCCTCTAGGCTCTGCCAAGACCCTCTCTGTACCAGTGTATAAAGGGCCCCTCTAGGCTTTGCCAAGACCCTCTGTACCAGTGTATAAAGGGCCCCTCGAGGCTGTGCCGAGACCCTCTCTGTACCAGTGCATAAATGGCATCTCTAGGCTGTGCCAAGACCCTCTCAGTACCAGTGTATAAAGGGCCCCTCTAGGCTGTGCCAAGACCCTCTCAGTACCAGTGTATAAAGGGCCCCTCGAGGCTGTGCCGAGACCCTCTCTGTACCAGTGCATAAATGGCCCCTCTAGGCTGAGCCAAGACCCTCTCTGTACCAGTGTATAAAGGGTCCCTCGAGGCTGTGCCAAGACCCTCTCAGTACCAGTGCATAAATGGCCCCTCTAGGCTGTGCCAAGACCCTCTCAGTACCAGTGTATAAAGGGCCCCTCGAGGCTGTGCCGAGACCCTCTCTGTACCAGTGCATAAATGGCCCCTCTAGGCTGTGCCAAGACCCTCTCTGTACCAGTGCATAAATGGCCCCTCTAGGCTGTGCCAAGACCCTCTCTGTACCAGTGTATAAAGGGCCCTCTAGGCTGTGCCCAGACCCTCTCTGTACCAGTGTATAAAGGGCCCCTCTAGGCTGTGCCAAGACCCTCTCTGTACCAGTGTATAAAGGGCCCTCTAGGCTGTGCCAAGACCCTCTCTGTACCAGTGTATAAAGGGCCCCTCTAGGCTGTGCCAAGACCCTCTCTGTACCAGTGCATAAATGGCCCCTCTAGGCTGTGCCAAGACCCTCCCTGGGGCCAGTGTATAAAGGGCCCCTCTAGGCTGTGCCTAGACCCTCTCTGTACCAGTGTATAAAGGGCCCCTCTAGGCTGTGCCAAGACCCTCTCTGTACCAGTGTATAAAGGGCCCCTCTATGCTGTGCCAAGACCCTCTCTGTACCAGTGTATAAAGGGCCCCTCTATGCTGTGCCAAGACCCTCTCTGTACCAGTGTATAAAGGGCCCCTCTATGCTGTGCCAAGACCCTCTCTGTACCAGTGTATAAAGGGCCCCTCTAGGCTGAGCCAAGACCCTCTCTGTACCAGTGCATAAAGGGCCCCTCTAGGCTGTGCCCAGACCCTCTCTGTACCAGTGTATAAAGGGCCCCTCTAGGCTGTGCCAAGACCCTCTCTGTACCAGTGTATGAAGGGCCCCTCTAGGCTGAGCCAAGACCCTCTCTGTACCAGTGTATAAAGGGCCCCTCAAGGCTGTGCCCAGACTCTCCCTGTACCAGTGTATAAAGGGCCCCTCTAGGCTGTGCCAAGACCCTCTCTGTACCAGTGTATGAAGGGCCCCTCTAGGCTGTGCCAAGACCCTCTCTGTACCAGTGTATAAAGGGCCCCTCAAGGCTGTGCCCAGACTCTCCCTGGGGCCAGTGTATAAAGGGCCCCAAGGGCCCCTGCAGCACACGACGTTTGCGCCTCCATCAGTACAATCTGCAGAGAAGCCGTGGAGCGAGCAGGAGTCAGAGATACCCTCTCCCCCCACCCCCCTCTCTCTCCCTTCTTCCCTCCCCCCCCGGCCCCCCCAGATAGTCACATGATACCCCCACCCCGCGGGGCACGTGGCAGCTCACCTTCCCCTAAGACAAATATAGCCCTGGAGACCTTCACACGCCGAGAGGCCCCTGGAGCTTCGGCTGCTTCTGCTGGGTTGGGTATGTGCAGTTTTATAGCGCCTAGAAGCAATTGCTTAGACGGAAAGCGCTGCTGAAGCCTCCAGCCTGGGCCAGACCGACCGCCAAAGCCTGCTATTGCCAGAATGTGCAAAAGAAGGGGGTTCGCGTTTTGCGTCCCCGTCTGCTGCACTGCGGATAGCCAAGGAACCATTCCTCGTGCATATCATTTATTCAGCTCTTATCCAACAATATAATCCATGGTAATCCATTTTTTCGTATGATTTTAACGTTCTCCTGTTTCAAGTATGCTTCAAAAGAGGATCACTCCGGAGACAGCCAGGTGGTACTTAAAATGTTTTATTTTGCATTTTCAAATGTCTGATGTTGCCGAGGCTTTTACATAGACATGTGCTTCCAACATTGTTACGAGCAAACCATTATAATCACCCAATGCATTTCGAACTTTTAGTTCTTCTTCAGGGGTACTGAAAAAAATAAATAAATAAGGGCCACATCAACCAATGTCTGAAAGTAACAAATTCAATTCATTAAAATAATACACATAAATTCGTCAACGTTCAAAAAAACGTATCTTTTAACCTACAATAACCATTCCCGAGTATGCAGTTTAATCACGCCGTGTTCACAGCGGCCCCTTCCATTTGACCTTGTTCTCATATCTACGCATAGCGGAATCCAAAGACTTAATCCGAATAGTATACTCTCCCCACACCCCTAGTTGGTCTTAACATCAAGCCTCTAAATCTAGATATAACATGTACCTGGTGATCTGCAAAACAGCCAGCGGCTTGTAACGAGTCTTTTTCTTCATATGCCATGAGTTCAGCCACAGTCCCGTTGACCTGAGGTTCCCCTCCTAATTTATTCTTAAATCCTCCACCCACGGGTTTACCCGCCTCTTTCTTAATTGTCCTCACGTGATCTTGATCGGTCACAGTGTGTCTTTATAACTAGGGAAACTACCAGTCCCACCATGCACCTACGTTTTTCAATCAAAACAGCATGCTCAAAATTATCAACAAAGGTTTTTAAACCGACATGATCATTAATTTAAAACATCGCTAACTACTGAACGATATATTAATAAACATACAAATGAACCATGAAACAATCGGACGTAAGTTCCACGAAAAATAAATAAAATACAGTTTCAATAAAGACATGAAATTAACATAGTCCATATTTGATGTTATCATTTCCGTTGTGTTTGAACGTATAGTTGTCTCCTTCGCGAAATAATCCTTCCAAAGTTAATGCAGAAATAGGTTAAACAGTTTGGGGTGCACACAGCTAGTTGGACAAAAACTGTTTGCTAAACACGAGAGAGAGTAGCGTGTGCACACCTTCCCTTTACTTGCTTGTAGCGTTTCATCTTTTTAAACCTTTCGGGAGTTGCGTGCAAAACAGAACTGTGTTTGTCCCAACACAGGGGTATAAATACAAAAGAAGGGGGTTCGCGTTTTGCGTCCCCGTCTGCTGCACTGCGGATAGCCAAGGAACCATTCCTCGTGCATATCATTTATTCAGCTCTTATCCAACAATATAATCCATGGTAATCCATTTTTTCGTATGATTTTAACGTTCTCCTGTTTCAAGTATGCTTCAAAAGAGGATCACTCCGGAGACAGCCAGGTGGTACTTAAAATGTTTTATTTTGCATTTTCAAATGTCTGATGTTGCCGAGGCTTTTACATAGACATGTGCTTCCAACATTGTTACGAGCAAACCATTATAATCACCCAATGCATTTCGAACTTTTAGTTCTTCTTCAGGGGTACTGAAAAAAATAAATAAATAAGGGCCACATCAACCAATGTCTGAAAGTAACAAATTCAATTCATTAAAATAATACACATAAATTCGTCAACGTTCAAAAAAACGTATCTTTTAACCTACAATAACCATTCCCGAGTATGCAGTTTAATCACGCCGTGTTCACAGCGGCCCCTTCCATTTGACCTTGTTCTCATATCTACGCATAGCGGAATCCAAAGACTTAATCCGAATAGTATACTCTCCCCACACCCCTAGTTGGTCTTAACATCAAGCCTCTAAATCTAGATATAACATGTACCTGGTGATCTGCAAAACAGCCAGCGGCTTGTAACGAGTCTTTTTCTTCATATGCCATGAGTTCAGCCACAGTCCCGTTGACCTGAGGTTCCCCTCCTAATTTATTCTTAAATCCTCCACCCACGGGTTTACCCGCCTCTTTCTTAATTGTCCTCACGTGATCTTGATCGGTCACAGTGTGTCTTTATAACTAGGGAAACTACCAGTCCCACCATGCACCTACGTTTTTCAATCAAAACAGCATGCTCAAAATTATCAACAAAGGTTTTTAAACCGACATGATCATTAATTTAAAACATCGCTAACTACTGAACGATATATTAATAAACATACAAATGAACCATGAAACAATCGGACGCCAGAATGTGCTCAGCAGCTTCATGGAAGAGAGAGCTCCGCCGTCTCCAGAGAGGGAGGTGGGGGGTGGGGGGGGGGGGGGGTTGGATGGGTTGAGATGGGGGCGAGGTTTGGGGGATCTGACGCGCTGCGTCTCACTGAACAACGTTTCAAATATATTGGACTCAATCCCGCGACGCCGCAAACAGCTCTGACGAGGTAGTAATGAAATATACAAGCAGCGCCCGGGAGCCGGTTTATTTATTCATGGCAGCACATCCTGCAGGTGCCAAGGAGGAAATGATGGCAGTCTGGCACAAAATAAACACCGGGACACACGCAAAGGAAAGGCAGAGGGCAAGCTTAATTTGAACCAGTGGCTGTAGGGGAAAGGTCGAAACAAAAGATAACAAAGGGAAAGATAGGGATAAAAAAGAAACTGCATAAATTAGAAAATAGACCGAGTGTGGCGGGTGTTGAATCAAAGAGGCATGAGGTGGAATCAAGACTAGGCATGATCAGTATTCATGAGATAAAGAGACAGGAAGTAAACCCTGGTGAAAAAAGGTGACATGAGGTGGAATCAAGATTAGACAGACTCAGTAATCTATACTAATATAATAAAGAGAGAGCCCAAACCTTTGAGGCGTGTAATCTCAGGAACCACAGCACCAATCACAACACCCAATACAGCGCTGGAAAGGGCAGTTGCAGCAGAAGGACATAGGCTATGCAGACGCCCACCATATACATTTAAAAGGTAAAAGAACCGTGCCAGCAAAGTAGTCCCTTGTGGGCGTGTCTGTGTTGTGCTGTGGGCGTGTGCTGGGGGCGTGACAAACGCTGGGGGCGTGTGGTACGTTCCGCCCTTCATGCCATGTCTCATATCGTGTGCTGTGGGCGTGTGCTGGGGGCGTGTGCGTGTGCGGGGGCGCGGGATTACGGAAAAAAAAGCGAGCGTTGTGCCCAATATTTCATCGTTTTTTCTTCCCAGGTTCTGTACATTCCAGCTCCGGGTGTCCACCCTGCTCCCTTTAAATACCCCTGCACCCCATAATCATAACCCACCCTTACTCCTTAAAATACCCCAACACCCTTAAACACTAACCCATCTTAACCCTATAAATATACCATGTACCCCAAAACCCAAACCTATCCCTAAACCCTAAAAATACCACTGTACCCCAAAACCCAAACCTAGCCCTGAAACCTATAAATACCCCTGTACCTCAAAACCCAAACCTACCCCTGAACCCTAAAAATACCCTTGTACCCCAAAACCCAAACCTAGCCCTGAACCCTAAAAATACCCCTCTACCCCAAAACCCAAACCTACCCCTGAACCCTAAAATACCCCTGTACCCCAAAACCCAAACCTAGCCCTTAACCATAAAAATACCCCTGTACCCCAAAACCCAAACCTACCCCTGAACCCTAAAATACCCCTGTACCCCAAAACCCAAACCTAGCCCTGAACCCTAAAAATACCCCTGTACCCCAAAACTCATACCTATCACTGAACCCTAAAACTACCCCTGTACCCCATAACCCAAAACTATATCTGAACCCTTAAAATATCCAAACACCCCAAAACATATACCTCAGTACCCCAAAACATATACCCCTATACCAATACTTACCTTATCCAAACATTAAAAAAAACATGTTTTTACCATTCATGCATTTACAACGAATTTCGTTGTAAATGTATGCGTGGTAAAAGCATATAAAATGTAATGCCATGCGTTATAATGTCATTGCGGAGTCATGGTACTTTCGTAATGAAAGTATGCGGAGTGATGGTATGCGGAAAGAAAGTTGCGGAATAATGGGTGTTTACCCTCCCCCGGTAAGTACATTGGTGGCACGGCGGCCCACATCTCCAGCAACATACTCATATTTTCTCACCACCGATTTGAAAAATGCACAGTTCCTTCTCATTGATGGCCAGCACTGATATACACTTTTAGACACACCTCCCGCCACAAGTTCTAGAATTACAAACTTTAGAGCTGGGGAGCTACGTTCGAATCTCGGCATCAGCTCAACATCCTGTGATTCCAGGCAAATCGCTTTGTTTCCCCGTGTCTACCACAAATGAATGTGTTTTTCTGTAATGTAAATTGTGCTCATGCCATGTTGTCGAGTTTGCGCTATATAATATTGCAAGGAAAAATAAAGTAGGGAAACTCGAGTTCACACACTACTGAACGTGCCCTCTTAAGTGCATCAGCAGTGCACTGTGAATCGGAGCGTTTCACAGGCCTGTCACAGATAAGAAATGCTATCAAAACGAAATCCGACAAAACAATATACTACTTGCCGGCAGCAATTCATACCTGGACAACGTCGGGACGGGCTGCTAGTGATGAGATAAAGAGACAGGAAGAGGACAGTGGTGAAAAAAAGAGACACTGGCAACCAGTGGTCCTGAATACAGCACCACTACGTGTGTTCGTTGTCTTTAACAAACATAAATATTCAAATGGATTACTATAAATTGCCCACCTCAAAAAAGCTAGCTACCAAAAATAGCGTTCCATATTACAAAATACAAACATATGGAGAGGCAACTCATAGCAGAGAAACATAGTTCAACACATTGTTGAATTCATAGCAAACAGATGATTCGAGAGGTCCTTTCTTTGCTCATAATTATTCCTTTATTCAACATCTTCTTATCAATGTTCAGCAGTTCAGTACAGCCAACGCATTTCGCCCAACATTTGGGCTTCCTCAGGGCTGCAGATATAACAAATAAGACTAACTATTAAAATGACTAACACATATATAATGTAGAAACAAACATATATACAGATACACACCAAGTGACACAATAATTCAAGATCCAAATACCCAATTGTTTCTTAAAAAACCTTTAAGAAATACTAAACCCAACATGCTCTAGTGGTGGAACACATATTACACATAGACATATCTACATTAATTCATTGTTAATCGATCATACTGTACATTTACTGTTCTAGAAACAGTACAATGTCCTCCTTGAGTCACCCATCTAATTCTCGTCATATTTCCATTAAACATGAATTGCAACCTAACGATTTATGCAAACATGTTTTTTCTGCATTTCCTACATAGTACACATGCTTTGTATTAAAAACAGATGTTACCATGAATTATTTTACAAAACAAGCTCCAGAGGCTAACCAATATTTTTTCTTTCCATGTTTTTTGGATGCTTAATGGATTCAACACTATTGTTAAGTAAATCACATGTACCCCACAACAAATTGATATTCGTATTCAGAAATTAGGGGAGAGGAGTAGATAAAAAAATATACACATTGTACGAAAAATCAAGGTGTTATCTCACTTACCAAGAAACAAACAACATACGTTGTTTCTAAAAATCCAAAGTTTCTCCCATCTTGTTCAACGTCCACAGTGTGGCCTTGTTGTCAGTTAGAATCCAAAGTCAAAAATATATAAATATCATACAAACACACGTCCTTAAATATCGCGTGTCCATAATGCTGACTAAGAACAGTCGCCTTAAATCGAAGTTTGTAAGGCTAGCGAAACTAAAGAAAAATTAATTAAGCAAGTGGTGGGATGGGGTGACTCTTAAAAGGTATTTGGATAATAGGAAAGTCCCAAGAGGCCCGAGTGTCCTTACTTTCCCAAATGTTGGGGTTATGGATCCGCATCTATTGGTGGAATGGGAAAAAATTAACAGAATTCGTCATTTACTATGATGAGAATTTTAGTACAGCGTGCTGATAGAAAATGTGACAAACTCATAGAAAACACCAAGGCTTTGGAGGGGGAGATTAAGGAGTTACATCTGAAAGAAGCAAATACAGAAACATCAAAAGATGGTCAAAGAAAGGAAACTGACAATGGACATATGTATTCGTTTGCTAGACAATTTGACGACGTGACTATCCCTACACCAGAGAATGCAGAGAGGCAGGATACTGCGAGCCTTTCCAGTGCTAACAGTAGTTCAGATGTATCATCCCTGGAGGAGGCTGGGCACAGTAGCATTACTGAGAAAGGAGGACAACTGAACAATTCTTCAGCTTTTTTAGAAGAGGTCCTAAGATACAGGATAGGGAACAGGCAAAGAAAGTCTACCACAAGATCAGGAGAAGGGGGAGCAGAACAACACAAACAAGCATTGGAAATGCAATAGGTCTCGCATTAGAAAAGTTGGAGTTATTGGTCTTGTAAATAACACATTTTATTTATTTGTTGGTTTTTAAAATTGCTAAATTGATGGCTTTGTCATTTACAATGCCAATAGTTATAACTTTCGCGAATGTGACACCTATAGCATTCGGAATGCAACATGTTTTGTATTTACGTGACTTAGATGGCAGCTCTGGTCGTTAGGCCACATCTCTAGAGAGCAGGAGAGTGCAGCAGGGGAGAGAAGCACAGCAATGCAATAGGTCTCGCATTAGGAAAGTTTGAGCTATTGGTATTGTAAAGGACACATTTTTTATTTATGTGCTTGTTTTGAAAATAGCGAAATTAATAGCTTTGTTATTTACAATGCCAATAGTTTTATCTTTCGCAAATGTGACACCTATTGTAACACAATATGTGTTGTGAGGGTGAGTGAGGGTGAGGTTGAGGGTGAGGGGTTGAGGGTGAGTGAGGGTGAGGGGTTGAGGGTGAGTGAGGGGTTGAGGGTGAGTGAGAGTGAGGGGTTGAGGGTGAGTGAGGGTGAGGGTGAGTGAGGGTGAGGGTGAGTGAGGGTGAGGGTGAGTGAGTGAGGGTGGGTGAGTGAGGGTGAGTGAGGGTGAGTGAGGGTGAGTGAGGGTGGGGGTGAGGGGTTGAGGGTGAGTGAGGGTGAGGGGTTGAGGGTGAGGGGTTGAGGGTGAGGGGTTGAGGGTGAGTGAGGGTGAGTGAGGGTGAGGGGTTGAGGGTGAGTGAGGGTGAGTGAGGGTGAGTGAGGGTGAGGGGTTGAGGGTGAGTGAGGGGTTGAGGGTGAGTGAGGGTGAGAGGTTGAGGGTGAGTGAGGGTGAGTGAGGGTGAGGGGTTGAGGGTGAGTGAGGGTGAGGGGTTGAGGGTGAGTGAGGGTGAGGGTGAGGGTGAGTGAGGGTGAGGGTGAGTGAGGGTGAGGGTGAGGGTGAGTGAGGGTGAGGGTGAGTGAGGGTGAGGGGTTGAGGGTGAGTGAGGGTGAGGGTGAGTGAGGGTGAGGGGTTGAGGGTGAGTGAGGGTGAGTGAGAGTGAGGGTGAGTGAGGGGTTGAGGGTGAGGGGTTGAGGGTGAGGGGTTGAGGGTGAGTGAGGGTCAGGGTGAGGGGTTGAGGGTGAGTGAGGGTGAGGGTGAGGGGTTGAGGGTGAGGGGTTGAGGGTGAGTGAGTGAGGGTGAGGGGTTGAGGGTGAGGGGTTGAGGGTGAGTGAGGGTGAGGGGTTGAGGGTGAGTGAGGGTGAGTGAGGGTGAGTGAGGGTGAGGGTGAGGGTGGGTGAGTGAGGGTGGGTGAGTGAGGGTGAGTGAGGGTGAGTGAGGGTGAGTGAGGGTGGGGGTGAGGGGTTGAGGGTGAGTGAGGGTGAGGGGTTGAGGGTGAGGGGTTGAGGGTGAGGGGTTGAGGGTGAGTGAGGGTGAGTGAGGGTGAGGGGTTGAGGGTGAGTGAGGGTGAGTGAGGGTGAGTGAGGGTGAGGGGTTGAGGGTGAGTGAGGGTGGGTGAGGGTGAGTGAGGGTGAGTGAGGGTGAGTGAGGGTGAGGGGTTGAGGGTGAGGGGTTGAGGGTGAGTGAGGGTGAGTGAGGGTGAGGGGTTGAGGGTGAGTGAGGGTGAGTGAGGGTGAGGGGGGGTGAGTGAGGGTGGGTGAGGGTGAGTGAGGGTGATTGAGGGTGAGTGAGGGTGAGGGTGAGTGAGGGTGAGTGAGGGTGAGTGAGGGTGAGGGTGAGTGAGGGTGAGTGAGGGTGAGGGTGAGTGAGGGTGGGGGTGAGGGGTTGAGGGTGAGTGAGGGTGAGGGGTTGAGGGTGAGTGAGGGTGAGGGGTTGAGGGTGAGTGAGGGTGAGTGAGGGTGAGGGGTTGAGGGTGAGTGAGGGTGAGTGAGGGTGAGTGAGAGTGAGGGGTTGAGGGTGAGTGAGGGTGAGTGAGGGTGAGTGAGGGTGAGTGTGAGGGTGAGTGAGGGTGAGGGTGAGTGAGGGTGAGGGTGGGTGAGGTTGAGTGAGGGTGAGTGAGGGTGAGTGAGGGTGAGGGTGAGTGAGGGTGAGTGAGGGTGAGTGAGGGTGAGTGAGGGTGAGGGTGAGGGGTTGAGGGTGAGTGAGGGTGAGGGGTTGAGGGTGAGTGAGGGTGAGGGGTTGAGGGTGAGTGAGGGTGAGGGTGAGTGAGGGTGAGGGTGAGTGAGGGTGAGGGGTTGAGGGTGAGTGAGGGTGAGTGAGAGTGAGGGTGAGTGAGGGGTTGAGGGTGAGGGGTTGAGGGTTGAGTGAGGGTGAGAGGGTGAGGGGTTGAGGGTGAGTGAGGGTGAGGGTGAGGGGTTGAGGGTGAGTGAGGGTGAGTGAGGGTGAGTGAGGGTGAGTGAGGGTGAGTGAGGGTGAGTGAGGGTGAGTGAGGGTGATGAGTGAGGGTGAGTGAGGGTGAGTGAGGGTGAGTGAGGGTGAGGGGTTGAGGGTGAGTGAGGGTGAGGGTGAGTGAGGGTGAGGGGTTGAGGGTGAGTGAGGGTGAGGGTGAGTGAGGGTGAGTGAGGGTGAGTGAGGGTGAGGGTGAGTGAGGGTGAGTGAGGGTGAGGGTGAGGGTGGGTGAGGGTGAGGGTGAGTAAGGGTGATGAGTGAGGGGGAGTGAGGGTGAGTGAGGGTGAGTGAGGGTGAGGGGTTGAGGGTGAGTGAGGGTGAGGAGTTGAGGGTGAGTGAGGGTGAGTGAGGGTGAGTGAGGGTGAGGGTGGGTGAGGGTGGGTGAGGGTGAGTGAGGGTGAGTGAGAGTGATGAGTGAGGGTGAGGGTGAGCGAGGGTGAGGGGTTGAGGGTGAGTGAGGGTGAGTGAGGGTGAGGGTGAGTGAGGGTGAGGGTGAGGGGTTGAGGGTGAGTGAGGGTGAGGGTGAGTGAGGGTGAGGGGTTTAGGGTGAGGGGTTGAGGGTGAGGGGTTGAGGGTGAGTGAGGGTGAGGGTGAGTGAGGGTGAGGGGTTGAGGGTGAGGGGTTGAGGGTGAGTGAGGGTGAGGGTGAGGGGTTGAGGGTGAGTGAGGGTGAGTGAGGGTGAGTGAGGGTGAGGGTGAGTGAGGGTGAGGGTGAGTGAGTGAGGGTGAGTGAGGGTGAGGGGTTGAGGGTGAGTGAGGGTGAGTGAGTGAGGGTGAGTGAGGGTGAGTGAGTGAGGGTGAGTGAGGGTGAGTGAGGGTGAGTGAGTGAGGGTGAGTGAGGGTGAGTGAGGGTGAGTGAGTGAGGGTGGGTGAGGGTGAGTGAGGGTGAGTGAGGGTGAGTGAGGGTGAGTGAGGGTGAGGGGTTGAGGGTGAGTGAGGGTGAGGGGTTGAGGGTGAGTGAGGGTGAGGGGTTGAGGGTGAGTGAGGGTGAGGGTGAGGGTGAGTGAGGGTGAGGGGCTGAGGGTGAGGGAGGGTGAGTGAGGGTGAGGGTGAGTGAGGGTGAGGGGTTGAGGGTGAGTGAGGGTGAGTGAGAGTGAGGGTGAGTGAGGGGTTGAGGGGTTGAGGGTGAGTGACGGTGAGGGTGAGGGGTTGAGGGTGAGTGAGGGTGAGGGGTTGAGGGTGAGTGAGGGGTTGAGGGTGAGTGAGGGTGAGGGGTTGAGGGTGAGTGAGGGTGAGTGAGGGTGAGGGGTTGAGGGTGAGTGAGGGTGAGTGAGGGTGAGGGAGGGTGAGGGAGGGTGAGGGAGGGTGAGGGAGGGTGAGGGAGGGTGAGGGTGAGGGAGGGTGAGGGTGAGGGAGGGTGAGGGGTTGAGGGTGAGTGAGGGTGAGGGGTTGAGGGTGAGTGAGGGTGAGGGGTTGAGGGTGAGTGAGGGTGAGGGGTTGAGGGTGAGTGAGGGGGAGTGAGGGTGAGGGGTTGAGGGTGAGTGAGGGTGAGGGTGAGTGAGGGTGAGTGAGGGTGAGGGGTTGAGGGTGAGGGGTTGAGGGTGAGTGAGAGTGAGGGTGAGTGAGGGGTTGAGGGTGAGTGAGGGTGAGGGTGAGGGGTTGAGGGTGAGTGAGGGTGAGGGGTTGAGGGTGAGGGTGAGTGAGGGTGAGGGTGGGTGAGGGTGAGTGAGGGTGAGGGGTTGAGGGTGAGTGAGGGTGAGTGAGGGTGAGTGAGGGTGAGTGAGGGTGAGGGTGAGTGAGGGTGAGGGTGGGTGAGGGTGAGGGGTTGAGGGTGAGTGAGGGTGAGGGGTTGAGGGTGAGTGAGGATGAGGGTGAGTGAGGGTGAGGGTGAGGGGTTGAGGGTGAGGGGTTGAGGGTGAGTGAGGGTGAGGGTGAGTGAGGGTGAGGGTGGGTGAGGGTGGGTGAGGGGTTGAGGGTGAGTGAGGGTGAGGGTGAGTGAGGGTGAGGGTGAGTGAGGGTGAGGGTGAGTGAGGGTGAGGGTGAGTGAGGGTGAGGGCGAGTGAGGGTGAGTGAGGGTGAGTGAGGGTGAGGGGTTGAGGGTGAGTGAGGGTGAGTGAGGGTGAGGGTGAGTGAGCGTGAGTGAGGGTGAGGGGTTGAGGGTGAGTGAGGGTGAGGGGTTGAGGGTGAGTGAGGGTGAGGGTGAGTGAGGGTGAGAGGTTGAGGGTGAGGGGTTGAGGGTGAGTGAGGGTGAGGGTGAGTGAGGGTGAGGGGTTGAGGGTGAGTGAGGGTGAGGGTGAGTGAGGGTGAGGGTGGGTGAGGGTGGGTGAGGGGTTGAGGGTGAGTGAGGGTGAGGGTGAGTGAGGGTGAGGGTGAGTGAGGGTGAGGGTGAGTGAGGGTGAGGGTGAGTGAGGGTGAGTGAGGGTGAGGGTGAGTGAGGGTGAGGGCGAGTGAGGGTGAGTGAGGGTGAGTGAGGGTGAGGGGTTGAGGGTGAGTGAGGGTGAGGGTGAGTGAGGGTGAGGGTGAGTGAGGGTGAGGGGTTGAGGGTGAGTGAGGGTGAGGGGTTGAGGGTGAGTGAGGGTGAGGGTGAGTGAGGGTGAGGGGTTGAGGGTGAGGGGTTGAGGGTGAGGGTGAGAGATGAGACGGTCTTTGAGGTGCCTCTGCTGTATTTGCATTTGGTAAAACAGCCTTAATGATGTGTTGAGAGGCGCCCCCCTGCCATTGTTGCAGGCCGCCGTGTGGGGGCCTGCTAAGTGTACGGGGAGGGGGCAGCAAGCACAATTTATGGTGTCTAAAGCGACCCTTTCCTGAGAGACAGCCCTGGAGACAGAGGATGTTTATTTCAAGGAAGTCCAGCGGCCTTCGCGTCTGGGCAGCATTTAGTAAAAAAACAAAAAAAAAAAGTACAAATATTTAGAAGCATTTACATATGCATTTAATCCATCGTGCAAGTCTCTCATTGCACGCGGGTGGAATGTTTGTCTACTTGCTGTTTATTTTTGGCATCAACAGATGCAGGGAGGGTGACGCTCTGTGAAGGAGTGCAGCGTGGGACCCGTGGTGTACGTGGCTGTTAAGTAATGTTTCGGCTGAGATAACATTGCAAAGGCTGACGCATGGATGGTTCAAAACAGGCGCAATAACAAAACGTGAATAGTGCGCATATAGTAGTTACTGCAACAAAACCTACAAAACCGCATAAAACCTAATTAAAAAAAAGAAAAAAGAGACAGGCTGTTATAAACAATGGAATTTACACACGTGCTTGTTGGTGATGTAATCGCCTACGCCTACATCACTTATAAAACAAGACGGATTGAAGGCAGAGAAGGGGGGGAGGAGAAATGCGACATGGCGGGCAGGGGAGGGGGCGGAGTGGGGAGAGGGTGTTAAGCAGCAGGGGCCTTTGAAGTGAAGCTAAGCTTCACTTCAAAGGTGTGGGAGGAGTGCGGCTGAGGGAACAGACGGCGATTTGGTGATGTGCACGCGCATTTTAGGTCAATGCGCAAGCGCATTGACCTAAAAGCCACGGGCACAGCACCAAATCGCCGCAGTTAGGTAAACTTTGTTTAAAGCCCTATAGTCTCGCTCTGCTCAATGCGCATGCGCATTGACAGGCGAGACCTAAAAAGGAAGGAGAAGAGAAGAGAAGATTGAACAAGTAGGGGCAACATGTCCTGGCTTACATGATGGTAGTGCACCAGCTGCTCATGATGATCTGTTAATTAATTTGTCGGATCATGTTTTGGATGATTTAGAAATCTCAGCTTTGAATAGGGGAATTAGGATTTTATCCAGTCAATTATGACAATTTTTCCGATTTACATGTGGATCTCTTTTAGTTTATTAGAAAGTTGAAGCTAAATTAATGAATATAATAAACCGCAAATGAAAAGTGCAACCAATTTGTCTGAACTATCTGTGTCACAGATTAAGCATATATATCGATGTTATCGTTGAATGAGGACAATGCTCGCACTGTAGAAGAACTAGTCGATGATCTGTGTATGGAACAAGATTATGCATGTGATAGTGGTATGTATGTACGCAGTAAATTCACTCCACAGGGTATACACTTAAACAGTATAGATGTGTTTAATCAGCAATTTACCAAAGATTTTTATGAACTAGAGGACAAAATTGTGGGCACTCATAAAAGCACATAAAAGATAATCTCACCAAAGGGGGAGAGACTGTCACTGTGTCACCTGAGCAACAACAATTCGCTTGTTATACGAGAGGCAGGCAAAGAAGGCAAAATGAATAGAATAGACTATGACAAAGAAGTGTATAAACAACTCGACAACACTGTGTGTTATAGGAAACTGGACGCTAACCCCTATCCATTGGCTACACGTTTAATCAATGATAAGCTGTCTCATTGGAGGGAGGTGGGTCTATTGTCTGAAGCAGAACACACATTTCCGCTGGTTGTTAGTCCCAGGAACACCTGTTTATATCTCTTAGCTGAAGTCCACAAGAAGGAGGCATTCTCGCCAGGGTGCCCCATCATTTCAGGTATTGGTTTGGTTACAGAGTGTTTGTCGCAATTTGTTGATTCATTCTTGAAGCCTTTGGTGATTAATCTGCCGTCTTTTGTTAGAGACACCACTGATTTACTTAACAAGTTGAATGACCTAGAATGGCAGGAGTCCATGTGGCTAATCACCTTGGATGTAGAACCTCTGTTCACCTGTATTAGCAGTGAGTTTGGTTGTAGAGTGGTAGACTTTTGTATAATGTACCTGGTTCCAACAACTCCAGGGAACAGCGATGGGGTCTAAATTCGCCGCATTGTATGCGAATCTCTTCATGGCGTGGGTAAAGCATACTTGTTTGGGGCCCATCAGCCGCATCATGGCTGAAGGACATCAATTTTTGGGGGTGATACATAGATGATATTATTATCATCTGGACAGGTACAGAGATTAATTTTAAATCCTATTTCACCTTTTTGAACAACAACCCCAATAATGTGAGATTTACCATGAATATGTCGCGATCCAAAATTCTGTTTTTAGATGTGGAACTGTATGTACGTAATAACAGCTTGCAGAGCACTCTACATTTTCAAAGTGCTCATCCCCCCGTGCCCAAAACGGGCCTTCCCCGCGGGTGAGATGATCCGCATACGTAGAAACTGCAGCAACGACAATCAATGTAGGGAACACACTGGCCAGTTGGTACCAGGACTAATGAAAAGAGGTTATGAGGAATCTGTTGTGAAACAAGCTGAAGCACGAGCGAGAAAGGTTAAGCGGAGTGACACATTAAAAAGTAAGATGGCAAGATAAAGGAACGTGTCTCGTTCATTACAGTGAACTCTACTCTCAATCAGGGGGTGTTTAAGATCTTGAGCCGACATTGGCGTTTACTTAAGGGAGTGCCTGGAGTAGGTTAACTTCTTGAACAAAAACCTAGTGTATTATACAGGAGATTCAAGACCATTAGGGAGATGATTTGCCATAGTTACACGTGCCCAGGAATAAGATGCAAAGTAGTTGGTTTCAACGTCCTATGGGCTTTTAGCCATGTGGAGGATGTAACATCTGCCATTTTGGCAGTAAAAAACAAAGGTTTGGAATACAACACGAAGAAAGCATATACAATGAGAAAACATATGAATTGTCAGTCGTGCTACATTGTGTATGTGATTATTTGCGTGTGCTGTTGATGTATGTGGGCAGTACTATAGGACCTTTAAAGACACGTGTACAGGAACACCGGAGAGCTTGTCTGAATGGTGACACATCATATTCTTTAGTGCCGCACAAATGTATAGTAGGATCTAACAGGTTGAACTTTAAATGCCATGCCATAGACTTGGTGTTACCCAACTAAAGGGTTGGGGGGCAGAGAACTGTCCCTACATCAATCGGAGGCAAAATGGATTTGTAAACTAAGGTCCATGAATGAGGGGCTCAATCTGGATAATGAGTTACATTACTTCCTGTAACATTTTTGTTATCAACACAAGTCCGAGTTTGAAATCGTAGTCTGGATGCTTTTGAGACATCTCATATTCAATCTCCGTAATCCTTCTGGATGAAGTTTGAATATTTAAACGGTGTGTCTATAGTATTGCACCAAAAAACTGAGGGGTATGAAGGTTTTACATGGGTGACCGTTCAGAATGGACATTATGATGCTTTATTTATTTGTTCCTGAGATTGTATGAATACTGGTAGCCCCACTGGAAGATACATGATACATTAACCATTTTTGGTTGGGATTACACAATGCAAATAATAGTGATGAGTTTTTTGTGGCAGGTTACATGAATTAATGATGAACATAACATAGATGAAAGGAACTTCTTATAGTATGGTTGCATCCCAGCCAATATGACTATAATCCTTGTGGGTAACGCTATCGTACAATATGGACCTCTATTTGGCTTCTGCCCGTTCTCTAATGGAGGAGGAGGTTATCGCTCTAGTGGTTTGGATAGGAGGTTACACAGTACTTTCATGTACGCAGTTCTTGCATGAAAAAAAAATGAAAAAAATTAAAAATGGCGATTTGTATACGATTTTGTACACACCGCGTGTCTGCGCCACGTCGTAAACTAACACTGGTAAATTTATGGGGACAGTTAAAGAGATGGCATGGTAGCTTAATTTGACTGCGTAACACAAACACTGTTGGACTTTACGGCTATGTTAGCTCTTTAAATGACACATATTTTTTTGTAGGCTACCTAACCAGCGCTTTATACAAAAGTTTAAGTTTATCGATTGCTCGCGTCCCGTCATAGCCTAACACTGGTGAAGCTCTGGGGTCAATTACACTCTATGTATTAATGGGATGTTCGCCCAGTTTGGCTTTGTGAAACGGTTGCCCCTGGGTTGTTGGGCTTTAGTTTACCTGGACTAACCTTGTGCTTTAGACATGCCGTAGGTGATAAGGAGTCATGGGATGTACCACTCACTCTTGTGTCGTGACATGGGACCATTATGATTTGCCTAGATAGTGTGTATTGGTATCTGCACCCAATATCATGTTTCATTTGTACTTATATACATATTTCTCTAGGTATCTGGACTGGGTCATGAGATTATTTGCATTTGGACTACTTATTTGACTTGCATACATAATGGAATCACTGAAGGTATAAACTCCTTTAGAGGCGCTTTGGACTGTGCATCTCTAACCTGCATGCTTGAATGAGTACTGCCATAGTTTCGAACCGGTATGCTGGACTTCAATGTCATTTTACACCGCATGACTTGCAGGCCATTGGTGATGTTTTGCTCACAACTTTAATCGGTTTCACATCATGGGTTAAGAGCTTAATGCTCGGGCAGTCACTACACTAATTTATATCACAGGCCGATTTAAGGTATGCATTTCTGATATGTTACCAATTACCCATTATGATGAATGATGAAGCACAAGTTGGTAATAATTATTGGCGACCTCCTGTGTTGGACTGAGAATGCGGGTAGCCGACTCCTTCTAGCATTGTGGAAGTTAAGTTAGCATTTGCGGCACCATTTTGTATTCAGCCGCCGTTTTGTACTATGATCGAAATTAAGCTTCTGTCTCATATTGTCTGCCTCAGCAGAAAGCAGTCTCGATTGTTTCTCTTCATTATTCAAGGTTGAGCTTGACTGCACTAATGAATAGATCGTTCTGTTTATGCATGCCTTCCCCAGTAGGTAGCCCTGCTCCCACTCTCAGAGAGACGGGCACGGGACGAGTAACCTTGAAATGAAGATTGTTCATCAGCACCCCAGCGGGTCTTTAAGGGTGTTGGAAATGTATATCTGACATTACCATGTTGACTGGCTCAGTCCCTCTACAGCATTATAAGGAGGCTGGTCAGACTGGACTCCACTCGAGTGTATGACTAATAAATAACTTTGGTTTCTTTTTGCTACTATCTGACCAACTCTTCATTTGTATGGAAGGCTGAGAGGTGGTCGCGCCTGACCCAGGTGGCCCTAATCGGGTCACTTCCTTCACTTGAGAGGCATGTATTGGGCACTCTCACTTGGGTCATGGTACATAGAGGATATCTTTCGCTGATGGCAGTGTATCAGCAACTGTTCTTAGTCATCGTTATGGACACGCGAAATTTAAAAGGACGTATCTATGTATGATATTTATAGATTTTTGACTTTGACTGACAACAAGGCCACACCGCGGACGTTGAACGAGATGGGAGCAACTATGGATTTTAAGAAACAACGTATTTTGTTTGTTTCCGGGTGAGATAACACGTTTATTTTTCGTACAATGTGTATGTTTTTAGCTACTCCTCTCCCCTCATTTCTGAATACGATAATAGCAATTTGTTGTGGGGTTCATGCTAATTATTTAACAATAGTGTTGAATCTATTTTGCATCCAAAAAACAATGGAAGAAAAAATATTGGTTTGTGTCTGGAGCTTGTTTTGTAAAATAATTCATGGTAACATCTGTTTTTAATACAAAGCATGTGTACTATTTAGGAAATGCAAAAAAAACATGTTTGCATAAATCGTTAGGTTGCAATTTGTGTTTAATGGAAATATGACGAGAATAGGATGGGTGTCTCAAGGAGGACATTGTACTGTTTTTAGAACAGTAAATATACAGTACGATCAATTGACAATGAATTTATGTAAATATGTCTATATGTAATATGTGTTCCACTACTAGAGCATGTTGTTTTTTTAAGAAACAATTGGGTATTTGGATCTTGAATTTTTGTGTCACTTGGTGTGTATCTGTATATATGATTGTTTGTACATTATATATGTGTTGATCATTTTATTTGTTATATCAGCAGCCCTGAGGAAGCCCAAATGTTCGGCGAAACATGTTGGCTGTACTGAACTTTTGAACATTGATAAGAAGATGTTGAATAAAGGAATCATTATAAGCAAAGAAAGGACCTCCTGTGTCATCTATTTGCTATGAATTCAACAATGTGTTGAACTATGTTTCTCTGCTATGAGTTGCCTCTCTAAATGTTTGTATTGTGAAAAAAAGAGACATGAGGTGGAATCAAGACCAGACGGCCTCAGTATTCATGAGCTAAAGCAGCAAGAAGTGTAGGGTGGTGGAAGAAAGAGACATGAGGTGGAATCAAGACCAGACAGCCTCAGTATTCATGAGCTGAAGCAAAAAGAAGTGTAAGGTGGTGGAAGAAAGAGGCATGAGGTGGAATCAAGTGTAGACAGCCTTGGTACTAGGCATCTCTGACATTCACAAGCACAAAATCTTTGGCCCCAGCGTGTACTCTTTAACCAATTAACCACTGGAAAAGAGGTATAGAGAAAGGGGTGCGAAAGTCAACGCAGCACGCATCTGATAAAGTGACAAATAACAGTTGTAAGTACTATGTCTGACATTTTTGTCAGTCTTCCTGTGCCAGTTAATAGCCCATTAAAGAGTGTATGCCAAATAATAAAATACCATCCGAACTGATGCCATTATGTGCCAAGCACTGCCTGTTATTTCAGGATGCTGATAATTGTAGAGGGAGTGGCAGTATAGCCAGAGCTGCCAACTTTGAAATTGGGGAACCAGGTCCGAGTCTCTGTGTTGGTTCAACATCATGTGATCCTGGGCACATATCTTAATCTACCTATGCCTAAAAAATTAACGTGACCCTGTGAAATGTAACTGATCCTCATGTAAAGCGGTCCAAAACCTTCTGGTGGGGTTCTGGCTATATAAAACTGCAAATAAATAAATAAATAATGCCTGTCAGCACTGCCCCACACACCAGCAATGCTGCGGCCACAGACCACGGCTGCTCATTGTGCCGGAGAATCTCAAGGCTCCCTGCTGCTTCTTGGGTGCCAGAGGAGGTGCCAGCTCCGCACTCCCAATGGGCACACTTCAAGATCTCTATTAACATCTATCTGTGGAAGTCTGTCCCAGAGTATGTCCGTGCACTCACTCACTGTCCCAGAGCATGTATGTGCAGTCACACACTGTCCCAGAGTATGTCCGTGTACTCCCTCACTGTCCCAGAGTATGTTCGTGCACTCCCTCACTGTCCCAGAGTATGTCTGTGCACTTACTCACTGTCTCAGAGCATGTCCATGCACTCACTCACTGTCCCAGAGTATGTCTGTGGACTCCCTTACTGTCTCAGAGTATGTCCGTGTACTCCCTCACTGTCCCAGAGTATATCCGTGCACTCCCTCACTGTCCCAGAGTATGTCCGTGCACTCCCTCACTGTCCCAGAGTATGTCCGTGCACTCACTCACTGTCACAGAGCATGTCCGTGCATTCACTCACTGTCCCAGAATATGTCTGTGCACTCAGACACTGTCCCAGAGCATGTCCATGCACTCACTCACTGTCCCAGAGTATGTCCGTGCACTCCCTCACTGTCCCAGAGTATGTCCGTGCACTCACTCACTGACCCAGAGCCTTCCTGTGTACTCCCTCACTGTCCCAGAGTATGTCCGTGCACTCCCTCACTGTCTCAGAGTATGTCCGGGCACTCACACACTGTCCCAGAGCCTGCCTGTGTACTCCCTCACTGTCCCAGAGTATGTCCGTGCACTCCCTCACTGTCCCAAAGTATGTCCGTGCACTCACTTACTGTCCCAGAGCATGTCCCTGCATTCACTCACTGTCCCAGAATATGTCCGTGCACTCAGACACTGTCCCAGAGCATGTCCATGCACTCACTCACTGTCCCAGAGTATGTCCGTGCACTCCCTCACTGTCCCAGAGAATGTCCGTGCACTTACTCACTGACCCAGAGTATGTCCGTGCACTCCCTCACTGTCCCAGAGTATGTCCGTGCACTCACTCACTGTCCCAGAGCATGTACGTGCAGTCACACACTGTCCCAGAGCCTGCCTGTGTACTCCCTCACTGTCCCAGATTATGTCTGTGCACTCCTTCACTGTCCCAGAGTATGTCCGTGCACTCACTCACTGTCCCAGAGCATGTCCGTGCATTCACTCACTGTCCCAGAATATGTCTGTGCACTCAGACACTGTCCCAGAGCATGTCCATGCACTCACTCACTGTCCCAGAGTATGTCCGTGCACTCCCTCACTGTCCCAGAGTATGTCCGTGCACTCACTCACTGACCCAGAGCCTGCCTGTGTACTCCCTCACTGTCCCAGAGTATGTCCGTGCACTCCCTCACTGTCCCAGAGTATGTCCGTGCACTCACACACTGTCCCAGAGCCTGCCTGTGTACTCCCTCACTGTCCCAGAGTATGTCCGTGCACTCCCTCACTGTCCCAGAGTATGTCCGTGCACTCACTCACTGTCCCAGAGCATGTCCGTGCATTCACTCACTGTCCCAGAATATGTCCGTGCACTCAGACACTGTCCCAGAGCATGTCCATGCACTCCCTCACTGTCCCAGAGTATGTCCGTGCACTCACTCACTGACCCAGAGTATGTCCGTGCACTCCCTCACTGTCCCAGAGTATGTCCGTGCACTCACTGTCCCAGAGCATGTACGTGCAGTCACACACTGTCCCAGAGCCTGCCTGTGTACTCCCTCACTGTCCCAGATTATGTCTGTGCACTCCCTCACTGTCCCAGAGTATGTCTGTGCACTCACTCACTGTCCCAGAGCATGTCTGTGCATTCACTCACTGTCCCAGAATATGTCCGTGCACTCAGACACTGTCCCAGAGCATGTCCATGCACTCACTCACTGTCCCAGGGTATGTCCGCGCACTCCCTCACTGTCCCAGAGTATGTCCGTGCACTCACTCACTGTCCCAGAGTATGTCCGCGCACTCCCTCACTGTCCCAGAGTATGTCCGTGCACTTCCTCACTGTCCCAGAGCATGTCCATGCACTCACTCACTGTCCCAGGGTATGTCCGCGCACTCCCTCAATGTCCCAGAGTATGTCCGTGCACTCACTCACTGTCCCAGAGTATGTCCGCGCACTCCCTCACTGTCCCAGAGTATGTCCGTGCACTTCTTCACTGTCCCAGAGTATGTCCATGCACTCACTCACTGTCCCAGGGTATGTCCGTGCACTCCCTCACTGTCCCAGAGTATGTCTGTGCACTCACTCACTGTCCCAGGGTATGTCCATGCACTCCCTCACTGTCCCAGAGTATGTCCGTGCACTCACTCACTGTCCCAGAGTATGTCCGCGCACTCCCTCACTGTCCCAGAGTATGTCCGTGCACTTCCTCACTGTCCCAGAGCATGCCCGTGCACTCCCTCACTGTCTGCTCCAGGATTTTATCAATCTTTCAGTTGCTTCTTCTGAATCCTCCTATTTCCATACATCCCTTTTCATGAATACTTTAAATCAGTGTGCAGACAAAATATCGAGTTGGAAATGTCGAACTATATGAATATTGAGTCCTAAATAGAGTCAGTGAGAAATATTGCCAAGCAAGAATATCGTGGTCAAGAATATCGAATTTAAGGTAAGAAATATAATTTAAAAAAATAAAGAAGTCAATAATAGCGTTTGCAAAAATATCGATTTTTTTATTCGTGTTATGTTTTTTAGTCTATATTTTAAATGTATGTGATGTATTTTTGTATACGTATTGTTTATGTTTTTAATATATGTATTACATTTTTAGTAGTTATCAATTTTATTTTAATATAATTTTGCAGTTTTTAATTTTGTAGCAGGTTGTGGGTTTAAGGGGAATAGTGTGGGAAGTAATTTAATTATAATTAATGAATGATATTTTTTCATTTATTAATATTTATTCAGTTGATATTTTATAGTGTTAATTGTGAGACGTAATTCATTTTTAAATAATTATTAATTTGTTGTTAATTAATATTATTAATTGAAAATTAAATATGGAAATTGTGTCATTAATTTTAGGTGCGGGTTGTGGTGTTTATAGGGATAATGGGTGGGAAATAATTTAGTTTTAATTAATTAATAATAATTAGGTGTTAATCAATATTAATTAATTAATTGAAAATTAAATATTGAAATGGTGTAATTAATTTTAGGTGCAGGTTGTGTGACTCATAGGGGTAAAAGGTGGGAGGTAATTGTTTTAAATTAATTAATAATTAGTTGTTAATTATTATTAAATAATTAATTGAAAATTAAACATGAAAATTGTGTAATTATTTTTAGGTGCAGGTTGTGGGGTCTAGAGGGTAAGGAGTGGGAAGTAATTTATTTTTATGTGTTTTAATTTGTTTTTTAATTAATAATATTTATTTAATTACTATTTAATTATGTTAATTATGGAAGTACATTTTATTTTTCATTTAGATGTGGGTTGTGAATTGTGTCGTGTCATAGGGTAAGATGTAAATAAAATGAATGTTTGTAATAATGTTTTTGTTTATAAATAATTTGTAACTAAAAATATTACTGTGACGAATATTTTTAATTTTGTTTAATATAATATTTGTAGGTAATAGTGATATGTATTTAACATTATAATATGTTTTTATTTTTTTATGTAAAATATTAAATATATTTGTATTTTAATTTTTTACATATTTATATATATTTTTAATTTATTTGCTTTTTCAAATAGTTTTTGTTGTTGTTGACATTTTGTTTGTTTTTAATTTTGAATTGATTGTAGACGGAATAGTAATTTTTACCCCTTTGCTATCCAACACTTTCCATACTGCTGCACTCACTGGAGTGGGAATAGTAATTTTTACCCCACTTTCCCTACTGTTGCATTGATTAGAGTGGGAAATGTAAGTTTAACATTTTTTTAAATAGTTTAATGTTTTAATTAATAAGAGAATGTTTTTAACATACATTTTATGTTATTGTTATATATATATATGTGTGTATTTGTTACATTTTTATATATTTTTAAGATTATAAAATACATTTAAATTAATAGTTGTTTAATTGTTTTTCAGTAAATATATATGTTAATTATTATATATGTGTGTTTAACTTTTTAGGTTAAGTTCATTTGTTATTTTTGTTAAAATGTATATTAAATCTATTTTTTTACTTAATTTATTATTTAATTTATATAATATTTATTATTTTATTTTATATATGTATAACTGATATTTTTTACGTCTATATTTATGTCATCGATATTTTTGTTTCGATATTTTTGCACTTACCTTTATAAATATAGGATGTCGATATTTTTTACATCTATATTTATGACTCAATATTGTGGTATGGGGATGTTTTGGGTGTCGATGTTTTGTCAGTGAACCCTCTAGATTGATAATGTTGAAACAAAAGTTCCCATAAGAAATATTCACTTTATTGGTTTTCAAACAAATGTTGATTCAAAATCAATTTGTAATCGATTGCTACAGATTCACGTCTATCTTGTGGTGAAGTAATGCAATGCTTCTTCAGGGGAAGTGTGCATCTGCAACTATGAGGAGACTCATATGTAACCTGTATTCCTGCCTCTTTAACTGCATGTGCCATGTTATGTTTCTTTACACAATCTATATTCTGAACAGAGCTTTGCTCATGCAGCATTCTGCACTGCTTGTCAGTTGTAACCTTCTCCAGCCATCTTCAGCACAATTTTGGAATTTTGGAACTATTTGGATATCTTTGGACATTTTACTGGCTGTTTATTTGATTAAGGAACCTTTTCTTCTTTCCACTACTTGGATTATTGTTTCCACGAGGAGTTCCTCTTTTTCAGAATTTTTTTAAGGTACTGCATTCTACTCGTCATAGCTGCTCACCGTCTCTTGGCAACTGTTTGTTTTCCCTGACAACGTTCGCCTCATCAGCTTTAGAACTTATTCTTCTGCTGCTTGGTAACCTCTGTCAACACTAACTTCTTCACGCGCGGCGAACGTCTCTCCTCTGTAAAAAAACGTCATCGTGCGGCGTGAATGGTTTCCTTCTGACGCGGGTGAGCATAACGGAAGAAACGTCATCAAGGAACGAGGAACGAAGGAAACTTCATTGCGCAGTGTTTGAAGTCATCACGTGACGTGAGTCACGCAACGTGCAACGTGCCTCCATTTTGTTTTTTGTTTTCCTTTTTGTTTTTGTGTTACCTGGCAACCGTTACACGGCAATTTTGTTCATATAACGCGATCACTTTCATCGCTGTTCAGAGCTTCCTCATTTTTTAAATTTATTTGATAAATATAGCGCTTGCAGTTTGTTGCTGACTTTGTTACTTTCGAACATTTTGGCATAATTTTTGATGTGTTTCTCCACAATTTTGTGATCAATGAAAAGTTCCTAACAGCCAGATTCTGGAAGACATCGATTAATTTCTTCTTTCATTCCAACATCCTTAAGTACATTGACAATTTACTATTTACTTATTTATTTATTTATTATTATTTTTTTCCTTTTGTGTTAGCTATTGAATTGAGTTTATTTTCTCTTGGGAAGTTACTGTAAGTTTATTTCACTGTGTTATGTTCTAGTGCATTTTAAGTCTACTTTGAATTATTTTTTCACTGTAACAGTGCAATTTGACCCTCCTGCTAAGTTTTTACAAATCAAGGGTGATCCTCCCATGCCTTGGTCAAGGTGGAAAGAGGAATTTTTCAACTATATGAGAGCTATAGATGGAGAACGCATGGGAGCTGAAAGAAAAAAAGTATTTTATTGCACTGTTTAGGGTCTGAGGGACAAGAAATCTTTAGAACTTTACCCCAGTTATCAGTTCCTTCTGGTAGTGGTGACACTATGAATGTGTATACTGAAGCTCTTGGTAGATTAGAGAAAAGATTCAAACCTACAGCTAATATTGCTTTAAACCGTTTCAAATTCTACACTATTGCACAAAAGCAGGAGGAATCTGTTGATGATTTTCTCACGGCTTTAAGAGCTTTAACCTTGCATTGTACTTTTGGAGCCATGTCTGATGAAATGATCCGTGACCAGAAACAAAAGGTTCAGGACAAATTATGGTGTATAGGTGATCCTAATTTGGAAGAAACTATTGCCATCGCCAAGTCCACTGAAATGTCAGAAAAATGGATGGATATAGTAGTTAAACGAAGCTCTGGTTCTGGTAAAAGCAATACAGAAGAAGAAGTATGTCTGGTTAAGCCCAAAGTAGATGACAAAAATGTAATTCCTACACATGTGAGAACAAAGAATTCTTTTAGTTTCAATAACAGAAGGACTGATTTTACTAATAGTTCGGTGTCATGTTATAGGTGTGGAAGCAAATCAGACATTGCTTCTTTCCAGGGTTGTCCTGCTATGAACAAGACATGTAATATTTGTGGAAGGATTGGACACTTTAGTAATGTTTGTAGAGAAAAACGTTTTAATGCCCAGTTGCGAGCAGGACAATCACGTACACCCAATAACACTATTACTCCTACAAAAGTATCTTCCATTAGTATGGTTGATGAAGTGAAACTGGATCTTGACCATGGGTATGTTGTTTCTATTGTTCAAAGTGGGTGTGTAGTATAAACCAGTAAGAAATCTCCCAAATGTGTTTTTTATATCTTTACTATTGCTATTGAACTTATGGTGGATTCTGGTTCCCCGTGGACCATAATTACTAAGGAATATTTTGATGAAATATAAAAAAAATGTGTGTGATATTTCCAACTTACAACCGTCAGATATATTAGCAGAAGGATTCAATGGGAATAAGATTGATATTGAAGGATTTTTAAAGGTTCCGTTAAATTTTAGAGGAAGGTTAGCTCATATCAAATTATACATTGCTGTGAAAGGAGTCAATGTGCTTGGTTGGCATGATCAATGGGAACTTGGCATTAAATTAAATCCACGTGCCAAGGATCCTATCTCTCTGTGTAGTGAGCAAGAAATGATAAATGCTAATTGTTCTAGTGGTGAAGAAAAAAATGATATCTCAGTTTGGAGCAACAAGTTTGACAAGGTTTTCTGTGATCAGTTAGGGAAATTGAAGAACTTTGCACATACAATTGTGTTAAAAGAAGGTGCACTTCCGGTTAAACAAAAGCTAAGAGGTGTTCCTCTACATGTTAGAGATGAATTAAAGGAAATGTTAAATGATTTGCTGAAAGACAACATTATAGAGCCCATTGAGTCATCAGAATGGGTTTCGCCCATAGTTTTGGTGCGGAAGCCTGACCAAAAACGGAGAGTTTGCATTGATTTGAGGGCTCTTAATTCCAATATCATTATTGATTGTCATCGCCTTCCCAACATTAATGAGCTTGTTTCCCTTTTTGATGGTGCGCAGATCTTTTCCACATTGGACCTTAGGTCTGCGTATCATCAAATAGAGCTTACTGAAGAATCTAAAAAGTATACAGCCTTCATCACTCCTATGGGACTGTTTCAATACAAAAGGATGCCTTTTGGGTTGGCATCTGCTGCCTCTGTTTTTCAACGGGTTATGTTTCAAATTTTTAGGGACCTTGATATGTTTGTTAAGTGCTTTCAAGATGGCATCTTGATATTTTCAAAAGATGAGGTGGAACACGCTTCACACTTAGATGAAGTGTGTAGTAGACTAAAAAGGTATGGTCTTACTCTCAAAGCACACAAATGCAAACTTTTTAGGAAATCGGTTGAGTATTTGGGCCATACATTATCGGGGGATGGTTTAATTTCTAAAAAATCAAATGTGGAAGCCATTCTCAGTGCTCCAGCCCCAAGCAATAAAGAACAACTGCTTTCTTTTGCGGGCATGTGTGAATATTACAGCAAGTTTGTAGTTAATTTTGCTACCAAAATGGAGCCATTAAGGTTATTAAGGCAAAGTAACACGTTTGTTTGGGAAGCTGAGCAAGAAAAGGCATTCACTGATATAAAAAATAATATTGTCAATTCACCAACTTTGAAACCTTTTAGGATGAGTAGGAAATGTATCATTACCACTGACGCAAGTTTGTATGGTTTAGGGTGTGTGCTTTCTCAAACGAATGGTGTCGTTGAATGGAATGTGGCTTTTTCCTCTAGGACGTTGAGTGAGACGGAGCGCAGGTATGCGGTTATTGAACGAGAGCTGCTTTCTTGTGTGTGGGCCATTGAACATTACAGAATTTATATTTGGGGCAGCAAGTTTATCCTGAGAACCGACCATAAGCCGCTTGTACATATTTTATTGATTGGTGGAGGTTGGAACTCCACGGCAAGAATTGCACGCTTGGCATCAAAGCTACAGGAATACAATTTTACAGTAGAATATATTCCTGGGAAAATGTTTTTACTGCTGATTGTCTGTCACGTCTTCCTTGTGAAAGTAAAGGTGATAATGTTTATTGTCTTAGGGAGATTGATTTTGTTTTAAGTCTTTCTGATTTTGTTTCTCCTCAGTATCAGGATATCACTGAACAGTTTTGGATGAAATGTCAAGAGGAGGATGAGAAATTTGTAATGTTAAGGACATATCTTTTAGAAGGTTGGCCAAATAAAACTAATGTCAGGGATGATTTACTGCCTTTTCATAATGTGGCAGATGAGTTGTGTTGTGAAGGTGAATTGATTTTCAAATCTGGAAAATGTATTCCGCCAGGTGGTGTACAAGAGCTGATACTTAAGTTAGCACACAAAACTCAGCCATGAAGCGTCTGATGAGGTTACATTTTTGGTGTCCAGGCATGGATAGATTTGTTGACCGTACGGTTAGAGAGTGTAGCGAGTGTTGTAGTAATGATAAGATGCTGGAATTGTATGTTCCACCCCTTAAGACGGTGGAATGGCCAGAGTTTCCTTGGAACAAAATAGCTTTTGACATTTCAGGCACTTTCCATATTTTACCAGAGGCCTCACGTTTTGCTTTAGTTGTGATAGATTATCATTCTAAATGGCCAGAAGTGAAATTTGTGGCTAAATTAACTTCTGAGGTTGTTATTTCTTTTTTCAAGCAAGTGTTTGCAAGAGAAGGATGCCCTTCTGTGTTAGTGTCGGACAATGGAGTACAGTTAGTCTCATCTGAGATGAAATCATTTTTACAGACTTGCAATATTAAACACATTCGGACATCTCTTTATGAACCACATGAGAACGGACAGGTTGAGCGCTTTAACCGAGTACTAAAGAGTTTTGTTGCTGATGCCATTAAGGAGAGTAGTAATTGGATAAATGTGCTAAGGGAAAAGCTTTGGACATATCGCATAACTCCTCATACCACCACGGAGGTTAGTCCTTTCAAATTACTTAAAGGTAGAGATCCTGCCTCAAGTATATGTCCTTGGTGGTTTCAGGAGAAGTGTAAACATTTGGTAGAGGATGAGGTCGACATTAAAAAGGTTGCGAACAAAGTTAGTTGTAAACAAAGTAAGTCAGCAGAGTGGTACAATAGGAAGTGGAAAACCAAACAGCATAGTTTGGCTGTTGGTGATTGGGTCAGGATTTTGAAACCCTATATAGTTAGCAAGGGATTGAGTAGGTTTGGTAGACCAATTCAAATCAAAAGAGTCTTCAGCAACACAGTCATCACTCAAGATGGCAAAGTCTGGAATGTGAGCAAGGTGGCTAAATGTCCAACACAAGATGATGTACAGCTCCAGTCTCAAGGTAATTTTGGTCATTGCGACAGTTCCAATGGTGGAGCTGGTTCTGGTTTCTTTTCTGACTCAGTAGCATCAAGAGTCAAAGATGACTTGCGGGTCAGAAGAAGACCTACTGCTTTACAAGATTTTGTATAATGTATTTTTGTTTATTTATTTAATGAGGGAGATGTGTTATATTCTGTATATTTAAGTTGTTATGTAACCTGTATTCCTGCCTCTTTAACTGCATGTGCCATGTTATGTTTCTTTACACATTCTATATTCTGAACAGAGCTTTGCTCATGCAGCATTCTGCACTGCTTGTCAGTTGTAACCTGGATACTGCTGTACTAGGATTTGATGCTGTGCTGATCAATAAACCTTTAAGAAAATCAAGCTTTACTGGATTATTACAAAAGGGTCGGTGTCTGGCGGGAGCATCAACAGTCTTGGCATATACAAGATACGTACCAGGGTACACCAGTAGCCATTTGTGAATGTACAGATGTACTTACCATAGTCAAATTTAAGGAAGAAGCTCAGTGACTGGGGTCCTGATTAACAGGATCCCAGTCAGACTAGTGAAACAAAAAACACTGACAGCAAGCAAAAAGTGTGGTAAACCATGCTAGAAGGATCCTACCTTCCTACAACACCCATCTTTTCCTCTCCCTGAGCGACAAATCCTCCAACACCAGAGTAACTTTCTCCAAATGCATGGTCAACGTAACAGACTGGATTTGAGCTACCTGCCTGAAACTTAACTTCGACAAGAAAGAAGTGCTGATCTTTGGGAAGAAGAACTCCCCAGGGGACTCCGCTTGGTGGCCTTCTGAGCTCGGACCTATACCCACTTCAACCAACCTCACCAGAAACCTGGGAATCATCTTCGACAACAAGCTCAATATGACGGTGCAGGTTAATGCAGTCAGATTATCCTGTTTCTCATCCTTCGCATACTCCACAAGATTTTCAAATGGCTACACAGAACACAAGACGCATCGTCACACAAGCCCTCATCACGAGCAGCCTGAACAATGGCAATGCGAGAGCCGCCAGGATCTCCAACCATTTCCTACTCCATCTCCAGACCATCCAGAACGCTGCAGCTAGACTCAACTCAACCTCCCGCCTCTCCCCCACATCTCACCACACCTCAGAGATCTCAACTGGCTGCCAATATACAGACTCTGCCACTTCAAACTCCTCCTGCGTGCATAGAAAGCACTGCACAACATTGGACCTGCTTACCTCAACAACCGCGTGCACTACCACCAACCCACCGTAACCTGAGCTCAGCCACACTCTCACTCGTACACACCTCACAAATCCACAAACGCAGAACGCGAGGTCGAGCTTTCTCCTACATCGAACCCAAGACCTGGAACGTCCTCCCACAGAACATCAGAGCCTCCTCCTCGCTTCTTGAACTCCACCAAAAGCTGAAGACCTGGATCTTTGCCTACCTCTGTAGAGCCGGACGAGCACACGTTAGCACCACGCCTAGACACCTGCTACAGCGCCTAGATACCCTCAAGGGTGAGTAGCTGCACTTTATAAATCCACTTAACATAACGTAACATAACATAACTGAGACCGTCACCATGCAAGTGACAGACGACACCTTTGTCACCATGAAGAAAGATCGGTGCCTCCTGGCACTGCTACACCTCTCCTCCGGCTCTGATATGGGTGACGCCGCTCCATCATCTACACCCTGTGATCCCGGAGAGGACCGCCCAACAATGTTCTGCACTGGTACTCCTTCCTCTCCCAACAGCACCAGCTCTTTCAGAAGATAGGCACCTCTAGATACCAGAAGCGCCCCTTTCCCTGCCTGGTGCCCCAGGGCTCTATCTCCCCCCTCAGGACATCGTCAGTCCATCTATGGAACCCCTCAAGCTCCAGCCACTGGTACCATCCCCAAAATACACCAATACGCCAACAACACCTACCTCATCTCTACAATGCAAAGCACACCAGGCCATGCCAGTTTCCATACCCTTTAAATTACAGTGAGTTATCAAAGAGTTCCACAGACCATGCACGGTGAGCAGCTGTGGCCACAAGGTCTGCGGCTGAGGCTCGGAGGGGAGGTGGTGCGGCTGCGGGTGCCAGCTCCCACACTCAGGGTGCACGGCAACAGGTAACAGCCAAGGCATGGTCCACACTTTAGAAAACTATGGGGCCGATTCACAGAACTAATCTGAGACAAAATCCTGAACTTACTACTTTCGGTATTCACAGAAGGCATTTAGTAGTAGTAAAGTTAGGATTTTGTCTTAAGTCTGTCTTAAATCTACAGGTAATGACCAAGGCCTGGTCTGCACTTTAGAAAACTATGTAAATCAAGTGAGACTGCTTCTGATTCTGCACCACCATTGACCTCACCGACAGTCATCAGGAGTGGTCCTTTTAGATCGCAATAAAGGTACTTTGTGTATGGTGCCTCCTGGCAAGGTGTGCTGAAGACACAGCCTGTGACTGTGTACACTGTCCCTGGGAGCCTCATGGAAGGGGAGAGACAGAGGCAAGGGTGGACTCCTGTTGCATCTGTTGAACATACACCCCGGGGGTATATATACACTAACCAACCAATCCGCACCTCCCACCTGAAGCCCAAGTAGCCCAGAACCAGTCTGGTGGGGCTTGTGCTCTCGTCTGGAGGGGGCCTGGCCCGGCAGCTCAGGGTGGATGCTCCTATCATAGCAGGACCGAGGCAGATTTGCATATGGCTGGTTTCTGTCTGGAGTGGCAAAGTGGGTGCAAAATGATGGACTGGAATGCAGCATGAGTGATTACCAGTGGCTGAGCTAAATTCAAGCATTCCACATATTGCTTTTGCTGTTTTTCTGCAATAAAGTACCATGGAGTGTCCGCTTTGCGCATTTGAGGTACGTATCGTCGCCCCCTCACACATACAGAATATACATATAGGAAAAGGACAGGGCAAGCTTCTCTCAAACACAATATTGGGACAGGACAGTCAGACATGCAAGCTTCCCTCACACACAATATTGGGACAGGACAGTCAGCAATGCAAGCTTCCCTCACACACAATGTTGGGACAGGACAGTCAGCAATGCAAGCTTCCCTCACACACAATATTGAGACTGGACAGTCAGCAATGCAAGCTTCCCTCACACACAATATTGGGACAGGACAGTCAGCAATGCAAGCTTCCCTCACACACAATATTGGGAAAGGACAGTCAGCAATGCAAGCTTCCCTCACACACAATATTGGGACAGGACAGTCAGCAATGTACGCTTCCCTCACACACAATATTGGGACAGAACAGTCAGGAATGCAAGCTTCCCTCACACACAATATTGGGACAGGGCAGTAAGCAATGCACGCTTCCCTCACACACAATATTGGGACGGAACAGTCAGCAATGCAAGCTTCCCTCACACACAATATTGGGACAGGGCAGTAAGCAATGCACGCTTCCATCACACACAATATTGGGACGGAACAGTCAGCAATGCAAGCTTCCCTCACACACAATATTGGGACAGGGCAGTCAGCAATGCACGCTTCCCTCACACACAATATTGGGACGGAGCAGTCAGCAATGCAAGCTTCCCTCACACACAATATTGGGACAGGGCAGTAAGCAATGCACGCTTCCCTCACACACAATATTGGGACGGAACAGTCAGCAATGCAAGCTTCCCTCACACACAATATTGGGACAGGGCAGTAAGCAATGCACGCTTCCCTCACACACAATATTGGGACGGAACAGTCAGCAATGCACGCTTCCCTCACACACAATATTGGGACGGAACAGTCAGCAATGCAAGCTTCCCTCACACACAATATTGGGACGGAACAGTCAGCAATGCAAGCTTCCCTCACAGACAAGGAGCTTAATGTGGCATTTACCCAAGATGTGCACAACGGTGTGAGCAGGTTGTATGACACTGCTGCGGTAGGTCCATCTTCCTTCCCTCCACGGAGTCCACGTCTTTCATCCTGAGATGAACCCCCTGGGTACCCTGGCAGCAGTAGCTGGCTCTTATGAGTTGGTGCTAAAGTATAAACCCTTGTACCAAGCTCATGTAAATGTAAAATTGTAAATTGATACTTGTATAGCGCACTACTCACCCGCAAGGGTCTCAAGGCGCTTGTACGAATACCGCTGTGGAACCCACCCTGGCTTTCCCTGTGAGGCCCAAGGTGGAGGCCAGGCATCCTTAGCGTTGTGGGGGCCGTTGTGGAGATTAAGCAAGCTATTGCCCAGAGTTGCAGAGTGGGACTCCATGATTGGAATAGGCACCGAGGCGAGAATTATCAGGTCCGTGGAATTTTTGAGCCCAAGACCCGCCGAGGCGGGGAATTGAACCCTGGTCCCGGGCCAGACCTCTGCATCAGGGTCTGCCGCTCTAACCATTGAGCCACACTTCTCCACGTGTGTACCGAGCAGGACCATCCTTGTGCCTGTGAGTGGCTGCATGTGTTTACATCTGTGACTGGGGGAGGGCGCTGAATCAGACAGGATGTCCTGCACATCACCCCCTTAGATGCTAACATGCAGGAATGTGAGCCCCTGCAGGGATGCTGCCCTAACTAGCAGGAGCCTGCTGACCTGACATCAGCCTGCTACGATTAATGATCAGTGGCCCATAATGAGCAAATGACGAAGCACCCTGCCCGGCCCATCCGTTCCAAACACCTGGTCATTAGAGACACACCACACACTGCTGTCAGTCAGGAAGCATGTTAGCGGGTAAGGCATGCCACTCAGCAGCCGCTGTGCACGGGGGGGGGCGATCTTCTAAGACCCCTCACACTGAATCCATTTCACAGAATGGACGTCTGGTGGTCCTGGCAGAATGTCAATGTCTGGTGTGAGGGTACTTACAATACCAAAGTGAGGTATAGTGTGCACAGAGCCCAGTGGGTCCCCAGAGGTATAGCAGAGGCGTAAGGAGTTGATACTGAAACCTCTATTTGTGGTAGTGTGGTCGAGCAGTCAGGCTTATCAGAGGGCTGTGTTAGGCATTTCTTGTGCACACTCAGGCACGATATGATGTCAGACACTCAGCAGACCGAATCCAAGACCAATTCTTCTGTATAAAAAGGTATTACTTTGTTATTTTATTTGAGAACCAACAGGAGTTGCAGGTAAGTAACAGAATCAAGAGTTGTAATACTTTTCAGAATGCAGTGGGAATACTTTACAGTATGAGAAACACTTTTGTGTTGTCAATTAAAAATAGTAGCAAACGTAGCAATTAAAAGAGGTAGACAGTTAAATGCAATAGGAGAAAGGCAATGCAATCCTATGGGGGAAAAACAGTTATAGGCATTAACAGATAAGTAAACCACTTACTCTTCCAGTCTTCAGGGGTTTAGATCAACACTGGGCAAGTTTCCGTTTACGGTAGGTACTGCACCACAGGCGGCACTGGGGTGGTCAGGGGAAGAGGTCACTGAGCCCAATGTTAGTCAATGGAGACTGGGGGCACCCATTAGAGGTGCGGTTTGAAGGTATGTGCCCGCGGTTCCAGGGCACAGACCCCTGGGGTTGAAGCAAACATAGGGGGGCCACGAAGCAGCACCATCCTTACACCACCAGCGGCGGCAAAGTGCTGTGTGCAAATCAACGTCGGCACAACGCTGTCCAATGAGGGATCTCGGTGCATAAAGAGGCTGCAGGCTTGGGCCATCAGGCTGAATGAAGGTGACCACCAGCAAGGCAGGTAAGTTGAAATGTCAACCGAGGGCAAGGCTCTGTTAGCTGGGCTCCCCAAGGTCAGGGAGCTGAGAATGCAGGGGTGCCCTTTGGTGTCGGATTTCTTTTACTGGAGCTGGTCGCTGTGAGAAGTTGGCCTGATATATGATGCTCACTAGTTCTAGTGATCACCTTGTATCAGTCCAAACAACCCTTATGGTGATTGGTTGTAAGTCAACCTTATAGACCAGCTATCCTAATGGTAGCATGGACAAAGCAGTCTTTAGGCTAAACTCTTTTGGCATGTGAAGCCAGCTGTTTTACCACAATATAACCCCTTGAATACCAGATGAAAGGACACCACACAGGTTGTTATGAAAAATAAACAGTATATTTATTAATAACAACACCTCTGAACTCTTTATGAGGTCAGAGGGCTAAGCACATGACAAACTCTTAGGAAAAATATGTTTAAGTTGCACAAATTACAATGGTGCCCTAGGGGCACGACAAACCATATACTAAGTAAGTGGAATGTGAAAGTCAATAGAAGGAATGGAGCTGTCCAGAGGCTGTAGGATCGATGGGACCACGCTACACGAACACTAGGTAAGTAATAGGAGGCCCACGGAACGCGTGTGCAGAGTGTGATCTCACACGCGAGATGCGTAACAACGTCTATGGACAGTACAGTTCAAGTTAAAGGTGAGTACGGACAATCCTGACTAGATAGGACTAAAACGACTGTGGAACTGGACACTAGGACAGTTAAACTACCCTGGAGCACCGAAGTGCCCTTGTTACCTCACCCACGGGCCGCGGGTGCATAGGTGTCAAAGTGCGTCGGGTTCTCGCGTTGAAGTCAATGGAGCCTGAAAGAAAAGATGCTGCAGGCGACCAGGAGGAAGATGTCCTGTGCAATGCAAGGGTGGATTGGTGAAGAAGAGGACCTGAAAGCAGAGGGGACAATGTTCACAGTCACTAGCCAGTGACTGGAGTGGAACCAGGAAGGAACCAGATGTCGTCGTCGCGATCAGGTGAAGAGTGGACACTTGACTCTGCAGCCACGTGGACCAGGTGGTGTCTTCGACAACCAGGATGGAGGCACGAGCTGTCCCACGCAGGCTCTCGCTGTCGGCGGTGTTGGATCCGGAATCGGCATCAACAGGCCTTGGCAAAGGCAACCTACGCGGTGAGTGGAGAAAGCATCTGGTGCGGACTAGGAGAGTCCGGGGTGCCCCTCTTTTGGAAGGGAGCAAGGGCCAGTCTGGAGCAACCAGACCAGCAGCAAATATTCAAAGATTCGTCATCTAGGAGGCCACTAGCCAGCCAGCAAGTGACCAGACAACGCGTCAAGCAGCAAACAAGCAGAAGGGCCCCACGCAGATCTCGTGGATGCTGGAGGGCTGATCTTCGGTACAGGAGCTGCTCGGGGTTGGGGCTTCTCAGTCCCCAGAGCACTTGGTCGAGTTTACCTCGGGAGTCGTGCTGGAAGCAAAGTGCAGTTTCTTCCGAGATGGCCGGTCCCACGTGTCTCGTCGCACCCATGGGTCTCAGCTTTGCTGCAAATGTGAGTTGAGGTCGAAGAGGTCTGGGAATCTGGGTCTCGTCAGGCTCTGAAGTCTGGATCCTGGAAGGAAGACGACAAAGGGAAGCCGCTGGACGCTTGATGGTGCCTGCTTGTGCAGGGTGGACACTCCTTGGCCACAAGGGAGATTTCTTCAGTCTTCTGTGGAGCAGAACGTCGAAGTCCAGAGTTTCTTCTTGTAGAGTAGTTCAGGATTAATCTGATTTGGAATGGGACCAGCTCCTACCTTTATCCTGCTAAAGGGGGCTGCACTACTGACTAGGTCCCTCCCCTGGGTGGGACCAGGAAGGGGGGTGGTTACACCCCCTATCCTTTGTCCGGTTTCCCGCCAGAGCTGGGGCTGGAGTGCCCCAGCAACTGGTTTGAACCGGTGTATGCACAGGGCACCTTGTGTGCCCCAGGCATGTCTCATTCATTTCAAGCCTATCCTACCCAATACACAAAATCCTGTCTGGGGTGGTGCTAGCACCTCCCAAGGCAGGAAACCCTTTGTCCAAGCTGTCCTCGCTGGAAGGACTCCCAGCAGCAGGAGGTCAGACTTGTGTCTGTGGTGGCAGCATCCATTTTGTGATGCCAAGGCTCGAGTTAACTTTAACCGGGGTTCTCAGTTACATGCATGTCGTGTCCCTCTAGAAGGGTGGAATGCTACCCCCGTCGCCAGAATTGGCAAGGGGGTAGTATTCCAATTCATATGACACCTTACTCGACATGTTTTGATAATGTTATACCAGAGTTAGCATTTAACCGCGAGGTTGATAATGCACTTAAGAGTATATGGTATAGCGTTATCATGGAACAGCTATAAGGACTTGGTTCCGCAAGCTGCAGACGGGCTCCGCTCATGCTAGAGCACCATCTCACATAATTCCAAGCACTCTGCCTTCAGGATTGTTAAGGCCTGCCATAGGAGTGACTGATAGGAATATATGTGTCCATTTTAGGGTTAGATATAGGTATACTATATCTACAGCAAAGGGTGATTACACCACCTTGCCCCAGCTGTCGTGCAGCCAGTTGTGTCAGTTTTAGATGGCCAGCCAGGGGTGGCATAATACATGCTTCAGCCCCTGGTAGGCCCTGGGTACACCTATGCCCTTGGCACCTAAGGTACACTGTATAGGGACTGCTAAGGTGGCCCAGTACCAATTGGTAAATGCACCTAAAGTACATGGTTGTCAATTTAGAGAGAGAACAGCTAGGCTGTGGGTCTGATTAGCAGGCCCACAGCCAGGGAAAGTCGTAAACCAGTGAAGCAAAAAGCAAAAATCTGGGGTGACCATAGGATTGCAGACCCCACTCTCCTACATAACCCCCCCCCAAACTTAGGGACATTAAACTAACCTTGACCAGGTGAGTCTTCCTGTTCTAAGTGGAAATACCTGGAGAGACCATCTGCATTGCCATGGTCAGTCCCTGGTCTGTGCTCCACTGTAAAGTCCATCCCCTGTAGGGAAATGGACCATCTAAGACAGTGGTTCCCAAACTTTTGACTCCTGAGGACCCCCACTGAATCACTACTGGAAGCCGGGGACCCCCAAGCAATTTGTACAATTTCAATAAAAAAAAATTAAAACAGCAATTCGTAAAAAATACACAAACAAGTACACACCAAAGAAATATTTGCATTACTAAAGCTTTTATTATTTTAGATTGAAAAATATGCAAAAATCAAAACATTTTAATGGGAAGGATGCTGCTGCATCTCAGCTACAAACTTTTCAATGTTTGGTTTTATTTCAGAAAGTTGAATCCTTAGGTCAGCTTCAACATTTTGCAAGCGATTTCTGCACTTATTTTTAAGGTACATAAGATTTGAGAAAGCCTTCTCACATAAATATGTGGTGGGGAAAGGAAGTAAAACCTTAAGGGGCCTTGTACGATAATTCAGGGTAATCTGTTCGTACATGCAGCCAAAAATTTGTCAGACTCAGAGACTTTTCCTTGAATTGAAGTTTAAGTGCACTATCTGTAGAGATTTCAATCAAACCGTTTTTTTCAGATGGGGTCAGCCCCATTAAATTGTCAATATCTACATTAAAAGGATCTTTAATCCAGTTTTTGCTTTCATCGGGAAGTGGAAAGTACTGGCGAAAACTACACCGCATATCTTGGATATGCTGGATAAAAAGTTCTAAGACTTTGTTCGATAATTCGTCATCAGCAGATTCCAAGTCTTCAGGTTCTGAAAATAATCAAAATGTATTTGTGATAAGCGACGAGTCCATAAGTCTAACTTTTTTATCATTGCCTCAATCTTGTCTTCAACATTAAAAATTGTGATACCTACTCCTTGCATACTCAAATTGAGTGCATTTAAATGGGTGAAGATGTCTGCCATATATGCCAGCATAGCTAGCCAAGTATAGTCATGTAAACGCTCATGAAGTGGAAATGGAGATTCCAGTTCAGTGCAGAAAACTCTGATTTCATCTCTTAATGTAAAAATCTGAGACAAAACTCTACCACGAGACAGCCATCTTTATTAGTTCTTCAGCAATTGTATGAGGTTTTCCAGCTTTTGCTATGAGCCTGGACACTTCATATGAAGCTTTCAGAGGCTTTTCATTAACAGATCCTGTTGCAGTTTTCTTGATTATGTTTCTACTTTTTAGGAGCTCTTGCTCTTTATTCTTGAAGAATTCTATGGATTTAGTTGCATGTTCTTTATGCTTAGTTTCCAAGTGTCTTCGTAATTTAGAAGGTTTCATGGCCTCATTTGACAACATTTCATAACATAGCACGCATTGTGGTTGCAGTTCATGTTCTGAACCTGCAAAACAAACAAGATGATGGATGGAATGTTGCACAATGGCAAAACATTCACCCCCAGTCACAGATCTGGGTTTAATCCATCGTTATTTTGCTCACCAAGCCACCCCAGTTCAAACATGGCCATATGCAAATCAATCTTGACCCTGTGCCTCATGGGAACAGTCCAGCCCGAACTGCCAAGCCATGTCTTTCCTGGACCGGAATCAAGCATCCTAGGACCGGTTTCTGGCTATCAGCCGTCTTCAGCCAGGATAGCTTGACTCCAGTGGCGCAGTGAGCATGGGACCCACGTTTGGGCATACCGTTCCCACATAGGGTGAACAGCAAAACAAACAAGATGATGGACGGAATGTTGCACAATGGCAAGACATTCACCCCCAGTCACAGATCTGGGTTTAATCCATCGTTATTTTGCTCACCACACCACCCCAGTTCAAACATGGCCATATGCAAATCAATCTTGACCCTGTGCCTCATGGGAACAGTCCAGCCCGAACTGCCAAGCCATGTCTTTCCTGGACCGGAATCAAGCATCCTAGGACCGGTTTCTGGCTATCAGCCGTCTTCAGCCAGGATAGCTTGACTCCAGTGGCGCAGTGAGCATGGGACCCACGTTTGGGCATACCCATCCCACATAGAGTGAACAGCAAAACAAACAAGATGATGGACGGAATGTTGCACAATGGCAAAACATTCACCCCCAGTCACAGATCTGGGTTTAATCCATCGTTATTTTGCTCACCAAGCCACCCCAGTTCAAACATGGCCATATGCAACCTGAACATGTGAAACCCATTAGTAAATATTCACCATCGTATCTGCGACACTTCCTTTTCTTTTCACTTAAATCACTTTGTTTTGACCAGGGTGGCCCATCATTGATTTCTTCAGTGGCTTTCCGCTTAAGGTTAAGCCAGCGATCCATTTTTCTTATGTTTGGGATATAAATGACAAGTCTATTTCACAACAGGTTATGGAATCAATTTCTGTGAACCCAAAAATAAATGGAGAAACACGAGGCTAACGGAGGCGAGAGAGCGCTTACTGACAAATAAAAGACCGTGGTACAAATATGGGAAATTTCAAATTACACATTTGCGACCCGGGTCTTGGATGCGTAGTATGAGAAATGGCGATTCTTTCATTGTCGCAGCTTCTTTATGTTCCTTGTGCTCATGTGCTTAAAGACGATTATAATAAACACAAACTCTCTCTGTACCATTTTTCCACAAACTGTATTGGAAAATACAAAGTTCACAATTTGTCAATGAGACCTTACTTAGAAATAAAATGTAGGTTCTTCTAATTGCAATATTTGACTATTTTTGAAAATCCTGACCGTAGAAATCTTTCTGTCTACGAACGACAATATTGCACAATATTGCACATATTCATATGTAGCAACAACCTACTAACATGACCCATACTCAGTCCCCATCACGGGCGTAACACAAGCCCCTGAAGCCCTTCTGGGCAAGGGAGTCCCAAACCTTCCGAAGATCCATGCTTCCCCTGCCCCCCTGCTCAAGGCCAGGAACAGCAGCCAAGTATCACGCATCAGAAGTGTACCATTGCAGTGGCTCGGGGACTCGCATGTGAGTGCTGCAACCAACCAAGTGTGTACAGTGTGTATTAATTTGGTAATGCGAAGATCTGACCATCGACACATTGGTTTTGCACTCTCTTCAGTGCTCTTTGGGCAAGATAATCCACAACTTCATTCATATAAACTGACTGCCAATGTATTTGTTTTAAAAAAATGGGTGGCAGTGATTTCATATTGGGCTCCCGAATGAGAGTGTGAATGGCAGTAGTTCTGAAGCGCCTTTGCGTCTTTTAAATTATTGTTATGCTGCGTGTGTCAGACTGGCCTGTAGGGAAACCCGCAGATAGAGAGACAGAACTGTGCTCATAGTTGTTGAATGTCACTCCTAATTACAGCGAAATTATGAAAATGTCACACATTAGCAATTTGAAACCTTGGCATCTATGGCCAGTTCATATCTGGGCATCACATGGGAGACTCCTCTGCCCCTATTACATTCCGCTGAGTGCAGTACAAGGGCATTGTTTTGCATTACGACGCAGCTGTGCTGTTTTCCATTTTCTGAACAGCACCAACGTTTGCAGATTGTTGATATGGGGTGCTCTGCTGTTATGACTTGGATTCATCTGGCCAGTTTGGGTTCGGTGAGTAAGAGGTATTACTCCTCCCGCCATCATGGGTCGCATACACGCTCCCGGGTAAGTGGGGTGTGAGGGCTGTGAATATACCGTGAAGGGGCCACGGAACAGCGGCTGGAGAAACGCCTCATGAGTGCGGTATCGGACAGCGAGCAGCGTGGAAAGGGGTTTTGGTTTGCGGGTGGGGAGGTGTGGTACTGAGGCAGCTAGCAGAGCAGAAAATAAAAAAGTAATATAGCCACTTTATTACCATTAAGTATTTCACTTTTGCTGTGCCCGCACCAGGGAGGTGGCGACGCTCCTCTGCCCAGATGGAGTAGCCACCTTTGCTTCCTGCACAACACAATCCTTAGAAGCATTTGAGAAATAACGAGGAGAAATATAGATATCCCTCCTTGTTGCAGCATTTTGGCCCATCCCCAGGTTTACAAACCTTTGTAAATCTGGAAATACTCCAAAATCTCTTGGTGGATGCACAGAAAATAGCATGTATGGAAATGTAACATAACGAAGAGCAAGCAACTGTCTTGCATCACATATCTTTACAAAGCCACGCATGTCCACGCAAATCAGGCCTTGTGTGGCTTTGCAAATTTTAATGAAACCTTTGCATTGCCCTTGCGTGACCCAAGGACCACTCAGATAGTTCATAAATATGGGCCTTATTGTGCAGGCTAAGCATTAAGGGGCAGATTTACAAACAGGTGTCTGCTGGCTTTAGAGCGCTTGCTATAATGAGCTCTCAATGTAGACTTGATGCTTCTCACCGCGCTCGTGTATTGCGAGCGGCCCGGTGGCAGTGGGCTTGCTCGTGGGAGCTGAGGGCTGCGACTGAGCTTTTAAGTTCATTTAGCGCGCTGTCACGCCGATTAAAAGCGGTGACACGCACTTACTTTTAAATTGTATATTCTTGTTGACTAACCTGTACTGAACATCAACAGGTACCTTTTAACCTTCATCTTGCCTTTTCAGGGGCCCAGCGAGGCTGGCTGGCAGCTGATTCCACCTCAGGCGCCGAGCGGTAGTGGCCGCCATCTTGGATCGGGCTGGTTCGCCCGACCCCACCCACGCCACTCCCCCCACGCTGCTCCTCTATTTAGGAGTGTTTCACAGTCTCCCCAGCGATTGCGAGCGGCCCGGTGGCAGTGGGCTTGCTCGTGGGAGCTGAGGGCTGCGACTGAGCTTTTAAGTTCATTTAGCGCGCTGTCACGCCGATTAAAAGCGGTGACACGCACTTACTTTTAAATTGTATATTCTTGTTGACTAACCTGTACTGAACATCAACAGGTACCTTTTAACCTTCATCTTGCCTTTTCAGGGGCCCAGCGAGGCTGGCTGGCAGCTGATTCCACCTCAGGCGCCGAGCGGTAGTGGCCGCCATCTTGGATCGGGCTGGTTCGCCCGACCCCACCCACGCCACTCCCCCCACGCTGATCCTCTATTTAGGAGTGTTTCACAGTCTCCCCAGCGATTGCGAGCGGCCCGGTGGCAGTGGGCTTGCTCGTGGGAGCGGAGGGCTGCGACTGAGCTTTTAAGTTCATTTAGCGCGCTGTCACGCCGATTAAAAGCGGTGACACGCACTTACTTTTAAATTGTATATTCTTGTTGACTAACCTGTACTGAACATCAACAGGTACCTTTTAACCTTCATCTTGCCTTTTCAGGGGCCCAGCGAGGCTGGCTGGCAGCTGATTCCACCTCAGGCGCCGAGCGGTAGTGGCCGCCATCTTGGATCGGGCTGGTTCGCCCGACCCCACCCACGCCACTCCCCCCACGCTGCTCCTCTATTTAGGAGTGTTTCACAGTCTCCCCAGCGATTGCGAGCGGCCCGGTGGCAGTGGGCTTGCTCGTGGGAGCTGAGGGCTGCGACTGAGCTTTTAAGTTCATTTAGCGCGCTGTCACGCCGATTAAAAGCGGTGACACGCACTTACTTTTAAATTGTATATTCTTGTTGACTAACCTGTACTGAACATCAACAGGTACCTTTTAACCTTCATCTTGCCTTTTCAGGGGCCCAGCGAGGCTGGCTGGCAGCTGATTCCACCTCAGGCGCCGAGCGGTAGTGGCCGCCATCTTGGATCGGGCTGGTTCGCCCGACCCCACCCACGCCACTCCCCCCACGCTGCTCCTCTATTTAGGAGTGTTTCACAGTCTCCCCAGCGATTGCGAGCGGCCCGGTGGCAGTGGGCTTGCTCGTGGGAGCTGAGGGCTGCGACTGAGCTTTTAAGTTCATTTAGCGCGCTGTCACGCCGATTAAAAGCGGTGACACGCACTTACTTTTAAATTGTATATTCTTGTTGACTAACCTGTACTGAACATCAACAGGTACCTTTTAACCTTCATCTTGCCTTTTCAGGGGCCCAGCGAGGCTGGCTGGCAGCTGATTCCACCTCAGGCGCCGAGCGGTAGTGGCCGCCATCTTGGATCGGGCTGGTTCGCCCGACCCCACCCACGCCACTCCCCCCACGCTGATCCTCTATTTAGGAGTGTTTCACAGTCTCCCCAGCGATTGCGAGCGGCCCGGTGGCAGTGGGCTTGCTCGTGGGAGCGGAGGGCTGCGACTGAGCTTTTAAGTTCATTTAGCGCGCTGTCACGCCGATTAAAAGCGGTGACACGCACTTACTTTTAAATTGTATATTCTTGTTGACTAACCTGTACTGAACATCAACAGGTACCTTTTAACCTTCATCTTGCCTTTTCAGGGGCCCAGCGAGGCTGGCTGGCAGCTGATTCCACCTCAGGCGCCGAGCGGTAGTGGCCGCCATCTTGGATCGGGCTGGTTCGCCCGACCCCACCCACGCCACTCCCCCCACGCTGCTCCTCTATTTAGGAGTGTTTCACAGTCTCCCCAGCGATTGCGAGCGGCCCGGTGGCAGTGGGCTTGCTCGTGGGAGCTGAGGGCTGCGACTGAGCTTTTAAGTTCATTTAGCGCGCTGTCACGCCGATTAAAAGCGGTGACACGCACTTACTTTTAAATTGTATATTCTTGTTGACTAACCTGTACTGAACATCAACAGGTACCTTTTAACCTTCATCTTGCCTTTTCAGGGGCCCAGCGAGGCTGGCTGGCAGCTGATTCCACCTCAGGCGCCGAGCGGTAGTGGCCGCCATCTTGGATCGGGCTGGTTCGCCCGACCCCACCCACGCCACTCCCCCCACGCTGCTCCTCTATTTAGGAGTGTTTCACAGTCTCCCCAGCGATTGCGAGCGGCCCGGTGGCAGTGGGCTTGCTCGTGGGAGCTGAGGGCTGCGACTGAGCTTTTAAGTTCATTTAGCGCGCTGTCACGCCGATTAAAAGCGGTGACACGCACTTACTTTTAAATTGTATATTCTTGTTGACTAACCTGTACTGAACATCAACAGGTACCTTTTAACCTTCATCTTGCCTTTTCAGGGGCCCAGCGAGGCTGGCTGGCAGCTGATTCCACCTCAGGCGCCGAGCGGTAGTGGCCGCCATCTTGGATCGGGCTGGTTCGCCCGACCCCACCCACGCCACTCCCCCCACGCTGCTCCTCTATTTAAACGTCCCTTATGTGTCAGCGCAGCGGACGAGCGCAGCGGGCGCGCCGTAGGCGCGCCGGAGTCAAGCCTGAGTCCTGCCCGTCTGCGCCCGTCCGCGGCAGGCCGGGGCTAGGGGCTCCCCCTTATGCCCTCTCGTTGCCTTATACCTCCTCTGAGCTTCTCTCTCACTGGATCCCTGGCACTATTAGCTCTTCTGTGGCTAATTCACTACAGCTCTTAAATCTCCTTACGTGCCCCCCTGCTGCCCCCCCCACCGTTATTCAAAGTTATCTTCTGCCTTGCGCCTCCGCGCCTTCTCGCCCCCTTTTGCTTGTCCCCCCCACGCCGTCCTACAACACTACTGCTACGCTCCTCAATACTCGATCTGTTGTCAGTCATCAGCACGAGCTGCACGACTTCCTCGACTCCCATAACCCGGATCTCTTGTTCCTAACTGAGACCTGGCTCAAGGCTGATTCCCTTCCCAATGTCCTAGCCGCACTCCCCCCTTCCTACTCCATCATTCGGGCGGATCGCCCGGAGGGTAGGAGAGGTGGTGGAGTAGCCCTGTTATCACATTCTGACTCCCACTTTCAGATACTTCCCTCTCCTCCTATCCCTGAGGTAGACTGCCTAATAATTCGTGCTAGCTCTAACTTGACCCCCCTTACGGCTGTTCTCATTTATCGACCCCCTCATGCTACTTCCAATTTTGTCTCTTGTCTCCAAGACACCCTCGCCACACTGGTTATTAACAACTCCTCAGTGTTGGTGTTGGGTGACTTCAACTTTTGGCCCAACGACCCCGCCGAAACCCCCCTTTCTAAAGATTTTACTAGCCTCATGACCAGCCTGAATTTCTGTCCCCTCGTCCACAGCCCCACACATGTCCACGGCCACTCGCTTGATCAGGTCTGGACTTTAAATATCCCCACTACTCCTCCTGTCATTTCCCCATGCTCTTGGTCGGACCATTTTTCAATTTCCTTCTCCCTCGCGCTAGCCCCAGCATCTAAACCCCCTCTCCCTAAGAACACCTGGGCTAGAAAGTGGGGTAAGGCAGATATGCCATCTTTCTGCCTAGCCCTGGCCAACTCCTGCCCTGACCTCTCGGGCCTCACCGCCCCAGACCAGCTGACTACCATCGATGGCTGGCTGGCTCGGGCAGGCGACGACTTCGCCCCCTTGAGACGGATTACGGTGAAGCGCGCCCATGCGGCCAATCGTTGGTTCACCCCCGACCTCAAGGAGAAGAAGCTGGCCGCACGCAGAGCAGAGCGCGTATGGAGAAGAGAATACTGCCCCGCCAAAAAAACCACCTATCTCTCTGTGCTCAAAGTTTACAAACAAAGCATACTTGATGCCAAGACCCTGTTTTACTCAAACAGGATATTGGCAGCCGAATCTCAGTCCAAAGAGATTTTCGCCACAGTACATGAGCTTGCCTCATCTAACAGAGCCACGGCCTTGATCCCCCCCTCCCAACCACTCTGCGACTCCCTCAATGATTTTTTCATTGACAAGGTCGCAACGATCAAGGCTAAAATCTCTCCTCCCTCCTCGGCCTTCATCAACCCCTCCCCCCCGGTTATCACTTCCAAACTTACGTCCTTTCCCCCTCTGACCACAGCTACACTCTTTCCTCCGCTTCAAAAGGTAAAGTCCGGCTCACCCCTAGACTTTGCCCCCGCTCGTATCTTGCGAGAGGTCTTCCTACACTGTCCTACCCCTCCCCTCACACTCTTAAATGACTCACTTAAATCCGGAGTTGTCCCCACTGCCCATAAATTTGCGGCAGTTATCCCCATTCTAAAAAAACCTGGTGCCGACCCTTCATCTCCTTTAAATTACCGTCCCATTTCCCTTTTACCCTACTTGGCCAAGGTCTTGGAGACCCACGTAACCAGCACCCTGAGCACCTACGTGGAAGCCAACCACTGCCTCTCCCCCCGGCAGGCGGGCTTTCGCCCCCTCCACTCGACGGAGAAGGTAGTGATCTCAGTGATGGACAGCCTACGCGAGGGCATTGATACCAACGTCCCCCAGGCCCTCATTCTTTTAGACCTATCCGCCGCATTTGACACGGTGGACCACTCCATCCTTCTCACCCGTGTCAAGGCGGCGGGTATAGAGGGCCTGGCCCTCGCCTGGCTCAAGTCCTTCCTGAGTGATAGGGCTCAGGCAGTCCATCTTGCTGGTTTCACCGCTGCCTCTCGTAAGGTCGCATGTGGAGTTCCCCAAGGCTCTTCCCTTTCCCCTCTTTTGTTTAATTTATACATCTACCCCCTCATTTTTATGTTACAGCAGCTCGAGGTCACGGTGTTCAACTACGCCGATGACCTCCAGCTAATTTTCAACCTTTCCCACCCCTCCTCCTCTGCTTCAAATGTCCAATCCGTCATGTTATTCATCCAGGATTGGATGAACTGCAACCACCTCAAACTCAACCCAGACAAGACGGAGTTAGTCTTGACTAGAGGTGGTTGCAGCCCCTGGTCCCCTTTCCACTGGCCCCCTTCACTTGGTGTTCCCCCACCCCCAGTCCCCAAGGTCAAGACCCTCGGCATCCTCCTGGATCCCTCACTTTCCGTCCACTCCCAGGTCAGCTCAGTTGTTTCCTCTTGTTTCTTTTCCCTTCGAATCATCAGAAAGATTTCTCGTTTTTTTTCTTTACCCGCCCTAAAGATTATAGTGATGGCCATGGTGCTCTCGCGCCTCGATTACGGGAACATCATTTACAACGGCGCTCCAGCTTACGCCATTCGCCGTCTGCAGCTAGTGCAGAACCAGGCTGCCCGCCTGATTCATGGCCTGCCTAAATACCACCGAGCCACTCCCTTACTGCAGGCATTGCACTGGCTGCCGGTGAAAGAGCGTGCCTTGTTTAAACTTGGTTGCACCACCTTCCAGGCTAAAACAGGCACCGCCCCGGAATTCATTTGTTCTGCCATCACCCCCTACATTCCTGGACGAGAGCTTAGGTCCACTCATCAGGCTCTGCTAACTATCCCCCGCTTCAGTAAGAAAAAGACTGGTGGTACGAAATTTGCAGTACTTGCTCCTTCGTTTTGGAACTCCCTTCCTTCGGAACTCCGCATGTCATCTTCCTACATGGAATTCCGGAAGGGTCTCAAAACTTTTCTTTTCTCTCGAGCCTACAATGCTTAATCCCCCTCTGCTCCTGCCCGCTTCTCTCAATCCAACAGCGCCATGAAACCGCATGGTAAAAGTGCGCTATAGAAAAGTTTTTAAATTCAAATTCAAATTCATGATAAACCCACGTGTAAATGTGCAATAATGATCATTAACTCATTAACACCGGGACACTTGGGAGATGTCACGCTTTCCCACGTGTGGTGTGAGCATCTTGTTCCACAGGCTTGCTCTCAGTCCTATTACTGACTGTTGCACTTTTTAAAGGGAGAGAGAAGGTATGTGAAGCGCTCTGATACCTACAGGTAAAGCTAGCGCTATATAACACTTTTAAAATTAAAATTAAATTAGACCACAGGGAAGTCCCCACCACAACGTTTACAAAAGTGCTATTCTTAACCTCTGACTCTCAGCTGGATCAAACTGAGCAAGGCCTGAATGTGAAGAAAGTGGTTGTCTGTGGAAACTGCTACAGTGCATCAATCCTGAAGCCATGAAATCGTAGGCCTTCGTTATATTAATTTATAGTCAAGTGTGCAGCAGATGAAAAGACAAGACGTAAAGGGGAAGGGTCATCAGTAAATAAGATTGTACCTTGAAATATACAGTCACTAATGGGTATGGTTTAAGAAGCTTTTGCAGTCAGCGAAAGGAAAAGATTCAAATCAGTGAATCATTTTAACTTCAGGGCAGTTGTGACAAGCGCACATATTTACAAATATATTTACTCATCTTGTATGCTGTAGTCCTAAGTGGATGCATCACAGATTTTGGACTGTTTTTAAATATACACACTCAAACCCGCACAGACAAATTAAATAATTACATGCAGTTCCAGCCTTCAATGCTCTTCAATCTCGCCACGCAGCTGCTTTCAGGACACATGGGGGCAGATAGCAAAATGCCCTGGGCCTGGTCACAAACATAACAGGAAACGCACGCACTGCTGTGCGAGCTCGACGTCAGGTGATGGGCAGAAGTAAAGAACACAATTTAAGGGCAATCACCCTTCAGCTTGCACCTATAGCTGAAGTGTGATTGGCATGATTTCACTGCAGTCTTGCCGCCCAGGCCCCAGGCGCCAGCAACATTCACACCTCTCATGTGCTGTGCGCCTGGGGGCCAGATTGTATTGCAGTCTTGCCGCCCAGGCGGCAAGTACATTCACACCTCATGAGCGTTTCGTTTTTATACCGGCGTTAGGCACTCAAGTCCTGCGGACCCCCTGGAAATGTGTCACGGACCCCTGGGGGTCCGCGGACCACACTTTGGGAAACGCTGATCTAAGAAGTTTGGGGTTTTCACCTTTCATCTGATTTAGCCATAAGAGGGGCTTATGGTCGGTCTGAATCTTGAAGTGAGTTCCAAACAAGTATGGCCTCAACTTCTTCAGGGCCCAAACCACAGCAAAGGCCTCCCTCTCAATAGCTGACCAACGTTTCTCTCTAGGGGTCAGCCTTCTGCTTATAAAAGCAATGGGCTGGTCATGACCATCAATATTCAGTTGAGATAAAACAGCTCCCACACCCAACTCAGAAGCATCTGTTTGGACAATGAAGGTTTTGGAGTAGACAGGACTCTTGAGAATAGGTGCAGTACTCATGGCCTGCTTCAGGTCATTGAATGCCTTTTGACAGCTAACTGTCCACTGAACTTTCTTTGGCATTTTCTTGCTTGTCAAGTCATTAAGTGGTGTCACAATGGACCCATAATTTTTGACAAACTTCCTATAGTAACCAGACAGGCCCAAGAAAGCTCTGACCTGTGTCTGGGTGGTTGGAGGAGCCCAGTCCTTTATGGCCTGTATGTCTCCAATGGTTGAACCTGGCCTCCACCTACAAGGTGGCCCAGGTACACAACCTGACTCTGCCCTATCTGGCACTTAGTAGCCTTGATAGTGAGGCCTGCCTTTTGCCGGGCCTCCAAAACTTTCCTCATGTGGATCAGGTGATCCTCCCAGGTGGAGCTAAATACAGCAATATCATCTAGATATGCTGCACAGAAGTCATCCAACCCAGTGAGAACTTGGTTCACCAACCTTTGAAAAGTGGCAGGTGCATTTTTCAAACCAAAGGGCATCACCACGAACTGGTAATGACCTCCTGGGGTAGAAAATGCTGTTTTGGCCTTGGCATCCTCAGCTAACCTGATCTGCCAATAACCAGCTGTCAGGTCAAATGTACTTAAGAAAGTTGCAGAAGCCAACTTGTCTATCAGTTCATCTGCCCTAGGTATTGGATGGGCATCTGTCTTAGTGACAGCATTGAGACCCCTGTAGTCTACACAAAATCTCATCTCTCTCTTACCATCCTGGGTGTGAGGTTTAGGCACTAGAACTACAGGACTAGCCCAAGGGCTCTCTGAGGGTTCAATGACTCCCAATTCCAACATCTTTTGAACTTCTTTCTTAACGCAGTCCCTGACGTGGTCGGGTTGCCTGTAGATTTTACTCTTGACAGGCAGACTGTCACCAGTGTCCACCTCATGGGTGCACCAGTTTGTCTGACTGGGGGTCAGTGAGAACATTTGTCTAAAGGATTGGTTATGTAGGAGAGTGGGGTCTGCAATCCTATGGTCACCCCAGATTTTTGCTTTTTGCTTCACTGGTTTACGACTTTCCCTGGCTGTGGGCCTGCTAATCAGACCCACAGCCTAGCTGTTCTCTCTCTAAATTGACAACCATGTACTTTAGGTGCATTTACCAATTGGTACTGGGCCACCTTAGCAGTCCCTGTACAGTGTACCTTAGGTGCCAAGGGCATAGGTGTACCCAGGGCCTACCAGGGGCTGAAGCATGTATTATGCCACTCCTGGCTGGCCATCTAAAACTGACACAACTGGCTGCACGACAGCTGGGGCAAGGTGGTGTAATCACCCTTTGCTGTAGATATAGTATACCTATATCTAACCCTAAAATGGACACATACATTCCTATCAGTCACTCCTATGGCAGGCCTTAACAATCCTGAAGGCAGAGTGCTTGGAATTATGTGAGATGTTGCTCTAGCATGAGCTAAGCCCGTCTGCAGCTTGCGGAACCAAGTCCTAATAGCTGTTCCATGATAACGCTATACCATATACTCTTAAGTGCATTATCAACCTCGCGGTTAAATGCTAACTCTGGTATAACATTATCAAAACATGTCGAGTAAGGTGTCATACGAATTGGAATACTACCCCCTCACCAATTCTGGCAACGGGGGTAGCATTCCACCCTTCTAGAGGGACACGACATGTATGTAACTGAGTACCCCGGTTAAAGTTAACTCGAGCCTTGGCATCACAAAATGGATGCTGCCACCACAGACACAAGTCTGACCTCCTGCTGCTGGGAGTCCTTCCAGCGAGGACGGCTTGGACAAAGGGTTTCCTGTCTTGGGAGGTGCTAGCACCACCCCAGACAGGATTTTGTGTATTGGGTAGGATAGGCTTGAAAGGAATGAGACATGCCTGGGGCACACAAGGTGCCCTGTGCATACACCGGTTCAAACCAGTTGCTGGGGCACTCCAGCCCCAGCTCTGGCGGGAAACCGGACAAAGGATAGGGGGTGTAACCACCCCCCTTCCTGGTCCCACCCAGGGGAGGGACCTAGTCAGTAGTGCAGCCCCCTTTAGCAGGATAAAGGTAGGAGCTGGTCCCATTCCAAATCAGATTAATCCTGAACTACTCTACAAGAAGAAACTTTGGACTTCGACGTTCTGCTCCACAGAAGACTGAAGAAATCTCCCTTGTGGGCAAGGAGTGTCCACCCTGCACAAGCAGGCACCATCAAGCGTCCAGTGGCTTCCCTTTGTCGTCTTCCTTCCAGGATCCAGACTTCAGAGCCCGACGAGACCCGGATTCCCAGACCTCTCCGACCTCAACTCACATCTGCAGCAAAGCTGAGACCCGTGGGTGCGACGAGACACGTGGGACCGGCCATCTCGGAAGAAACTGCACTTCGCTTCCAGCACAACTCCCGAGGTAAACTCGACCAAGTGCTCTGGGGACTGAGAAGCCCCAACCCCGAGCAGCTCCTGTACCGAAGATCAGCCCTACAGCATCCACGAGATCTGCGTGGGGCCCTTCTGCTTGTTTGCTGCTTGACGCGTTGTCTGGTCACTTGCCGGCTGGCTAGTGGCCTCCTAGACAACGAATCTTTGAATCTTTGCTGCTGGTCTGGTTGCTCCAGACTGGCCCTTGCTCCCTTCCAAAAGAGGGGCACCCCGGACTCTCCTAGTCCGCACCAGACGCTTTCTCCACTCACCGCGTGGGCTGCCTTTGCCATTCCATTAGACTAAATCCATTAGACTAAAGGTGGACAATGGGGAGTCAGTGGCACTCATATTACTTGATTTGAGTGCCGCATTTGACACCGTCTCCCACTCCATCTTGTTGTCCACCTTGAAATCTGTGGGTGTCGGTGGCCCCGCCCTGGCCTGGATTGCTAATTTTCTTTCTGATCGCACATTTCAAGTGTTTTCTCCCACTTCTGTTTCCTCTATCCTCCCTTCTAAACACGGTGTTCCTCAAGGGTCTATCCTCAGCCCCCTCTTTTTTAATTTGTATGTGAGACCCCTGGCTTTTCTGGCAGAACAGGCAGGTCTCACGATTTACTCTTACGCCGATGACACGCAAGTCATCTATTCACTCTCCACCAATAAAAATGCTTCTTCTTCTTCCCTGCAAAATGGACTCCGACAAATATCTGCATGGATGCATGATCACAAATTAAAATTAAATGGGGATAAAACTGAACTGCTTCTGTTTGGCCAAGACATCTCGCTATGGGGCCCACAACATTGGCCTACGGAGATGGGTCCTCTCCCTACCCCAACTAATAATGCTCGTAATCTTGGGGTCCTCCTCGACAATCAATTGTCCTTTAAGCAGCACGTCGTGAAAGTCTCCGCCACCTGTACCACCATCATCAGGTGGCTGAGGAAAATCACGTGGATGCTGCCTGCTGACACCCTGAGGACGGTAGTCCAGGCTCTTGTCATCTCACGCCTGGACTACGGGAACATCTTACTCCTGGGTGCCAGTAAGGAGGTAACTAGGAAATACCAGGTGGTACAAAATATGGCTGTTCGCCTTATTTGTAACCTCCCGGCTAGAACTTCGACCTCGTCTCACATGCGCGAGCTGCATTGGCTGCGTATCGAGAATCGGATTAAATTCAAGGCTCTGTGTCTCATGCACAAAATCCTGACTGGAATAGCTCCACATTATTTATCTGTTCTAGTGCAGCGCTATGTTCCCTCTCGCGCACTCAGGTCCTCCATCCAAAATAAAGTGAAAGTACCGCGTATCAAGAGAGCGAAAATGGGAGGTCGGTCATTCTCCCTGCTAGCCCCCACTCTTTGGAATTCCTTACCTCTTTCTTTACGTTCGGAAAAGTGTTTTCTGACCTTCCGTAAGGGTATCAAGACCTGGCTATTTAATATGTAAGATGTTTGATCTAATGCTCCCTTCACCTCGTATACTTTCGGTCTTCTTTAGCGCCGGGAAACCTCCGGGTAGCAGTGCGCTTAATCAAGTGTAATTATAAATAAATAAATAAAATAAGGCCTGTTGACGCCGATTCCGGATCCAACACCGCCGACAGCGAGAGCCTGCGTGGGACAGCTCGTGCCTCCATCCTGGTCGTCGAAGACACCACCTGGTCCACGTGGCTGCAGAGTCAAGCGTCCACTCTTCACCTGATCGCGACGACGACATCTGGTTCCTTCCTGGTTCCACTCCAGTCACTGGCTAGTGACTGTGAACATTGTCCCCGCTGCTTTCAGGTCCTCTTCTTCACCAATCCACCCTTTGATTGCACCGGACATCTTCCTCCTGGTCGCCTGCAGCATCTTTTCTTTCAGGCTCCATTGACTTCAACGCGAGAACCCGACGCACTTTGACACCTATGCACCCGCGGCCCGTGGGTGAGGTAACAAGGGCACTTTGGTGCTCCAGGGTAGTTTAACTGTCCTAGGGCCAGATGTAGGTAAATCATATTTACCGACTCTTAAATACCGAATTTTACCGATTCGGTATTTAAGAGTCAGTAAATATGAAGGGGGGAGATGTAGGTATTTCCAGATGTAGAAATACCGAATCGTTAGAATTCGGTATTTACCGATTCGGTAATTACCGAATCGGTATTCCCTATTGATTCCTATGGGCTGTGAAACCCAAAGGAATCAATGGGAAATACCGATTCGGTAATTACCGAATCGGTAAATACCGACTTTTGCAAGGGTGCAGGTGGTGTCACTTTGACACCCTCTGGCACCCCAAAAATAGGCATGTGCGCCATGTGGCACACAGACATGCCCTAAGGGCATGTCTGTCTGCCACATGGCTAGGTGTGCATGCACACAAGTGCATGCACACCTGAATTCGGTATTTTAACACCCAATTGGATTGGGTGTTAAAATACCGAATTTGTAGGGCCTTTGGGACTCAGAAGAGTCCCACCTACATCTGAGATTTACCGAATCGGTAAAAATACCGATTCGGTATTTTACAGAATCGGTAAATTTACCGAATCGGTAAATTTACCGATTCTGTAAAATAATGCCCCCTACATACCAATTCTGAAATACCGGTCGGTAACGGCCGAAAATACCGATTTCTGGCCCCTAGTGTCTAGTTCCACAGTCGTTTTAGTCCTATCTAGTCGGATTGTCCGTACTCACCTTTAACTTGAACTGTACTGTCCATAGACGTTGTTACGCATCTCGCGTGTGAGTTCACACTCTGCACACGCGTTCCGTGGGCCTCCTATTACTTACCTAGTGTTAGTGTAGCGTGGTCCCATCGATCCTACAGCCTCTGGACAGCTCCATTCCTTCTATTGACTTTCACATTCCACTTACTTAGTATATGGTTTGTCGTGCCCCTAGGGCACCATTGTAATTTGTGCAACTTAAACGTATTTTTCCTAAGAGTTTGTCATGTGCTTAGCCCTCTGACCTCATAAAGAGTTCAGAGGTGTTGTTATTAATAAATATACTGTTTATTTTTCATAACAACCAGTGTGGTGTCCTTTCATCTGGTATTCAAGGGGTTATATTGTGGTAAAACAGCTGGCTTCACATGCCAAAAGAGTTTAGCCTAAAGACTGCTTTGTCCATGCTACCATTAGGCTAGCTGGTCTATAAGGTTGACTTACAACCAATCACCATAAGGGTTGTTTGGACTGATACAAGGTGATCACTAGAACTAGTGAGCATCATATATCAGGCCAACTTCTCACAGTCGCGGTTAGGTGGACCTTTCAAAATGAAACTGCAGATGTCTTTGTGGAGTCCAGGAGAGGTCAACCAATGTTGGATTCAATGTCAGATCACTAGGGAGACGTTGCTGGACAGGTGAGACACTCAAACACGGTCCGTGGGTGTCGGGTGCAGAGTGGACAGGACAGGGGTCATGGATCCGCCTGCATCCGGAGTCCTTGAATTTGGATGTTTCTGGACAGGGCCGCTGTCCTCAGGAGATCTGGTCTTTGTTGAAGCGTGGGCAGTCTTCATTGGGTTCTGAAAGTCTCTGGCCACAGGAAAGCGTTGTCTTCTTTTGCAGGGTCTTTGAGCAGGAGATAGGCCAGTAGGGCTGGGATCTAATCAGTAGTCGTTTTCCAGGCTCACCTGCATATCGTCTTCTTCATCCTTTTCTTCTTAGGTCGCAGAAATCTGAGAATCTAGGTTATGGGGTGCCCCTAAATACTAAATTTAGGGATGTTACAGGTACTGGCAGAAGGTAGTCAATGGACTACTTGCCTTTAGAAAGACCACACCCTTTGTATGTCCCCTCCCTTTGGGTAGGAAGCATCCCCTAACTTGATTGGCTAGAATCCTTCCATTCAAGATGGAGGATTTCCTAAGAAGGGTGTCCCCTCGGTCAAGGACACCTTAGGGGTTGTCCTGGCAGGTGGAGACGCACCTCTCCCGACTACTAATTTTCCCATCGACCTTTCCACCAAAAGTGGGGCTTGGTCAGGGGGCGGGCACCTCCACTATCTGGAGAGGCCCTGACTAGCATACCAAAGGCAGGAAGCCTTTGAGGCTCACGGCCCTGAATGCTGTCCCTGCTTGAGGGTCAGTGTGAAGCGCATCCACCTCAAGCATCCTTTGTTCCTGACCTACGAGACCGCAAGGGCTCCCACCTCAGGGTGGTCTGAAACATGTCTGTGTGTGGCAGGTCGGTGCAGGCCAGTCAGTTGACACGAGGGAGTTTGATGTTTTTCAGGGGGCATCTCTAAGATGCCCTCTGAGTGCATTTGGTAATAAATGCAGCTCTAGCATCAGTGTGGTTTTAGTATGCTGAGAAGTTTGACACCAAATTTCTCAGCATTCAGTAAAGCCTTCATGGAGCTGTGGAGTTCTTAATGATAAACTCCCAGCCCATGTACCCAGCATGGCTTCACTGCACTTACAATGTCTAAGAATGGACTTAGAGACTGTAGGGGCATGTTACGGGCACATGATCAGTGCAGAAGGTGTACACCCTAAACAAGCCTCACTCGTGAGTACGATAGGCGATGCACTTGTACCCACACATAAATAAGATGTGTGGTCAATCCTTGGGATGGAAGAATATTGTGCTAAGTACATTTTCGCTGAGAAAACATTCCACATGAGGCAGCATCTTAAGGGTAAAATAAGTTTGTTTGGGCTACACAATGTGAAGAGGATTTCCAAAATGTTGAATTGACATTGCTAATGCATCTGCATTGAAATGAATCGATCCCAATGCGGACGTTCATTTGGACGCACAACCAGCCTTGCACTGAATGTTGGAAATGGCAGAAGAAGCATGTAGGTTTGTCCGTACATTAACGAGGCGGCTGCCACGCATTGTACCTTGGGACATGCAGCTCAGAGCGGTGCCAGCTCACACTCTGTGCTTCTCTCTTGCGGCACTGCTTACCACAAATGGAAATCCCCACAAGTAGAATTTGAAACGGTGGATTGCCCATGTACAAGCAAGCGCTTCCTTTTCAATTACCGAATAATGTCCCTCCAATCCGTTTAACGCCCTAGAGGCAGAAGTCACCACTTTCTCTACTCCATCAAAATATTTGTGCCAGTACCATCCCTAAACCATACAAGCTTGCATTTGTTGTTTAAATGGTCTTCTTATGGATATCAGAATGCCCTAAATTGGGCAACTTACTGAGTTCTTCAACCAATACAAAAGGTCTTGCACAATCATCCGAGCACTCAAATTCATCACCTCCCTTGAGAAGTTGCCAAAATGGATGAACTAGAGATGCAAAATTCTTAATGTAATTGGTGTAATACTCTGTCAGTCCAAGAAAAGACCTCAGCCGCTCTCTGTCCTTCGATACCGGTGTCTTGAACCCTGATTATACCAAATACATCTTCGGGCTAATTCCCTCACCAGAAATGATATGGCCCAGATACATCACTGTACCAACTATAACCTGGCACTTTTCTCTCCTCGTTGTTATCGCTTCATTTTGCAGTCTCAACAATCTGTCTTCGAGAACTACATCATGATTTCCCCTACTTTTGCCATAAACCAAAATATCATCTTGGAGAAACATGATCTGTCTTACACCTTCCAACACCTTCTTCATCGCTCATTGGAAACAGGCCACCACTGATGCCAACCCAAATGGCATCCTGATAAATGGAAAAGTACCTGATGGCATGACAATGGATGCTAAATGCCTAGACTCTTTAGTTAGCACCACATGGTGATAACTTGACGACCTATACAAAACTCTAAAAACCTGTGCACCCTCCAACATGGTTAACTCCTCCGCAATGTTAGGTAAGGGTTGTCTATCCACCTAGATGTTCCTGTTAAGATCACAGAGATCAACACACATCCGAATCTTCTTCCGCCCATCCTTGGGTTCCAACACCACAGGTGTCAACCACTCAGAAGACTCAATCTCCTCAATAACACCCAGGTCTTTCAATCCCTCTAGTTCTAATTTAAGTGGTTCAAGCTGCATAGGTGGTACCCTACGGACTTTATGAACAACGGCTTTCGCTCCTTTCTTCAATATGATCTTATGCTCAAACTCTTGCAACAGTCCCAGTCTATCCGAATAAAAAGTCTGGATAGTGTTCCACAATATCATTGTCATCACAGATGCGATTAATCAACATAACCTGGTTGGGTGAGTTTGGATTCAAAGTGATTCTGAGATAACGCTGATGCCACGAGAGGTTGTCACCCCTCTTAGCAACATATATTTCCCCCCAGTTTCTCTCCTTTGAAAATTATCTTCACGGGAAGATACCCAATCAAATCGACTGAAATTCCCTCCTAACCTACAGGGTTAATATCAGACTGCAACAATTGAAGTTTCTCAGCACCAAACATGGTATCCCAATTCTTGTCGTCTATCAGGGTGTATGGAGACCCAGAACCGGCTCTTACATCAATGCCCTTCCCATCTATATTGACCTCATCTTCAGGTATTTCACATATCGCTGTGCTAAGACCATCCGGTAAGTCCTGCACTTGTTAAACAGCATCAGGACCATTTTCCTCTTGGTTCTTGCAATCTCCGGCATAATACCAACTCAAATTGTTGGACCTTATGGTTACCACTGCACAACGATAACATTTAAATTTAGTCGAAGATTTCTGTTTGTCCAAACTCAGCGTCTTCTCTTTGAGGGTTTGACATTTACTCTCATTATCTCAGAGACAGGTTTTTCTTCATTCCTCCTTTTCTTGATCCACCCTGAGGCTTGCTCAGCATTCTCCGCACTAGATATAGCTTCCTTCAAATTTGGATTCCAAGCTAGTAATTTCTCTTAAATCCTAGGATTATTGGCACTCTGTACCATCTGGCCTCTAATGAGAGGGTCTGAGGCTCACCAAATTCACACTTTCTGGCTAAATACATCAAACTAGCCAAGAAATTACTTACAGCCTGATTCATCAAGCCGAAATCGGCTCGCAAAGGGCCAGATTCTGAGAATCTGGCCCTTTGCGAGCGCTATTTTTGCATTTGGGATTCATCATCCCAAATGCAAAAATCGGTAATAGCGATTTCGCTATTTTGCGAGGAATTACATTTAAGGAATCTCTATTTGAGATTCCTTAAATGCAATTCATCATCCATTTAAAAATTGTGAATTCGCAATTTTGGCCCGCTATTTACCGCGAGGTCAAACCTCGTGGTAAATAGCGAAAACTTAGAAAAATGCTTTTAAAGGCATTTTTCTAAGTTGCATGTTGCACACACACATGTCCTTTGGACATGTGTGTGCGCAACACCTGTTTCAATTTGCATTTAAGGGGTGCTACAGGGTGTCCTTTGGACACCCCTGGCACCCTTTAAACCGCTATCTTATTTGCGATTAGCTAATTGCTAATCGCAAATAAGGAATACTCCCCATTCATTCCTATGGGCCTTTTGGCCCATAGGAATGAATGGGGAGTTATTCCTTATTTGCGATTAGCAATTTGCTACTGGCAAATAAGGAATGTGTAGGAATCGCAATATTTATTGCAATTCCTACATGAATCCCGTTTTGCGAGTCCTTAATAGCGATTCGTTATGAATCGCTACTAGGGGCTCGCAAAACGGGAGAATGATGAATCAGGCTGTAAATGCACTGCCTGTTCTTTCTGCCACGAGTGACACTCTTCGTGCACAGAAGTGTGCAGTGAGCATCACAAGAGACACTCACCCCATTCATAGCTGATCCTTTCTGCCATGAGTGACACTCTTCGTTCACAGAAGTGTGCAGTGAGCATCACAAGAGACACTCACTCCATTCATGGCCGATCCTTTCTGCCACTTGTGACACTCTTCGTGCACAGAAGTGTGCAGTGAGCACCACAAGAGACACTCACCCCATTCATGGCCGATCCTTTCTGCCACAGGTGACACTCTTCAGGGCCGGCCTTAGGCATGTGCAAGCTGTGCACCTGCGCAGGGCCACCAAACCCCAGGGGCCAATATATATCCTTAATATAATAATCCTCTGAGGATCGATACATATTTGCGTGGCAGCCCCTGGCAGGGATTTGGTGGCCTCCGGCTCTGTTCCACTTCCAAACACCCTGAGCCTACCCCCTCTTCACTGGCCTCGGCGCTCCGCCCCGCCCGGACCCCCTCTTCCGGGGCCCCCCACCTACGCTCCCTGCCCAGGGCCACCTTGAACCTAGAGCCGGCCCTGCACTCTTCGTGCACAGAAGTGTGCAGTGAGCATCACAAGAGACACTCACCACATTAATGGCTGTTCCTTTCTGCCTTGAGTGACTCTTCGTGCACAGAAGTGTGCAGTTTGCACCACAAGAGACACTCACATATACATGGTCGGTCCTTTCTGCCACGGGTGACACTCTTCGTGCACAGAAGTGTGCAGTGAGCATCACAAGAGACACCCACCCCATTAGTGGCTGTTCCTTTCTGCCACGAGTGACACTGTTTGTGCACAGAAGTGTGCAGTGAGCATCACCAGAGACACTCACCCCATTAGTGGCTGTTCCTTTCTGCCACGAGCGACACTGTTTGTGCACAGAAGTGTGCAGTGAGCATCACAAGAGACACTCACCCCATTAGTGGCTGTTCCTTTCTGCCACGAGTGACACTGTTTGTGCACAGAAGTGTGCAGTGAGCATCACAAGAGACACTCACATATACATGGTCGGTCCTTTCTGCCACGGGTGACACTCTTCGTGCACAGAAGTGTGCAGTGAGCATCACAAGAGACACTCACCCCATTAGTGGCTGTTCCTTTCTGCCACGAGTGACACTGTTTGTGCACAGAAGTGTGCAGTGAGCATCACCAGAGACACTCACCCCATTAGTGGCTGTTCCTTTCTGCCACGAGTGACACTGTTTGTGCACAGAAGTGTGCAGTGAGCATCACAAGAGACACTCACCCCATTAGTGGCTGTTCCTTTCTGCCACGAGTGACACTGTTTGTGCACAGAAGTGTGCAGTGAGCATCACCAGAGACACTCACCCCATTAGTGGCTGTTCCTTTCTGCCACGAGCGACACTGTTTGTGCACAGAAGTGTGCAGTGAGCATCACAAGAGACACTCACCCCATTAGTGGCTGTTCCTTTCTGCCACGAGTGACACTGTTTGTGCACAGAAGTGTGCAGTGAGCATCACAAGAGACACTCACATATACATGGTCGGTCCTTTCTGCCACGGGTGACACTCTTCGTGCACAGAAGTGTGCAGTGAGCATCACAAGAGACACTCACCCCATTAGTGGCTGTTCCTTTCTGCCACGAGTGACACTGTTTGTGCACAGAAGTGTGCAGTGAGCATCACCAGAGACACTCACCCCATTAGTGGCTGTTCCTTTCTGCCACGAGTGACACTGTTTGTGCACAGAAGTGTGCAGTGAGCATCACAAGAGACACTCACCCCATTAGTGGCTGTTCCTTTCTGCCACGAGTGACACTGTTTGTGCACAGAAGTGTGCAGTGAGCATCACCAGAGACACTCACCCCATTAGTGACTGTTCCTTTCTGCCACGAGTGACACTGTTTGTGCACAGAAGTGTGCAGTGAGCACACCAGAGACACTCACCCCATTAGTGGCTGTTCCTTTCTGCCATGAGTGACACTGATTGTGCACAGAAGTGTGCAGTGAGCATCACAAGAGACACTCACCACATTAATGGCTGTTCCTTTCTGCCTTGAGTGACTCTTCATGCACAGAAGTGTGCAGTTTGCACCACAAGAGACACTCACATATACATGGTCGGTCCTTTCTGCCATGAGTGACACTCTTTGTGCACAGAAGTGTGCAGTGAGCATCACAAGAGACACTCACCCCATTAGTGGCTGTTCCTTTCTGCCACGAGTGACACTGTTTGTGCACAGAAGTGTGCAGGGAGCATCACCAGAGACACTCACCCCATTAGTGACTGTTCCTTTCTGCCACGAGTGACACTGTTTGTGCACAGAAGTGTGCAGTGAGCATCACAAGAGACACTCACCCCATTAGTGGCTGTTCCTTTCTGCCACGAGTGACACTGTTTGTGCACAGAAGTGTGCAGTGAACATCACAAGAGACACTCACCCCATTAGTGGCTGTTCCTTTCTGCCACGAGTGACACTGTTTGTGCACAGAAGTGTGCAGTGAGCATCACCAGAGACACTCACCCCATTAGTGACTGTTCATTTCTGCCACGAGTGACACTAAATGTGCACAGAAGTGTGCAGTGAGCACACCAGAGACACTCACCCCATTAGTGGCTGTTCCTTTCTGCCATGAGTGACACTGTTTGTGCACAGAAGTGTGCAGTGAGCATCACAAGAGCCACTCACCACATTAATGGCTGTTCCTTTCTGCCTTGAGTGACTCTTCATGCACAGAAGTGTGCAGTTTGCACCACAAGAGACACTCACATATACATGGTCGGTCCTTTCTGCCATGAGTGACACTCTTTGTGCACAGAAGTGTGCAGTGAGCATCACAAGAGACACTCACCCCATTAGTGGCTGTTCCTTTCTGCCACGAGTGACACTGTTTGTGCACAGAAGTGTGCAGGGAGCATCACCAGAGACACTCACCCCATTAGTGGCTGTTCCTTTCTGCCACGAGTGACACTGTTTGTGCACAGAAGTGTGCAGTGAGCATCACAAGAGACACTCACCCCATTAGTGGCTGTTCCTTTCTGCCACGAGTGACACTGTTTGTGCACAGAAGTGTGCAGTGAGCATCACAAGAGACACTCACCACATTAATGGCTGTTCCTTTCTGCCTTGAGTGACTCTTCGTGCACAGAAGTGTGCAGTTTGCACCACAAGAGACACTCACATATACATGGTCGGTCCTTTCTGCCACGAGTGACACTCTTCGTGCACAGAAGTGTGCAGTGAGCATCACAAGAGACACTCACCCCATTAGTGGCTGTTCCTTTCTGCCACGAGTGACACTGTTTGTGCACAGAAGTGTGCAGTGAGCATCACAAGAGACACTCGCCCCATTAGTGGCTGTTCCTTTCTGCCACGAGTGACACTGTTTGTGCACAGAAGTGTGCAGTGAGCATCACAAGAGACACTCACATATACATGGTCGGTCCTTTCTGCCACGGGTGACACTCTTCGTGCACAGAAGTGTGCAGTGAGCATCACAAGAGACACTCACCCCATTAGTGGCTGTTCCTTTCTGCCACGAGTGACACTGTTTGTGCACAGAAGTGTGCAGTGAGCATCACAAGAGACACTCACCACATTAGTGGCTGTTCCTTTCTGCCACGAGTGACACTGTTTGTGCACAGAAGTGTGCAGTGAGCATCACAAGAGACACTCACCACATTAATGAGAGACACTCACATATACATGGTCGGTCCTTTCTGCCACGAGTGACACTCTTCGTGCACAGAAGTGTGCAGTGAGCATCACAAGAGACACTCACCCCATTAGTGGCTGTTCCTTTCTGCCACGAGTGACACTGTTTGTGCACAGAAGTGTGCAGTGAGCATCACCAGAGACACTCACCCCATTAGTGGCTGTTCCTTTCTGCCATGAGTGACACTGTTTGTGCACAGAAGTGTGCAGTGAGCATCACAAGAGACACTCACCACATTAATGGCTGTTCCTTTCTGCCTTGAGTGACTCTTCGTGCACAGAAGTGTGCAGTTTGCACCACAAGAGACACTCACATATACATGGTCGGTCCTTTCTGCCACGAGTAACACTCTTCGTGCACAGAAGTGTGCAGTGAGCATCACAAGAGACACTCACCCCATTAGTGGCTGTTCCTTTCTGCCACGAGTGACACTGTTTGTGCACAGAAGTGTGCAGTGAGCATCACAAGAGACACTCACCCCATTAGTGGCTGTTCCTTTCTGCCACGAGTGACACTGTTTGTGCACAGAAGTGTGCAGTGAGCATCACAAGAGACACTCACCACATTAATGGCTGTTCCTTTCTGCCTTGAGTGACTCTTCGTGCACAGCAGCGTGCAGTTTGCACCACAAGAGACACTCACATATACATGGTCGGTCCTTTCTGCCACGGGTGACACTCTTCCTGCACAGAAGTGTGCAGTGAGCATCACAAGAGACACTCACCCCATTAGTGGCTGTTCCTTTCTGCCATGAGTGACACTGTTTGTGCACAGAAGTGTGCAGTGAGCATCACCAGAGACACTCACCCCATTAGTGGCTGTTCCTTTCTGCCACGAGTGACACTGTTTGTGCACAGAAGTGTGCAGTGAGCATCACAAGAGACACTCACCCCATTAGTGGCTGTTCCTTTCTGCCACGAGTGACACTGTTTGTGCACAGAAGTGTGCAGTGAGCATCACAAGAGACACTCACATATACATGGTCGGTCCTTTCTGCCACGGGTGACACTCTTCGTGCACAGAAGTGTGCAGTGAGCATCACAAGAGACACTCACCCCATTAGTGGCTGTTCCTTTCTGCCACGAGTGACACTGTTTGTGCACAGAAGTGTGCAGTGAGCATCACCAGAGACACTCACCCCATTAGTGGCTGTTCCTTTCTGCCACGAGTGACACTGTTTGTGCACAGAAGTGTGCAGTGAGCATCACAAGAGACACTCACCCCATTAGTGGCTGTTCCTTTCTGCCACGAGTGACGCTGTTTGTGCACAGAAGTGTGCAGTGAGCATCACAAGAGACACTCACCACATTAGTGGCTGTTCCTTTCTGCCACGAGTGACACTGTTTGTGCACAGAAGTGTGCAGTGAGCATCACAAGAGACACTCACCACATTAATGGCTGTTCCTTTCTGCCTTGAGTGACTCTTCGTGCACAGAAGTGTGCAGTTTGCACCACAAGAGACACTCACATATACATGGTCGGTCCTTTCTGCCACGAGTGACACTCTTCGTGCACAGAAGTGTGCAGTGAGCATCACAAGAGACACTCACCCCATTAGTGGCTGTTCTTTTCTGCCACGAGTGACACTGTTTGTGCACAGAAGTGTGCAGTGAGCATCACCAGAGACACTCACCCCATTAGTGGCTGTTCCTTTCTGCCACGAGTGACACTGTTTGTGCACAGAAGTGTGCAGTGAGCATCACAAGAGACACTCACCACATTAATGGCTGTTCCTTTCTGCCTTGAGTGACTCTTCGTGCACAGCAGCGTGCAGTTTGCACCACAAGAGACACTCACATATACATGGTCGGTCCTTTCTGCCACGGGTGACACTCTTCCTGCACAGAAGTGTGCAGTGAGCATCACAAGAGACACTCACCCCATTAGTGGCTGTTCCTTTCTGCCATGAGTGACACTGTTTGTGCACAGAAGTGTGCAGTGAGCATCACCAGAGACACTCACCCCATTAGTGGCTGTTCCTTTCTGCCACGAATGACACTGTTTGTGCACAGAAGTGTGCAGTGAGCATCACAAGAGACACTCACCCCATTAGTGGCTGTTCCTTTCTGCCACGAGTGACACTGTTTGTGCACAGAAGTGTGCAGTGAGCATCACAAGAGACACTCACATATACATGGTCGGTCCTTTCTGCCACGGGTGACACTCTTCGTGCACAGAAGTGTGCAGTGAGCATCACAAGAGACACTCACCCCATTAGTGGCTGTTCCTTTCTGCCACGAGTGACACTGTTTGTGCACAGAAGTGAGCAGTGAGCATCACCAGAGACACTCACCCCATTAGTGGCTGTTCCTTTCTGCCACGAGTGACACTGTTTGTGCACAGAAGTGTGCAGTGAGCATCACAAGAGACACTCACCCCATTAGTGGCTGTTCCTTTCTGCCACGAGTGACACTGTTTGTGCACAGAAGTGTGCAGTGAGCATCACAAGAGACACTCACATATACATGGTCGGTCCTTTCTGCCACGGGTGACACTCTTCCTGCACAGAAGTGTGCAGTGAGCATCACAAGAGACACTCACCCCATTAGTGGCTGTTCCTTTCTGCCACGAGTGACACTGTTTGTGCACAGAAGTGTGCAGTGAGCATAACCAGAGACACTCACCCCATTAGTGGCTGTTCCTTTCTGCCACGAGTGACACTGTTTGTGCACAGAAGTGTGCAGTGAGCATCACAAGAGACACTCACCCCATTAGTGGCTGTTCCTTTCTGCCACGAGTGACACTGTTTGTGCACAGAAGTGTGCAGTGAGCATCACAAGAGACACTCACATATACATGGTCGGTCCTTTCTGCCACGGGTGACACTCTTCGTGCACAGAAGTGTGCAGTGAGCATCACAAGAGACACTCACCCCATTAGTGGCTGTTCCTTTCTGCCACGAGTGACACTGTTTGTGCACAGAAGTGTGCAGTGAGCATCACCAGAGACACTCACCCCATTAGTGGCTGTTCCTTTCTGCCACGAGTGACACTGTTTGTGCACAGAAGTGTGCAGTGAGCATCACAAGAGACACTCACCCCATTAGTGGCTGTTCCTTTCTGCCACGAGTGACACTGTTTGTGCACAGAAGTGTGCAGTGAGCATCACAAGAGACACTCACCACATTAGTGGCTGTTCCTTTCTGCCACGAGTGACACTGTTTGTGCACAGAAGTGTGCAGTGAGCATCACAAGAGACACTCACCACATTAATGGCTGTTCCTTTCTGCCTTGAGTGACTCTTCGTGCACAGAAGTGTGCAGTTTGCACCACAAGAGACACTCACATATACATGGTCGGTCCTTTCTGCCACGAGTGACACTCTTCGTGCACAGAAGTGTGCAGTGAGCATCACAAGAGACACTCACCCCATTAGTGGCTGTTCCTTTCTGCCACGAGTGACACTGTTTGTGCACAGAAGTGTGCAGTGAGCATCACCAGAGACACTCACCCCATTAGTGGCTGTTCCTTTCTGCCACGAGTGACACTGTTTGTGCACAGAAGTGTGCAGTGAGCATCACAAGAGACACTCACCACATTAATGGCTGTTCCTTTCTGCCTTGAGTGACTCTTCGTGCACAGAAGTGTGCAGTGAGCACCACAAGAGATACTCACCCCATTCATAACCAGTCCTTCATGCCACGAGTGACACTGTTCGTGCACAGCAGCGTGCACATGGCACCACATTAGTGCTCGGTTTATGCACATCGTCTTTAATAAGAATGCAAACATTTCAGCAGCCTCTGAGCTCCGCCAGGTGTTTCCACGGGTAAAACACTTATAAAGGAAAAACAAACCTGAAAAGACAGCTGTCCTGCGTCAGAGCAGCAGGCGGGCACATGCTCACCACTGGTCCCGCTGGGACAGAGGCCGCAGCCCCTTTAACAGACTCAAGACGGGTCCCAGCGTGTCAGGGCCAACATTGCACCCTTGTTCCAGCTGGTACCTAAGGGTCGGAGACAACACGCTTCATTTCACATGTCTGTAGCATGAGCACAGAAAAAGAAGCATGGAGACCCCGCCACCCCATCGAGCCCGAGCAGATCTCTCCCAAACAAGCATTGGCAAAGCCAACAGGTTTCCAATTTAAACTGCCAATACTGATCTATTGCCTCTCAGCACCGCGTGCACGCCTTTGAATGCACGCAGAGAAATGCGTGCACTCTGTGGCCATTTTGGTATGGTAAGAAACACATTCCATGATGGCTGCCAATGGTGCACATGTGTTACGACGCATGTGTGTGCATGCAGTGTGGCACACCACCGGAAGTGATGTCTTTTTTCAACTTTACTGTTCCAACGAGGCTGACAGCCATTTAAGAACGGTGAAGTAAAAACAAACCAGCATTTACAATGCAACGGTTTCGCCTTTTCAAAAGTTGTTGTTTGTGTTTTTTTACATAGCGCCAAGAAACCTCTTGGAAATTATTACAACCGCCTGCCACTTTTGTCGGACGAATGTTCACAAATGCCATTAATTACTCCACCTCACATGACTTCCGGGTGAAACAATTCTCTTGTATATTTTATTTGTAACCAACGAGTCCAAACTGCTTGAAGGGCAGGTAAAAAGCGCTTCACCCAGGACAGCGCTGTGCAGGGCGCCCTCGTATCTCTTTCTGTGCACACCCCATGTGTCTGGACCTGCGCTGAGTGTGCACAAGTATGAAAGTCAACTGCTTTAAAGCTGCGACTCGCACAATGTGTATAAGCATAACAAGTCAACGTGGTTTAATTCTGCGACTCGCACAATGTGGCAAGTGCACAAGTATAAAAGAGTCACCATGGTTTAACGCTGAGACTCGCACAATGTGCACAAGTATAAAAAAAAGTCACCATGGTTTAATTCTTCGACCCGCACAATGTGCACAAGTATAAAAAGTCACCATGGTTTAATTCTTCGACTCGCACAATGTGCACAAGTTAAAAAAAAAAGTCATCAGGGTTTAATTCTGCGACTCGCGCAATGTGCACAAGTATAAAAAAAGTCATCAGGGTTTAATTCTGCGAGTCTCACAATGTTTACAAGTATAAAAGAGTCACCATGGTTTAACGCTGCAACTCGCACAATGGGCACAAGTATGAAAGTCTTCGTGGTTTAATTCTGCGACTCGCACAATGTGCACAAGTAGGAAAGTCACCTGTGCACAAGTATGAAAGTCACCTGGTTTAACTCTGCGCCTCCGAGCTGTTTTAATAACTTTCTCATGTACTTTTAATGTTTGATAATATTTTGGTAGAGGGATTTTAATACCCTGTCTAACGTACACCTTGGGATTTTAATGTGTTTATAGGTTTGGTGCCTCGGTTTTTTAACATTCAATCAATTTGCCAACATTTCTACTTTGTTGTCAATTTTGCGCTGTGTTATTTTTAATGTCTGTACGTTTATGGATTCCCAAAAATGTGAATAAAGTGATGTTGATTGGTTGAACTCAGCAACTCACACAAAGTGCACGCGTATGAAAGTTACCCGTGCACAAGTGTGAAATCACCTGTGCACAAGTATGAAAGTCACCTGTGCACAAGTATGAAAGTCACCTGGGCACAACTGTGAAAGTCACCTGTGCACAAGTATGAAAGTCATCTGGTCTAACTTCGTGACTCATGCGGAGTCTGTGTGCTTTAAGAGAGCCGGGTGCTCTGCGTGCTGTTCTGCGACAGGCATTAACTGTTTGCAAAAAATACAATAAAAATAATCATAATAATCAGATTCATAACAATAATGTAGACTATTGATACAGCACCCATCAGAAACTAAACTTACCCATGAGTTATTATTATCCAGCCAGTCGATCGTGCTCAGAGGCGCTTTCTGTGCACTCGGCGCTTTCTGTGCACTCGGCGCTTTCTGTGCACTCTGCGCTGTGAAGGGCCCTGAGTGTATGAATGAATCCACTTGCCGCTCCCACCCAACCCTTCCCCGGTGGGAACCGACCCCGCGCGGCGCAGCAGCGCTAATAAATCCGTCATCGGCGTTAATTTGATCAAGCCATCCCGGGGTGACTTCCCACAGCCCCCCACCCTGTAATTAGAGCCAGCTCGCGCCGCCCCGGGCTGCAAAAGTGCGTTTCATTCCCCGCATCTGACTGGGGGAGAAGGGCGTCAAACGAAGAAAAAGTCGCGTTTTATGATCCGGATAAAAGGGATTTTATTTGCATGTTTTCCGCGTTCAACTGCATCCCCGTAGACATCTTATAAAAACAAGGGGTTTTGTTCCCTTCACAGCAGCTGTTTAGGAGGAAGGCTGGCTCACGGGGCGCAAATGTTTATTTGATAAAGCTATCAATTTACATAAATGATAGCGTATTTTAAGATATTTACCTGCGTGTTAGGATGGTGTTTCCCCCTAGGCAACACTTTGATAAACACGCACATAGTTACAGATAGATTCACTGACACACACACGCAGATAAAAACACACATATAAACAAACAAACGCGCATACTCACAGACACACGCATTAACATGCATGCATACATGATCTATGTATTCAGACACCCACAAATAAATATAAACGCATACACATAGACATGCGCAAACACACATACTCAACATACATATATGAAGGGCCGCTGGAGGTATACAGCGGAGAGGGCAAAATTATGAGACAGTAAGGAAAGGAAAATTATGCGGCGTGTTATGCCACATTTTGTGATAGTATGGCGATTATTAGTTTACCAGTTATACACATGTCGCAACTACCCGGACAGATGTTTCACTTCATTAGTACAAGTTTAATACAGAAAAACCGTAAAAAGCAACAGAAAGATGATCAGGTGATACACTATGGCAAATCAATAACTAGGCGGGAACGCCGTCTGCAGAACCGCATAATTACAGTCGTCCTGCACCTATGTCTGTCTCTGAACACACACGAGTAAACTCATGTACAAACGCGCAGGCCCGTTAATGCATCTACACACGTGTTTAGCTGTATACAAAAAAAAAAATACAATTAGATTTGATTCGACAAAATTAGACTAGATTTTCTGTCACCAAGGTACGGAGATTACAAGATTCGTTTTTTCATAACAATTAAAATATCTTGTGTACAGATAGTAAAAGGTTTGAGCATAAATAAAAACAAATCTAAAATAAAACCATAACTGAAAAGAATAGGTATATCCAGGCACTAGAATATTGTAACTGTGAAGCCGCTACCAGGTTTTTTACCCAAATAATACCATCAACAAATATCTGAACGCTTTGAACCTCTTCACCTCTTCCTCCCCTCCCTCCCTCCCTCCCGACCCCCCACCCCCCACCCCCACCCCATCCAGGCTAAAACGTCTGCTCCTCGCTTTCCCTGCAGGAGCTGCATTGGGTGCAGTGAAAGAAAAGAACAAACGAAAATAAAAAATATAGCGGCCAGATGCAGATAGCGCCCCGGCCTCAGTGAGAAAGAACCCAGGTCAACATTTCGATTCTACCCCAGCCCGGCCCACGCCCGAGAAACGAATCAAGCGCAGGCCTCTGAAGATGACCTTAGAATGTTATTTTAAATGTTTGAGAATTGAAAACAAGCCACCAAGATAAAAGGAGCGCACCTTTTATTGTAACGTTTTTGCACAAGTCTATTGAAAACTCAGCTGTAGTGAACAAACAGTTGTAGTGAACAGACCACAGGCGCACAGACACGGAGCAGAAACCCGTAGGAAATAGCGAAGACGCAGTACCTGTGATATTTTAGTGTCAGTGCGGCCGGGTTACAATGGAGAAACAAGTCAGGTCCCGGGCCGGCCAGCCAATCACAGCACGGCCCGGGGAATGACATCACGGGGGTGTCCCGGGCCGGCAGCCAATGACAGCGCGGCCCGGGACAAAGGGGCGGGACTTAAAAAAAGTCCCAGAAACGCCCCCGAATCGCGTTTTCACCAGAAAGCGTGATTGACAGCCTCTGTCTCCCAATGGCTAGCCTCCATTTATGGAGCTAGCCAATGGAACAGAGGGCGGAACTAAGCCCTACACTGTAGGGACATAAGATTTCTCCTGGGCGGAGCTAGGAGCTCCGACGCCAGACGAAACCTAAAAAGAGCACAGGAGTGCGCAAAACAAAAGCGGGTGGCCTACGGGTGTTTTAAAGCCGTCGTGCCATTGAAAAAAGATAATACATTGAAAGATACGGAGCGTTGGGCGATGAGCAGAGAAGCATCGAAGCAGGACGGGTGGGAGGCCCCAGAGTTAGGAAACAAAGTCGCCGACCAGTCAAGAGGCCAGGTTTGGGTCCCAAAGAGCCTCGTGCGGATGGTTGAAACTAGGGTGCTGTTCCCTTCCCGGTGAGTGGGTGCATCTGAAGTGGCTTCCATCATCTGTACGGTCTGATGACCGTTCTTCGAGGCATGGGCCAAGAGTACGTTCTGCTCATGAATCGGGCCTCTGCTGGCCAGCTTGAGATCTGGGCTTATTCTTCTCAACAAAACCAGCTGAGTATCTTTGAAAAGTTTAAACAATAAGATCCATATTTATGACCCGGGTTTGCGCCGCTCGTGCCCCACGCAACGTGGTGCAAAAGCAACGCAAACCTCAAGTCAGAATGTTTACCCCATGCAAAGCCACTTTGCGGGGTCCAAACATCTTGAGTAATGCAACGCAGCACAAATCGCTGCGTAGCCTGGCGCTGCCCTGGGAGGGCGTTGTGTGGGTGTTCCCACGCAACTCCCATGGTTTTTAGTGCATTCCCAGATCTACAAGACCGGGTAAACTTGGGAATCCAAGAACGTAACCTTCCCAGGGGAAGCATAACGAGGACTATTTCTCCTCGTTACTTCCTCTCTCTATGCAGGCTTCCTTCTGCAGCGCACACACATAAGGAATATGCGGCTCAGGATTGGTTTTATGCAGGAAGGTGTGCCTTCCTGCACAAGAACAATCCCGCGTGCAACGCAGGCACCGTGGTGCGAGGGTGCTGCGTTGGCGTCAGGCTGCCTATTGTGTGCCAGTGCTGGGGAAAGTCAGGAATGCGCTGTATGCCTTAAATACGGTGCATCCCTGCCCTTTCCTATGGATGCAGTGCTGCGGGCTGACTCGCAGCGCTGCACTGCGCGCTATTTCATAGATATGCGCCTAAGTTTCCAGCACGAGCGAGCTGTAGGCACAGGTCCCCGTTGATCCACCCCTTCCCTCTGCCAGTCTGATTCCAGGACTGAGTTAACTCTCTGAAGCAAGGCCCCTCTTAGGACGAGGACATCTTGAGAGTTTTATGAAGGCGTCCCTTAGGGGACTGAACCCGTGCCAGGTGCACCATGGGGCGCTGCCTGCTGGCACCAGGGGTGTGAGCACCTCCCTATGGTACAGGGCAGCGCGGCGGTTAACTCTAGAAATAACCCTGGCAGCGCAAACACAGGGCCCCTAAAAAGAGTAGGACATCCAGGGGCGTCCTTTAGGGGTCGCCAGGGGTCGCAGTTGCGACCCCTGGCTCAGACCTGTGCAATTCCTTCCATTCTACTTAGAAGCACACATAAAAGCAAGGCCTTGGAATCGCGAGGCAACGGTTAAAGGATGGAATGTGTCTGAAGTCAGTCTGGTGGGAGCAAAAGTGAAAGTAAACGCCCCGCCCAGGGGTCACGCGCACTGCTTGTGTCTACTCGCTTCAGTCTTGAAGCCGGCTCGCCCGGTTAGTTTCTCTCCTCCCTCCATTCCGGTACAGCGTCAGCATGCATGGCATATAAGCAGGGCTTTAAGTGGGATGAAAAAACTATATCCTTGCCTCTCTGTATCCACCACTCTCTGTATCTCCCCACTGTAGTGTCCTGTACTTAATAATGACAGACACTTACTTGATATTGAAAGAGCTTTATTAACATGCTCCTTACTCGTCCCTGTCCCTACTCTAACTAACCCCTTTCCTGTGCTGGCCCCTCCTCTTCCTCCAACGCCGTAACTCCTCCCATCCCAACTACTAGACTGTGCACATCATCTCATCTCCCCCTTTGTTAACAAATGAAACAAATTGACTTGATTATAATTCTTCAATCAGTCTTTTGGGCTTGTGTATGTCTCTTCTCGGTCGGAGACTCATTCCAGTGTCTGCGGGCACAGCAGCTGTCTGATGATCATGTCTCTGTGGTGTACCCAGTTGACTAAATCCTTCTGCATCGTGTTGGTCCGGGTCTCTGTCAAGGACCTCTTTCATGGCTGGGGTACATTTTTGGAAATGTGACACATTTCGGGTAATACGCCTGTTCTCAGACTCTGCGGTAATCATGGTACCCTTCTGCTGAGTGATAGTCAAAGGTTCATCTTTGAATCTACAGTCCGTCTTCTTTGACTGTTCTTGTTTGACCACCACACAGTCTCCTGTACGAAGGGATGGAGATTTTGCTCTCCGGCGAGTGTCTGCATACGATTTCATTTTGCTCTTGCCAGCTTGATCAGCCACCGCTAGCTCTCGATGGACACGTGTCGGAGACACCGGTCGTAGAGCTCCTTCCCATGTCGGGATCCGTGTTCTGATGGGTCGCCCTAACATGAGAGTAGCAGGACACTTTCCGGTCGTAGCATGTGGTGTCGTTTGATAGGCTCTTAGGACCTCATTGAGAGCCACTTGCAAGTCTTGTTTTTCCAAAGTGGCTTGTTGAAATGTCTTCTTCAAGGTGGCCATGAACCGTTCAATGGTGCCATTAGCTTGTGGCCACAAAGGCGTGACCTTACGATGTCGAAAGTTGAGATGTTTTGCGAAGCCACTGAACTCATGTCCATTAAAGGGGGGACCATTATCTGTTTTAAGCTCTTTGGGAACACCCCATGCAGTAAACACTTCGTCTAGGATGGCAATCGTGCTGGAGGCATTGGTTGAGGACACGAACTGTGCTATTGGGAATCTCGAGTATTCATCCATGATAGCCAATATGTATTTGCCTGACTGGAGTGGTCCATAAAAGTCCATGGCAAGTTCTTGCCATACCCCACTGGGTAGTTTAGTCATTTGAAGGGGAGCTGGGGAATGTCAATGCTTCACCAGTTGACACTGGGGGCAGTCTTTTAAGGTGAGCTCCACCATTTGGTCAAGTAGTGGAAACCATACTCACTCCCGGAGAGCTCTCTTTGTTGCAACAACTCCACGATGACCCTCATGGGCAAGGTTAATCACACCTTGACGTAGCTGCCTCGGGATGACGATCCGATGGTCTCTCAGTAGGAGCCCCTCTGAGGTGGCAGACAGCTCTTCACTGACATGTCAGAAGGCTTGCATTTCTTGACATATTTGAGGATCACTCGTTTCCTCCTCACTGTCGTGTCTCCAGCGGTGTGTGCGCAGTCGGCTCACTACTTTCTGAAGAATATTGTCTTGCGCAGTGGCTTCCTGTATCGCTTCTAAGGGGACTGCCGGTGGCCGGGCTAAGCTTACTACAAAGTGTATGTACTCTTCAGCTATTGAAGGAGGTGAGGCCTGGGATGCTTGAGGGTGTCGGGACATGTAGTCCGCCGGATTCTCTGCCTTTCCTGGTTTATGTATATTCTTGTAAGCGTAAACCCCACCTTTCAATGCGAGGTGGCATCTTGGCCTTGGGATTACCAAAGATGGTGACAAGCGCTTGGTGGTCCGTAATCATGGTGAAATGTTTGCCATAAATGAACACATGAAAATGCTCGCAAGCCCATACGACGGCGCGACTCTCCTTCTCAGGCTGGGAATAAGCCTTCTCGGTGTCTGGCATAGGCCACAATGTGTCGTCGATCAGTGTCATTATCATACTGAGCCAGGATGGCACCCAACCCCACTGGACTGGCATCCACCGTTATCTCCGTCTTCCTCTTGGGATTAAAGTAGGCTAGATTGTCCGCTGATTCCACCGCCTGTTTAATTTCTTGGAACGCCCGCTCACACTGAGGGCTCCACACAAATGGTTGTCCTTGTTTGGTGAGGACACGGAGTGGGTGGCTTATGGTGGCATAGTCTTTTATATACCTGGCGCAATAACTCGCCATGCCCAGAAACGATCGGATGTCACTCACATCTTGAGGGCTCTTGGTTGTATTAAGCGCTGTCACTTTCTCAGGGTCAGGCTTTATCCCTGCCCCTGAGAACACATGTCCGAAGAACTTGAGAGTGGACTGATGGAACTCACACTTGTCCTTATTGAGAGTTAGGTTAGCTTCTAGGAGAGCATGGCACACTCGATCCAAAGCTTTGTCATGTTCCTGTGTGTTCGCTCCATACACCAGAATGTCGTCACTGTAGTTCAGTGAATTAGGTATGTGTTTGATGGTCTGACGGATGACCTCTTGGAATATTTCTGCCGCAGAGGAGATACCGAAACTCAGCCGTTTGTATCGAAACAAACCCAGATGAGTGGCAAACGTCGTTATGTACCTTGATTTTTCGTGTAATTCCAGCTGATGGTATCCCTTATTTAGATCGAGTTTGGAAAATACCCTGGCTCCATTCAATGCTGATATCATATCGCTCAGGTGAGGTACTGGGTGACGCTCTCTTTCTATGGCTGTATTGGGGAGTCGCATGTCCACACATAAACGTACCTTTTCAGGGGTGCCCTTCTTTGGAACGATGACAACTGGTGACACCCATGGTGTGGGACCATCCGTTTTCTCGATAATGTCAGCCTGTAACAGTTCCTGGATTTCATCTTCTACGGCTTGCTGAAGATGAAAAGGCACTCGCCTGGGGTGTTGAGCCACAGGGCGCACTTGATCATTGATGTGCCGGCGAATCAGGCATTTGTTCATTTTACCGAGCCCAGTGAACAACTTGGGAAACCTACGAACAATGTCTGGATTGTCATTGACTCGGTATAAGATCTCAACCAGTCGGAGGTGCTCCGCTGTAGGCAGACTAAGGGGACAATCAGCCTCCGGGCCCTCAATGACGTGTATATGTGCTGACACAGAATTATTTTCATGTTTCAATGTTGTTGTGAATTTGCCCAGGCATGGTAGTGGTTTTTTCGCCATCCAAGTGAACACCCTGACATGTGCTGGACTCAAGGGGGGTGGTGGCTTCATTTTGTTATATTCGGTCACGGGCATGTAGTTCAATGACGCCCCACTGTCTAACACAAATTTGGTCGCATGTGTCCCCACTTTGATGCCTAATGGGGGATATTTCTTTAGCTGGTCCGGGTCTGCTACCATGCAGATATATTCATCTGTATATACTGACTCCTGAGAAGTCGATCTCGAGTCTCTTGACGATGACCGTCTCGAGGACCTTCTTGTCCGTTGGGATTTGAGAGACTCCCTGCTGGAGTACGACGAACCAGATGAGGATATTGCTCTGTCCTGTACAGCTTTTGCATGATGTCGCTTAGCATCTGGGCGAAACGACTTTGTTGTTTCACTCCTTCTTTCTTTGCTGTATACTCCGCACATCGCCTCAAAATGATTTTTCCGTCCACATTTTCGGCATTGTTGACCCATTGCTGGACACACATCTGTATGTGGGAAGTCATACCCACATCAATAGCATTTCCGTGAACGGTCTGTCTTTCTGACATGGTCTGGTTTCTTGTCTTTTCTCCTAGATTCATAGCGTCGGCGACCTTTGTGTTGGTGACGGGACGCTGGTATGGACCTTCTCTGTCGCTCACTTGATCTTCTGCGAGTGCTGTTGGTTTGCATCCAATATGCTTGCTCTCTTCTCTCACTACGCCCTGTCTCCATGTTCTTGGCATGCTCCTCCGCTTGGTCATACACCCGGGTCATTTCCTCTATTTCGTCGAGATCATGACTTTATCTCAGTAGTCGCCTACGGAGCGTCTCTGAATGACAACCCTCGATGACTCTTGGCCGAATGGCATCCTCCGTCGAGAATGCGTCAAAGTTGCAGTACTGAGACAGTCGGCGTAGTCTGGATATGAATGTGCTCATCATTTCTTCCTTGTCTTGACGGGCTTGATGGAATACATATCTCTCGTAGTCCACATTCCTTTTATGCACAAACTTTCTGTTCAACGCATCTCGCACTTTGTCATAGGTTCCTTTCTCATCGGTCGGCAGTTCTTTGATCACTTTGCAAACCTCTTTGCCGACCAGATTGCGTAGTGCAATTAATTTGTTTCTGTCTCCCGTGACTTTTGATCCTTCAAGATAGTCCTCGAGATCCTCGAGCCACTCCTGCCATCTGGGGCCCATACTTCCGCCAGCCACCAGGGTCAGTGGTTCTGGTGGGCGCAGGTGCGATACTCGAGTTGCAACTGGGGCTGCCGCCGCTGTACATGCCGCCGCTGTACCTCCACCATTTCGGCTCGGTGAGTTTGACATCTCTGGACTGAAGTGTCAGAGTTACCTTTCACTTGCGAGTGCTTGATGGCTTTTATCAATACTTGTTTTGCATCTACCAGTGCTTGTTTGTAATTACCAATGCTTGTTTTTTTGTTTTTTTGCAATTATCAATGCTTGTTTTGCAATTTCCAATACTTGTTTTTGCAATTATCAACGCTTGTTTTGCAATTTCCAATGCTTGTTTTTGCAATTATCAATGCTTGTTTTGCATTTACCAAGGCTTGTTTTGCAATTATCAATGCTTGTTGTGCAATTACCAATGCTTATTTGCTTAGGCCTTATGCTGCCTGACTTCAAAATGGCCGCCAGGAATTCACACATGGAGGTCGTCCTGAAGGTTGCCTGACTTTAAGATGGCCGCCGTTCTTGAGCTCTCAGTTCACACGAGACTTCACTCTCATTCATTCCTTCGAGGCATGCTCATTCTCCAGGACTCACCGGCAGCTGATGTCTGCATGCAGCATCGTTTGTTCAATGCCTCCGCGTTCCTGGACCTTCAAAAACATTCAGGTACGATCAGGGAAGCTCCTAGCTTCAGCTCGTTACTGGCATGCCATTCCTCACGTATCGGGGGTGAGCTGGCTACTTTCGCGCGCACTGGAGCTCTTCGTCGGGACACTTCCACACGTCCTGGGCAGCACCACAGACGCTCCTTGGTCACCGGAGCAGTAGGCAGAGTCGGGGTGGGCACCCGACTTCTCCTCATTCAACGCGTGCGACTTGCACGCATCGGGGGTGAGCCGCGATTTGGCGCGAACCGGCGCACGGCTTTAAAACACCCCAGCGCTCAATCGCGTTTTCTTCCTCTGGGCTCTACGCGACTAGCAGATCGCGGAGCAGGGGCAACTACCGCTGGCCTCTTGATCTGGGCGGCGGACTTACTTCAGACACACCTGTCTCAGCAGCGTTTTTCCTTCTTTCACGCTGCAGGGGACAGGGACGCTTCTTTGTGGGTTTCTGCGTGTGGCAAACTCCACCACCCCACCCTCGTCGCCAGCTCTAGTGTCCTGTACTTAATAATGACAGACACTTACTTGATATTGAAAGAGCTTTATTAACATGCTCCTTACTCGTCCCTGTCCCTACTCTAACTAACCCCTTTCCTGTGCTGGCCCCTCCTCTTCCTCCAACGCCGTAACTCCTCCCATCCCAACTACTAGACTGTGCACATCATCACACCCACTCTCTGTATCCACCACTCTCTGTATCTCCCCACTCTCTATATCCTTCTCTCTCTGTATCCACCACTCTCTGCATCTCCCCACTCTCTGTATCCACCACTCTCTGTATCTCCCCACTCTCTGTATCCACCACTCTCTGTATCCCCACTCTCTGTATCCACCACTCTCTGTATCTCCTCACTCTCGATATCCTTCCCTCTCTGTATTCACCACTCTCTGTATCTCCCCACTCTCTGTATCCACCACTCTCTGTATCTCCTCACTCTCTATATCCTTCCCTCTCTGTATCCACCACTCTCTGTATCTCCCCACTCTCTGTATCCACCACTCTCTGTATCTCCCCACTCTCTGTATCCACCACTCTCTGTATCTCCCCACTCTCTGTATCCACCACTCTCTGTAGCTCCCCACTCTCTGTATCCTCCCCTCTCTGTATCCACCACTCTCTGTAACCTCCCCTCTGTATCCACCATGCTCTGTATCTCCCCTCTCTCTGTATCCTCCCCTCGCTCTGAATCCACCACTCTGTATCTCCCCTCTCTCTGTATCCTCCCCTCTCTCTGTATCCACCACTCTGTATCCTCCCCCTCTCTGTACCCTCCTCATTAATCCACCTCTCTGTATCCATCACTCTCTGTATCCACCACACTGTACTCTCACCTCCTGAATCCACCCCTCCGTATCCACCACTCTGTATCCACCACTCCCTGTACCCTCCCTCTGTATCCACCACTCTGTGTCCACCACTCTGTACCCGCTCCTCCTGAATCCACCTCTCTGTATACACCACTCTGTATCCACCACTCCCTGTACCCTCCCTCTGTATCCACCACTCCCTGAATCCACCACTCCCTGTACCCTCCCTCTGTATCCACCACTCTCTGTGTCCACCACTCTGTACCTGCTCCTCCTGAATCCACCTCTCTGTATCCACCACTCCCTGTACCCACCACTCCCTGTGCCCTCCCTCTGTATCCACCACTCCCTGTATCCACCACTCTCTGTACCCTCCTTTGTATCCACTACTCTCTGTACCCTCTCTCTGTATCCACCTCTCTCTGTATCCACCACTCTCTGTATCCACCACTCTCTGTATCCACCACTCTCTGTACCCTCTCTCTGTATCCACCACTCTCTGTATCCACCTCTCTCTGTATCCACCACTCTCTGTATCCACCACTCTCTGTATCCACTACTCTCTGTACCCACCACTCTCTATATCCACCACTCTCTGTATCCACCTCTCTCTGTATCCACCTCTCTCTGTATCCACCACTCTCTGTATCCACCACTCTCTGTACCCTCTCTCTGTATCCACCACTCTCTGTATTCACCACTCTCTGTATCTCCCCACTCTCTATATCCTTCCCTCTCTGTCCACCACTCTCTGTATCTCCCCACTCTCTGTATCCACCACTCTCTGTATCCACCACTCTCTGTATCCACCACTCTCTGTACCCCTCTCTGTATACACCACTCTTTGTATCCACCACTCTTTGTATCCACCACTCTCTGTATCCACCACTCTCTGTATCCACCACTCTCTGTACCCTATCTCTGTATCCACCACTCTCTGTATCTCCCCACTCTCTGTATCCACTGTCTGTATCCACCACTCTCTGTATCTCCCCACTCTCTGTATCCACCACTCTTTGTATCCACCACTCTCTGTATCTACCACTCTCTGTATCCACCACTCTCTGTATCCACCACTCTCTGTATCCTCCCCCCTCTCGCGTGTGCCTACCTCGCCCACTGTGTATCCCCAGTTGAACCTTCAGTGCAGAGCTCTGCAGTGTGTTTACTGCCCTCCCAGGCAGAGGTGCCTGTGCTGTCCATCACGGACACACATCTGCATCACCTGAATGTTAGAGTTGAGAATCCTGACAGTGGTGACTCAGCCTTCAGGGGGTCAATCAATCGATCATGGGTTTGTTAAGTGCAGCTACTCACCCGAGCGGGTCTCAAGGCGCTGGGAAGGGGCGCAGGTCCCGGATGTTCACGGAGATCCGAAGAGCCAGGTCTAGAGGTCCTTTGTGAACTTGGAGAGTGCAGGCGTCTGTCTGCGGTGGAGTGGGAGGGTGTTCCATGCTTTGGCCGCGAGGAAGGACAAGGAACGTCCTCCTGTTCTGGTCTTCTTGATGCGAGGCACCATTGCGAGGGAGAGCTGGGCTGAGCCGAGGGTCCTTTGGGGTGCATGGAATGTGAGGCGGTTGTTCCAGTATGCAGGTCCGGTGTTGTGGAGGGCTTTGTGGGCGTGGGTGAGAAACTTGAATGTGATTTTCTTCTCGATGGGGAGCCAATGTAATGTCCGCAGGTGTTGGGTGATGTGGCAGAGGCGCAGTAGGTGGAGGACTAGTCTGGCGGAGGCATTCTGGATGTTCTGGAGTTTGTGTTGATTCTGGCATAGAGTGCGTTGCCGTAGTCGAGTCTGCTGATGACAAGGGTGTGGGTGACAGTTTTTCTGTGTTCGAGGGGGATCCATTTGAAGGTCTTTCATAGGAGTCGGAGGGTGTGGAAACAGGAGGACGAGACAGCGTTGATTTGGCGGTTCATTTTTAGTTTGGAGTCCAGGAATCTTCCGAGGTTGCATGCATGGTCCGTGGGGGTGGGTGGATTCCCGAGAGTGGGGAGCCATCAACTGTCATTCCAGGCGTCAGGGTGTGGGCCTTTGATGAGTAATTCGGTTTTGTCTGTGTCTAGTTGAAGGCAGCTGTTCTTCATCCACCTGGCGACGGCTTCCATTCCTTCTTGAAAGTTGTCTTTGGTTGTGTTGGGTTCATTGCATAGGGGAGAGGATGAATTGGGTGTCGTCTGCCTGTGAAACAATGTTAAGTCTGTAGGATTTGATGACGGGGCGAGCGGGCCCATGTAGACGTTGAACAGGGTGGGGATGATGGAGGATCCTTGCGGAACTCCGCAGGTGGTCGGTGTGGGATCTGAGAGGGAGGGTGGGAGTCTGACCCGCTGTGTTCTGCTGGAGAGGAATGATCGGATCCAGTCGAGAGCTTTGTCCCGGATCCCTGCGTCGTGGAGTCCGCGGGCTAGAGGGCAGTGAGAGACTGTGTCGAAGGCTGCGGAGAGGTCCAGGAGGATGAGGGCCATGGTCTCGCCTCTGTCGAGGAGGGAGCGGATGTCATCTGTTGCGGCGAGGAGGGCGGTTTCTGTGCTGTGGTTTTTCCTGAAGCCGGATTGGGAGGGTGATGTCATCAGTGTGTTTACTGCCCTCCCAGGGCAGATGGGCCTGTGCTGTCCATCACCGGACACACATCTGCAACACCTGGATGTTACAGGTGAGAATCCGGACGGGGCGGACTCAGCCTTCAGAGGGTGATGTCATCAGTGTGATTGAGCTGGGCTACTGACGTCATATGCAATGCGAGTCAGAGTAACTTTCACTACCTATGCATGTGTATTTGTATAACATGCGGCAAGCTGGGTAACACCAGAGGTAGGCGTTTACGCCCTGCACATACTCACAATGTATTAGTATTACATCTGACAGATATTCATTTTAGGTGAGAGAGCTCAAGTGACTCAGATCACATAATTTCCAGCAAGAGTTGGGATTCAAGCAGAGGTCTGCAGGGTCTCTGGTGGTCCGCCAAGCCAGGAGAGTACTTCGCCTCTGTCACACTCTCCGAGGGTTTCTGCTCAGAAGGCCCACAGGCGCTGCCCCCCCTGTTTACGATGGAAACTTAGATCTGTGCCCAGAATGAAAGAGAAGGCCACACTTAGAACACACTTTTATTAGAAGTTTCATTTCACAGATTCAAAAATATTTACACTTTCTCAATTTCCTCAACCTTCTCCAAAAAAACCTCAAGGATGGATGACTTGTAAAGATGGCGTCACCGGGCCCGAGAAGCCACAACACACACTTTAGAGCCCGACCTTAGATTTCCACTTTTAGCAAAGGCTGCTAGCGCCAAGCGTGAGGCATCAACCTGGGTTCCAGGCGCAGTGCAGGCGCCAACGCAGAAGCAGGGGAGCGTCAGGAGAGCAGGGTGGCAGCCGTGCCAGGGGGAGAGGCACTCAGGTGACCCTGTATGAGGAAGCAAAGGACACAGGTGGTTATTCAAAGTGGATGCAAAGCTCGTCCCAGAAACTGCACCTGTGCAGACACCACACCTGAGATGTGCCCACGGCTCGTGCAACCATCCTGGAGACCGGCGCTGCCCTTTTAAACCCTTTGCACAACCCGTCTGCCTTTGGCAATGATTTATTGGGATAACATAAACATAACATAATGATTGATAAGCTTTTATTTGATATGCAGGATATCTTATAAGCGTACACACAATACAGCCAATTACAAATCTACAAAAAACATCATTTAAAAAGGCAAATATTAGGTGCACATTAAAAAAGTAAAAGGACATGTAGTGCCAAGAATAAATTAGCTAAAAATGCATTAAACCACTACTGACAGTCTTACATCTTATCAACCAGAACTGTTTTAAAAATTTGGCTATGCCACATACAATAGGGGGGGAAGTGTCCGTCATTAAGATGCGCAGTGCTACTAAATAACTACGTGTGCCCATATTCCGGCAGAGGGGTTTAAGCCAAAAGCTCCTGGGCTTTGCATAATCCGGGCATTCGAATAGGATATGCGTAATGGACTCTATCCTATTAGGACAACATGCACAATAAGGGGACGTGTGAGCACCTGATTTCCACTTTGATACCAGAGCCCCAAGTGGTAGCGAGCCCACTCTAAATTTAAAATACAGTGCTCGGTCATATGGAAGAGTAATTAGGTCCAGATAGGGCTCAAACACTACAACATCTTTTACTGTTAAAAAGGCAGCAGTGGACTTGCAATGTTCCGGGTTTATAACTAGCTGTTCCGCAACCCAGTTCCAGTACAGTCTCTTCAACACCTCTTTTGGTGGGGCTGATCTTGATAACCAACAGTCCCTCAGTCCGATTTTCTCCTGAAGTTTTTTAGTGTCACTCAACCATCTTATTTTTGCCCAACCGCCCAAGCTCATTATCTCCGCCAACCCATCAGCATACGATTTTAAATCTTCACCCCTCCAGATACGTGTCCATAGAAGGAGAGGGCGAAGCCGGGCTTGGTCTTTAATGTTTTTACAGCCTGTATCCAACAGCACCGGTACTGTTGGGGTGCTCGGAGGGGTGGCAATTATGGATTTTAGGAGCTTACTCTCTACTGTTGCCAAGGCGTCCAGGCAGCAGTGCCCCCACAATTCGGCCCCATACAAGGCTGATGTTACTACCTTAGCCTTGTAGATGTCAATTACTGGGGTAAGCGACCTCCTAGGTGATGCCCGGAATTCCCTCAGGAGGGCTCCTCCTACTCTCTTGTGGTTGAGGACCATCTTAGCAATGTGAGGTGACCAGTTCATGCTATCCGTAATCCGAATTCCGAGGTAGTCAAATTCGGATACTTTCTCCAAGGCAACAGAGTTAAGAATAGGCGGGCGACCCAGTTTCCTTGGAGGATTTAGGACTAGGAACTTAGTTTTATCCACGTTGATTACTAGTCCCTTTGCAACACAGAAATCCTGGAAACGGGTTAGCAGTTTCTGGAGGCCTTGCGGAGTCTTGGAGATCAAGAGCGTGTCATCCGCAAAAAGCAGGGTGGGGATCCGCACTCCTCCGAGACAGGGGGCGTCGGCTGGTTCTTGCTGGAGATGTTCCACCACCCAATTCACATATAGTGAACAAAGGGTGGGCGCCAAAACGCATCCCTGCCTCACACCCCTAGACACTGGTATTTTCTCTGTTAGTTCTCCATTTCTACCCCAGCGGACCTGAGCAAAGGTATGGGCGTGGAGGCTAATGAGGAGAGACAAGATGTATGGAGGCAATCCCAGCTCATGAAGCCCCCTCCATAACTCCTCCCGGGGGACTAGGTCAAAGGCAGTCCTTAGGTCTATAAAGGCCAGGTATAGACTGCCCTTGCCTAGCTCCACCACCTTCCACCCCAGAAGTGCCAACCTGAACACCTGCTCTATTGTCCCCATTCCTGCCCGAAAACCAGCCTGGAAGTCTGATAATATTTTATTTTCCTCCACCCAGTGCAAAATCCTACCAAGTATGGCTTTACCTGCTATCTTTTGGGTGGAGTCTATCAGGCTTATAGGGCGGTAGTTCCCCGGGGTTTCTCTACATCCTTTTTTATAAATCGGGACCACTACCGCCCCCTTCCAGGAATCTGGCACTGACCCTCCCATCATGATGTCGTTAAGGAGAGCTGCAATAACCCTTCCCCACTCCACTGGATGTGCCCGCATAAGATCCCCCGGAAGGCCATCTGGACCAGCTGCCTTGCGGGGGCTACCCACCCAATTACCTTTTCGATCTCTAAAGATGTAAAGAGATCATAGGTATGGGGTTCGAATGCTAGTGGGGAGATCACCCTAACATTTAGTTCCCCATCTGCCGGGAGGTATAAAGCCCCGAAGTGTTTTACCCAGCTTTGTTGGGGGATATTACAGGGTCTCATAGCTGCCTCGGGCCTGTTCCGGGAACCTACAAGGTTCCAAAAGGCCCTTGAGTCCCTACTTTTGCTAGCATGGAGTAGGTCTTCCCAGAATTTCTCTTCCCACTCCATCCTGGCGGTTTTAAGGGATCTATTGTAGGCCTTCCTTGCTTCCAGTATACCGCTATGGGATTTATGCTTCACTGCCTCAACAAGCCTTTTTTTATGTACCCTACACGTTTGAGTATAGCAACCATCACCTTGCTTTTTACTTTGCTTATTTCCTGACTTACTAGGAGGGATGGTAAACACATTTGTCAAGGCCTCTACTAAAGAGGCAAAGAGTCCACTCACCCTACCCACCCCTTCCAAGGGAGACCCCAGAGTTGTCACTGCTTGGTTTAAGAGGGTTGAGATTTCTCCAACCCTTTCCTCGGAGAGGACCAAATTAGCCCATTTTATGCGTCTTCCACAGAGTGAGACTACAGACTCGTCGGGGGGAGCTAATACGGGGTTACTAGGACCCTTTTTTACAGGGCACCACCACTGGGCCATGGTTAAGGAAAGTGAATTATGGTCACTTTCAATCGTCGGGACCACAACCATATCCCTCACATGGTTCCAGAGACATACATCTAATAAGATGTAGTCTATTCTAGAGGAGTGTCCTGGTCTATTGTAAGTGTGGGCCCCCCCCCTGTCCGAAATTGTCCTTCCATTCAATGCCCTTAGATTTAGTTCGAGGCTCAGGGAGTATAGCTGTAACGCCACTTCTGACCATCTCCTAATGGGTGGAATCTCTAATACAGGGATCCCTATCCTAGTGTCCTCCTCGTCCTGGTCAAGGGCAACATCGGAGCCCAAGGGCTCGAACGTACAATTCATATCACCCGCGACCAGGGTACATGACTTGTGTGGAGTTTTATTCAGGAGGGTCTCAAGGAGAGATAGTACAGGCGACTTCCTCCCGCCCTTGGTCCCTCTGGCGTAAACATTATAAACATTTAGAACTGTTCTTCCCCTTTGGTCTCTTAAAATGATATTTTGAATATCCGGACAACCTGTCTGTAGCTCCTCTATTCTGCAGTCTAAGGAGGCTGCTACCCATATGAGTAGACCACCCGAGGGGCGTCCCTTCCCTGTTTCCGAGGTTAGCGCAAGTACAGAGTAGGAGGAGAATCCCACCCTATGTACCGGCTCCAAGCTCCAGGTCTCTTGGAAGATGCATAAGGAGTGCTCATCAACCCAGGCATTCCAATCAGGGAGAGCCAACTTTCTTGCGATCCCTGCGACATTCCAGCTGAAAACCTTAAAAACTAGGTCCGTCACAGCTGGTGTGTCACTGGTTGCAAGAACACTACTGCTTGTAGCCCTAACCAAGGGGACTTGCAAATAACAATCTAGAGGAATGTCCATAATGGCTACCATCCCACTAGCACTTACAGTTGAGGGAGAGGTAGTTCGGGAGGGTGATGCTACCAATGGGTCTATTCTGTTCACAATTTCTTTAACTGCAACTACATCTGTATGTTCCCTGGGATCGCCCTCCTCCAGTCAGCAGCACCCTGGCACCCACAGAGGGTTCAGCCCACTACCCCCAAGACCCCCAGCCCAGCGTGTGTCCCAGTTTTGGCAAAAATCAGGGGTGCTTGGACTCTCCCGTGGCAAGATAACAATTTGCCTAGGGTAGAAATAGGTTAGGTCCACTACTTTAACCCCAGGTACATCCATGTTTTTTATAGGAGTACAAATGGAGCTCACTACTCTGGGGTCTTGAAAGTTTATTATTATGCAGTCCCCCTCCTGGGTTTTTTTCCCCTGCCCTACCCACCCTACTCTGCGGACACTTAGGATAATCCCATCCGCACCAGTAGGAATTGGCTTATTTGACTTAAGCCAGTGGATGCACTTATTCTTAAGAGATTGGTGGTTCTCCGACTGGCCTTCCTTTAAAGGGGGAACGTTTACCAGAACAGCAACAAATGGTTGGCAGTCTGGCGGGAGATTTACGAGGGGGGATCCGGCGTGTGAAATTTTGAGGGGCCACTGTGGTAGTAGCTGGGGCTATTGATTGGGGAGCAATTTTGGTGACCTTCCCTGTCGCTAATCCCTGAGCATTATCTTGTAAGCCAGATGTTTGGATAGCTTTTGCTTTACCTCTGCTTGCCTGGGGCTGTACTTGTGGAAGTGGCTTAGACATAGTTCTGGCAGCCTCTATAAGTGTTGGTGTTCCCTTGGATTGGGGCCCTGCTTTAGGTGGGGACGGATTTTTGGGTGCTGGCGCTTGCACTCTGTTAGTTTCAGCCCTATTTGACCTTTTTGGGTGGTTGGGATCTACCTGTAGTGGTAAGGAAACTACTAGGGGCGCACTCCCCTTTAGTCCCATGTCCTGGTTATCGCTCACTCTTTTTAACTGTTTAAATGTAGTTTTAAGTGAGTAAAACCCGTCGAGGGTTGATTGCTCAAGTTTATCTATTCTAGCCCCCAGGCCCTTAACCTGAGTAAGTAGGGGCATCAAGAGACTATTTACCCTCTCCAAAATAATTTCAATAGTCACAGGGTCGATAAGCTTGGGGACATTATCAGTACTATCACTAGTAGGCGATCCCTTGGGAGAGACCACAGCATCCCCCACTACCTCGACTTTATCCTCTGGGAACAGGCCCTTTGCGTGTTTCCCACCTGGGCAAAAGGGTTTTCTTATTCTTTGATAGAGCGCGGCCTGTCTCACCAACCTACCCTTTTTAAGGTAACCTGCCTTTTTGCTTTTAGCCCTCTTATTCTGCCTACTTGCATCAGTTTCAGATACAGAAGGCACCCCATCTGGAATTACTATAGTGGGGGTTGGCGGTATTAGCAGTAATGACTGTGTTATGACTTTATTTAGAGGCATAGGTGATACTGGTGGAGTAGATATACTGGAGCCACCCACTTCTTCAATGCCACTAGGAAGAAGCGCAGCCAGATTGTTGGAAATGGGATCCCTGGCTGGCCAGGGCTTTCGCCAAAGTCAGTCAGAGACCACCACACCCAAGTCAGGGCAAGGGAGTTACACGCCAAGATAACCCCTACTCACCCTCTAGGTAACGTGGCGCGAGCAGCAAGGCTAAACTTGGAGGCGATGTAGGCTAAGTATTTGCGCACGCACCCCAGCAACAACAACCAAAGGCCCACCACAAAGGAAACTCCACACAAGGTTATATAAAAAATAGCCTTTGTATTACACCAAAACACATTAGATAAAACACACACTTTACAATGTGCCAGAGGCACGGGCAGAATTTACAGGGGATATGTACAAGACAGGGCCACCTGGACCACTGTCAGGAATCAGAAGTAGCACTTTCAGAAAGTAAAATTACTTTAGCACAAAATAGCACACAACCAGTAATCACTGGTAACCAGGATCTCACTAGCACCACCTGCACTAGGGAGAAAACAACCACCTATGTATCACAATACCTGTAGGGGTGTAAGAGGAAAACACATGATGCAATGCATGACATTCATTCAGAGGTGTAAAGGCACATGACGCATAAAAACACATTCAGAGGTGCAGGGGAAGGAAACACATGATGCAGAACCTACATTCAGCGGTGTAAAAGCAAAGCACATGACGCATAAAAACACATTCAGAGGTGCAGGGGAAGGAAACACATGATGCAGAACCTACATTCAGCGGTGTAAAAGCAAAGCACATGACGCATAAAAACACATTCAGAGGTGCAGGGGAAGGAAACACATGATGCAGAACCTACATTCAGCGGTGTAAAAGCAAAGCACATGACGCATAAAAACACATTCAGAGGTGCAGCACAAGAGAACACATGATGAATAAACTACCCATTCAGAGGTGTAAGAAAAGGAGACACAATAGCGCAAAATCCACATTAGCCACCACCTGTGGCGGTCCCTGTGTCCCAAGGTCAGGGCCTAAACGTGGCAGTTGCCCACAAAGTGCTGGGCAACTGGTGCAACATCTAAAATGGGCCAACACTGGAGCCTCGCAGGCTCTGCCCAACTGACTGTCTCTCAAGAGCCTCACTGGGCTCTGAATACAACTGTGGCCCCTTTTTGGTGGGAGTCCCCCCTCTGGGGGACTCGAGAACAATGGGCGCCCAGAGCCTCTCAGGGCTCTAAATAGAGATATGCCCCTTGGGCCCTTCGTGGGCTCTTTGCAACAAAGAATGCCCCTTCGTTGGAGCCTCCGTGGGCTCAGGATCAACACTACCCCCGGAGCCTCTCGGGGCTCTTGAAGCAAGTAATGCCCCAGGTAGTCGGGGCGGCCCTCTGCCAACCGGGGCCGCCCAAAGTGTTCTAACTCCGTTGGAGTCCCTCTCGGGGGACTCTGAACACCAAGCGCTGCCCTGCTGGGGCAGCAGAAAGGGAGGACAGGGCCCAGGTCACGGGGGCGACACCGAAAGCGTGCCCGACACACACCCCTAACCGCCTCGATCAGAGCCCCACTCACCGGTCTCTTTCCTCTGGTGGGGGCTCCTCCGGACAGCAGCATCTTTTTCACCGGCGGCTGGCAGAGGTCCGGGGCTCTCCTGTCACTCGGGAGCCTCGGCAGGACGTGCAGGCTGCTTCCTGCTTCTCCGCCTGGCCCCGTCACGATGCAGCTTGCCTGGCTTCCTGCCTCGGGTGTCCGCCAATGACAGCGCGGCCCCGAGCAGGGAGGCGGGCACTTCCGGGTCGCACTTGGCAGCGGCCCGGCAACGTTTTCAAAACACTCCGGGCTGCGGCGGTGAACCTTCTATTTTAAATATAAGGCGAGGTGGGCTCTCGCTATGGCCATGACAATAGCGGCACGGTCCCTGGCGAGGTGGGCACTCGCCAGGGGCTTCGAAATCAGCAAATCAGACGGGCAAATGCCGGGTGGGCACCGGCTGTGCAAAAAGCGCTCCCAAGCGCTACCACGGCAAATACAGCGCTCCCAGCGCTAGAGGGGCAACAAAGCGCTCCCAAGCGCTACAGGGGAAATCCAAAGCGCTCCCAGGTGCCCTCAGCAGGACAGAGTTCCAGCAAGTCCTTGTGGGGTCCATCAGCAAGCCAGGGGCTGGGCAGGACCCAGGGGGGGAGGGGGGGCAAGCCTTCCCCTGGGCCCAAGCAGCAGCATGCCCCTGGTAGATCCAAGTCAGAAACAAGAACATTTTCATGGGGTCACAGCCCCTCTTTTATACACCTTTTCCCTTTGTCTAAGGGCAGGGTGGGGGCGGAACCAGTCGCATCTGGTTCTGGAGCACTCTTGATGGCCCAACCACCCATTCTATTCACTGGCAGGGCTTGGGTCATCAGTCACACCACAGGGGGGCGGAGCCAGCATTGTGTGGGGAAAACCCAGCCCATCCAGGACACAGGTACACTCCTCCCACACATCACTCATGCTAATCTCACACTCACCACCGGGCAGACCCATCCATACTTCCTGGAGCCTGGCATGCCAGCCAGCTCCAGCCAATCACGCTCCAGCACCCTCACTGCACACATACATCAATGTCTAGAAGTGGCCTTTCCCCACTAGACACATACAAGCCACACATACCGTTGCGCAGCATTCACTCCCACGAGTTCACACATACCAAACTTGACCATGCACCCCTCACGCATCAGGAACTACCAGGGACACAGACATTCCCCATGCATTCCTATGGGAGGGCAGGCCAATCTCACACATGCACTCAGGGAGAGCACGCACTTTACACTGCGCCACAGTGCTAAAGTGCGCAAAGGCCAGAAATCACTATACTTTCAAGGCAAAAAGTTCAGGGGTGACCCTGCCAGAAGGCTCAAGTCCAACACAACCCCCTTCCAGCCAAAACGCAGGTGATGGACTTCCCTGCTTGGGGCGATAGAACACGGACGCGGGCCCGCACTGCAGGGACACCCTCCGGTTCTACGCCAAGTTGATCCATAAGACAAGCACATCCTTAAAAAAAACACAGGCCCAACTAGGCTACCCCACTGGTACTCCTTAGCTGTCCACGGCTAGGACCAGGCCCTAGGCCACCCACATACCACTGGTCCATGCCCCTCCACAGAGTGGGGGGTAGTAACCCCTGGCCTACAATAGCCATTCTCCACTCCCTTTCTCAGTGTAGTTCCAAACTACCACTGATCCTTTCACCTAGGGTCCGCACCCTCAGGCTGACCAGAGGTCACGGGCAAGATTGCCCCACCCTACCTCTACTTCTGAAGCACCCTCCAGAACACAACTCTCCCACCTGGGATCCACATTCACCGGATGCACAGGGGTCAGACTCCCTCTGACCCCCTTCCAGAGTTCTGTACCCTCCCACTGTAGAACAGGGTCCCTCCACTTAAGGTAGGCCCCGCCTGCTCTCAGGGTAGTACCACAACTTTCAGCCAAGAACCCTAAAGATCCCTGCTAGGCCTGTACCACCCCTTCTGGGTAACACAGGGTCTCTTCACTAAAGATGAGCCCCACCTGTGTTCACAGGGGTACCCCTAGAAGACAAACCGGCCAGGACACTGGCTACAGTCGCCCTGCCGTCCAGGACAGGCAACACCTGACCCTGGCTCCCCAACCTAGGGACGCTACCCTTTGGTTAGATGCCTGGCGCACCAGGACTTCTACAAGTTGGAAACAAAAATCTAAGACTTTCTCTCCTCCTTCAGCAGCAAGGCAACCACTGCAGGTCAATACCCCATACAGCTTACCCGGTTCCTTCTCATCAGGCAGGAGTTCCCTCTTGTAACTTCAGGACACTACATACAGTTGCCCTTACGTCCAGATCCGGAAACACCGGCTACTGGCTCCCCAACCGAGGGACGTACCCTTTGGTCAGATGCCTGGCGCACCAGGACTTCCTTGAGGGTGACACAACTAATGTGTCGTGTACAAGTCTGCCTGACACTCAGGACAGAAGTGGCATCACCATGGTCACTCCCTGGCGACACAACCCTTCTGGTTGGCCCCTGACCCACTGGCTCTTCCACTGGGGAACCTATCCCCCTCGCACCCCTCCATCTGGACTTCTGCACCCTCCCAACTGGAGCGGTACTGCCAGACACCAGAACTACTGGAACCCTGGTTACAGAGGTTCCACGTTCTCCAGACACTCTGGAAGATCCTCCTCAAATGACCTATTGGTACAGCCTAGGCCCCCGACCTGATGTTCCCTCTAGAAACATTCCAGGCCCTGACACTGGGTTTCGGGCACCTGGAGACATGCAGTCCCACCCACTCCTTCTCCTCTTGAGACAGGACGTGAGCCCCTACACCGAGACCTAGCTGGGCTACACTGAACCTCTTCCACCACGCAGGGCTGGAAGACACCTCAGACACTCCTTTTGGAATCACTCCATCCCCTATGCCTCTCTCCTCCCAGAACATTACCAACTCCAAAATTCTGTCTCTCAACAGACCACAGAAATCAAAAAGCAGGCTCCACTATCTGCAGACGTTCTTGGGAAACGTTCAACACACAGGACTTAGGTATCTGAACAAAACTAGCATTCAGCAAGCTCCCCATCCAGAGAACTCACAAACACATCCAGTGCCACACACCATTCATCCACACACACCCCTCCCCAGACTGGTAAGGCAGTTTCTACCACCCCTGACTTCTCAACCTGACCACACGTGACACAGGTACCCTTACTCCAGGGCAGGGACGGGGGACACATGCACTGGACACACTTATGCTGCCACCACTGGATCCCACCCTTCTGGTGAATCCAGAAAACACACTGCACATAGGGGGATGATCTACCCTCCCGAGCTAGGGACACCTAACTCAAAGTGCACAAGAAACACATTTCCACAGAAATGACATTTTCAGCAAACTTAAAACAATAATCCCCACAATGTTTTTATCTAAAATGCAGAGTTTTGTGGTGCAGCCAGCTGCTACTAAGGTACAACGCAAACACAAATCCTTATCCCACCGCTTGCCGCCAATGTTGGAAATGGGATCCCTGGCTGGCCAGGGCTTTCGCCAAAGTCAGTCAGAGACCACCACACCCAAGTCAGGGCAAGGGAGTTACACGCCAAGATAACCCCTACTCACCCTCTAGGTAACGTGGCGCGAGCAGCAAGGCTAAACTTGGAGGCGATGTAGGCTAAGTATTTGCGCACGCACCCCAGCAACAACAACCAAAGGCCCACCACAAAGGAAACTCCACACAAGGTTATATAAAAAATAGCCTTTGTATTACACCAAAACACATTAGATAAAACACACACTTTACAATGTGCCAGAGGCACGGGCAGAATTTACAGGGGATATGTACAAGACAGGGCCACCTGGACCACTGTCAGGAATCAGAAGTAGCACTTTCAGAAAGTAAAATTACTTTAGCACAAAATAGCACACAACCAGTAATCACTGGTAACCAGGATCTCACTAGCACCACCTACACTAGGGAGAAAACAACCACCTATGTATCACAATACCTGTAGGGGTGTAAGAGGAAAACACATGATGCAATGCATGACATTCATTCAGAGGTGTAAAGGCACATGACGCATAAAAACACATTCAGAGGTGCAGGGGAAGGAAACACATGATGCAGAACCTACATTCAGCGGTGTAAAAGCAAAGCACATGACGCATAAAAACACATTCAGAGGTGCAGCACAAGAGAACACATGATGAATAAACTACCCATTCAGAGGTGTAAGAAAAGGAGACACAATAGCGCAAAATCCACATTAGCCACCACCTGTGGCGGTCCCTGTGTCCCAAGGTCAGGGCCTAAACGTGGCAGTTGCCCACAAAGTGCTGGGCAACTGGTGCAACATCAAAAATGGGCCAACGCTGGAGCCTCGCAGGCTCTGCCCAACTGACTGTCTCTCAAGAGCCTCACTGGGCTCTGAATACAACTGTGGCCCCTTTTTGGTGGGAGTCCCCCCTCTGGGGGACTCGAGAACAATGGGCGCCCAGAGCCTCTCAGGGCTCTAAATAGAGATATGCCCCTTGGGCCCTTCGTGGGCTCTTTGCAACAAAGAATGCCCCTTCGTTGGAGCCTCCGTGGGCTCAGGATCAACACTACCCCCGGAGCCTCTCGGGGCTCTTGAAGCAAGTAATGCCCCAGGTAGTCGGGGCGGCCCTCTGCCAACCGGGGCCGCCCAAAGTGTTCTAACTCCGTTGGAGTCCCTCTCGGGGGACTCTGAACACCAAGCGCTGCCCTGCTGGGGCAGCAGAAAGGGAGGACAGGGCCCAGGTCACGGGGGCGACACCGAAAGCGTGCCCGACACACACCCCTAACCGCCTCGATCAGAGCCCCACTCACCGGTCTCTTTCCTCTGGTGGGGGCTCCTCCGGACAGCAGCATCTTTTTCACCGGCGGCTGGCAGAGGTCCGGGGCTCTCCTGTCACTCGGGAGCCTCGGCAGGACGTGCAGGCTGCTTCCTGCTTCTCCGCCTGGCCCCGTCACGCTGCAGCTTGCCTGGCTTCCTGCCTCGGGTGTCCGCCAATGAGAGCGCGGCCCCGAGCAGGGAGGCGGGCACTTCCGGGTCGCACTTGGCAGCGGCCCGGCAATGTTTTCAAAACACTCCGGGCTGCGGCGGTGAACCTTCTATTTTAAATATAAGGCGAGGTGGGCTCTCGCTATGGCCATGACAATAGCGGCACGGTCCCTGGCGAGGTGGGCACTCGCCAGGGGCTTCGAAATCAGCAAATCAGACGGGCAAATGCCGGGTGGGCACCGGCTGTGCAAAAAGCGCTCCCAAGCGCTACCACGGCAAATACAGCGCTCCCAGCGCTAGAGGGGCAACAAAGCGCTCCCAAGCGCTACAGGGGAAATCCAAAGCGCTCCCAGGTGCCCTCAGCAGGACAGAGTTCCAGCAAGTCCTTGTGGGGTCCATCAGCAAGCCAGGGGCTGGGCAGGACCCAGGGGAAGGGGGGGGCAAGCCTTCCCCTGGGCCCAAGCAGCAGCATGCCCCTGGTAGATCCAAGTCAGAAACAAGAACATTTTCATGGGGTCACAGCCCCTCTTTTATACACCTTTTCCCTTTGTCTAAGGGCAGGGTGGGGGCGGAACCAGTCGCAGCTGGTTCTGGAGCACTCTTGATGGCCCAACCACCCATTCTATTCACTGGCAGGGCTTGGGTCATCAGTCACACCACAGGGGGGCGGAGCCAGCATTGTGTGGGGAAAACCCAGCCCATCCAGGACACAGGTACACTCCTCCCACACATCACTCATGCTAATCTCACACTCACCACCGAGCAGACCCATCCAGACTTCCTGGAGCCTGGCATGCCAGCCAGCTCCAGCCAATCACGCTCCAGCACCCTCACTGCACACATACATCAATGTCTAGAAGTGGCCCTTCCCCACTAGACACATACAAGCCACACATACCGTTGCACAGCATTCACTGTGGGAGAGGTGTGGCGCCGCGGCCAGGGCGACTGACGCTGGAATCTGGGGACCACGGTTCGATCCCCGGCTCCGGCGGCAGGTTAGCCCAGCACCATGTGACTCTGGGCAATAGCTTGCTTAATCTTCCCGACGGCCCCCAGCGCCTAGAGACCCTTACGGGTGATTGTGTGCTTTACAAATGTGGACTTTACTTCACTCCCACGAGTTCACACATACCAAACTTGACCATGCACCCCTCACGCATCAGGAACTACCAGGGACACAGACATTCCCCATGCATTCCTATGGGAGGGCAGGCCAATCTCACACATGCACTCAGGGAGAGCACGCACTTTACACTGCGCCACAGTGCTAAAGTGCGCAAAGGCCAGAAATCACTATACTTTCAAGGCAAAAAGTTCAGGGGTGACCCTGCCAGAAGGCCCAAGTCCAACACAGATGCTCCAACCTGTCTATATTTTGCCCTATATCTAGCAGCTGGGGGGGGTCTATGGAGCAGCCCGGGACATCAACAGGGGGGACAAATTGGGCCCTCTCACAAGCCGGTGTCAGGGCCTGTGCAGCGGCCCCCAAGGATGAGCGTCTGGAAGGGAGGTAGACCTCAGATAGGCGGCGCTCTGACATAGCAATCTCCTTATCTATTACAGCCGCCACCCTGGTGATAAAACGGTCCATAGTTCCAATCACAGGGCTCCCGCCAACAACTCCCATTTCACCCTCACTCCTAAGCAATTTTCCAGAACGGGTTGACATGGTTGTACTCACTGCTGGTGGAAAGGGACGTGGCCCAGCCCAGCCTCTGACAGCCACTGACTGCCACAGACTGCCCTTGCTTTGCTTTTGCTTCGCTCGGCGTCCCGCTCGCGTCCCGCTGAGCGTCGAGCAGCACGTGAAGTAGGAGCGTTGCAGGCGGGGGGCGTGTCTGTTTGTGGGCGCGTCCTCGCGCACCTGAGGAAGCAGGGACTCCTGGAATTCCGAGTCCCTGCTGCAGCGCCGTTGGAATTGTCCTGGACCTCCCACTGGCTACCGCCTCACAGGCAGCACTCCCTCGTTTGGAGCCGCGGAGCGGGTGCGGCGAGAGGCAGCGGCAGCGGCAGCTCAGCTCAGCACTCGATCCCGAGGTCAGAGGGACAAGATGCACGCAGCAACCTCCAGTTAGCACCCAGGTGTGTCCCAAACGGAGAAAGAAACACGCGCCTTTACACTCTGGCCAGGCGGGGGGCGTGTCTGTTTGTGGGCGCGTCCTCGCGCACCTGAGGAAGCAGGGACTCCTGGACTTCCGAGTCCCTGCTGCAGCGCCGTTGGAATTGTCCTGGACCTCCCACTGGCTACCGCCTCACAGGCAGCACTCCCTCGTTTGGAGCCGCGAAGCGGCACCCGCGGAGCGGGTGCGGCGAGAGGCAGCGGCAGCGGCAGCTCAGCTCAGCACTTGATCCCGAGGTCAGAGGGACAAGATGCACGCAGCAACCTCCAGTTAGCACCCAGGTGTATAACATAATATAACATAACGTGTATCTATAGCAAGGGCACATTTAGTCAAAAGGGTGTCTTGGCAATGAAAAACAGATTGCTAATCCATTGTGCTTTGCACGCGTGGGTTCGGATCCCATCCTCGTCGCAATTTGTTAAGAAGAGACTCCACACGCTATGAGGTGAGAAGGAGTTTATTACGAACCGGATCCTTCAGTGCCAACCACTAGAGTGAGCTCACCAACATTCCAAGGCGAGCTTCACCCCAACATTCTAAGGTAGGTGAAACCAACAGGGGGAAAGGGGGGGAGCAGGGAGAGGGGAGGGGCGTACCAAGTTACAAAAAGATGTTTATTGTTACCCAACTCAATGGTACTCATTTTATCAACCTCAGAAGGATGAAAGGCTGAGTAGACAATCCCGGGATTTGAACCTGTGACCATGACGTCAAACACAGGCCCCTACGGTGGACGCATTACTCCACGAAGCCACCAGACCCGGCAATACAACATAGTTGGAGTTTTCTCTCCTGCCCACTCGCAATGTCTGTCCCTGCAGTTTCTGTGTCTAATGTCGTTCACCCTATAATCCAAACAATGGTTCAAGTGCACCACTTGGAATAGAGGCAATGTTTAGAAAATCACTCCGGAACGCCAACCACACGCACATTACAGCGACGTGCCCTGTTCTCAAAGTCCTCCAAGCGCCGGGTCATGAAATCGTTCACCCTAAGGAGATTGCCAATCTCCGTCTGTATCTCCGAGACGTCTGCCGTGAGGCTGGATGACTTGAGATCCAATGACTTCACATTCCCATTGGTTTTAGATAGGTCGGCCCGAATCAAGTTCACATCAATGGCCACGGTGTCGATTTTGTGGGCCAAAGCTTCATATTGTTGACCTATCGTTTCTTGATATGTTTGTTAAGTGCTTTCAAGATGGCATCTTGATATTTTCAAAAGATGAGGTGGAACACGCTTCACACTTAGATGAAGTGTGTAGTAGACTAAAAAGGTATGGTCTTACTCTCAAGGCACACAAATGCAAACTTTTTAGGAAATCGGTTGAGTATTTGGGCCATACATTATCGGGGGATGGTTTAATTTCTAAAAAATCAAATGTGGAAGCCATTCTCAGCGCTCCAGCCCCAAGCAATAAAGAACAACTGCTTTCTTTTGCGGCCATGTGTGAATATTACAGCAAGTTTGTAGTTAATTTTGCTACTAAAATGGAGCCATTAAGGTTATTAAGGCAAAGTAACACGTTTGTTTGGGAAGCTGAACAAGAAAAGGCATTCACTGATATAAAAAAAAATATTGTCAATTCACCAACTTTGAAACCTTTTAGGATGGGTAGGAAATGTATCATTACCACTGACGCAAGTTTGTATGGTTTAGGGTGTGTGCTTTCTCAAACGGATGGTGTCGTTGAATGGAATGTGGCTTTTTCTTCTAGGACGTTGAATGAGACGGAGCGCAAGTATGCGGTTATTGAACGAGAGCTGCTTTCTTGTGTGTGGGCCATTGAACATTACAGAATTTATATTTGGGGCAGCAAGTTTATCCTGAGAACCGACCATAAGCCGCTTGTACATATTTTATTGATTGGTGGAGGTTGGAACTCCACGGCAAGAATTGCACGCTTGGCATCAAAGCTACAGGAATACAATTTTACAGTAGAATATATTCCTGGGAAAATGTTTTTACTGCTGATTGTCTGTCACGTCTTCCTTGTGAAAGTAAAGGTGATAATGTTTATTGTCTTAGGGAGATTGATTTTGTTTTAAGTCTTTCTGATTTTGTTTCTCCTCAGTATCAGGATATCACTGAACAGTTTTGGATGAAATGTCAAGAGGAGGATGAGAAATTTGTAATGTTAAGGACATATCTTTTAGAAGGTTGGCCAAATAAAACTAATAAAAAAGTAAAACACACGGGAGGTACTAAAAGTCTGAAATCAAAGAGATAGCTGGAACCTAATAGTGTCCCATTTTATGCCCAGACCACAAAGTTGATCCAGAGAAATGACATTGTTATACCAAGGAGAGTGAGAAAAAGAGAAGATACAGAGTCTGAGGAACTAGAAAAAGTACCCATCAGCCCACTCAAAAGTGGAATCTCGTCATCTGGGTTTGTTTGTGTTGGAGAATGGTGTCCTACAGGCTCCTCCTCAGAGAGAATTTTCCGAGGTCGCCTACTATCGGACCCAATGGTCAAACATTCAACCAACAGATGGCAGTATATGAGCGGGAGGGGCAAGAAGTTGCAGTGCTCAAAAGAAGAAAAGGAAGGAAAATGATCCACGTGATTTAAAAATGCCTACATTGATGTCATAAGAAGCTTTATTGGGTCTGACCATCAATGTGGTATGGTTAAAAAGCAGTAAATGATAGCATGCAAGGAATTGCTACCCACCATATATGTTATTCGGTCAACATGTTTCAGCCTCAAAACGGCTTTCGTCAGGACCTATGATGTGCTACTGCAACACTTACTTTCAGTGATGTGATATGTGATCTACACCCACTTTCCAAGTGAAAAAATTGGTGTATCTTCTCCTGTATATACAATGTGGGAAACAAAAACAAAACAGGATTACAAGTATACAATTTTGTGTATCCCTTATCTCTGTAATGAATACATATTCACTTCAATGTTTATCACTTACCCTAATTGCAGGGAGAGAGAACCTCACCTCACCTGGCAACTGCTCAGGATAGAAGGAGGCCACGCACTGGAAATAAACATATAAATCTAAGGTTAAATCCAGAGGCAGTAAAAAAAGGGGTTTTGAATTTAAAGTTTAAAAGCATCTTTACTGGTGATACAAGAGGGCAAAATGGCAAGCGCAGATTTGGAGTGCATAAGGATGAAAAAGCGTCTCACTGGGTGTAGATCACATATCACATCACTGAAAGTAAGTGTGACATACCTAGTCACGTCACAGATGTCTCCCTTTTTCTGCTAAGGAAAGAGCAAAGATGGGTCTACAAACTACGCAGTGATACGGAGGGATTGAACGATGACATCCCATGGATGCAGCTGTGAGTTCACTTCTGAGTGCACATATGTGTACACCTGACCACATCTGATAATGATTTGATGCTACCCAGGAAAAGGCGAAATCAAGCTTTTCCAATATCACGTAGTCCACCATTCCACCGACAATGTCAACAGAATAGCCCCAATTGTTTTGCCACTCTTTTTATTACTTTTTAAATCTCCACGGTTACCAACTAATGAGAAAATCAATACTTGGTATATGTGTGAAAGAAAGAAAAAAAAATTCTACTGGGCACCGCCAAAGCATTTTTGTTGTGGCTCACTGTTTTGTTTATATGCCATTCCGCAATACTTTGCCATACTTCCAATGCAGGTCCCCTAATACGAATTCACACATTCGTCCAGGTTTCTGCATTGGTTTTACTACTATTAGACCATACTGTGTATCTGTGAGGCCTCGCGCAACACTAATGCCCTTGTCGCCAGTTTGCTGATGTTTAGAACTATTCTGCCTCAGCACACCACACTTGTTAACTCTGTACGACCCCATAACTAGTCTTTCGCCACGCGAGGTTTGGATAGCTCGTATGTGCCTACAAACACTCGAACATGTGCGCGAATACACATAAAGACACAGTCTTCAGAACTGATTTGAGTATGTGTGTGTTTTCAGTCGTATTTATTCACATTAGCGACTGACAGCATCCGTTCTTGGAGACAACAAGCTGGCACATTTGTTAGCAAACAAATGGACGTTTGAGATTGGCTTAGCCGCTAACTATGCATGAGCCAATGGGAGCGTCTACTACATGAGCCTCCTCCAAGGTCCGCCGTTTGCAGTTTAGATTCTGCTACGTTCTGGAAATCACATGTTCTTCCAGTTTACCAGTCCTATTGGTCCTTGTTTAACCACCTATACAAGCGCCGATACAGCCTCCCCTGAGTCGCTGAACATTTCCCTTCGAACAGTTTCTCTTCAAAGTCCGCTCGTCTTAGACTTTGGAGTTTGCTATGCGCTGACAATCACTATTGGCGCTTTAGCTGACTGCTCTGATTGGTCCTCGTTTTCCAACAGTGTGGACGTTCCTTTCCCGAGTTGCTAAATCGAGGGTCAGCTGCCATTGGTTCTGACCGTGTATACGCTGTTAATCAATCAGATCATTTTTGGTGACAGCTTCCTCTCAGGTCCGCTATCCTACATACTTAATGCCGCGGACAAGTCTGAATCACCGCCTCCCCCTCGGCTCAGTTCTCAACCCGAGGCAACGATGGAGAGGTGAGTGACTGCGTTTGCTTAGACAGACGCTGTAGAGATCTCATTCTTGGAAAGAATTATTTGACAGCATAGGAGTAGGCGTCTTTGGTCTCTGACTTTTGGTTACCCAACTGCTCTATTCACCATGCAGGACAGTTTAGGCCAGCCAAGTCATTCTTACCAGTGAGACGCTTTTTCATCCTTATGCACTCCAAATCTGCGCTTGCCATTTTGCCCTCTTGTATCACCAGTAAAGATGCTTTTAAACTTTAAATTCAAAACCCCTTTTTTTACTGCCTCTGGATTTAACCTTAGATTTACATGTTTATTTCCAGTGCGTGGCCTCCTTCTATCCTGAGCAGTTGCCAGGTGAGGTGAGGTTCTCTCTCCCTGCAATTAGGGTGAGTGATAAACATTGAAGTGAATATGTATTCATTACAGAGATAAGGGATACACAAAATTGTATACTTGTAATCCTGTTTTGTTTTTTTTGTTTCCCACATTGTATATACAGGAGAAGATACACCAATTTTTTCACTTGGAAAGTGGGTGTAGATCACATATCACATCACTGAAAGTAAGTGTTGCAGTAGCACATCATAGGTCCTGACGAAAGCCGTTTTGAGGCTGAAACATGTTGACCGAATAACATATATGGTGGGTAGCAATTCCTTGCATGCTATCATTTACTGCTTTTTAACCATACCACATTGATGGTCAGACCCAATAAAGCTTCTTATGACATCAATGTAGGCATTTTTAAATCACGTGGATCATTTTCCTTCCTTTTCTTCTTTTGAGCACTGCAACTTCTTGCCCCTCCCGCTCATATACTGCCATCTGTTGGTTGAATGTTTGACCATTGGGTCCGATAGTAGGCGACCTCGGAAAATTCTCTCTGAGGAGGAGCCTGTAGGACACCATTCTCCAACACAAACAAACCCAGATGACGAGATTCCACTTTTGAGTGCGCTGATGGGTACTTTTTCTAGTTCCTCAGACTCTGTATCTTCTCTTTTTCTCACTCTCCTTGGTATAACAATGTCATTTCTCTGGATCAACTTTGTGGTCTGGGCATAAAATGGGACACTATTAGGTTCCAGCTATCTCTTTGATTTCAGACTTTTAGTACCTCCCGTGTGTTTTACTGTTGAGTTGGGGGACTAGGTACTAGTTGGTCTATAAAAACATTTCCCCTCGGACCCTCCACCACCTTTTTGTTTTTTTGTCAAATAAAACTAATGTCAGGGATGATTTACTGCCTTTTCATAATGTGGCAGATGAGTTGTGTTGTGAAGGTGAATTGATTTTCAAATCTGGAAAATGTATTCCGCCAGGTGGTGTACAAGAGCTGATACTTAAGTTAGCACACAAAACTCAGCCATGAAGCGTCTGATGAGGTTACATTTTTGGTGTCCAGGCATGGATAGATTTGTTGACCGTACGGTTAGAGAGTGTAGCGAGTGTTGTAGTAATGATAAGATGCTGGAATTGTATGTTCCACCCCTTAAGACGGTGGAATGGCCAGAGTTTCCTTGGAACAAAATAGCTTTTGACATTTCAGGCACTTTCCATATTTTACCAGAGGCCTCACGTTTTGCTTTAGTTGTGATAGATTATCATTCTAAATGGCCAGAAGTGAAATTTGTGGCTAAATTAACTTCTGAGGTTGTTATTTCTTTTTTCAAGCAAGTGTTTGCAAGAGAAGGATGCCCTTCTGTGTTAGTGTCGGACAATGGAGTACAGTTAGTCTCATCTGAGATGAAATCATTTTTACAGACTTGCAATATTAAACACATTCGGACATCTCTTTATGAACCACATGAGAACGGACAGGTTGAGCGCTTTAACCGAGTACTAAAGAGTTTTGTTGCTGATGCCATTAAGGAGAGTAGTAATTGGATAAATGTGCTAAGGGAAAAGCTTTGGACATATCGCATAACTCCTCAAACCACCACGGAGGTTAGTCCTTTCAAATTACTTAAAGGTAGAGATCCTGCCTCAAGTATATGTCCTTGGTGGTTTCAGGAGAAGTGTAAACATTTGGAAGAGGATGAGGTCGACATTAAAAAGGTTGCGAACAAAGTTAGTTGTAAACAAAGTAAGTCAGCAGAGTGGTACAATAAGAAGTGGAAAACCAAACAGCATAGTTTGGCTGTTGGTGATTGGGTCAGGATTTTGAAACCCTATATAGTTAGCAAGGGATTGAGTAGGTTTGGTAGACCAATTCAAATCAAAAGAGTCTTCAGCAACACAGTCATCACTCAAGATGGCAAAGTCTGGAATGTGAGCAAGGTGGCTAAATGTCCAACACAAGATGATGTACAGTTCCAGTCTCAAGGTAATTTTGGTCATTGCGACAGTTCCAATGGTGGAGCTGGTTCTGGTTTCTTTTCTGACTCAGTAGCATCAAGAGTCAAAGATGACTTGCGGGTCAGAAGAAGACCTACTGCTTTACAAGATTTTGTATAATGTATTTTTGTTTATTTATTTAATGAGGGAGATGTGTTATATTCTGTATATTTAAGTTGTTATGTAACCTGTATTCCTGCCTCTTTAACTGCATGTGCCATGTTATGTTTCTTTACACATTCTATATTCTGAACAGAGCTTTGCTCATGCAGCATTCTGCACTGCTTGTCAGTTGTAACCTGGATACTGCTGTACTAGGATTTGATGCTGTGCTGATCAATAAACCTTTAAGAAAATCAAGCTTTACTGGATTATTACAAAAGGGTCGGTGTCTGGCGGGAGCACCAACAGTCTTGGCATATACAAGATACGTACCAGGGTACACCAGTAGCCATTTGTGAATGTACAGATGTACTTACCATAGTCAAATTTAAGGAAGAAGCTCAGTGACTGGGGTCCTGAATAACAGGATCCCAGTCAGACTAGTGAAAATAAAACACTGACACCAAGCAAAAAGTGTGGTAAACCATGCTAGAAGGATCCTACCTTCCTACAACACCCATCTTTTCCTCTCCCTGAGCGACAAATCCTCCAACACCAGAGTAACTTTCTCCAAATGCATGGTCAACGTAACAGACTGGATTTGAGCTACCTGCCTGAAACTTAACTTCGAGTGCTGATCTTTGGGAAGAAGAACTCCCCACGGGACTCCGCTTGGTGGCCTTCTGAGCTCGGACCTATACCCACTTCAACCAACCTCACCAGAAACCTGGGAATCATCTTCGACAACAAGCTCAATATGACGGTGCAGGTTAATGCAGTCAGATTATCCTGTTTCTTCATCCTTCGCATACTCCACAAGATTTTCAAATGGCTACACAGAACACAAGACGCATCGTCACACAAGCCCTCATCACGAGAAGCCTGAACAATGGCAATGCGAGAGCCGCCAGGATCTCCAACCATTTCCTACTCCATCTCCAGACCATCCAGAACGCTGCAGCTAGACTCAACTCAACCTCCCGCCTCTCCCCCACATCTCACCACACCTCAGAGATTTCAACTGGCTGCCAATATACAGACTCTGCCACTTCAAACTCCTCCTGCGTGCATAGAAAGCACTGCACAACATTGGACCTGCTTACCTCAACAACCGCGTGCACTACCACCAACCCACCGTAACCTGAGCTCAGCCACACTCTCACTCGTACACACATTACAAATCCACAAACGCAGAACGCGAGGTCGAGCTTTCTCCTACATCGAACCCAAGACCTGGAACGTCCTCCCACAGAATATCAGAGCCTCCTCCTCGCTTCTTGAACTCCACCAAAAGCTGAAGACCTGGCTCTTCTACTAAATATGAAAAGCCAGACAAGCACACCTTAGTACCACGCCTACACACCTGCTACAGCGCCTAGATACCCTCAAGGGTGAGTAGCTGCACTTTATAAATCCACTTAACATAATGTAACATAACATAACTGAGACCGTCACCATGCAAGTGACAGACGACACCTTTGTCACCATGAAGAAAGATCGGTGCCTCCTGGCACTGCTACACCTCTCCTCCGGCTCTGATATGGGCGACGCCCCTCCATCATCTACACCCTGTGATCCCGGAGAGGACCGCCCAACAATGTTCTGCACTGGTACTCCTTCCTCTCCCAACAGCACCAGCTCTTTCAGAAGATAGGCACCTCTAGATACCAGAAGCGCCCCTTTCCCTGCCTGGTGCCCCAGGGCTCTATCTCCCCCCTCAGGACATCGTCAGTCCATCTATGGAACCCCTCAAGCTCCAGCCACTGGTACCATCCCCAAAATACACCAATACGCCAACAACACCCACCTCCCTCTCTACAATGTAAAGCACACCAGGCCATGCCAGTTTCCATACCCTTTAAATTACAGTGAGTTATCAAAGAGTTCCACAGGCCATGCACAGTGATCAGCTTTGGCCACAAGGTCTGCGGCTGAGGCTCGGAGGGGAGGTGGTGCGGCTGCGGGTGCCAGCTCCCACACTCAGGGTGCACGGCAACAGGTAACAGCCAAGGCATGGTCCACACTTTAGAAAACTATGGGGCCGATTCACAGAACTAATCTGAGACAAAATCCTGAACTTACTACTTTCGGTATTCACAGAAGGCATTCAGTAGTAGTAAAGTTAGGATTTTGTCTTAAGTCTGTCTTAAATCTACAGGTAATGACCAAGGCCTGGTCCGCACTTTAGAAAACTATGTAAATCAAGTGAGACTGCTTCTGATTCTGCACCACCATTGACCTCACTGACAGTCATCAGGAGTGGTCCTTTTAGATCGCAATAAAGGTACTTTGTATATGGTGCCTCCTGGCAAGGTGTGCTGAAGACACAGCCTGTGACTGTGTACACTGTCCCTGGGAGCCTCATGGAAGGGGAGAGACAGAGGCAAGGGTGGACTACTGTTGCATCTGTTGAACATGCACCCAGGGGGTATATATACACTAACCAACCAATCCGCACCTCCCTTGTGAGGCCAAGGAGCCCAGAACCAGTCTGGTGTTGCTTGCGTCCTCGTCTAAAGGAGGCCTGGCCTGGCAGCTCAGGGTGGACAGCTCCTATCATAGCAGGACCAAGGCAGGTTTGCATATGGCTGGTCTCTGTCTGGAGTGGCAAAGTGGGTGCAAAATGATGGACTGGAATGCAGCATGAGTGATCACCAGTGGCTGAGCTAAATTCAAGCATTCCCCACATTGTTTTTGCTGCTTTTCTGCAATAAAATACCATGCAGTGTCCTCTTTGCGCCTTGAAGTAAATATTGTTGCCCCCTCGCACATACAGGATATATATATATATATATCTATATATATATATATATATATATATATATATATATATATTCTCTCGAACTCCAGTACACAAGCGATGAAAGAAAACTCACTGGTGCCGTGGCCTCGTATTTCAAATAGACGTTTATTGCAACGGGTGCCCAACGCGTTGCGGAGTTACTTCACTCCTTAATCACGGGTAATGTTTTACAAGTGGATTTACATTTTTAAAGGTACAGTGTTTCTGTTTCCCATAGACATAGAAAAAACATTTCAAGGTTTTGTTAAACACGATACACAGTTAAATTCATTTAAATTTGCAGAGATTCACATGATAATAGTGAAAATGAAAATTATTTATACTCTGTGTATAACTCCGAAACGCGTTGGGCACCCGTTGCAATAAACGTCTATTTGAAATATGAGGCCACGCCACCAGTGAGTTTTCTTTCATCGCTCGTGTACTGGAGTTCGAGGGGATATTTAAGGAGTGGCGTCCTTGCCGTGTTGCCCGTCGTCGTGTTGAGGCTCGATATGCTGGAAATTGCATTTGAAATATATATATATATATATATATATATATATATATATATATATATATATATATATGTGACCAAGGCCGCAGGGACGGTCGAAACGCGTCATAGCAAGCTGTTTACTTGGGAAATAAACTGTATGCTGCAACAAAGTTGGTTCATGCCTTGTATTTTCACCTGAGGGGTGAAGCGCTGCGAGGTATTGCAGATATATATATATATATATTCACTGAAAAAACCATAGGTTTCACACCAGTTATAGTTAGCTGGAAATTTTACTCGCATAAAACCATTGAAATTCCCACGTTATAGTTAGTTGGACTCACTATAACTTGCGCGTGCAATGCACTGCTGATGACGTCACATATTACATCACTCATGACATGGTCAGTGACATCACTCATGACATCACTGATGACACCATCCAGTGAATGTGTGTCTTTCCGAAAAATAAATATGTGTTATATATGTAAATGTAAAAGTTGATGGAAGAATAAATGTTTAAATAAGTGTTTACATGGATGTTTTTTTTTTTTAATTGATTGGGTAACTGGCTTATTAAGTGTATCTTAGGCAATACATATATTAGTGAGTAATGTTTAAATATTTAAATATAAGGATTAGTGTTTCACTTTGTGTATAAGTGGCTGCATGGGTTGGTGAGTAGCTACATGTGTATGTATATGGGTTGTTAGATGTTTGTTTTAATATCAGTATGAGTGTCTATATGGTTTGGTGGGGGTATTACTTAGCACATAGATGCATGAGTGACTGACTCTCTGTTTGTATGTGTTTTGAAGACAGCATATGTGCAGGACTGTATGGTTGGATGAGTGTGTATATGTGTATGTTAGTGAGTGAATGACTGTCTCACTAGTGACTTTATCAGTAACTACATATGTTTTAATCTAGTATATGTGAATATTGATGTATATAAGTGAGTATATGTGAGAGTAAGAGATTGTAAGAGTTCCTGTTTAAATAAGTATGTGTTTCTATAAGTGATTGTTTAAGAGAATAAATATGTGTAAATTTCCTTAGAAGTAAGGTGGTAGTGTGTGTATAGCTCTATATGCAAATAAATGGATGTTTAATAGTTTATTTGCATGTGTGAGTATGTGTGTGAGTAACTTTTGGATGACTGTCGGTGTGTAACAGGATGTATAGGTGTATCACTACATATGATGAGTGAGTATATGTATGAGTGACTATATAGAACTGTTTGTGAATGAGTGGATGTGTATATAGATGGTGGAATTACTGAATTGGTTGTTGTAACTGATATGGGTATCTCCATTTTTTTGAAAATTTTAGTTTCTATTTTTGAATTTGTGTTTCAAGGGTTACATTACAGTGAAAGGAGGTCTGTCACTCTGTCACAAGGATGGTGTCATCAGTGATGTCATGAGTGATGTCACTGACCATGTCATGAGTGATGTAATATGTGACGTCATCAGCAGTGCATTGCACGCCCAAGTTATAGTGAGTCCAACTAACTATAACGTGGGAATTTCAATGGTTTTATGCGAGTAAAATTTCCAGCTAACTATAACTGGTGTGAAACCTATGGTTTTTTCAGTGAATTTAATAGTTTTTTTAAATGCTAATTCCTAACTATAACTGGTGTGAAACCTATGGTTTTTTCAGTGAATTTCAAAGGTTTTTTAAATGCTAATTCCTAACTATAAGTGGTGTGAAACCTATGGTTTTTTCAGTGAATTTCATAGGTTTTTTAAATGCTAATTCCTAACTATAACTGGTGTGAAACCTATGGTTTTTTCAGTGAATTTGATAGGTTTTTTAATACCAAATTTATTTTGCTATCAAATATAATATTTTTTTTAATGAAACCTATATTGTATATTTATGTAATACTATTTTTTTTTTTGCCCTGGTGCGCTTCCGGGGCGCGTACCGGGGAGCGCCCCGGTCAGCGCAATTTTGCGGCGCGCCCCGGGGCGCGTACCGGGGAGCGTACCGTTAGCGCTATTGCCGCGAACAAAAACATCATCGTAACGTATCGCGTAGCCGCGTCCGCGTGATACGCACGGCGTAAGCGCGCCCGGAAGCACCCACGCGCATACAAACGCGCTACGTAAGTGCCCCGGGTCGCGTAGCGTAAGCGCGTCGGGTCATATGACCTGAAAATAACACTTTTCATTGGTTCAGAACAGTTTTGTTTTCTCACTAGCCTCACCTATTTTCCTCATTCCCACTTTGTACTTTGAGTGAGGAAGACCTGTTGAAAGACCTCTCTGTACCTATTTGTCTGAAAAATGGCTACAGTAGCAGCAGCAGCAGGAGCATTTGCACCACCACCACCACCACCACCACCACAAGGACCACCACAACACCACAGTGGTGGAGATGAAGAAGAGGAGGAGGAGGAAGAGGAGAGGAGCAGGTTCCTGCCTGAACAAACTACCCCATATAAGCCAAAGGTGCACATTATCTGGGAGTTTTTTTCCATCCCAAAGAACCAGAAGAAAGTTAATGCGCCAAAGGTGACTTGTTTAATCTGTGGCACTCAACTTTCAAGGGGGAACCCTAACAAAAAATACTCTTTTGGCAACTACACCATGATTCGGCACATGCAACGCCAGCACCCTAACAACTATGCTAGGGCAGAGGTCAGGGAACTGGCCAGAAACCCTCCCCAATCTTTTCCCAGCACCTCCCAAAGTAAACATCCCACTCCATCGGGTCCAGAGGCAAGGGAGATGATCCCAAGCATTCAACCCAAGTTTGCCAAACTTAAAATCGTTTGCATATTTTGTGGAGGGACAATTAGCTATGGTGAGCAAAGCATAAAACTTATCAACCGTGCTGGTGACAACCACAAGTGCCCCAAAAAACCTTAATTTTTTCCTGTTTTTTTTTTTGCTCCAGTTGAGCCATTTACAATTCCCTGTTTTTTGTTTCTCCCCATAAAAAATGCAAAAAAAATATAAAACAACAAAAAGAATAAAAAAACCAGTTCTTTTTAGAACTACCTCCAATTTATAAAAAAATGCTTATTTTTTAAAAAATTCTGTCATTCTTTTTTTTTTTGTTGCCCCGCGGGGCCCTTTTATGGCCCCCACATCAAACCTAGGGGGTTAGGGGGGTCTACCCTGCCCCCTTTTGATCATTTCCACCTTTGTTTTTGCCACCTCTTGTGTCTCGATCCTACCGAGACACAAGATGGAGGCAACTCCGGACTGTTTGGAATGTTGACAGACACCCGAGAGCCAATCAGCTTTCCGCTCGCGTACTCGCGTAGCGCGCTGGTACGCGCCCCGGTGCGCGTATCGGTGCGCGCTTATAGATATATATATTTTTTTGAACCTAAATTACTCAAAATCCACTGGAGCACATATCTTGAGACACAGCAAAGGCACATCGGGCTACCAGTCCCTACAATTTTGCCAAGTTTGGTGGAAATCCATTCAGCCGTTCGGGCTAAAAGTGAGTCCAACCGCCCTATGGAAATTAACATGGGGAAAACACGTTTTGGGACCCCCCTTTTATCTCGGCCCCTGCTTGACGAATCCCCCCCAAACTTTCAGAAAAGGAGCAGAGCGGAGCGGGCCATCTTCTCTGAGAAATTCGCGAAGATTTGTCCACCGGCGCCAAAGTTATTCCCAATAGAATGTCTGAATGAGGTCGCACACCGCTCGTCCCATCAGCGTGTGACCCCGGAGCATTATGGTCGATGTAGTCGGTATCAGCGGGTGCGCTTCTACCCGGGTCTTGAGTCTTCAAGGTATTCACTTGGTGTGCTTGCAATCCCTGGACACGTGTTTCGCGTTCATTAACGCTCATCAGCAGGGATTAGGCGTGTGCACGGGGTTGCTGCGTGGGCTTCCGAAAATATTCATAGGTCCAGATACCTCTCAAGGCGCGCGGATGCGTTATCTCGAGGTCGTCACCTCCACCGGCTCAAGGGAGCCTGTATAAATAGTATGTCTGAATGAGGTCGCACACCGCTCGTCCCATCAGCGTGTGACCCCGGAGCATTATGGTCGATGTAAACTCGGGTAGAAGCGCACCCGCTGATACCGACCACATCGACCATCATGCTCCGGGGTCACACGCTGATGGGACGAGCAGTGTGCGACCTCATTCGGACTTATTATTCCCAATAGAATGTTGCGGATTTCCTATGGAAAGTAGATCCTAACTATAACTACCTACTGGCGACCGCCAGTAGGTAATATATATTTATACATCAATGTCTTGTTTTGTTGCAAGAATGCCATTGATGAAGGGATTCAGCCCGAAACGCGTCTGGCAGTTTAAATAAGGGGTGACCAGTACCTGTCAAATCCGACTGCAGCTTCCGAATAAAAATTGGCGAAAATACATCTACCTGTGTGTCTCTTCCATTGAGGGCAACTCTTTTGGTTGGATATGTAGCGGCATGCCTGGCCGCGGAAGAGACCCGCCGCAGCCTGCGGTCCCGCGGTAACACTGATATGTGTTACTGATGTAACGGGAGGTAGCATCGCATTTGGACAGCACGAGAAGTATGCTAAAGTATAAAACCCTTGCACAAAGCTCATGTGTGCACCGAGCAGGGCCCCCCCCCCCCTTGTGCCTGTGAGCGGCTGCATTTGTTTACATCTGTGACTGGGGGGAGGGGGCTGCAGCAGACAGGATGTCCTGCACATCACCTCCTTAGATGCTAACATGCAGGAATGTGAGCCTCTGCAGTGATGCTGCCCTAACTAGCAGGAGCCTGCTGACCTGGCATTAGCCTGCTATGATTAATGGTCAGTCCGTCCCCCCATAATGAGCAAATGACAAAGCACCCTGCCCGGACCATCCTTTCCAAGCACCTGGTCTTAAGAGACACATCACACACTGTGCTGTCGTGTCAGGAAGCATTTTAGGAGGTAAGGCATACCGCTCAGCAGTCGCTGCGCACGGGGGAGCGATCTTCTAAGACCCCCCCCACTGAATCCATTTAATAGAATGGGCGTCTGGTGGTCTTTGCAGAATGTCAATGCTTGGTGTGAGTGTATATACAATACCAAAGTGAGGTATAGTGTGCACAGAGCCCAGTGGGTCCCCAGAGGTATAGCAGAGGGGTAAGGAGATGATACTAAAACTTCTATTTGTGGTGGTGTGGTTGAGCAGTCAGGCTAATAAGGAGGGTTGTGTTAGGCATTTGTTGTACACACTCAGGCACGATATGATGTCAGACACTCAGCAGACCGAATCCAAGACCAATTCTTCTGTATTAAAAGGTATTACTTTGTTATTTTATTTTAGAACCAACAGGAGTTGCAGGTAAGTAACAGAATCAAGAGTTGTAATACTTTTCAGACTGCAGTGGGAATACTTTACAGTATGAGAAATACTTTTGTGTTGTCAATTAAAAATAGTAGCAAACTTAGCAGTTAAAAGAGATAGACAGTTAAATGCAATAGGAGAAAGGCAATGCAAGTGGAGGAGTGTGGCTCACTGATTAGAGCGGCAGACCCTGATGCAGAGGTCTGGCCCGGGACCAGGGTTTAATTCCCGACGAGGCAGGGTCCTGAGCCCAAAAATGTCCACGGACTCGATAATTCGCGCCTCGGTGTCTATTCTAATCATGGGGTCCCACGCTGCAACTCTGGGCAATAGTTGCTTAATCTCCACGACGGCGGCCCACCCACTGCGAGATGCCTGGCTTTCACCCTGGGGATACCCAGTAGGGGTTATCTCACAGGGAAAAGGCAGGACGGGTTCCCAAGGCAGGCGCCTTGATGCCTTTGGGTGATATGTGCGCTATATAAGTCGCAATACATTTACATTTACATTTACAATCCTATGGGAGGAAAACAGGTATATGCATTAACAGATAAGTAAACAACTTACTCTTCCAGTCTTCAGGGGTTGAGATCAACACTGGGCAAGTTTCCATTTAAGGTAGGTACTGCACCACAGGCGGCACTGGGGCGGTCGGGTGCAGAGATCACTGAGCCCAATGTTAGTCATTGGAGACGGGGGGCACCCATTAGAGGTGCGATTTGTAGGTAAATGCCCACGGTTCCAAAGCACAGACCCCTGGGGTTGAACCAAGCATAGGGGGGCCTTGAAGCAGCACCATCCTTACACCACAGCGGCACAGAGGCGTCAGAGTGCTGGGTGCAAATCAACGTCGGCACAACGCTGTCTAATGGGGGATCTCGGTGCATAAAGAGGCTGCAGGCTTGGTCCATCAGGCTGAATGAAGGTGACCACTAGCAAGGCAGGTAAGTTGATATGCCAAAGGAGGGCAAGGCTCTGTTAGCTGGGCCCCCCAAGGTCAGGGAGCTGAGAATTCAGGGGTGCCCTTTGGTGTTGGATTTCTTTTAGTGGAGCTGGTCGCGGTCAGGTGGACCTTTCAAAATGAAACTGCAGATGTCTTTGTGGAGTCCAGGAGAGGTCAACCAATGTTGGATTCAATGTCAGATCACTAGAGAGACGTTGCTGGATAGGTGAGACACTCAAACACGGTCCGTGGGTGTCGGGTTCAGAGTGGACAGGACGGGGGTCATGGATCCGCCTGCATCCGGAGTCCTTGAATTTGAATGTTTCTGGACAGAGTCGCTGTCCTCAGTAGATCTGGTCTTTGTTGAAGCGTGGGCAGTCTTCATTGGGTTCTCAAAGTCTCTGGCCAAAGGACAGGCGTTGTCTTCGTTTGCAGGGTCTTTGAGCAGGAGAAAGGCCGGTAAGGCTGGGACCAAATCAGTTGTCGTTTTCCAGGCTCGTCTGCACGTCGTCTTCTTCATCCTTTTCTTCTTAGGTCGCAGAAATATGAGATTCTAGGTTCAGCTGTGCCCCTAAATACTGAATTTAGGGACGTTACAGGTACTGGCAAAAGATAGTCAATGGACTACTTGCCTCTAGAAAGACTACACACTTTGTATGTCCCCTCCCTTTGGGTAGGAGGCATCCCCTAACCTGATTGGCTAGTATCCTTCCTTTCAAGATGGAGGATTTCCCAAGAAGGGTGTCACCTCGGTCAAGGGCACTTTAGGGGTGGTCCTGGTAGGAGGGGACACTCCTCTCCCAACTACTAATTTTCCCACCGACCTTGCCACCAAAAGTGGGGCTTGGTCAGGGGACGGGCATCTCCACTATCTGGAGAGGCCCTGGTCAGCATACTAAGGAAATTTATTTTTTTGAACGACAAACATTTTTACAGGACTTTGATTTTTACATTGCTATCTCATGGCAAATACTTTCCACACGACCCACCTGGTAATTTATCATAATGTACGAAGAAAATCTATCAAAACGACAAAAAACATTTTTTGCAGGCCTGCATTTCTGATCAGGAACCGTCACCCGCCCAACCCCCTGTACTCTGCAGAGTCATCAGAAAGCCACAAGACCCTCACCCCGAGTAAATGAATCATTCTTCCTCTCCTGCTCCCAGCCTGATAACACATCCTTGACATCTTGATCAGGTTATCTGGACAATGGTCAGACTGCTGAAATACATAAATACAGAAATGTCATCCAGACAATCGGAGAATGGCTCGTAAAGCCAGGGCTTTTTGATCAAGGCAGCTGGGCAAAGAAACCTGAGGAAACCAAGCCCCGATCAAAGCAAAACTAACATTTGGCTGTGTACCTTCCCTTGACCAGGTCACCAACTGCAAACACCACCTGGATCCGGCTAAACAACAACAAACACTGCTCTGATCGGACAATGGTCTTGCAGCCAAAAGACTGGAATTTGAAACATATAAAAAGGCTTGTTAGCTACGGATTTAAGTAGCAGCCTCCTCTGTCTTGTCTTTGACAGGCTTTGGACTCTGTTCCACAGCCCGGGCTATTGAATAAATCTGGGTTCCTCCTGCAGACGAAGGCTCCTGTGTCTCCTTTTACTATGTATGAAGGGTATGGAAGATTTGGGCGGTTCCCCCGCCACCGAGACCCTATAAGTGGGTTATTCCGGTTCTTCAAATGGTGCGTGAATAGGCCCTTCACGAGTACGGAGGGACGGCCCGGTGGACGTGAGGAGGTGCATGGAGAGACTCCGACGGAGGAGCCCTACCCAAGGATTCTTGTAATATTCCGGTAGACCGAACGACTCACCCGTTGTTCCTCCCCACCCGGTCTGGGCCACTTGACCGCCTTCTCGCTGGAGTCCCCTAGCAAATAATTTCTGGAGCAGGACACAGCCCTACGTCTGCAGAAGAGAACTACCCCGTAAGGTAAGGGTGGACTGATCATCTACCAAGTCTGTATGATTCTGTTATTGACTTTCGCAAAAGCCAATTTATTATTGACTTTTGCCAAAGCCAAGCAAGCGAGGTGAATTTTAAAACCCGCTGGTGTCTGTTCTGTATGAAATCTGTATGAATTATTGTCCTTTGCAAAAGACAAGCAAGCGAGGTGAGTTTTAGGAACCCGCTGGTGTCTGTTATCTGTTTAAAAGCATGCCGGTCAGTAGTAAATTCAAGAGGTTATGTTGTTGTATGTGTACGCAGGACTCCCAGCTGGAGGAGGCCTGCTAGCTTCCTCCAGAAGGAACTCCTGGACACACTATGTATAATAAATATGGCCCCGCTGCCATAATGTTTTCCTCGTTTTGGGTGAAATACACCAAGAAAAGTAACGCGGAGTTACAGTGGCCATTTTTTGGCTCCTTTGATTCCCAAGTCCTTGCAAACTTAGAGGAGCAATTAATTAAAAGAAAAACGCGCCCGTCCATGTTTGAGTCTGTCCGATTTTGGAGGAAAGAGGTAGAACAGAGAGCTAGGAAACAGAAGGCGCAAGAAAGAAAACAAGAACGAATGTCTATGGCCGACCACGCCAGAGAAAATTTGCAAAATAAAATGACCAAATCGGTAGAAATAGCGGGTAGGGAGCATGAAATGAAATGAAATGAAATTGGATTTATAAAGCGCATGGCTGCCCGTAAGCGTCCCAGCGCTACCATGCGGACATAAGAAGCTCTGAAGGGGGCAAGGGAATTTAAGAGGCTTTGGGAAAAAGAAAGAATTTGAGACATTTGCGAAATTTGCTAAGGGACGGTTCAGTGCGAATGTGTCTGGGGGCCGGGTACAGAAATGTTATCCAGTCCGTGAGGAAAAAGTAAAGGTCCATATAGAGGGGGGAGAAGAAAGTGATTCCTTGCTTGATACCATGCTAGAAAGCCCTCCTGCATATGCCCCAATGTACCCTGCCCTGACGCCTCACACCCCGCATGCCCCCCTACCACCACCCGCTCCAGCCCCCACTGCCCCTCCTACCGTTTCCCCTGTCACACCAGCCCTCCCAAGTTTTCCCATGACTTCGACCACACACATTAACTCTGTCCTCGCTGAGGGAATGATAACAAGTCTCCATCAGTCCAACCCTAGCGGCTTTACCGCTACCCGTCCTTCTCCTGCTTCCCCGTGGTCTACAGTCAAACAAGACTTATGTCAATTATTTCATTCCCCCCGAATAACCTCCTTGCGCTCAGCGGTCAGCTTTTCGTCCCTTCAAGAGAAAGACCTACAGAGGCAACAGTGTGAATGTTGGATGAATAAAAAAGATATTTATTCCTTTAAAGAAATATGGTTCACCTTTTCACAATGGACAATTATGGAACAAACCACATGGGCTGAATACATGTGTGCTTTGGTCATGCAAAAATTTGAAAATGTGTCTGTTCAGATACCTACCGGATTGATGGTCCTTAGGTCACAAATAAAAAGGGGTGATGTTCAGGGAGAGGGGATGTTTGGGGCTATATCTGTTTTAGTAGCTTACCGTGACATAACTGCCTTTTCAAGTGGCCCTTTAGAAATAGCTATGCCAATGAGAGAGGCGGCCCCTGTCTTTGTTAGTGCACTTACCGATGCCCAAAATAATGGCCGAGGGGCTGTCGAAGCAAACTGGCGCAGGCTTTGGGTTCATGTTCCTTGGAAAATGTCAGAAGTAATGCAGTTAAAAGGACAGTTACCAGATCCCCGGAAGAATCCGGCTGCCTTTTACAGAGAATTAGGTCAGATTATATCTGCAGGTACTCTCGTTCCTGAGGATATAGATTTACTTTTTGGTGCGGTTGTACCCACTGAAATATGGGACAAGATTCGGCATACCGATCATGAAGTGGCATTGGGAGGTAAATGGTCTGACCTAGAGGCTATGGAAGAAGCAAGGGTAGGAGGGACTAAACCAGAAGCTTCCATCCTGACTTTGCCCGGTAAAATAATGAAATTTTTGAAAACACTTTTACGGAAACTGTCATTAATTGGGATAAAATAAACGCCTGTAGACAGCAAAAAGATGAAAATGTGGCTGACTTTACCAGTTTTGAGACTGAATACAAGGGACATAGTGGTTTGTATCCCCGGACCCCAGGTTCTGGCCCAGTGTTTGTCGACAAATTTGTCAGCAACTTACTTCCCGAGATCTCTGCCAGGCTTAAGAAGGTTGAGAGAACATGGTCTGCCCAAACTATGACCGGTATCTTGGCTATGGCTCAATATCATGAGAATAGGGAGAACGAAGATAAAGATAAGGAAAGTAAGAAGGTTAGGGATCTTAAGACTAAGGCACTTCTGCAGCAGGCTTACCCTCCCCGAGGTCCCGATGCCCGCAGGAATTTTAGACCGCAATCCCAACCCCCTCCAAGGGCTCGCCAGTCTATCCCCTCCAGTCCTCAAGGTACGGGAGTCCTCCAAACCGATCAGTGTGCTTATTGTAAGGGGTACGACTTTGGATAGATGAGTGTCCTGTATTAGCAGAAAACATAAGAATAGGGAAGCGAGGCCGACTCGGGATCATGGCCTGCCCAATCCACAAGATAAATAGCGTAGGCCCAGGGATGACACCCCCATCCGGCAGCGCCCGACCAACAGGTTTGATGGGAACGAAGCAACACGCACTTATTATAATGATGATTATGACAAAGTTGATGAGACAGGATCCTACCAAGCATAGGACAGCCAGGAAAGGGGTATTACCAGAGTGCAAATTCCAGTGGATCAAAAGGGCCCGTATGTTAAAATGTCAGTTGTGGGTCATGATAAGAATTTTCTTTTGGATACTAGGGCCACCGGGTCTTCTATTGCACGTCTGTCAGTCCCGGAGGCCCCCCTTTCTGGCAATATGAATGTCTCCGTGGGTTTTGCAGGGACGCCCGTGACCAGTCCTGTCTCTGAACCCCTCCCTCTCGATATTGGCCCTGCACATGTTGATGCTCCCTTGGTCCTTACTACAGGTTGCAGTGAGAACTTGCTAGGTTTGGATTTACTAAAAGCCCTGTATGCGACCATATCATGTAGTCCCCAAGGTGTATCCTTAACAATATCTCCGACTGCAGCTTCCTACATGTATCTGTCCGGTCCCCTCCCAGTAGAGTTGCAGTCTTTACCTTCCTCCCTCTGGGCATCATCAGACACTGATGTAGGGTGTCTCAACATACCCCCTCATGTGGTACGCATCCAGCCAGGTGCGCTCCTCCCCCGCCTTCGGCAGTATCGACTGCCCGCGAAGGAGAAATGGCCCTGTTGACAATAATATCTGAATTGATGGACAAGGGCGTACTGGAGAAGACACGTGGCAATATCTGTAACAGTCCCATTATTCCTGTTCTTAAAAAGACTAATAGAGATGCTCTCTCCCCTAAAATATACAGATTTGTGATTGACCTGAGAGCCCTTAACAAAATAACAATATCCCAATATCCTGTTGTCCCCGACATCACTGCCCTCTTGACGATCGTTCCCTCTGACGCCACACACTTCTGTGTCATTGACCTGAAGAACGCCTTCTTCAGCATACCCATACATCCTGACAGCAGACAATTTTCGGGTTTCTCCCTTGGTGGGCTGAGTTTCAGATTCTGTCGCGCCCCTCAAGGATTTACCGAGAGCCCCAGCCAAGCCCTAAAAAGCCAACTAGATTCCATGGAACTTCCTGACAATTCAACACTATTGTAGTATGTAGACGACCTCCTCATTGCTGCAAATTCTGCCCCAACATGTAAATAAGCTACTCTCTGTCTGTTACGCCACCTTGCCCTCCACAACCACCCGCAAAGTCTCTTTAAAAAATCTTCAGTTTTGTCAAGAGAAGGTGACCTATTTAGGTCATCTCCTCTCGAAGGAGGGAAGGAAGCTCACCGCTGATCGTGTAGCCATTATCAATGCTATGACGGCCCCACGAACACAAAAGCAGGTACGAGCTTTCATAGGCCTAACCTCATACTGTAGACAGTGGACTTCAAATTTTTCGGCCATGGTCAAACCCCTTCTTGCCCTCACCACCAAGGATGTATCAGACAGTTCCTTTCCATGGACTACAGAGCATGCGCAGGCCTTCGAAGATTTGAAGAGGGCCCTGTGTACTGCTCCAGTCCTCGGTACCCCTGACTATAGCAAACAATTTTTTCTTTGTGTACATGAGACAGGTGGCTGTGCATGTGCAGTCCTGACCCAGATGTTTTGAGGTCACCAACGGCCATGTGCCTATTTTTCAGCCACCTTAGATCCTGTTGCGAGGGCTCTCCCAGGATGCCTACAGGCGACAGCTGCGGCCGCCCTCATGGTCCGTCAGAGTGCGGGAATCTTCATGAGCTTCCCTCTGACTCTGATGGTCCCCCATTCTGTAGACACCCTCCTTAACAACACCAAGACACAGTACCTCACTAGCGCACGACTTACAGGATATGAACTGACACTCTTTGCCAGCCATATTAACATCAAAAGATGCACTGCACTAAACCCCGCCACATTACTCCCACTGGACACTCCAGATGCCCGCTTAGACCCACATGACTGCATTTTAAGGACAGAGGACGAGACAAAGGGACGGGTTGACTTACAGAATACCCCGATAGAGGACCCAGAAGGTACACTATATGTGGACGGATCATGTCTCAGAAGGCCAGATGGTAACACCTCAGCTGCCTATGCACTCACAACATTAGAAAAGGTAGTCGAAACAGCTCAGATTCCGCCCAGGCAACAGAACTAGTGGCCCTCACTAGAGCCTGTGAGTTAAGCAAGGGTATAACGGTAAATATCTACACCGACAGTCAGTATGCCTTCGGGGTGGCCCACAACTTCGGGAGGTTATGGAAAGAAAGGAATTTCCTTACTTCCCATGGGACCAAGATCCAACATGGCCCCCTAATACACCGACTGTTAGACTCTCTGTCACTCCCCAAAAAGGTGGCCTTTATGAAATGTCAAGCCCATAAGAAGGTGACAGACGATGTCGGGAAAGGCAATGCTCTGGCTGATCAGACAGCCAGACAAGCAGCGCTGAGGAAGAGGGAAGGAATGTATGTAGGAGGTCCCACTAGGTGGGTGACAGAAGGGGGCATGGTTGAAAATACAGTAAAAAGTGTGCTTGACATTCAGTCCCATACTACTCCTGAAGAACTAAGAGAGTGGGAAGATCACTTAGCAAAGGAGGGAAGTGATGGTTGCTGGGTCCGTACAACCCCTTAGAGACAATGGATGTTGCCTGACAGTCATGTGCTGGCAGTAGTTACAATGGCCCATGGTCCCGCCCACATTAGCGCGAAAGGAATTTGCAAATTGTTGGAACCTACATGGTACAACTCCAAAATACCAGCATATGCTGAAAAGCTGGTTAAAACATGTATGGTTTGCCTAATGTACAACCCCGGAAAAGGCACCGTTACTCCTAAGGGAGGATTCTCTCCTGCTACCTTCCCGTTTGAAGTCCTCCAAATGGACTACATCCAGATGGACAGGTGCGTTAACTTAAAATCTGTCCTGGCGGTGGTCTGTGCATTCAGTTGATGGGTGGAAGCCTACACCGTCAAAGACTGCACTGCTATCACTACCGCCAAAGTACTACTCAAGGAGTACTTCCCACGCTTTGGTTTGCCCCGCTTGGTCTGGAGCGACAACGGGACACACTTTACAGCTCAAATCATGGACCATGTCTGTACAGCATTAGGCATAAAACAGAAATTTCACGCCGCCAACCACCCCCAGTCAGCAGGCCTAGTGGAGGTATACAATGGCATCCTAAAAACTAAAATGGCCAAAATAGTAGCTGCGACCGGTGTCACTTGGGTTGATGCTCTGGCCTTGGCCCTACTGTCCACCAGAACAACGGCCCACACCAGGATAGGATTATCACCACATGAGATTGTGTTCGGGAGGCCTGCCAATGTATGGGGTGTCCCTCGACATAAGAAACTGTCAGATGTTGAATACCCTGTATTGACTGATTACCTGTACAATCTAACCAACAACTTTCGTACTCTTTATCACCAGGTGCACGAGGTCATACCGGACAAAAGCGAGGGCCCAGGACACGTCATCCAACCTGGCGACTGGGTCCTGGTGAGGAACTTCCAGTGGACCAAGAGCCTCGAGACCCGCTGGACACAACCCCGCCAAGTCCTATTGGCACCGCTCTGAAAGTGGATGGTCGAAAAAACTGGGTCCACTATACCCACTGCCGGCGTGTCCCTCTGCCTCTCCCCTACGATCAGTGGGTGAGGGAAGGACTGAGAGACACAGAGACAGAGACAGTTCCAACCTTTGTCCCATTCAGCGACGCCAGGCTACATTCCACATCCACTGAAGCGGAGAGTGACAATGTCCTAAAAGGAAGGGTGGAGCCCTCCCTTAACACTGCTCAGCATCAAGAACAACTGTTTCCTGATCATACCGTCCATGCTTCCGACAGGTATAATCTACGTTCCAGAGGGAAGGCTTGCCTTGGCTTCGCCAGGTGCCAAAGGCTGTAGGGCTGTGATCCTCCCAGGCTGAGAGTAGTGCCATTTGTAAGACTGAGGTCAACCATAATGGCCCTCGGCCACTGCATCTGGTGAAACAACCACCAATCACAGACAGCCACTAGGGGTCCCTGGCTTAGCACAATGGCCGCCTTCCCAAACACCCGTATCCAGAAACGAGATGCCAGTCTCCGACATAGCAGATGCTTCCTGGTCACCGTGGTGACGCTGTTTGTCTCCCTCCTCCTATCAATCCTTGGTTGGCTCTTACTGATCTACCATCCTGCTACATCACCAACTCCTATCCCGACTCCCGCAGAACATCAGTACTATTCCTTACCAGCCCCCGAATTACCCCGCCGTGCAGAATTTTTCAATAACACCTTCATCCAAATGTTGCATCACCACCAACTGATCATTAACACTTCCAACTGCTGGGTGTGCGGACTGATGCCACATTCCATGCTACATCCTGTCCCATTCTTTCCTTATCCATTTTCCATCTCTGGGTCTTGTCTTGCATGGTGGATGTTGATGCAGGAGGCCTACACTGTCAATGGTACTGCCCATCCTGTCCTTGGTACATTCCGTGATGATTTCTGGCGGAACAGATCTGGCAATGCCAATGCTCCTTTTTGCCCGACCAGCTCTTCCACATTGCTACTACCACCAGATGAGCTCGGTGAGATGGTAGTATTCAATTCCACCATTCGACAAACATTTTCCAGGTTCCGCACAAGAAAGATCCTGCCTAATGAAAGGGACACTTTGAAAGTCATAAATGTACAAGGCCGTGTCTGCATCCACGGCCTAGGGACTAAGAAAGTTGGCACCAGTATATGTGACATCACTAAGACACTAAACTCCACATCTCCTCCCAAGTTGGTGGCATCCCCCAACACCTATTTTATCTGCGGGACTGCCGCCTACACTTGGCTCCCCCATAACTGGTCTGGTACCTGCTATCTGGCCTTCCTCCTTCCACCAACATATTCCACCCATGGAGGTTACCATCTGACAATGAAGGGCGCCCTGCGTCGCTCACGTAGGGGTGTCATATCAGCAGAAGATACAGCAGGCCTGGAAGCTGGGGACTTCTTTAAAGGTATGCTTCCATTCTGGGGCCCCATGGCAAACAGTCGAGCTATACGTGGACTGACCAGGGTCCTTGAGGCCACCATCACAGTAACAGCTGGTGCCCTCTCCAACATCACTGCAGAGCTGCAGGTGTACCGCCTCATTTTTTTTAAAATCTGTTTATTAGCATAGTATTTCGAGCAGCAACATGCATACAATTCCATATATATACGAGCATATTAACAATCTTGGAGGTACATGTGTGCGTTGCTCAGATCATAGAATAAAACATAATGTAATTGATTTTTCATTTTCATTTTCATTTTGCTTTAAACGAACAGTCCCAACCATACCCGATCCCACCCTCCACCCACATGAAATCCCACCCGGCACTCTCTTAACAGGTACATCATGTAAAGATCGACAAGTGGGCGACGCCCAATGTATGAACACATTAGAATTAGTACACACAGATAAGGTGTGGTAGCGTGTACCATGGGTCAGCGTCTCTCGTACCCCAACATAGTGCACCGTGGGTTGTATTCGTGCATGAAAGAGTGAAGTAGGGCTCAGCCATACCTCAAGTGTCTACTCACTCGCGTCCTCTTCATCGTCGGCATTGTCAGCCTCAAATGCCCCCACCATGGCGAACCAATCCAAGGAGATCGGATTCCTCCTGTGCCCCCTACGTTCCTCCCTCTGTAGGGCCTCACCCTCCGCCTTACCCCAGCGTATAACTTCCGCCCTCCACAGGTCGGGGTCAGGCGGTTTAGTCGATTTCCATCTGATCGTGATAGCGCGTTTCGCCAGTAACAATGCCAAATCTGAGAAGCGCGTCGCCACGGACCTGGTGCGTGTTGATGGCCCCAGCCCCAGTATTGTACGCTCTAGTGTAGGGGACCTGGATAGAGCACCAGCCTGCTCAAGGGAGGCATGTACAGTGGACCAGAAATACCCTAGTTTAGGGCATTGCCATAACATATGTACCAGGTTTGCATCATCTGTGTCACACCTGGGGCAGTTGCTCTTGGATGCAGGGAACATCACATGGAGGCGGTGTGGCGTCAGGTAAGCTCTGTGCAGTAGCATTAGTTGAATGAACTTGTATTTGGGGGTCCTAGCTACTTTTTTGGGGAACTGAAGTATGCGCCTCCACTCAGTATCCCGCAACGGCCTCCCTATGTCTGTTTCCCACGCCGTCTTCAGTGGTATTAGAGTAAGTGCCCTACCCGCCTTTATGCTAGCCGTGAGCCACCTGGTCAGATGGCCACCCGTTCCCATGAGATAGAGCATTGCGACGAGAGGGTTCGTACCAGGTTCCCGCCCGTCCGGCGACCATGTGCGCGTAAGATAATGGCGGAGGCCGGCGTGTAGAAGAAAGGAGCCGTCGGGGATGCCCTGCTTGGTCCGGAAGTCCTCAAACGATAACAGGTGTCCCTCCGCATAGAGGTCTCCCACATGTGTGGCACCCGCGTCATGCCAGGGCCCCAGTAGGGTCGTCGTAAGTGTGCCCAGGCCCAGAGGTATTCCCAACAGAGGCACTGTGGGGGCATAAGGCGTCCCGGGGGATGTGTATTTTATTGCTTTCCGCCAATACGTAACCGCCAGTTTGAGAAGCGGCGGGGCATTTCTAGGTAGATCCGAGCCAGGTAGTAGCAAGGTGTGCACTTTCCCCTTAGCATGGTCATCCTTCGAAACATCAATCTCATGAAGATTACGGCCCGCCACCCAGTAAGCGAGCCATTGTAGCTGGCATGCATAATTATACGCCCTGAAGTCTGGCAAGCCCATACCGCCGGAATCAGAGGGAAGCTGTAACTTGGCCAGACCTATGCGCCGACGGCCATGACCCCACACAAGCTCGGTGAGGAGAGAGTCGAGGGTCCGAAACGTCACCGCCGGGATCTGGAATGGCAGATTGGTGAAGTAATATATGAGGCGGGGTAGCATCACCATCTTGGATATAGCCACCCTGCCGGGTATTGAGAGCGGCAATGTCAGCCAGAACTGAATTTGCGATTTCAACGTCCTGATAGCCCTCCCTAAATTGCCATCTATCATCATGCCCGCCTCTCTATATATTTGTATCCCAAGATATCGGAAGGTGGTGTCCGCCATCTGGAAGGTATGGGGGGCAAAAGGTAGGGGGGCCGAACCGTCCACTGTTGTAAAGGTGAACCCATAGGACTTAGATTCGCTGATGGTGAGGCCCGAGATTCCTCTAAAATCCTCAAAAACCCGGGAAACCGGACTCAAGTCGCCACTCAGGTTCCTAAGATATAATATAAGGTCATCCGCATATGCAGATACTATGTGATCCGTACCGTGCCGTCGTATACCATAGTGGGGGGCCATCAACCGAAGTCTACAAAGCAACGGTTCTAGGGCAAGGACGAAGAGGAGAGGAGAGAGCGGGCATCCCTGTCTGGTGCCTCTCGCTATAGCTATGGGGCCTGAAATTTGATGGGAGGTGCGCACTCTGGCCGTGGGGATGGTGTACAGCAATCCGACCCAAGCAAGAAATTCTGGCGGTATTCCGAAGCTTGCCAGGGTGGAGAACATATAGTCCCACCTCAATGAGTCGAACGCTTGTTTTAAGTCCAGAGATATGCAGCCCTCGGAGTCCGCGTTCACATTCTCTCCGAGCATGAGCTGGGCCAGGCGCCTAAGGTTCATGGCCGTATTTCGGCCCGTTAAAAAACCGCACTGATCCGGGTGGACCAGCTGAGGCACATATTGAACGAGCCGGGACGCTAGTACCTCGCTCAATATTTTAGAGTCAGTATTGAGAAGGGACAGGGGTCTGTAATCGGCCAGCTGTAGACCATCCTTGGCTGGTTTCAGGAGGGACGTGATCAACGCCTGCATGGATGAGTGCGGTAGAGAGGATGTACGCAGGGCCTCCGAATAAACAGTGTGTAATCGGGGCGCCAGGACGTCAATAAATGTCGCGTAAAATTCAGCCGGGAGGCCATCCGTGCCGGGGGTCTTACCCCTCGGAAGGGCACGTATCGCCTGCCTAATTTCCGCCACTGAAACAGCACGTTTCAAGTCGTCTTGCTGGGTGGCAGTAAGTTGTGGTAGGGCCAAACCTTCCATGAAGGCCTCAAGGGCGGGTGCCGACATGGGCTGCGGGGAATCGTACAGTGAAGTGTAATACTCCTTGAATGCCTTATTAATCCCTAGCTGGGTGGTAGCCGGGCGGCCAGATTGGTCCAGGACCCTCAAAATGGGTTGGCTGATCGGGGAGTCCCGCAATAGGCGGGCCAGCAGGGGGCCGGCTCGGTCGGCCTGTGAGTGTTGCCTATTCGTGTATTCCCTGTAGTCTATGAGCCGCAGGTCTTCCAATAGTTCCGCGTGTCTGATATGTGCTTCTTGCAGCGGTGTAAAGGGAACATTGGTGCCCGCTGCCTCATTTTCCAGGGACGCAAGTGAGCCCTCCACCTTTTTCAGTTGGCCAATCACCTCACTTCTCCTCCCCACTCTAGTGGCCATGGCAGCCCCCCTAAGACAGACTTTGAAAGTGTCCCATTCTATCTGTCGGGAGCTGGCTGTGTGTGCATTTATGGAGAAATAGGTGTCAATAGTATCGGATAGGGAGGACCGGAAGACCGAATCCTCGAGGAGATCAGGAGACAGTCGCCAAGTCGGGATGGGAGCCAGTTGTCTACCCCACTGCCATATAACCTCCACGGGGTTGTGGTCCGATAGGGTTTTCCCCATGTGTTGGGTCTGTACAATTAATGTCATAAGGGAGCGGGAGCAAAAAACATGGTCTATTCTAGTATGAAGCTGGTGGGGGGGGGAGTAAAAGGTGTATTCCCTGTCCATAGGGTGTATGCTTCGCCACACATCTACTAAATCCCAGCCCACAGCCCAACTCGCAAGCGCGTCTGCCTGCTTCCTGCTCTCGGTAGCCTGTAATGGGGGATGTGACCTATCTAGCCCAACATCAAGAACAGCATTGAAATCGCCCCCAATGAACCAGCGAAGATCAGCCCAACCCGCAATCACCTCATTTACAGTTTGCAAGAATTCCGACTGGTTTACGTTAGGTGAGTACACACATCCAATGACAACCGCCTCCCCATCCAATAGTCCCCGTACAAACACATATCGACCCTCCCGATCAATCCGTTGCTCCAACATCTGGAATGGAAGTGAGCCACGTAGCCAAATCGCCGCCCCCCTCGAGAATGCAGAATATGAGGTGGAAAAAAGTTGCCCTCTCCATTTCTTTCGCAGCTTCACCGCTTCAGCAGCGTTCAAATGTGTCTCTTGTAAACAAGCAATCTGCGTCCCCCTGCGGTTGAGCTGTGCCAGGATCCGGTGTCGCTTGTGCACTGATCCCATGCCCCGCACATTCCAGGTGCACAATTGGTAATTGTTAAGAGGCCCCATTACCCTTCGTGTGGTGCAGCAATGCGAATCTCTTGGGTGACCCCACACGTCTTGTCGTACTTAAAAATGAGAGTGTCTCGCAAACATTTAACCCCTGAACAAAAGGGTCCCTGAGCCAACGTACCCAGGAGCCAAACCATGATGCCCAACGTGGGCCCAAGTCAGTCAAGTTCGTGTGCATACCGGGGGTGGTAGGCCTCCGTCGTATGTCACTGAACGGACTGCGTGAGTTTGAAAGCCCACAAGATTATGGGCCCCCACACATGCAACCCACCATACGTGAAGGAGGGGGGGGAATAGTCATACGTTACCACCCGGAGAGGATCAATCGCTTCGTGGCTCAGAACTCCGCTGCCATCTGGGCTGTGATCTTTGGGTAGAGCTGTAAGCTGTCAACTGAGCCAGATACCTCAGTGCGGGTGTCGGTGGTGTCGGTGAGTCTGTCTCCGGGTGCTCCCGCGTCGTGGGCGGCCAGCGCTGCCTCAGTGAGATGCCGTTGCGGCGAAGTCGAAGAGTGGTCCACGGCTGTGTGCCCAAGGGGATGCACCACCGTCGATGTTCCATGGGAGGAATGGTGGTCGGGACTGCGAGTGGTGTTCCGTCGTCCTGGTGAGCTCCTGCGGGAGTCCCCTCGGCGGCCTGTGAGTGGGTCCTGTGACGTCGGCGGGGACAGGGTGACCTCCATCCATTCCGCTGCCTCCTCTGGCGAGTCGAAGAAATGGGACCTGTTGTTATGCAGGATTTTGAGCCGAGCAGGGAACAAAAGGGCATATTTCATGTTCCTGTCTCGTAAATTGCGTTTCACCCCGAGGAAGTTGGACCTGGCCCGCTGTACAGTGGGAGTGAAATCAGGGTAGACCGATATATTCGTATCCTCGAAGCGTATCGGTGCTTCCTCCCTGGCTGCTCGGAGGACTGTGTCTCGGTCTCTGAAGTGGAGGAGACGAGCGATCAGGGGGCGAGGAGGCGCCCCCGGCTGTGGGGGCTTCCATGGCACTCTGTGAGCCCGTTCCACACTGTAGAGGGCGGTGAGGTCTCTCTGGCCCACCAGCTTCCGCAGCCAATCTTCCACAAATCGCGTGGGGTCCCTTCCCTCGCTTCTCTCCGGAATGCCCAGGATGCGGACGTTGTTGCGGCGGGCACGTCCTTCTGCATCGTCCACCCTATCCCAGAGTTTCTTCAGCTGTTTCTCCACGTTCTCCAATTTTGTGGAATGTACCGTCTGCTGCGGGATTAGGTCGTCGAGCGCTATCTTGTGCTCTGCCACCCTGTCCGCCAACTTGTTGTGATCAGCCTTCAGTAGAGACAGCCCAGTCGCCATGGCATCCATGCGCGTTTCTAGCGCTTCTCGCGTCGCGCGTATTTCATTCAGGATCAGATCCAACTTGGCGTCCTGTGATCCCTTACCAGTCGGCGGAATGACTTCCATGTTGGAGGAGGCCAGCGGGTCGTCAGAGCCCGTTGATTGCGCGTCCATCTGTGCGCCCTGGGCCCGGGTTTTGTCCCTGTGCTTGCCCATGGATCTCGTGAGCAGGGTGGCGCTGTAGTGTGTGCAGCAGTCCGCCGCAGTCCTGTCAGGTGTCAAGTAGTGGTTATGGAGGGACCACCACGTGTTGGACTGTGGTGGAAGTAGCAAAGACCTCAGGGCTGGCAGTCGCAGTACTGATTAACCACTCGGTGTTACAACGCCGGGGATGGGCAGGTGCGCCTCGGTAATCCTTCAAACAGTTATTGCTCCAGCGCCACCGAGCCAGTGGTGTGGAAGAAATGGTGGGGCCCAGTGCACTGTAGAGCTAGCCGCATCCGCTGGCAGCGTGGTAAGAGTCTGGGCTGTAGCGCTCAGCAAAGGCGTCAAAGCGCTTTGCGTATTTCTCCACCTCTGACTTCTGTACCTGTGGACTGCGTGTTGGCCGTGCGCGCCACTCAGAGCCGGACGCCCAGGGTCTCCGGCCGGTGATTTAGGGGCAGGCAAGGCAAGAGTGCTACGTTCCAGGGGGGGACTCGCCGTAGACAAGATGGCGCAGGACCTCAATGTAGTCAGGCCGGCCTGGCAATGAATGTCAGAAAGCCCGTTGTGGACGGAGCTATACTCGTGGTGGCGGCAGTATATCACACGGGTTGTCCGCCCTTCAGTTTTCGTGGTCCCGTTATCTCTGCGGGCGGGGGGAGGACATCCCAGGAGTTTTCCCGCGTCCCGCAGGTCGCCGCAGCAGGCAGTCAGGCCACTGCGAAGCAGCCGGGCCAAAGGGCATTAGGGTCCCAGGACCACGCGGGGGATCACTCCACTCACCGCCGCCCCGGCCAGGAACAATGCAGTCCAATCCCGGGTTCCGCCTGGACCGCGAAGAGGGCAGTGGGTAGGCCGGCCAGGCCAGTCACGCGAGGCCGGGGCTTCACGGCGTTCCACAGGCCGCAACAGGCTCCGTCGGCAGAACTCGCAGGAGGAGCGGACTGCCAGGTGGAGAGCCGCACCGCTCCACGCCGCACGCCCCCGGAGACAATCCAGGTAGGGATCAGGTGGGCTGCAGGTAGGGAAATGAAGGATAAGTAGCTAGTGTTACAGGGCTAAGGACGGAGCTGGGGAACTACACGTCCACCATCGACGGCTCCAGGCCACGCCCCCCGGTGTACCGCCTCATAACGCTCCAAAATTGCATGGTCCTGGACGTCATCCTGGCTGATTGTGGTGGCGTATGTAAACTGATCGGCTCCAGCTGCTGCGTGTATATCCCGGACAACGCACCTACAGTGTACGATGCCATCCAACGTCTGCATCGTCTCTCTTCCGAAGTGTGTCTGGATGAAGGCAACTGGTCCCTCACCGGCTGGATCTGGGGCCTTCTTTACCAGTGGGGTTGGAGGGTCCTCATCTTCCTTGACTTAGGAGTAGCTGTCCTGGTCTCCTGCTGTCTTTGTTTTTAGTGCCTGCCAGTGCTCTGTACTATGTGTGCCCATACCATCAAGCCTCCGCCATCAAGCATTCACAACACTAATATGATGGTAATGGTCCAGCAAGAAACAGATGGGTTTATGAACATTGACATTTCATGAAGTATTTGCCACTCTATGGCAAAAGGAGGGTCTAAGGAAATGTATTTTTATGAACGACAAACATTTTTACAGGACTCCATTGATTTTTACATTGCCATCTCGTGGCAAACACTTTCCACACGACCCACCTGGTAATTTTTCATAATGTACGAAGAAAATCTATCAAAACGACAAAAAAACATTTTTTGCAGGCCTGCATTTCTGATGAGGAACCGTCACCCGCCCAACCCCCTGTTCTCTGCAGAGTCATCAGAAAGCCACAAGACCCTGACTCCGAGTAAATGAATCATTCTTCCTCTCCTGCTCCCAGCCTGATAACACATCCTTGACATCTTGATCAGGTTATCTGGAGAACGGTCAGACTGCTGAACTTTCATCCAGACAATCGGAGAATGGCTCGTAAAGCCAGGGCTTTTTGATCAAGGCAGCTGGGCAAAGAAACCTGAGGAAACCAAGCCCCGATCAAAGCAAAACTAACATTTGGCTGTGTACCTTCCCTTGACCAGGTCACCAACTGCAAACACCACCTGGATCCGGCTAAACAACAACAAACACTGCTCTGATTGGACAATGGTCTTGCAGCCAAAAGACCGGAATTTGAAACATATAAAAAGGCTTGTTAGCTACGGATTTAAGTAGCAGCCTCCTCTGTCTTGTCTTTGACTGGCTTTGGACTCTGTTCCATAGCCCGGGCTATTGAATAAATCTGGGTTCCTCCTGCAGACGAAGGCCCCTGTGTCTCCTTTTACTACATATGAAGGGTATGGAAGATTTGGACGGTTACCCCGCCGCCGAGGCCCTGTAAGTAGGTTATTCCGGTTCTTCAATACCAAAGGGCAGGAAGCCTTTGAGGCTCACGGCCCTGAATGCTGTCCCTGCTTTGGGGTCAGTGTGAAGCACTTTCACCTCAAGCATCCTTTGCCCCTGACCTACAAGAGCGCAAAGGCTCCCACCTCAGGGTGGTCAGAAACATGTCTGTGTGTGGCAGGTTGGTACAGGCAAGTCAGTTGACACGGGGGTTTTTGATGTTTTTCAGGGGGCATCTCTAAGATGCCCTCTGAGTGCATTTGGTAATAAATCCAGCTCTAGCATCAGTGTGGTTTTAATATGCTGAGTAGTTTGACACCAAATTTCTCAGCATTCAATAAAGCCTTCATGGAGCTGTGGAGTTCTTAATGATAAACTCCCAGCCCATGTACCCAGCATGGCTTCACTGCACTTACAATGTCTAAGAATGGACTTAGAGACTGTAGGGGCATGTTACGGGCACATGATTAGTGCAGAAGGTGTACACCCTAAACAAGCCTCACTCGTGAGTACGATAGGCGATGCACTGGCACCCACTCGTAAATAAGATGTGTGGTCATTCCTTGGGATGGCAGAATATTGTGCTAAGTACATTTCCAAGTTCGCTGAGAAAACATTCCACATGAGGCAGCTTCTTAAGGGTAAAAATAAGTTTGTTTGGGCTACACAATGTGAAGAGGATTTCCAAAATGTTAAATTGACATTGCTAATGCATCTGCATTGAAATGAATCGATCCCAATGCTGACGTTCATTTGGACGCACAACCAGCCTTGCACTGAATGTTGGAAATGGCAGAAGAAGTATGTAGGTTTCTCCGTACATTAACGAGGCGGCTGCCACGCATTGTACCTTGGGACATGCAGCTCAGTGCGGTGCCAGCTCGCACTCTGTGCTTCTCTCCTGGGGCACATGTACAAGCAAGCACTTCCTTTTCAATAACCGAATAATGTCCCTCTAATCGGTTTAGCGTCAGCAGAAGTCACCACTTTCTCTACTCCATCAAAATATTTGTGCCAGTACCATCCCTAAACCGCACGAGCTTGCATTTGTTGTTAAAATGGTCTTCTTATGGACATCAAAATGCCCTAAAGGAGGCAACTTACTGAGTTCTTCAACCAATACAAAAGGTCTTGCACAATCATCCAACCACTCAAATGTGTCACCTCTCTTGAGAAGTTGCCTCAACGGATGAACTAGAGATGCAAAATTCTTAATGTATTTGGAGTAATACTTTGTCTGTCCAAAAAAAATACCTCAACCGCTCTCTGTCCTTCGATACCGGTGTCTTGAACACTGAATATACCAAATACATCATAGGGCTAATTCCCTCACCAGAAATGATATGGCCCAGACACGTCACTGTACCAACTATAACCTGGCACTTTTCTCTCCTCTCTGTTAACCTTCCATTTTGCAGTCTCAACAATCTGTCTTCGAGAACTACATCATGATTTACCCTACTTTTACCATAAACCAAAATATCAGCTTGCAAAAACATGATCTGTCTTACACCTTCCAACACCTTCTTCATCGCTCATTGGAAACAGGCCACCACTGATGCCAACCTAAATGGCATCCTTATAAACTGAAAAGTAACTGATGGCATGACAATAGATGTTTAATGCCTAGACTCTTTGGTTAGCACCACATAGTGATAAGTTGATGACCTATCCAAAACTCTAAAAACCTGTGCACCATCCCACATGGTTAAACCATCCGCAATGTTAGGGAAGATGTTCCTGTTAAGATCACAGAGATCAACACACATCCGAATCTTCTTCCGCCCATCCTTGGGTTCCAACGCCACAGGTGCCAACCACTCAGAAGACTCAATCTCCTCATTGTCACCCAGTTCTTTCGATCCCTCTAGTTCTAATTTAAGTGGTTCAAGCAGCATAGGTGGTACTCTACAGACTTTATGTACAACGGCTTTCGCTCCTTTCTTCAATATGATCTTATGCTCAAACCCTCGCAACAGTCCCAGTCTATATGAAAAAAGTCTGGATGGCGTTCCACAATATCATTGTCATCACTGATGCGATTAATTAACATAACCTGGTTGGGTGACTTTGGATTCAAAGTGATTCTGAGATAACGCTGATGCCACGAGACTAAAAGGTTGTAACCCCTCTTAGCAACAAATATTTCCCCCCAGTTTCTCTGCCTTTGAAAATTATCTTCACTGGAAGATACCCAATCAAATCCACTCAAATTCCCTCATAACCTACAGGGTTAATATCAGGCTGCAACAATTCAAGTTTCTCAGCATCAAACATGGTATCCCAATTCTTATCGGCTATCAAGGTGTACGGAGACCCAGAATCGGCGTGTACATCAATGTTCTTCCCATCTATATTGACCTTATCTTCAGGTATTTCACATATCGCTGTGCTTAAACCATCCCGCCAGTCCTGCACTTGTCGAACAGCATTAGGACCCTTTTCCTCTTGGTTCTTGCAATCTCCGGCATAATACCAACTCAAATGGTTGGACCTTATGGTTACCACTGCACAACGATAACATTTAAATTTAGTTGAAGATTTTCTTTGTTCGTCCAAACTCAGTGTCTTCTCTTTGAGGAGTTGACGTTTACTCTCATTATCTCAGAGACAGGTTTCTCTTCATTCCTCATTTTCTTGATCCACCCTGAGGCCTGTTCAGCATTCTCCGCACTAGATATAGCTTCCTTCAAATTGTGATTCCAAGCTAGTAATTTCTCCTAAATCCTAGGATTATTGGCACACTGGACCAACTGGTCTCTCGTGAGAGGGTCTGTGCTCCCCAAATTCACACTTTCTGTCTAAATAATTCAAACTAGCCAAGAAATTACAACATACACAGCGGGTCCGTTCTGCCATGAGTGACACTCTTTGTGCACAGAAGTGTGAAGCGAGCACTACAAGAGGCACTCACTCCATTCATGGCCGATCCTTTATGCAATGAGTGAGACTCTTTGTGCACAGAAGTGTGAAGTGAGCACCACAAGAGGCACTCACTCCATGCATGGCTGATCCTTTCTGCCATGAGTGACAATGTTCGTGCACAGCAGTGTGCAGTCAGAATCACAAGACATTTACCCCATTCATGGCTTTTCCTTTTTGCCATGAGTGACTCTTCGTGTACAGAAGTGTGCAGTCGGCACCAGAGATGCTCACCACATACATTTCTCGTCTTTCCTGCGACGAGTGACACTCTTCGTGCACAGCAGCGTGCAGTTTGCACCACAGAGACGCTCACCACGTACATGCCCGGTCCTTCATGCCACAAGTGACACTGTTAGTGCACAATAGCGTGCACTTTGCACCACAACAGATGCTCACCACATACATGTTCCGTCCTTTTGCCCACGAGTGACACTCTTCGTGCACAGCAGCGTGCAGTTTGCACCACAAGAGACACTCACACATACATGTCTGGTCCTTCCTGCCACGAATGACACTGTTAGTGCACAATAGCGTGCACTTTGCACCACAAAAGATGCTCACCACATACATGCCCGGTCCTTCATGCCACAAGTGACACTGTTAGTGCACAATAGCGTGCACTTTGCACCACAAGAGACGCTCACCACATACATGCCCGGTCCTTTCCACCACGAGTGACACTCTTCATGCACGGTAGCGTGCAGTTTGCACCACAAGAGACACTCACACATACATGCCCGGTCCTTCCTGCCACGAGTGACACTGTTAGTGCACAATAGCGTGCACTTTGCACCACAAGAGACGCTCACCACATACATGCCCAGTCCTTCATGCCACAAGTGACACTGTTAGTGCACAATAGCGTGCACTTTGCAACACAAGAGACGCTCACCACATACATGCCCGGTCCTTCATGCCACAAGTGACACTGTTAGTGCACAATAGCGTGCACTTTGCACCACAAGAGACACTCACACATACATGCCCGGTCCTTCCTGCCACGAGTGACACTGTTAGTGCACAGTAGCGTGCACTTTGCACCATAAGAGACGCTCACCACATACATGCCCGGTCTTTCATGCCACAAGTGACACTGTTAGTGCACAATAGCGTGCACTTTGCACCACAAGAGACGCTCACCACATACATGCCCGGTCCTTCATGCCACAAGTGACACTGTTAGTGCACAATAGAGTGCACTTTGCACCACAAGAGACGCTCACCACATACATGCCCGGTCCTTCCTGCCACGAGTGACACTATTAGTGCACAATAGAGTGCACTTTGCACCACAAGAGATGCTCACCACATACATGCCCGGTCCTTCCTGCCACGAGTGACACTGTTAGTGCACAATAGCGTGCACTTTGCACCACAAGAGACGCTCACCACATACATGCCCGGTCCTTCATGCCACAAGTGACACTGTTGGTGCACAATAGCGTGCACTTTGCACCACAAGAGACGCTCACCACATACATGCCCGGTCCTTCATGCCACAAGTGACACTGTTAGTGCACAATAGCGTGTACTTTGCACCACAAGAGACGCTCACCACATACATGCCCGGTCCTTCCTGCCACGAGTGACACTGTTAGTGCACAGTAGCGTGCACTTTGCACCACAAGAGATGCTCACCACATACATGCCCGGTCCTTCCTGCCACGAGTCACACTGTTAGTGCACAGTAGCGTGCACTTTGCACCACAAGAGACGCTCACCACATACATGCCCGGTCCTTCATGCCACGAGTGACACTGTTAGTGCACAGTAGCGTGCACTTTGCACCACAAGAGACGCTCACACATACATGCCCGGTCCTTCCTGCCACGAGTGACACTGTTAGTGCACAGTAGCGTGCACTTTGCACCACAAGAGACGCTCACCACATACATGCCCGGTACTTCATGCCACAAGTGACACTGTTAGTGCACAATAGCGTGCACTTTGCACCACAAGAGACGCTCACCACATACATGCCCGGTCCTTCATGCCACAAGTGACACTGTTAGTGCACAATAGCATGCACTTTGCACCACAAGAGATGCTCACCACATACATGCCTGGTCCTTCCTGCCACGAGTGACACTGTTAGTGCACAATAGCGTGCACTTTGCACCACAATAGACGCTCACCACATACATGCCCGGTCCTTCATGCCACGAGTGACACTGTTAGTGCACAGTAGCGTGCACTTTGCACCACAAGAGACGCTCACACATACATGCCCGGTCCTTCCTGCCACGAGTGACACTGTTAGTGCACAGTAGCGTGCACTTTGCACCACAAGAGACGCTCACCACATACATGCCCGGTACTTCATGCCACAAGTGACACTGTTAGTGCACAATAGCGTGCACTTTGCACCACAAGAGACGCTCACCACATACATGCCCGGTCCTTCATGCCACAAGTGACACTGTTAGTGCACAATAGCATGCACTTTGCACCACAAGAGATGCTCACCACATACATGCCTGGTCCTTCCTGCCACGAGTGACACTGTTAGTGCACAATAGCGTGCACTTTGCACCACAATAGATGCTCACCACATACATGCCCGATCCTTCCTGCCACGAGTGACACTGTTAGTGCACAATAGCATGCACTTTGCACCACAAGAGATGCTCACCACATACATGCCCGGTCCTTCCTGCCACGAGTGACACTGTTAGTGCACAATAGCGTGCACTTTGCACCACAAAAGACGCTCACCACATACATGCCCGGTCCTTCATGCCACAAGTGACACTGTTAGTGCACAATAGCGTGCACTTTGCACCACAAGAGACGCTCACCACATACATGCCCGGTCATTCATGCCACAAGTGACACTGTTAGTGCACAATAGCGTGCACTTTGCACCACAAGAGATGCTCACCACATACATGCCCGGTCCTTCCTGCCACGAGTGACACTGTTAGTGCACAATAGCGTGCACTTTGCACCACAAGAGATGCTCACCACATACATGCCCGGTCTGTTCTGCCATGAGTGAAACTCTTCATGCACAGCAGCGTGCACATTGGACCACAAGAGACACTCACACATACATGCCCGGTCCGTCCTGCCACGAGTGACTCTGTTAGTGCACAATAGCGTGCACTTTGCACCATAAGAGACGCTCACCACATACATGCCCGGTCCTTTCCACCACGAGTGACACTCTTCATGCACGGTAGCGTGCAGTTTGCACCACAAGAGACACTCACACATACATGCCCGGTCCTTCCTGCCACGAGTGACACTGTTAGTGCACAATAGCGTGCACTTTGCACCACAAGAGACGCTCACCACATACATGCCCAGTCCTTCATGCCACAAGTGACACTGTTAGTGCACAATAGCGTGCACTTTGCAACACAAGAGACGCTCACCACATACATGCCCGGTCCTTCATGCCACAAGTGACACTGTTAGTGCACAATAGCGTGCACTTTGCACCACAAGAGACACTCACACATACATGCCCGGTCCTTCCTGCCACGAGTGACACTGTTAGTGCACAGTAGCGTGCACTTTGCACCATAAGAGACGCTCACCACATAGATGCCCGGTCATTCATGCCACAAGTGACACTGTTAGTGCACAATAGCGTGCACTTTGCACCACAAGAGACGTTCACCACATACATGCCCGGTCCTTCATGCCACAAGTGACACTGTTAGTGCACAATAGAGTGCACTTTGCACCACAAGAGACGCTCACCACATACATGCCCGGTCCTTCCTGCCACGAGTGACACTGTTAGTGCACAATAGCGTGCACTTTGCACCACAAGAGATGCTCACCACATACATGCCCGGTCCTTCCTGCCACGAGTGACACTGTTAGTGCACAATAGAGTGCACTTTGCACCACAAGAGATGCTCACCACATACATGCCCGGTCCTTCCTGCCACGAGTGACACTGTTAGTGCACAATAGCGTGCACTTTGCACCACAAGAGACGCTCACCACATACATGCCCGGTCCTTCATGCCACAAGTGACACTGTTAGTGCACAATAGAGTGCACTTTGCACCACAAGAGACGCTCACCACATACATGCCCGGTCCTTCCTGCCACGAGTGACACTGTTAGTGCACAGTAGCGTGCACTTTGCACCACAAGAGATGCTCACCACATACATGCCCGGTCCTTCCTGCCACGAGTGACACTGTTAGTGCACAATAGCGTGCACTTTGCACCACAAGAGACGCTCACCACATACATGCCCGGTCCTTCATGCCACAAGTGACACTGTTAGTGCACAATAGCGTGCACTTTGCACCACAAGAGATGCTCACCACATACATGCTTGGTCCTTCCTGCCACGAGTGACACTGTTAGTGCACAGTAGCGTGCACTTTGCACCACAAGAGACGCTCACCACATACATGCCCGGTACTTCATGCCACAAGTGACACTGTTAGTGCACAATAGCGTGCACTTTGCACCACAAGAGACGCTCACCACATACATGCCCGGTCCTTCATGCCAAAAGTGACACTGTTAGTGCACAATAGCATGCACTTTGCACCACAAGAGATGCTCACCACATACATGCCTGGTCCTTCCTGCCACGAGTGACACTGTTAGTGCACAATAGCGTGCACTTTGCACCACAATAGATGCTCACCACATACATGCCCGGTCCTTCCTGCCACGAGTGACACTGTTAGTGCACAATAGCATGCACTTTGCACCACAAGAGATGCTCACCGCATACATGCCCGGTCCTTCCTGCCACGAGTGACACTGTTAGTGCACAATAGCGTGCACTTTGCACCACAAGAGACGCTCACCACATACATACCCGGTCCTTCATGCCACAAGTGACACTGTTAGTGCACAATAGCGTGCACTTTGCACCACAAGAGACGCTCACCACATACATGCCCGGTCATTCATGCCACAAGTGACACTGTTAGTGCACAATAGCGTGCACTTTGCACCACAAGAGATGCTCACCACATACATGCCCGGTCCTTCCTGCCACGAGTGACACTGTTAGTGCACAATAGCGTGCACTTTGCACCACAAGAGATGCTCACCACATACATGCCCGGTCTGTTCTGCCATGAGTGAAACTCTTCATGCACAGCAGCGTGCACATTGGACCACAAGAGACACTCACACATACATGCCCGGTCCGTCCTGCCACGAGTGACTCTGTTAGTGCACAATAGCGTGCACCCTGCACCATAAGAGACGCTCACCACATACATGCCCGGTCCTTTCCACCACGAGTGACACTCTTCATGCACGGTAGCGTGCAGTTTGCACCACAAGAGACACTCACACATACATGCCCGGTCCTTCCTGCCACGAGTGACACTGTTAGTGCACAATAGCGTGCACTTTGCACCACAAGAGACGCTCACCACATACATGCCCAGTCCTTCATGCCACAAGTGACACTGTTAGTGCACAATAGCGTGCACTTTGCAACACAAGAGACGCTCACCACATACATGCCCGGTCCTTCATGCCACAAGTGACACTGTTAGTGCACAATAGCATGCACTTTGCACCACAAGAGACACTCACACATACATGCCCGGTCCTTCCTGCCACGAGTGACACTGTTAATGCACAGTAGCGTGCACTTTGCACCATAAGAGACGCTCACCACATACATGCCCGGTCCTTCATGCCACAAGTGACACTGTTAGTGCACAATAGCGTGCACTTTGCACCACAAGAGACGCTCACCACATACATGCCCGGTCCTTCATGCCACAAGTGACACTGTTAGTGCACAATAGAGTGCACTTTGCACCACAAGAGACGCTCACCACATACATGCCCGGTCCTTCCTGCCACGAGTGACACTGTTAGTGCACAATAGCGTGCACTTTGAACCACAAGAGATGCTCACCACATACATGCCCGGTCCTTCCTGCCACGAGTGACACTGTTAGTGCACAATAGAGTGCACTTTGCACCACAAGAGATGCTCACCACATACATGCCCGGTCCTTCCTGCCACGAGTGACACTGTTAGTGCACAATAGCGTGCACTTTGCACCACAAGAGACGCTCACCACATACATGCCCGGTCCTTCATGCCACAAGTGACACTGTTCGTGCACAATAGCGTGCACTTTGCACCACAAGAGACGCTCACCACATACATGCCCGGTCCTTCATGCCACAAGTGACACTGTTAGTGCACAATAGCGTGCACTTTGCACCACAAGAGACGCTCACCACATACATGCCCGGTCCTTCCTGCCACGAGTGACACTGTTAGTGCACAATAGCATGCACTTTGCACCACAAGAGATGCTCACCACATACATGCCCAGTCCTTCCTGCCACGAGTGACACTGTTAGTGCACAATAGCGTGCACTTTGCACCACAAGAGATGCTCACCACATACATGCCCGGTCCTTCCTGCCACGAGTGACACTGTTAGTGCACAGTAGCGTGCACTTTGCACCACAAGAGACGCTCACCACATACATGCCCGGTCCTTCATGCCACGAGTGACACTGTTAGTGCACAGTAGCGTGCACTTTGCACCAAAAGAGACGCTCACACATACATGCCCGGTCCTTCCTGCCACGAGTGACACTGTTAGTGCACAGTAGCGTGCACTTTGCACCACAAGAGACGCTCACCACATACATGCCCGGTCCTTCATGCCACAAGTGACACTGTTAGTGCACAATAGCGTGCACTTTGCACCACAAGAGACGCTCACCACATACATGCCCGGTCCTTCATGCCACAAGTGACACTGTTAGTGCACAATAGCATGCACTTTGCACCACAAGAGATGCTCACCACATACATGCCTGGTCCTTCCTGCCACGAGTGACACTGTTAGTGCACAATAGCGTGCACTTTGCACCACAATAGATGCTCACCACATACATGCCCAGTCCTTCCTGCCACGAGTGACACTGTTAGTGCACAATAGCATGCACTTTGCACCACAAGAGATGCTCACCACATACATGCCCGGTCCTTCCTGCCACGAGTGACACTGTTAGTGCACAATAGCGTGCACTTTGCACCACAAGAGACGCTCACCACATACATGACCGGTCCTTCATGCCACAAGTGACACTGTCAGTGCACAATAGCGTGCACTTTGCACCACAAGAGACGCTCACCACATACATGCCCGGTCATTCATGCCACAAGTGACACTGTTAGTGCACAATAGCGTGCACTTTGCACCACAAGAGACGCTCACCACATACATGCCCGGTCCTTCCTGCCACGAGTGACACTGTTAGTGCACAATAGCGTGCACTTTGCACCACAAGAGATGCTCACCACATACATGCCCGGTCTGTTCTGCCATGAGTGAAACTCTTCATGCACAGCAGCGTGCACATTGGACCACAAGAGACACTCACACATACATGCCCGGTCCGTCCTGCCACGAGTGACTCTGTTAGTGCACAATAGCGTGCACTTTGCACCATAAGAGACGCTCACCACATACATGCCCGGTCCTTCATGCCACAAGTGACACTGTTAGTGCACAATAGCGTGCACTTTGCACCACAAGAGATGCTCACCACATACATGCCCAGTTCTTCCTGCCACGAGTGACACTGTTAGTGCACAATAGCGTGCACTTTCACCTCAAGAGATGCTCATCACATACATGCCCGGTCCTTCCTGCCACGAGTGACACTGTTAGTGCACAATACCGTGCACTTTGCACCACAAGAGACGCTCCCCACATACATGCCCGGTCCTTCATGCCACAAGTGACACTGTTAGTGCACAATAGCGTGCACTTTGCACCACAAGAGATGCTCACCACATACATGCCCGGTCCTTCCTGCCACGAGTGACACTGTTAGTGCACAATAGCGTGCACTTTGCACCACAAGAGATGCTCACCACATACATGCCCGGTCCTTTCCTCCACGAGTGACACTCTTCGTGCACAGCAGCGTGCAGTTTGCACCACAAGAGACACTCACACATACATGTCCTGTCCTTATTGACACGAGTGACAGTGTTTGTGCACAGCAGCAGGCAGATAGCACCACAGAGATGCTCACCACATACATGCCCGGTCTGTTATGCCATGAGTGAAACTCTTCATGCACAGCAGCGTGCACTTTGCACCACAAGAGATGCTCACCACATACATGCCCGGTCCTTCCTGCCACGAGTGACACTGTTAGTGCACAATAGAGTGCACTTTGCACCACAAGAGACGCTCACCACATACATGCCGGGTCCTTCATGCCACAAGTGACACTGTTAGTGCACAATAGCATGCACTTTGCACCACAAGAGACGCTCACCACATACATGCCCGGTCCTTCATGCCACAAGTGACACTGTTAGTGCACAATAGAGTGCACTTTGCACCACAAGAGACGCTCACCACATACATGCCCGGTCCTTCCTGCCACGAGTGACACTGTTAGTGCACAATAGCGTGCACTTTGCACCACAAGAGATGCTCACCACATACATGCCCGGTCCTTCCTGCCATGAGTGACACTGTTAGTGCACAATAGAGTGCACTTTGCACCACAAGAGATGCTCACCACATACATGCCCGGTCCTTCCTGCCACGAGTGACACTGTTAGTGCACAATAGCGTGCACTTTGCACCACAAGAGACGCTCACCACATACATGCCCGGTCCTTCATGCCACAAGTGACACTGTTCGAGCACAATAGCGTGCACTTTGGACCACAAGAGACGCTCACCACATACATGCCCGGTCCTTCATGCCACAAGTGACACTGTTAGTGCACAATAGCGTGCACTTTGCACCACAAGAGATGCTCACCACATACATGCCCGGTCCTTCCTGCCACGAGTGACACTGTTAGTGCACAATAGCATGCACTTTGCACCACAAGAGATGCTCACCACATACATGCCCAGTCCTTCCTGCCACGAGTGACACTGTTAGTGCACAGTAGCGTGCACTTTGCACCACAAGAGATGCTCACCACATACATGCCCGGTCCTTCCTGCCACGAGTGACACTGTTGGTGCACAGTAGCGTGCACTTTGCACCACAAGAGACGCTCACCACATACATGCCCGGTCCTTCATGCCACGATTGACACTGTAAGTGCACAGTAGCATGCACTTTGCACCACAAGAGACGCTCACACATACATGCCCGGTCCTTCCTGCCACGAGTGACACTGTTAGTGCACAGTAGCGTGCACTTTGCACCACAAGAGACGCTCACCACATACATGCCCGGTCCTTCATGCCACAAGTGACACTGTTAGTGCACAATAGCGTGCACTTTGCACCACAAGAGACGCTCACCACATACATGCCCGGTCATTCATGCCACAAGTGACACTGTTAGTGCACAATAGCATGCACTTTGCACCACAAGAGATGCTCACCACATACATGCCTGGTCCTTCCTGCCACGAGTGACACTGTTAGTGCACAATAGCGTGCACTTTGCACCACAATATATGCTCACCACATACATGCCCAGTCCTTCCTGCCACGAGTGACACTGTTAGTGCACAATAGCATGCACTTTGCACCACAAGAGATGCTCACCACATACATGCCCGGTCCTTCCTGCCACGAGTGACACTGTTAGTGCACAATAGCGTGCACTTTGCACCACAAGAGACGCTCACCACATACATGCCCGGTCCTTCATGCCACAAGTGACACTGTTAGTGCACAATAGCATGCACTCTGCACCACAAGAGACGCTCACCACATACATGCCCGGTCATTCATGCCACAAGTGACACTGTTAGTGCACAATAGCGTGCACTTTGCACCACAAGAGATGCTCACCACATACATGCCCGGTCCTTCCTGCCACGAGTGACACTGTTAGTGCACAATAGCGTGCACTTTGCACCACAAGAGATGCTCACCACATACATGCCCGGTCTGTTCTGCCATGAGTGAAACTCTTCATGCGCAGCAGCGTGCACATTGGACCACAAGAGACACTCACACATACATGCCCGGCCCGTCCTGCCACGAGTGACTCTGTTAGTGCACAATAGCGTGCACTTTGCACCATAAGAGACGCTCACCACATACATGCCCGGTCCTTCATGCCACAAGTGACACTGTTAGTGCACAATAGCGTGCACTTTGCACCACAAGAGATGCTCAGCACATACATGCCCAGTTCTTCCTGCCACGAGTGACACTGTTAGTGCACAATAGTGTGCACTTTCACCTCAAGAGATGCTCACCACATACATGCCCGGTCCTTCCTGCCACGAGTGACACTGTTAGTGCACAATACCGTGCACTTTGACCACAAGAGACGCTCCCCACATACATGCCCGGTCCTTCATGCCACACGTGACACTGTTAGTGCACAATAGCGTGCACTTTGCACCACAAGAGATGCTCACCACATACATGCCCGGTCCTTCCTGCCACGAGTGACACTGTTAGTGCACAATAGCGTGCACTTTGCACCACAAGAGATGCTCACCACATACATGCCCAGTCCTTTCCACCACGAGTGACACTCTTCGTGCACAGCAGCGTGCAGTTTGCACCACAAGAGACACTCACACATACATGTCCTGTCCTTATTGACACGAGTGACAGTGTTTGTGCACAGCAGCAGGCAGATAGCACCACAGAGATGCTCACCACATACATGCCCGGTCTGTTATGCCATGAGTGAAACTCTTCATGCACAGCAGCGTGCACTTTGCACCACAAGAGATGCTCACCACATACATGCCCGGTCCTTCCTGCCACGAGTGACACTGTTAGTGCACAATAGAGTGCACTTTGCACCACAAGAGACGCTCACCACATACATGCCGGGTCCTTCATGCCACAAGTGACACTGTTAGTGCACAATAGCGTGCACTTTGCACCACAAGAGATGCTCACCACATACATGCCCGGTCCTTTCCACCACGAGTGACACTCTTCGTGCACAGCAGCGTGCAGTTTGCACCACAAGAGACACTCACACATACATGCCCTGTCCTTATTGACACGACTGACAGTGTTTGTCCACAGCAGCAGGCAGATAGCACCACAGAGATGCTCACCACATACATGCCCGGTCCGTCCTGCCACGAGTGACACTGTTAGTGCACAATAGCGTGCACTTTGCACCACAAGAGATGCTCACCACATACATGCCCGGTCCTTTCCACCACGAGTGACACTCTTCGTGCACAGCAGCGTGCAGTTTGCACCACAAGAGACACTCACACATACATGCCCTGTCCTTATTGACACGACTGACAGTGTTTGTCCACAGCAGCAGGCAGATAGCACCACAGAGATGCTCACCACATACATGCCCGGTCCGTCCTGCCACGAGTGACACTGTTAGTGCACAATAAAGTGCACTTTGCACCACAAGAGATGCTCACCACATACATGCCCGGTCCTTCATGCCACAAGTGACACTGTTAGTGCAAAATAGCGTGCACTTTGCACCACAAGAGACGCTCACCACATACATGCCTGGTCCTTTCCACCACGAGTGACACTCTTCGTGCACAGCAGCGTGCAGTTTGCACCACAAGAGACACTCACACATACATGTCCTGTCCTTATTGACACGAGTGACAGTGTTTGTGCACAGCAGCAGGCAGATAGCGCCACAGAGATGCTCATTGCTCACCACATACATGCCAGGTCTGTTCTGCCACGAGTGACACTGTTAGTGCACAGTAGTGTGCACTTTGCACCACAGAGATGCTCACCACATACATGCCCGGTCCGTCCTGCCACGAGTGACACTGTTAGTGCACAGTAGTGTGCACTTTGCACCACAGAGATGCTCACCACATACATGCCCGGTCCATCCTGCCACGAGTGACACTGTTAGTGCACAGTAGCGTGCACTTTGCACCACAGAGATGCTCACCACATACATGCCCGGTCCGTCCTGCCACAAGTGACACTGATAGTGCACAGTAGTGTGCACTTTGCACCACAGAGATGCTCACCACATACATGCCCGGTCCGTCCTGCCACGAGTGACACTGTTAGTGCACAGTAGTGTGCACTTTGCACCACAGAGATGCTCACCACATACATGCCCGGTCCGTCCTGCCACAAGTGACACTGTTAGTGCACAATAGCGTGCACTTTGCACCACAAGAGATGCTCACCACATACATGCCCGGTCCTTCATGCCACAAGTGACACTGTTAGTGCACAGTAGTGTGCACTTTGCACCACAGAGATGCTCACCACACACATGCCCGGTCCGTCCTGCCACGAATGACACTGTTAGTGCACAATAGCGTGCACTTTGCACCACAAGAGATGCTCACCACATACATGCCCGGTCCTTCATGCCACAAGTGACACTGTTAGTGCACAATAGCGTGCACTTTGCACCACAAGAGACGCTCACCACATACATGCCCGGTCCTTTCCACCACGAGTGACACTCTTCGTGCACAGCAGCGTGCAGTTTGCACCACAAGAGACGCTCACCACATACATGCCCGGTCCATCCTGCCACGAGTGACACTCTTCGTGCACAATAGCGTGCACTTTGCACCACAAGAGACGCTCACCACATACATGCCCGGTCCGTCCTGCCACGAGTGACACTGTTAGTGCACAATAGCGTGCACTTTGCACCACAAGAGACGCTCACCACATACATGCCCGGTCCGTCCTGCCACGAGTGACACTGTTAGTGCACAATAGCGTGCACTTTGCACCACAGAGATGCTCACCACATACATGCCCGGTCCGTCCTGCCACGAGTGACACTGTTAGTGCACAGTAATGTGCACTTTGCACCACAGAGATGCTCACCACATACATGCCCGGTCTGTTCTGCCATGAGTGACACTGGTCATGCACAGCAGCGTGCATTTTGCACCACATGGGACGCTCACACATACATGCCCGGTCCTTTCTTCCACAAGTGACACTGTTAGTGCACAATAGCGTGCACTTTGCACCACAAGAGACGCTCACCACATACATGCCCGGTCCTTTCCACCACGAGTGACACTCTTCGTGCACAGCAGCCTGCAGTTTGCACCACAAGAGACGCTCACCACATACATGCCCGGTCCGTCCTGCCACGTGTGACTCTGTTAGTGCACAATAGCGTGCACTTTGCACCACAAGAGATGCTCACCACATACATGCCCGGTCCGTCCTGCCACGAGTGACACTGTTAGTGCACAATAGCGTGCACTTTGCACCACAAGAGACGCTCATCACATACATGCCCGGTCCGTCCTGCCACGAGTGACACTGTTAGTGCACAGTAATGTGCACTTTGCACCACAGAGATGCTCACCACATACATGCCCGGTCTGTTCTGCCATGAGTGACACTGGTCATGCACAGCAGCGTGCACTTTGCACCACAAGAGACGCTCACCACATACATGCCCGGTCCTTTCCACCACGAGTGACACTCTTGGTGCACAGCAGCGTGCAGTTTGCACCACAAGAGACGCTCACCACATACATGCCCGGTCCGTCCTGCCACGAGTGACACTCTTCGTGCACAATAGCGTGCCCTTTGCACCACAAGAGACGCTCACCACATACATGCCCGGTCCGTCCTGCCACGAGTGACACTGTTAGTGCACAATAGCGTGCACTTTGCACCACAAGAGATGCTCACCACATACATGCCCAGTCCTTCCTGCCACGAATGACACTGTTAGTGCACAATAGCGTGCAGTTTGCACCACAAGAGATGCTCACCGCATACATGCCCGGTCCGTCCTGCCACAAGTGACACTGTTAGTGCACAATAGCGTGCACTTTGCACCACAAGAGATGCTCACCACATACATGCCCGGTCCGTCCTGCCACAAGTGACACTGTTAGTGCACAATAGCGTGCACTTTGCACCACAAGAGATGCTCACCACATACATGCCCGGTCCTTCATGCCACAAGTGACACTGTTAGTGCACAGTAGTGTGCACTTTGCACCACAGAGATGCTCACCACATACATGCCCGGTCCGTCCTGCCACGAATGACACTGTTAGTGCACAATAGCCTGCACTTTGCACCACAAGAGACGCTCACCACATACATGCCCGGTCCTTCATGCCACAAGTGACACTGTTAGTGCACAATAGCGTGCACTTTGCACCACAAGAGATGCTCACCACATACATGCCCGGTCCTTTCCACCACGAGTGATACTCTTCGTGCACAGCAGCGTGCAGTTTGCACCACAAGAGACGCTCACCACATACATGCCCGGTCCATCCGGCCACGAGTGACACTCTTTGTGCACAATAGCGTGCACTTTGCACCACAAGAGACGCTCACCACATACATGCCCGGTCCGTCCTGCCACGAGTGACACTGTTAGTGCACAATAGCGTGCACTTTGCACCACAAGAGACGCTCACTACATACATTCCCGGTCCGTCCTGCCACGAGTGACACTCTTCGTGCACAATAGCGTGCACTTTGCACCACAAGAGACGCTCACCACATACATGCCCGGTCCGTCCTGCCACGAGTGACACTGTTAGTGCACAATAGCGTGCACTTTGCACCACAAGAGACGCTCACCACATACATGCCCGGTCCGTCCTGCCACGAGTGACACTGTTAGTGCACAATAGCGTGCACTTTGCACCACAAGAGACGCTCACCACATACATGCCCGGTCCGTCCTGCCACGAGTGACACTGTTAGTGCACAATAGCGTGCACTTTGCACCACAGAGATGCTCACCACATACATGCCCGGTCCGTCCTGCCACGAGTGACATTCTTCGTGCACAGTAATGTGCACTTTGCACCACAGAGATGCTCACCACATACATGCCGGGTCCTTCCTGCCACGAGTGACACTGTTAGTGCACAGTAATGTGCACTTTGCACCACAGAGACGCTCACCACATACATGCCCGGTCGGTCCTGCCACGAGTGACGCTGTTAGTGCACAGTAATGTGCACTTTGCACCACAGAGATGCTCACCACATACATGCCCGGTCTGTTCTGCCATGAGTGACACTCTTCGTGCACAATAGCGTGCACTTTGCACCACAAGAGACGCTCACCACATACATGCCCGGTCCACCCGGCCACGAGTGACACTGTTAGTGCACAATAGCGTGCACTTTGCACCACAAGAGACGCTCACCACATACATGCCCGGTCCGTCCTGCCACGAGTGACACTGTTAGTGCACAATAGCGTGCACTTTGCACCACAGAGATGCTCACCACATACATGCCCGGTCCGTCCTGCCACGAGTGACATTCTTCGTGCACAGTAATGTGCACTTTGCACCACAGAGATGCTCACCACATACATGCCGGGTCCTTCCTGCCACGAGTGACACTGTTAGTGCACAGTAATGTGCACTTTGCACCACAGAGACGCTCACCACATACATGCCCGGTCGGTCCTGCCACGAGTGACGCTGTTAGTGCACAGTAATGTGCACTTTGCACCACAGAGATGCTCACCACATACATGCCCGGTCTGTTCTGCCATGAGTGACACTCTTCGTGCACAATAGCGTGCACTTTGCACCACAAGAGACGCTCACCACATACATGCCCGGTCCATCCGGCCACGAGTGACACTCTTCGTGCACAATAGCATGCACTTTGCACCACAAAAGACGCTCACCACATACATGCCCGGTCCGTCCTGCCACGAGTGACACTGTTAGTGCACAATAGCGTGCACTTTGCACCACAAGAGACGCTCACCACATACATGCCCGGTCCGTCCTGCCACGAGTGGCACTCTTCGTGCACAATAGCGTGCACTTTGCACCACAAGAGACGCTCACCACATACATGCCCGGTCCGTCCTGCCACGAGTGACACTGTTAGTGCACAATAGCGTGCACTTTGCACCACAGAGATGCTCACCACATACATGCCCGGTCCGTCCTGCCACGAGTGACACTCTTCGTGCACAGTAATGTGCACTTTGCACCACAGAGATGCTCACCACATACATGCCGGGTCCTTCCTGCCACGAGTGACACTGTTAGTGCACAGTAATGTGCACTTTGCACCACAGAGACGCTCACCACATACATGCCCGGTCGGTCCTGCCACGAGTGACACTGTTAGTGCACAGTAATGAGCACTTTGCACCACAGAGATGCTCACCACATACATGCCCGGTGTGTTCTGCCATGAGCGACACTGGTCATGCACAGCAGCGTGCACTTTGCACCACAAGAGACGCTCACCACATACATGCCGGGTCCTTCCTGCCACGAGTGACACTGTTAGTGCACAGTAATGTGCACTTTGCACCACAGAGACGCTCACCACATACATGCCCGGTCGGTCCTGCCACGAGTGACACTGTTAGTGCACAGTAATGTGCACTTTGCACCACAGAGATGCTCACCACATACATGCCCGGTGTGTTCTGCCATGAGTGACACTGGTCATGCACAGCAGCGTGCAGTTTGCACCACAAGAGATGCTCACCACACACATTTCTGGTCCTTCCTGCCACGAGTGACACTCTTCGTGCACAGCAGCGTGCAGTTTGCACCACAGTAGTGCTCGGTTTATGCACATCGTCTTTAACAAGAATGCAACCATTTCAGCAGACTCTGAGTTCCGCCAGGTGTTTCCACGGGTAAAACACTTATAAAGGAAAAACAAACATGAAAAGATAGCTGTCCTGCGTCAGAGCAGCAGGCGGGCACATGCTCACCACCGGTCCCGGTGGGACAGAGACCGCAGCCTCTTTAATAGACACATGACGCGTCCCAGCGTGTCAGGGCAACACTTCACCCTTGTTCCAGCTTGTTGCAGCTGGTACCTTAAGGGTCGGAGACAACACGCTTCATTTCCCATGTCTGTAGCATGAGCACAGAAAAAAAAGCATGGAGACCCCTCCACCCCATCGAGCCTGAACACATCTCTCCGAAACAAGCATTGGCAAAGCCAACAGGACTCCAATTGAAACTGCAAATACTGATCTATTGCTTTTCCCATCGGTGCCTCTCAGCACAGCGTGCATGCCTTTCAATGCACGCAGAGAAATGTCTGCCCTCTGTGGCCATTTTGGTATGGTAAGAAACACAGTCCATGATGGCTGCCAGCGGTGCACATGCGTTACGACGCATGTGTGTGCATGCAGTGTGGCACACCACCAGCAACTTTGTCTTTTTTCAACTTTACTGTTCCATTGTTGGCTGACAGCCATTTAAGAACAGTGAAGTAAAAACAAAAAAGAGCACAGGAGTGCGCAAAACAAAAGAGGGTGGCCTAGGCGCGTTTTAAAGCCGCTGTGCAATTGGAAAAAGATAATACATTGAAAAATATGGAGCGTTGGACGATGAGCAGAGAATCATGGAAGAAGGACGGGTGGGGAGGGTGGGAGGCACCAGAGTTAGGAAACAAACTCACCGACCAGTCAAGAGGCCAGGTTTGGGTCCCAAAAAGCCTCGTGCGGATGGTTGAAACTGGGGTGCTGTTCCCTTCTCGGTCAGAGGGTGCATCTGAAGTGGGTTTCATCATCTGTTCGGGCTGATGGCCCTTCCTCTAGGGATGTATGTCGTTACAACGCATGCTTTTACCCCGCATGCCTTTACGACGCAACTTTTACAACGCAAACCATTACAACGCTTAGTGCTTAGGGGTGCTGGATAGTGAATAGTTTAATTTACTATTCCAACTCCAGTCCCCGTGGATAGTAGGGAAGGTGTTGGATAGTAAATTAAATCTATTCCCTATCCTAGAGTGCCCCCCATCGCAAGTCGTTGTAACGACTTGCGTTGTAAAAGTTGCGTCCTAAAGGCACTGCGTTGTAAAAGTTGCGTTGTAAAGGATGTTTCCCTTCCTCGAGGCATGGGCCAAGAGTACGTTCTGCTCATGAAACAGGAGTCTGCTGGCCTGCTTGAGATCTGGGCGAGTCCTTCTCAACGAAACCAGCTGAGCGTCTTTGAAAGGTTTCAACAGTAAGATCCATATTTATGACCCGGGTTTGCACCGCTCTTGCCCCACGCAACGTGGTGCAATAGCAACGCAAACCTCAAGTCAGAATGTTTACACCTTGCAAAGCCACTTTGCGGGGTCCAAACATCTTGAGCAATGCAACGCAGCACATATCGCTGCGTTGCCTTGCGCTGCCCTGGGAGGGCGTTGTGGGTGTTCCCAGGCAACTCCCATGGTTTTTAATGCATTCCCAGATCTACAAGGCCGAGTAAACTTGGGAATCCAAAAACGTAACCGTCCCAGGGGAAGCATAACGAGGACTATTTCTCCTCGTTACTTCCTCTCTCTATGCAGGCTTCCTTCTGCAGCGCACACACATAAGGAATATGCGGCTCAGGATTGGTTTTATGCAGGAAGGTGTGCCTTCCTGCACAAGAACAATCCCGCGTGCAAAGCAGGCACCGTGGTGCGAGGGTGCTGCGCTGGCGTCAGGCTGCCCATTGTGCGCCACTGCTGGGGGAAGTCAGGAATGCGCTGTATGCCTTCAATACGGTGCATCCCTGACCTTTCCTAGGGACACAGCGCAGTGGGGTGACTTGCAGCGCTGCACTGCACCGCTATTTTGTAGTGTAGCTCCTATATTCCCAATAGGCTCTACGCATTGGAATAATATATCCTATAGATATGACGTACGACTGAGGTCAGTATGTCTCTATCGAACATATTAGACTTAACAGTGAGTGCCAGCTAGCTCAGAGGTCACTAGAAACTTTCTCGAATAAACAAGAAGGGATTCGTTTCTGACAAACGCATAAACATGACAACTTTGTTTACCTAGAACTGGAATAAATATCTTCAGAGTCGTGGGAACAATAGATAAGTATTTTACTCAGTCAATCGTGCATGCTTCTTTTCTACAGAGTTGCAGAGAAAATAGAGAGACGGGCGTTTCAGTAAAAGGGGTTTATTGAACAGTCTTCTTTCTCATGCAAGAGAGGTGAACTGCTACAATCGTTAGATAGAATGCAAAGTATAATGCGTACAGCGTAAACAGTAATATAATATAATACTGTAATAGCATTGTCTAGTGCTATGACATATAAAAATACATACAAAAATAACACCGGCTAAAATGCTCAACTGGTGCTTCTAAAATACGCCAACCCCAATGTACCTAACCCAGGTTTAGTACGAGGGAAGAAGTAAGTCTGGTCTTTAGCATAGGTTTAGTTTTTGCCAAGAACTGCCAAAGGTTTCTCTAGGTTCTAATCAGCTCCATACCTTTAGAATGAAGGAGGTTGGTATCTCTGTCTCGGACTCGATTTCCCAACACCCCGCAAGGGGAGTCAGGAACACTGAAGCTGGATTCTCAGCAGGAGGATGTCAGCTTCTTGTCAGTGCGTCAGCTGAAGGGTCGGCTTCCTTCGGCACTTGCTGTAGCGAGCTGCGTCGGGCAAGTAGGTAGTCGAGCTGCACCGAACCTAACCAGGCTTTGCTATAGCAAGTGAAGGTATATTTATACCTTGAAGGTGTTTAGGAATGCCAGCTATGACATAAAGTCGGGCATTTGAACGTCATGAATGAACCCCTAAGGAATAGATGTTCATGCATAATAATGAGTTTCTTGGAGAAATCAATATTCAGGCTAGGTGAAGTTCCCTTCTGCTTAAGAGTCTGGTTTTCCAAGAAATCGCTGTGACGTTTGGTGAACGGATGGAAGTTGCTATGCCTGTATTTGCGTAGCATGGGCTATGCCTAAATAAGGGCTTGATTTCTATGCCTATATAAGTGTAATGCAAATTGTACCTATATAAGGGCATATATCAGGAAAATGTATTCGGAATCTAAAACGCCATACAACAATTTCATAGATATGACCCTACTTTTCCAGCAAAAGCAAGCTCGAGACACAGGTCCCCGTTGGTTCCACCCCTTCCGTCTGCCAGTCTTATTTCCAGGACTGAGTTAACTACTTATTAGGACGAGGACAACTTGAGAGTTTTATGAAGACGTCCTGTAGGGGAAAGAACCCGTGCCAGGTGCAGCATGGGGCGCTGCCTGCTGGCATCAGGGGTGTGAGCGCCTCCCTATGAGTACACAGGGCAGCGCGGTGGTAAAATCTAGAAATAACCCTGGCATCGCAAACACAGGGCCCCTAAAAAGAGAAGGACATCCAGGGGCGTCATTTAGGGGTCGCCAGGGGTCGCAGTTGCGACCCCTGGCTCAGACCTTTGCAATTCCTTCCATTCTACTTAGGAGCGCACACAAAAGCAAGGCCTTGGGATCGCGAGGCAAGGGTTAAATGATGGAATGTGTCTGAAGTCAGTCTGGCGGGAGCAAAAGTGAAAGTAAACGCCCCGCCCAGGGGTACGCACATTGCTTGTGTCTACTTGCTTCAGTCTTGAAGCCGGCTCGCCCGGTTCGTTTCTCTCCTCCCTCCATTCCGGTACAGCGTCAGCATGCATGGCATATAAGCAGGGCTTTAAGTGGGATGAAAAAACTATATCCTTGCCTCTCTGTATCCACCACTCTCTGTATCCACCACTCTCTATATCCTTCCCTCTCTGTATCCACCACTCTCTGTATCTCCCCACTCTCTGTATCCACCATTCTCTGTATCTCCCCACTCTCTGTATCCACCATTCTCTGTATCTCCCCACTGTAGTGTCCTGTACTTAATAATGACAGACACTTAGTTGATATTGAAAGAGCTTTATTAACATGCTCCTTACTCGTCCCTGTCCCTACTCTAACTAACCCCTTTCCTGTGCTGGCCCCTCCTCTTCCTCCAACGCCGTAACTCCTCCCATCCCAACTACTAGACTGTGCACATCATCACATCTCCCCCTTTGTTAACAAATGAAAAAAATTGACTTGAATATAATTCTTCAATCAGTCTTTTGGGCTTGTGTATGTCTCTTCTCGGTCGGAGACTCATTCCAGTGTCTGCGGGCACAGCAGCTGTCTGATGATCATGTCTCTGTGGTGAACCCAGTTGACTAAATCCTTCTGCATCGTGTTGGTCCGGGTCTCTGTCAAGGACCTCTTTCATGGCTGGGGTACATTTTTGGAAATGTGACACATTTCGGGTGATACGCCTGTTCTCAGACTCTGCGGTAATCATGGTACCCTTCTGCTGAGTGATAGTCAAAGGTTCATCTTTGAATCTACAGACCGTCTTCTTTGACTGTTCTTGTTTGACCACCACACAGTCTCCTGTACGAAGGGATGGAGATTTTGCTCTCCGGCGAGTGTCTGCATACGATTTCATTTTGCTCTTGCCAGCTTGATCAGCCACCGCTAGCTCTCGATGGACACGTGTCGGAGACATCGGTCGTAGAGCTCCTTCCCATGTCGGGATCCGTGTTCTGATGGGTCGCCCTAACATGAGAGTAGCAGGACACTTTCCGGTCGTAGCATGTGGTGTCGTTTGATAGGCTCCTAGGACCTCATTGAGAGCCACTTGCAAGTCTTGTTTTTCCAAAGTGGCTTGTTGAAATGTCTTCTTCAAGGTGGCCATGAACCGTTCAATGGTGCCATTAGCTTGTGGCCACAAAGGCGTGACCTTACGATGTCGAAAGTTGAGATGTTTTGCGAAGCCACTGAACTCATGTCCGTTAAAGGGGGGACCATTATCTGTTTTAAGCTCTTTGGGAACACCCCATGCAGTAAACACTTCGTCTAGGATGGCAATCGTGCTGGAGGCATTGGTTGAGGACACGAACTGTGCTATTGGGAATCTCGAGTATTCATCCATGATAGCCAATATGTATTTGCCTGACTGGAGTGGTCCATAAAAGTCCATGGCAAGTTCTTGCCATACCCCACTGGGTAGTTTAGTCATTTGAAGGGGAGCTGGGGAATCTCCATGCTTCACCAGTTGACACTGGGGGCAGTCCGGTGAGCTCCACCATTTGGTCAAGTAGTGGAAACCATACTCACTCCCGGAGAGCTCTCTTTGTTGCAACAACTCCACGATGACCCTCATGGGCAAGGTTAATCACACCTTGACGTAGCTGCCTCGGGATGACGATCCGATGGTCTCTCAGTAGGAGCCCCTCTGAGGTGGCAGACAGCTCTTCACTGACATGTCAGAAGGCTTGCATTTCTTGACGGATTTGAGGATCACTCGTTTCCTCCTCACTGTCGTGTCTCCAGCGGTGTGTGCGCAGTCGGCTCACTACTTTCTGAAGAATATTGTCTTGCGCAGTGGCTTCCTGTATCGCTTCTAAGGGGACTGCCGGTGGCCGGGCTAAGCTTACTACAAAGTGTATGTACTCTTCAGCTATTGAAGGAGGTGAGGCCTGGGATGCTTGAGGGTGTCGGGACATGTAGTCCGCCGGATTCTCTGCCTTTCCTGGTTTATGTATATTCTTGTAAGCGTAAACCCCACCTTTCAATGCGAGGTGGCATCTTGGCCTTGGGATTACCAAAGATGGTGACAAGCGCTTGGTGGTCCGTAATCATGGTGAAATGTTTGCCATAAATGAACACATGAAAATGCTCGCAAGCCCATACGACGGCGCGACTCTCCTTCTCAGGCTGGGAATAAGCCTTCTCGGTGTCTGGCATAGGCCACAATGTGTCGTCGATCAGTGTCATTATCATACTGAGCCAGGATGGCACCCAACCCCACTGGACTGGCATCCACCGTTATCTCCGTCTTCCTCTTGGGATTAAAGTAGGCTAGATTGTCCGCTGATTCCACCGCCTGTTTAATTTCTTGGAACGCCCGCTCACACTGAGGGCTCCACACAAATGGTTGTCCTTGTTTGGTGAGGACACGGAGTGGGTGGCTTATGGTGGCATAGTCTTTTATATACCTGGCGCAATAACTCGCCATGCCCAGAAACGATCGGATGTCACTCACATCTTGAGGGCTCTTGGTTGTATTAAGCGCTGTCACTTTCTCAGGGTCAGGCTTCATCCCTGCCCCTGAGAACACATGTCCGAAGAACTTGAGAGTGGACTGATGGAACTCACACTTGTCCTTATTGAGAGTTAGGTTAGCTTCTAGGAGAGCATGGCACACTCGATCCAAAGCTTTGTCATGTTCCTGTGTGTTCGCTCCATACACCAGAATGTCGTCACTGTAGTTCAGTGAATTAGGTATGTGTTTGATGGTCTGACGGATGACCTCTTGGAATATTTCCGCCGCAGAGGAGATACCGAAACTCAGCCGTTTGTATCGAAACAAACCCAGATGAGTGGCAAACGTCGTTATGTACCTTGATTTTTCGTGTAATTCCAGCTGATGGTATCCCTTATTTAGATCGAGTTTGGAAAATACCCTGGCTCCATTCAATGCTGATATCATATCGCTCAGGTGAGGTACTGGGTGACGCTCTCTTTCTATGGCTGTATTGGGGAGTCGCATGTCCACACATAAACGTACCTTTTCAGGGGTGCCCTTCTTTGGAACGATGACAACTGGTGACACCCATGGTGTGGGACCATCCGTTTTCTCGATAATGTCAGCCTGTAACAGTTCCTGGATTTCATCTTCTACGGCTTGCTGAAGATGAAAAGGCACTCGCCTGGGGTGTTGAGCCACAGGGCGCACTTGATCATTGATGTGCCGGCGAATCAGGCATTTGTTCATTTTACCGAGCCCAGTGAACAACTTGGGAAACCTACGAACAATGTCTGGATTGTCATTGACTCGGTATAAGATCTCAACCAGTCGGAGGTGCTCCGCTGTAGGCAGACTAAGGAGACAATCAGCCTCCGGGCCCTCAATGACGTGTATATGTGCTGACACAGAATTATTTTCATGTTTCAATGTTGTTGTGAATTTGCCCAGGCATGGTAGTGGTTTTTTCGCCATCCAAGTGAACACCCTGACATGTGCTGGACTCAAGGGGGGTGGTGGCTTCATTTTGTTATATTCGGTCACGGGCATGTAGTTCAATGACGCCCCACTGTCTAACACAAATTTGGTCGCATGTGTCCCCACTTTGATGTCTAATGGGGGATATTTCTTTAGCTGGTCCGGGTCTGCTACCATGCAGATATATTCATCTGTATATACTGACTCCTGAGAAGTCGATCTCGAGTCTCTTGACGATGACCGTCTCGAGGACCTTCTTGTCCGTTGGGATTTGCGAGACTCCCTGCTGGAGTACGACGAACCAGATGAGGATATTGCTCTGTCCTGTACAGCTTTTGCATGATGTCGCTTAGCATCTGGGCGAAACGACTTTGTTGTTTCACTCCTTCTTTCTTTGCTGTATACTCCGCACATCGCCTCAAAATGATTTTTCCGTCCACATTTTCGGCATTGTTGACCCATTGCTGGACACACATCTGTATGTGGGAAGTCATACCCACATCAATAGCATTTCCGTGAACGCTCTGTCTTTCTGACATGGTCTGGTTTCTTGTCTTTTCTCCTAGATTCATAGCGTCGGCGACCTTTGTGTTGGTGACGGGACGCTGGTATGGACCTTCTCTGTCGCTCACTTGATCTTCTGCGAGTGCTGTTGGTTTGCATCCAATATGCTTGCTCTCTTCTCTCACTACGCCCTGTCTCCATGCTCTTGGCATGCTCCTCCGCTTGGTCATACACCCGGGTCATTTCCTCTATTTCGTCGAGATCATGACTTTATCTCAGTAGTCGCCTACGGAGCGTCTCTGAATGACAACCCTCGATGACTCTTGGCCGGATGGCATCCTCCGTCGAGAATGCGTCAAAGTTGCAGTACTGAGACAGTCGGCGTAGTCTGGATATGAATGTGCTCATCATTTCTTCCTTGTCTTGACGGGCTTGATGGAATACATATCTCTCGTAGTCCACATTCCTTTTATGCACAAACTTTCTGTTCAACGCATCTCGCACTTTGTCATAGGTTCCTTTCTCATAGGTCGGCAGTTCTTTGATCACTTTGCAAACCTCTTTGCCGACCAGATTGCGTAGTGCAATTAATTTGTTTCGGTCTCCCGTGACTTTTGATCCTTCAAGATAGTCCTCGAGATCCTCGAGCCACTCCTGCCATCTGGGGCCCATACTTCCGCCAGCCACCAGGGTCAGTGGTTCTGGTGGGCGCAGGTGCGATACTCGAGTTGCAACTGGGGCTGCCGCCGCTGTACATGCCGCCGCTGCACCTCCACCATTTCGGCTCGGTGAGTTTGACATCTCTGGACTGGCGTGTCAGAGTTACCTTTCACTTGCGAGTGCTTGATGGCGTTTATCAATACTTGTTTTGCATCTACCAGTGCTTGTTTGTAATTGCCAATGCTTGTTTTTTTGTTTTTATGCAATTATCAATGCTTGTTTTGCAATTTCCAATACTTGTTTTTGCAATTATCAACGCTTGTTTTGCAATTTCCAATGCTTGTTTTTGCAATTATCAATGCTTGTTTTGCATTTACCAAGGCTTGTTTTGCAATTATCAATGCTTGTTGTGCAATTACCAATGCTTATTTGCTTAGGCCTTATGCTGCCTGACTTCAAAATGGCCGCCAGAAATTCACACATGGAGGTCGTCCTGAAGGTTGCCTGACTTTAAGATGGCCGCCGTTCTTGAGCTCTCAGTTCACACGAGACTTCACTCTCATTCATTCCTTCGAGGCATGCTCATTCTCCAGGACTCACCGGCAGCTGATGTCTGCATGCAGCATCGTTTGTTCAATGCCTCCGCGTTCCTGGACCTTCAAAACCATTCAGGTACGATCAGGGAAGCTCCTAGCTTCAGCTCGTTACTGGCATGCCATTCCTCACGCATCGGGGGTGAGCTGGCTACTTTCGCGCGCACTGGAGCTCTTCGTCGGGACACTTCCACACGTCCTGGGCAGCACCACAGACGCTCCTTGGTCACCGGAGCAGTAGGCAGAGTCGGGGTGGGCACCCGACTTCTCCTCATTCAGCGCGTGCCGACTTGCACGCATCGGGGGTGAGCCGCGATTTGGCGCGAACCGGCGCACGGCTTTAAAACACCCCAGCGCTCAATCGCGTTTTCTTCCTCTGGGCTCTACGCGACTAGCAGATCGCGGAGCAGGGGCAACTACCGCTGGCCTCTTGATCTGGGCGGCGGACTTACTTCAGACACACGTGTCTCAACAGCGTTTTTCCTTCTTTCACGCTGCAGGGGACAGGGACGCTTCTTTGTGGGTTTCTGCGTGTGGCAAACTCCACCACCCCACCCTCGTCGCCAGCTGTAGTGTCCTGTACTTAATAATGACACACACTTACTTGATATTGAAAGAGCTTTATTAACATGCTCCTTACTCGTCCCTGTCCCTACTCTAACTAACCCCTTTCCTGTGCTGGCCCCTCCTCTTCCTCCAACGCCGTAACTCCTCCCATCCCAACTACTAGACTGTGCACATCATCACACCCACTCTCTGTATCCACCACTCTCTGTATCTCCCCACTCTCTATATCCTTCTCTCTCTGTATCCACCACTCTCTGCATCTCCCCACTCTCTGTATCCACCACTCTCTGTATCTCCCCACTCTCTGTATCCACCACTCTCTGTATCCCCACTCTCTGTATCCACCACTCTCTGTATCTCCTCACTCTCGATATCCTTCCCTCTCTGTATTCACCACTCTCTGTATCTCCCCACTCTCTGTATCCACCACTCTCTGTATCTCCTCACTCTATATCCTTCCCTCTCTGTATCCACCACTCTCTGTATCTCCCCACTCTCTGTATCCACCACTCTCTGTATCTCCCCACTCTCTGTAATCCACCACTCTCTGTATCTCCCCACTCTCTGTATCCACCACTCTCTGTATCTCCCCACTCTCTGTATCCACCACTCTCTGTAGCTCCCCACTCTCTGTATCCTCCCCTCTCTGTATCCACCACTCTCTGTAACCTCCCCTCTGTATCCACCATGCTCTGTATCTCCCCTCTCTCTGTATCCTCCCCTCGCTCTGAATCCACCACTCTGTATCTCCCCTCTCTCTGTATCCTCCCCTCTCTCTGTATCCACCACTCTGTATCCTCCCCCTCTCTGTACCCTCCTCATTAATCCACCTCTCTGTATCCACCACACTGTACTCTCACCTCCTGAATCCACCCCTCCGTATCCACCACTCTGTATCCACCACTCCCTGTACCCTCCCTCTGTATCCACCACTCTCTGTGTCCACCACTCTGTACCCGCTCCTCCTGAATCCACCTCTCTGTATACACCACTCTGTATCCACCACTCCCTGTACCCTCCCTCTGTATCCACCACTCCCTGTATCCACCACTCTCTGTACCTTCCTCTGTATCCACTACTCTCTGTACCCTCTCTCTGTATCCACCACTCTCTGTATCCACCACTCCCTGTACCCTCCCTCTGTATCCACCACTCCCTGTATCCACCACCCCCTGTACCCTCCCTCTGTATCCACCACTCTCTGTGTCCACCACTCTGTACCCGCTCCTCCTGAATCCACCTCTCTGTATCCACCACTCTCTGTATCCACCACTCCCTGTACCCTCCCTCTGTATCCACCACTCCCTGTATCCACCACTCCCTGTACCCTCGCTCCGTATCCACCACTCTCGGTGTCCACCACTCTGTACCCGCTCCTCCTGAATCCACCTCTCTGTATCCACCACTCTCTGTATCCACCACTCCCTGTATCCACCTCTCTGTTCCCTCCTCTGTATCCACTACTCTCTGTACCCTCCCTCTGTATCCACCACTCCCTGTATCCACCACTCCCTAAACCCTCCCTCTGTATCCACCACTCTCTGTGTCCACTACTCTGTACCCGCTCCTCCTGAATCCACCTCTCTGTATCCACCACTCTCTGTATCCACCACTCCCTGTACCCTCCCTCTGTATCCACCACTCCCTGAATCCACCACTCCCTGTACCCTCCCTCTGTATCCACCACTCTCTGTGTCCACCACTCTGTACCTGCTCCTCCTGAATCCACCTCTCTGTATCCACCACTCTCTGTATCCACCACTCTCTGTATCCACCACTCCCTGTACCCACCACTCCCTGTACCCTCCCTCTGTATCCACCACTCCCTGTATCCACCACTCTCTGTACCCTCCTTTGTATCCACTACTCTCTGTACCCTCTCTCTGTATCCACCTCTCTGTATCCACCACTCTCTGTATCCACCACTCTCTGTACCCTCTCTCTGTATCCACCACTCTCTGTATCCACCTCTCTCTGTATCCACCACTCTCTGTATCCACCACTCTCTGTATCCACTACTCTCTGTACCCTCTCTGTATCCACCACTCTCTGTATCCACCACTCTCTGTATCCACCTCTCTCTGTATCCACCTCTCTCTGTATCCACCACTCTACTACGGGTCTAGCTAGCGCTATACAAAACTTTAAAAATAAAATTAAATAAAATACAGTTACACAAACAGTGTTACAAATGTAAACAATGACAGGTGTAAACAGACAAGTTGTGGCTGAGGGGAAAATAACAGCAGATTTTCAATGAAAACAGAAATACACAACGAAACAATTGTGTCCTCATTAATTAGAGCCACATCTGTGGCGTCAATGGCGTTTCAACCCATAGATAAATGGAGGGTCATCATCAGGACAAAACTTCAGATGTAGGAGTTTCCACCAGCATGGAAGTTTGCACGCTTACACACGTTGCTGCCTTGCACACTCTGGGGCAGGTTTATTCTTTTTAGCACAACGCAGCATCCAACATTACTGTAATGCACAAGGGGGGGAGGGGAAGGACTGCAGACTCTAATGTATTGAGAATGCCCTGCTGCTCCCCACCCCTGTGCTGGCGCAAACACAGGCAGTCCAGAGCCGTGCACAGACTTGCATCATGGTGCAGAGGTGTGCGCGGGCATGGGATGTGTGCTGGATGCACACCCGGCTTTATACCCAGACAAATCCTTAATTGCACCCTAAACTCAATGTATGCTGCACCATCAGTGGAATGAAAAGCTTTCTCCTTGTTGGCGCCTGATTCAAGGAGGGATGATGGTCTTAGATACAAAACCAGGACTGGCCCTCTCAGTGATCTGGATTTGCATCAAAAGCTTTCGGGGCCTGTGCTGAGCCACCGACGCTACACACAAGTAACACCTCCTTGACCCAAAATGGTTCTAAGCACTATTTGTGCGGAGAGAAGAGCACCTTGCCGGAGCAAAATACGCTTAGGACTGGAAACCAAATACTCTTCAAAGGGTTTACCCACTTTACATGACATTGTACGACTCTGTCCCAGCGCAAACCCATGGATTATCCAACCCTCTGTTTCAGTGGGTGTCCCTGCGGCTGCCTTGTAATTTTGGGTTATTCCTCGTGCCCACCAGTATGTGTCAATCAAATGAGGCAGTTTGCACATATATATGTGTGTGTGTACATGTGTGTAACGCTTCAGCCACCCCTTGCACACACACTTCTAACGGGTGTCCCTGCGGGTGCCTTGTATTATTCGTTCATTCCTGGTATCCCAGAGTGTGTCAATGAAACGAGGCAGTCTGCACACATATATGGGTGTGTGCTTGTGTGTGTCACTTCCCCTACCCCTTGCACGCACACTTTTCATGGGTGTCCCTACGGCTTCCTTGTCCTCCTGCAAATGCCAGAAACCGGTCCTGGGAAGCTTGTTTCCGGTCCAGGGAAGGCATGGCTTGGCAGTTCGGGCTGGACTGTTCCCATGAGGCACAGGGTCAGACTGATTTGCATATGGCCATGTCTGAACTGGGGTGGCTGAGTGGGCTAAAGAACGGTGATGGATTAAACCCAGATCTGTTGACTGGGTGTGAGTGTTTGATTGGTTCAGATGCTCTGTCCATCACCACCCCCTTTTGTACCGCTTTGTCCTCCTGCACATTCACTGGGCTCATCAGTGTGTGTGGTTGAAATCAGTCTGCACATGTATGCAAGCGTCGCTCCCCTGCCTCCTTGCACACTCTGAGTTTGAGTTTGAGTTTAAAATATTTATAAAGCGCGCGTTCACCTGGCGGTTACATGGTGCTATGAGGTACTGAGCCCAAAAGGACAGGAAGATCGGGAAGGAGCAAAAGATAGGAGCGTTTATGAAGGGAAGGCTTGGGAGAAAAGGAGCGTTTTAAGCGCTTTACGGAAGTGAGAATATTGGGTGGAAGATCTGAGGAGGACGGGGAGGGAGTTCCAGAAGGCGGGGGCAAGTGTGGAGAATTTAGTACCTCCCCACTTGTTGCGCTTAAAGCGGGGAACTATCAGAAGTTGTTGGGAGGATGAGCGTAGTTCCCGAGTAGGGGCATAGGTTTTAATTTCAGAGGAGATAAAGGCTGGTGCTAAGCCGGCCCGGGCCTGAAAGGTGATGCAACCCATCTTGAACTGAGCTCGTTCTCGGATAGGAAGCCAGTACAAGGATTTAAGAAGAGGGTGACGTGATGGGATTTGGCCAAGTTATAAACCAGGCGGGCAGCCTGGTTTTGTACCAGCTGCAATCGTCGTATACTGTAAGCGGGCAAGCCACAGTAAAGAGCGTTGCCATAGTCTAGGCGGGAGATGACCATCGCCAGGACTATGATCTTTAGGGCAGAGAGTGAAAAGAAACGAGAGACTTTACGGATGGTACGGAGTGAGAGGAAAGAAGAGGACACCACTTGGTTGATTTGGGAGTGCAGGGTAAGTTGGTCATTTAGTTTAATACCGAGAGTTTTTACAGAGGAAGATGGAGAGGGAGGGGGACCTAGGGAGGGGGGCCAGAAGAGAGAGGACCAGGGACTGGAGCAACCACCTGTCAAAACCAGCTCGCTTTTGTCTGGGTTTAACTTCAGGTGGTTGTAGTTCATCCAGTCCCGGATAAAGGTCATGATAGACTGGAAATTGATCATGGACACAGGGGAAGGGGATAGGGAAGAAATAAGCTGGAGGTCGTCCGCGTAGTTATAGACGGAGACCTCCATTTGTAGAAGGGCAAAAATAAGAAGGGCAATGTACAGGTTGAATAAAAGAGGGGAAAGTTGTACTTTGCGGAAGTCCGCCGAGAAATCGCCCAGGCACACTGCCTGGGTGCGGTCCCTCAGGAAGGAGGACAACCAAACCAAGGCCGATCCACCGATCCCCGCCGCCTTGACACGGGAAAGTAAGATGGAGTGGTCCACCATGTCAAAGGCGGCGGAGAGATCGAGAAGGATCAGGGCCTGTGTTGGTGGGGCCTGGCAGCTGCCTTGTACTGTTGTACTTTCACTGTGTTCACCAGTGGACGTCAATGAAAAGAGGAGGCCGCACACACATGCATGTGCGTATCACTCCCTTGTGCACACATGTATGTAAAGTAAAGTAAAGTCCACATTTGTAAAGCGCACAATCACCCGTAAGGGTCTCTAGGCGCTGGGGGCCGTCGGGAAGATTAAGCGAGCTATTGCCCAGAGTCACATGGTGCTGGGCTAACCTGCCGCCGGAGCCGGGGATCGAACCGTGGTCCCCAGATTCCGGAGTCAGTCGCCCGGCCCTTGCACACATGCATGTGTGTATCGCTCCCTTGCACACATGCATGTGCATATCGCTCCCTTGCACACACATGTATGTGCGTATCGCTCCCTTGCACACACATGTATGTGCGTATCGCTCCCTTGCACACACTGCTCTAATGGACGTCTCTACAGCTGCCTTGTTTTCTTCAGTAAATAAACAACAATGGTTCTTTAGGACTTTTTAGGTGGAGCCTGGGCAGCGCATGCGCTGCTCTGCGAGGCTTGCTCTATTAGAGTATGGACTTGAAGCTCCGCCCAATTTTTTTCATTGGCTTGTGTCATAGCCCTTCGTAAAGGCTGGCTTCTGATTTGTTAATAGACTTGGTAGTCCTCCTTGGTACCGCCTTGTTTTTATTTGTAAACTCCCATGAGGACTGGCCCTTTTATTGCTGTTATTAAATGGTAAGTCTTATTTAGCCTGTAAGCACTATTTTCTTTAATGAGTTTCTCCTACTTCAGGCACAACATACTTTCCTGCGGCCTTCAGCGCGCCATGCGCACTTTAACTTTCAAGCAGACCCGGACAATGGCGGGCACTTCTTTGAAGTTAAATAGGTCTCACATTTACAAGAGTTTGAGCTATTGCCATTGTAAATAAAAATGCCTTTTATTTATGTGTTAATTATCCAAACAGATAAATAAAAGGCATTGTCATTTACAATGCCAAAAGCTTAAACTTTCAAGAATGCGAGACCTATTGCATTACAAATGCTTGTTTTGTATATATACTCACAACCCTAACTTCTTTCTAAGTTTTCAAATAATCTTGCTCTGCTTATTCCTAAATGTACATTAAATATCAGCAAAGTCAATGAAAGTGCAAACGGCGCGGTGCTCAAAAGGTGTCGTAGAGAGGTCTGGGTTGCGTGTATATATACAAAAAAGAGTCCCATAGAACCCCTGTTTATTTACAGTTGGTACCCTGGCTCGGATATTGGGCATAAGGATACACTGCATTTTCTTGCACAATCATTGTGTCAACAAGTGAGTCTTTGTTATCCGAAAGTGCCTGCTTCAACACCGCCACCTTCCCGGAGAGCTGGAAGCACGCCGAGATCAGCGCCCTCCTGAAGAAACCTACAGCAGACCCCACCGATCTCAAAAACTTCCGCCCCATCTCGCTCCTCCCTTTTCCTGCTAAAGTCATCGAGAAGATCGTCAACAGACAGCTGACCGCCTTCCTCGAGACGAACGGATCCCTCGACTCCTCGCAGTCCGGCTTCAGAGCCAACCACAGCACCGAGACCGCCCTCATCGCAGCCACCGATGACATCCGGACCCTGCTCGACAAGGGGGAAACAGTGGCCCTCATCCTCCTGGACCTCTCCGCTGCGTTCGACACGATCTGCCACCGCACCCTAGTCCAGCGCCTCAGCAACATCGGTATCCAAGAGAAGGCACTGGAGTGGATCATCTCGTTCCTCGCCGGAAAAACACAAAGAGTCCGCCTCCCCCCGTTTCGCTCCGAGGCCACCGAAGTCATCTGCAGCGTACCGCAAGGATCTTCACTCAGCCCCACCCTCTTCAACATCTACATGAAACCTCTCGCAGCCATCGCACGCCAGCACAACCTCAACATCATCTCTTACGCCGACGACACCCAGCTGATCCTCTCCCTCACCAGAGACCCCGACACCGCCAGAACCTGCCTACACGAAGGGATGAAAGATGTCGCCGAGTGGATGAAGGACAGCCGCCTGAAACTGAACTCGGACAAGACGGAAGTCCTCATCCTGGGATCTTCGCCCTCCGCCTGGGACGACTCCTGGTGGCCCCCAGCCCTGGGCACCGCACCCAAGCCAACCGACCACGCACGCAACCTGGGCTTCATCCTGGACCCCTCCCTCTCGATGACCAGACAAGTCAACGCCGTCTCCTCATCGTGCTTCAACACCCTGCGTATGCTTCGCAAGATCTTCCGCTGGATCCCGACCGAGACCAGGAAGACTGTCACCCAGGCACTCGTCACCAGCCGACTGGACTACGGAAACGCCCTCTACGCCGGAACCACAGCCAAGCTACAGAAAAGACTCCAGCGCATCCAGAACGCCTCCGCCCGACTCATCCTGGATGTCCCCCGACGCAGCCACATCTCCAGCCACCTGAGGAACCTGCACTGGCTCCCCGTCGACAAGAGGATCACGTTCCGGTTCCTCACCCACCACACAAGTCTCTCCACGACCTGGGCCCCAAGTACCTCAAGGACCGCCTGACCTTCTACACGCCCACCCGCCAGCTACGGTCCACCAACCTCGCCCTCGCAGCCGTACCACGCATCCGAAGAGCCACCGCCGGAGGAAGATCCTTCTCTTACCTGGCTGCCAAGACTTGGAACTCCCTCCCCATCCACCTTCGGCTGACCCAGGACCATCTCGCCTTCAGGAAACAACTCAAGACCTGGCTGTTCGAGCAGTAGCATACCCCTCCCCCAAGCACCTTGAGGCCCTCCCGGGTGAGTAGTGCGCTATACAAATGGCATGATTGATTGATTGATTGATTGATTGCATCGCTCCCCCGCTTCCTTGCAAAGCCTCTTTTGGTGGGTGTCCCTGCAGCGACTGATGTGAGGAACTGGGGTGATCCCCGAGCTCTACCTGTATTTCTAACTAGTTCCACATATTTGCAAACCATAACAATGTGTGGCTATTTCTAATGCTCCTTGGCAGGGGCGGAGCTTGGTCAGTAAGACTGGGGGTGCGAGCTTCAGATTTTCTGCCAATCGCGCTGGCGTATCAGGTTAATCATTATATGGGAAGCTGCGCATGAGGGTGGCTTAAGGGCCAGAGCAAAGGGAAACGAGTGCGGGTTGTGAGGCGGACTTAAGACAGTATTTTGTAAAACAACCATGCTTTAAGACTTTCAAAACAGAGAGGAGCGCATATGTGTGTGTTTTTGTCTGAATGAGTATTTAAAAATCCCCGGTGAAATCCAACTGACACCTTATCATACCAGACTGAAAGCGCCTGTACCCAACCATTTATTAAATAATACATTTATTGGAGGGGGTGTAACACCCCAGACAGCTAAAAAAAACTGAAGACAGAGCCAGGAAGGAAATTCACTTATGGTGGCCTTTGGCTCATCCCAGTAGACTCTTTCCCTCTCACGTCATGTTATTGGCTGAATGGGGTATCACCCAACTTCCTTTGGGGCTCTTGCATTGCAACGTATGAAGGACTATTTCCCATCTCAGAAGTACACTGAACCATCACACCTTGAACTGTTTCTACCACAGACGCACTTGTACTTGTATATTGTATATACGCACTTCAAAGCCCATAGGAATGCATGGGCATTAACTGGTCGGTATTTACCACATCGGAAAATACCGACTGTTTCCGATTCGGTAATTGCACATCTGCAATTACCTACATCTCGGTATTTTTATTTTCCGACCTCTTAAATACCGAGTCGGTGTGACTCGGTATTTAAGAGGTCGGTAAATAAAAATTACCTACATCTGGCCCTAGGTCTTTCAATTGTCCTTGAGCCTGGTTCCACTGCTGTGCTAAGCACTCCTGCAGCGGGACGCATGTGTAGTCTTGCGTGAGGGACAATGAAGATGCACGAAGCCATCATGCCTATGAGTTGCATAAAGACTCGGGCAGAGAGCGAGTGTTGGGGCTTGAACCTTTGGATTAGTAGCTGCATACTGTTTATTCTTGCAGCGTTTGGGTATGCTTTCGCTGTTAGAGTATTTATTGTTGCTCCTAGGTACTGCTGTACGTGGGATGGTTGAAGGTGAGATTTTTGGTAGTTTAACGTGAAGCCTAGGCTGTGGAGTAGGTGAATTGTTTTTGACATGTGGCTGGCGCACTGCTGGGCTGACTTTGCTTGTATGAGCCAGTCGTCCAGGTACGGATAGACATGAATATGTTGTCTTCTCAAATGTGCAGCTACTGTCGCTAGGCATTTTGTGAACACTCTTGGAGCTGTTGTTACACCAAATGGAAGGACTTTGAATTGGTAATGTTGATTTAGTAGCGTGAACCTGAGGTACTTCCTGTGAGCAGGATGTATCGGGATATGGCAGTGGTTCCCAAACTGTGCGCCGCGGCACCCCGGTGCGCCGTAATGAGGTGCCAGGGGCGCCGCGCGCACGATGTGGGAAATGGATGTGACACCTTTTAAGAACAACAGCAAATCGTCCGTGCAACCGGAAACTGCATGCATACTGCCACTCAAGGAGATAGCCCGTGTGTACCCCGTCCATGCAGGCAAGTGTGAAATGCTAAGGGGAGAGCTCCCCATGTTTCAGTCCGAGATCTGACGTCTGACACGACGGGCGCTTAGAGGGTAATTGAATATGCTTAATCGAATGCGCACACAACTGTCACAGCGGCGCCAGTCGCGGGGGTCCATTCAGGTAAGAGCGGTGACCTGAGTGGGGGTTGGAGGATACGTTCCTCTACTTTGCCAGGTACATTAACTCCTTTACCTCCTCCTGTTTCTGCCATCTTAGACTCTTCTGGTTATAAAACGTCCTCCCTCACCTTCCGGGATCTGTTCCAAAAACAGTGGTCTGTGCTCTCATTGTGTCATGCATCGGCAATGTGCTTTACCTTAGCCTGCCTTAAAATGGCTTTTCAACTAATCCCACAGATTCAAATGGCCCTAACCCTCCGCTGTCATATTCCACCTTACCCCAGAGGGCCCCACTGGTTTCCAGGTCGCAAACGTGTGCAGTTTGAAGACCCCGTGCTTCTCACACCACATGTTCTATGAAGAACCTCAATTGTGTATCCATCCTAAGCTTACCTCTTACCCCTCGACTTACCAATGCATCACTTATGGGGGGGGGGAGTGGCTGAAGCCCTTTCAGTCCAATGGGCGCCTGACACGGGGGGTAGCACCGCACACCTTGAGGGGGTGCGTTCTGAATAAAAAGTAAGGAGGCTGGTGGGTATACATTTGTGGAAAAGGTGCAGGTCGATGCCACTTAAATGAGGCACTGCAATTATAGGGGAGTGTTGTAAGTGCAGTAAAATCATGTTACCCTTCGGTAACGATTACTGTTATTTTCGTTTTATGTTTTTCTGTATTCATAATTGTTTTGTTCTTTTTTGTATAGTGCTCAGAAGCCTTGGGTACTTCACATAAAAACGAATTAAACTAAGAAAGATTGGAAACCTGAAAATAAAACGGAATACATTCAGACCATGAGCAGGGGCGTAACTTGGTCAGTAAGATCGGGAAGGGGTGAGCATCAGATTTTTCAACCATCACGCTGGCAAATAAAGTTAAAATATATTGTTTTATTTTTTAGCTGCTGGCTCTGAGCCAGTGAGGCGATGCTCCTACTCCATTGTGGAGGAGCCGCCCCTGAAATAGATTATATGACAAGCAGGATGCATGATGTAGCCTTACACCTAGAGCAGTCGACTTCGGAACTGGGGTACCGGGTTCGAGTCTCGGCAATGATGCTCAACATCCTGTGATTCTGGGCAAATCACTTAATCTCTCCGTGCCTAAAACTGAAATGTGTCCATCTATAACGAAACTGGTGCTCATGAAAAGCGCTATGATACCCGATTTCTTGGGTCTAGTTTGCGCTATATAAAATTTAAAAAAAAATGTTTTAAATGAGAGGGGCTTAAAAAGCAGTGGGAAGTGAGAGGAATACAGATTAATAGGAGTAACTAAATGAAGGGCAGGAGAAAGGGCACATTGCCTCAGCTCCTCGAAATAAAGCCAGAAATACAGAGAACCTGGAAGGTGAATTAACTCAATAAACAAAATTCAGAAATGAGAACTGATGGGCACATTCAACATTGTTCTGCGACATGGCGATAGTGGCAGCACATTATAAAGCGTGGGGGGCTGGGGTTACCACGGAAACCAGTGTTTTAAGTGGGATCCAGAGGGTGGCTGTGGGTGTGGAGGGAGTCTCTTAAAGGGGCGTGGTAAAAAAATGGTGGGAGCCACGGCCAACTGCTGATTAGGTCAAGGGAGCCGCAGGTCAAAAAAGTTTGGGAACCACTGGGATATGGAAATATGCGTCTTTGAGGTCCAAAGTTGCGAGGAAGTCTCCTTGCTGCAACAGTGGTAACACTTGTTGTAGAGTGAGCACATGAAAATGCTCTGATTAGATGTACTGATTTAGAGGTCTGAGGTCCAATATTGGTCTGAGAGACCCGTCCTTTTTGGGGATGAGGAAGTATAGTGAATATACCCCTGTACCTTGATGTTCTAATGGTACTAGTTCTATGGCCCCTTTTTGCAGCATGCTGATGACTTCTTGCTGCAATAAGTTGAGGTGTTCTACAGACATAGGACGTTGTCTTGGAGGTATGTTGGGTGGTGTGGAGGTTAGCTCTAGGCAATAGCCATCTCGGATAATTTGCCTTACCCACTTGTCTGTAGTGATGTTTTGCCAGACAAGTAGGAATTGTTGTAATCGTCCCCCGACCGGTGTTATATGGTCTGGGGGTAGCGCTAAAGAGTCACTGTTTTGTATTGGTAGAGGATCTGGTGGTGTTGTTCCCTCGTCCTCTGCCTTTGTTGTTATTGCCGCGGTATCCACCTCTATTGTTTTTATTATAGGTGGTTTGTGTGTTTCCCTTGTAGTTTGTGGTCTGCTGTGATGAGTTGCCTCTTGCAGCCCCCCTGTAATTTGAGCGACGAAAGGAGCCTCTATGTTGTTGTGACTGTAGGGCTCCCATAGACTTAGCCGTCTCAGTGTCTTTTTTCATTTTGTCCAGTATTGTATCTGTTCCTGGACCAAATAAGTAGTCAGGATTGACTGGCTGGTTTAACAAAGTGGTTTGGACTTCGTTTTTAAAACCAGAAATGCGGAGCCACGCATGTCTCCTGATCATAACACTGGTGTTAATATACCTGGCAGCTGTATCTGCTACGTCTAAGGCACATTTAATGGAGGCGTTAGTGATTAGCTTTCCCTCCTGTATTAATTGTTCAGCCTGTTCTTTGTAAGTGTCAGGTAAATGCTGGAGAAGTGTCTCTAAGGTATCATAGTGTGCCCTGTCATACCTAGCTAACAGGGCTTGCGTGTTAGATATTCTCCATATGTTAGCTGCCTGTGCGGCTACCCTTTTCCCTGATGATTCTTTGTCGGGAGGCGAAGCTTCCCCAGTTGTTTGAGAGTTTGCATGTTTACGTGCATTTGCCACCACTAAAGAATCCAAAGGCAATTGTCCCTTAATGAATGTAGGGTCTAGTGGCGCTGGCCTGTATTTCCTCTCTATTCTGGGGTTAATGACCTTTGCCTTAGTGGTGTCTTTAAATATGTCTCCTGCATGTTTAAGTAACCCTTTTAACATAGGCAGTGTTTTAACAGATCTTTCTGATGTGGCAAAAGTGTCAAAGAGGAAATCTTCCTCCACAGGGTCTGCATGCATGTCCACATTATGATGGGGGGGCTGTCCTTTCGATTAAGGAATTAAAAGCAGCTGTGTCCTCTGTAGGGGAAGGCCTAGCAGGGTATGCAGGTGTATCAGGAATGGGTTGAGAGTCACCGGGATGTACAGGGTCAGCCCATGGTTGAGTGTGACTGTCTTGGTCAGTATCTACTGGGTAGCTGTATTCCTGATCATATTCCTCATCCACCTCTTCATCTGAGTGTGTGGGTGTATATGAGTATGGGTTAGGCCTAGTTTGCTGAATAGGCTCAAATAGAATAGGTGAAGTAGAACAGTCCCTTTTCTTTTTGAGTGGTATAGTGTAAGTCTCTTTCTGAGTCTCTGGTCTGATCTTCCTCTTGTAGAGAGTGAGTTTTCCAGAGTTAGGGTCAATGTAAAGTTTTGATTGTTCAACTGATTCAGGGTCTGGATGTAAGACTTCCTGTTCAGCAGTTCTTGATGCTTTTGCCAATGTCTTTTGCTTGGTTTGTTTCGGTTCGATGCCGCTCTTGGGGTCGACCGCCTTTGTTTTTGAGGAAGGTGGGAGGCCAAACTTAATCGGTCCGATGTTCTTTTGTGGTACTACAGTTTGTTTCGGTAGTGCCTGTTTCTTCGGAGCCGTACTTTTTCCTGTTTCGACAGTGTTTTTTGGTTCGATTATGGCCTTGTGTCCTTGTGTCGATTTCGGAACCGATGGTTTCGGATCGACGCTCTTTGTTGTCGGTTCGACGGCCTTTTTCGGGTCGATTTTCTTCGGCTCGATCGTTTTCTTTTGCTGAGCCATTTGTTTGTCGCCTTTTTGTTTGGGGTCGACAACCTTCTTTGGATCGAGTCCCTTTTTTGTGTTGGCAGCTGTCGACGCCGATGTTTTCGGTTTGACGCCCTTTTGTTTTGGAGTAGATGTAGGGGCGCTGGCTTTTGGCTCGACGACCCTTTGGCCCGAAGACTGTATTGTCGACGAGTTTCTTCGGTCTTGACTCCGATGGATCGACGTAGTGGGGTCCGAAGACCGTGTAGTCAATCAGTTTCGGTTTCGTTTTCTGTTCTGTTCTGTTCCACCACTTTTGGTTTCGATACTACCAATTTCGTACGTTGATCCGATGGCTCTTTAGTAATATTCTTAGCCGAGCTGTATTGCGGGGCTATAGAATGTGTTTCGAGATCTTGGCTAAGGCCTCGACCTGAGCCTGTGGAACCATGGAGGTATAGGTATGGGGCGCCGTACTCACAGTTGGGCCCGGTTCGTCACTGGAGTCGTCCTCTACGGCTCCAATCCCTTGTTCGTCGTCCCCTACCTCGACGATGTCTTCTTCCTCGTCGATGTAGTAGTCGGAGTCATGCTCCGATTCTTGATCCAACTGTTCTTCATATTCTTCGGCTTCGGCATGATCTTCTTCGTCGGCGAAGATATTTTCTGGCTCTGGCGCTTGTTTTTGCATGGTTAGTCTAGCGGCCCGTCGAGTTCGAAGTGTCTTTTTGGAACGAAATTGAGCACAGGCTAGACAGTCGGATTCATTATGTTCTGGCGATAAGCACTTGTTACATACGGGGTGCTTATCGATATGTGGGTATTTAGAGTTACAAAGAGGGCATCTTTTAAATGTGCTCCGTTCCATTGACGACTGGTCGCGTGGCGCCGAGAAGGCCCGCGGCCCGATTTGACGTCCCAAGTTGTAAAAGTTTGTAAAGAAGTCTGTCGGCACCGATTCGAGACAATACCGACGATACCGAAGGCCTTTTGGCCTCTAGAAAGTGTAGTTTCGATTCCGAACTTCGAGTAAAGGAAAGTACATCCGAACCCAATGGCGGAAAAAAACAATCTGAGGATGGAGAAGATGCCGATGCGCACTGTAGTCCAGGGGAGGAGCCACCTATCTGGTGATACTTCGAAGACTCTTCCAGGACAACATTGAGCAATCATCCGGACCCAACACTAGGCGGCGATCTATGCACAGATATGAATTCAGCAGCCCACATGCCTCGAACATATAAATTAATGCATTATATGCCACAGCAATTCACAAGACCCTTCCTTACACAAAAAGGTAATACAGAGCAATTCACAGGACCCTTCCTTGTACGCGAAGGTAATAACACCGAGCAATTCACAAGATTCTTTCTTATACACTAAGGTAAGATCGAGCAATTCACAGGATCCCTCCTTATACTCTATGGTAATACTCAGCAATTCACAGGACTCTTTTTTATACACGAAGATATGACGGAGCAATTCACAGGATCCTTCCTTATGCACTAAGGTAAGACGGAAGCAATTCACAAGACCCTTCCGTGTACTCAAATGTAATGCCGAGTCTAAGGAAATGCAGAATCATTCACAAGACCCTTTCTTATATATTATGCTAAGACAGAGTTTACTGAAGGGTCTTGCGATTTGTTCTAAGGTTTGGCCAAATAATTCACAAGACTCCTCCTTATAAACTAAGTAATATAAGACAGTCATTGCATAATGGGACCTCTGGCAAATCCAGATCTCTGCTGCAATAGTAACTGGGGTGGTATGAGCACGTTTGTATGTTCAGAGGCCCATTGAGACGAGAACCCTGTCCTAAACTGGGTCCAAACGTAAGAGAGCTCCTGCATAGACACGTATTTGAATATTCAGAGATCAGACATACAAAAAGCCCCAGTACATGGAAAGACTGGGACGATGCTACGATTCCCCACCGCAATGCGTGGCACCAGATGGGACACGTAGGTTCCTTTTCACAAGCCAAACAACTGTCCCATCCCCCCACACCCTTTCCCCAGCTCGGTAGGTTTAAAAGTAGAAAAAATGTCCCTCTCGGTCCTGATTAGCTCTTTATACGGGGATTTCCTGTGGAGACGACAGACCAATTTTGAAGATTCGAAAGCTACATGAACTCACTAATACTGGCCTAAAGTCAAGTGACCACATCTCCCCAGCACTGATGTCCCTCCACCTACTCCTGACCAAGCACGGGCTGAATTCAACACTTGACGTGTCGTGCACAAGGCCCTGCGCAGTCACCGGCCACCTACGGTCAGTCCCTCAAAGCAGAGTCGCCAACCTTTGACCAGATCCCACTGTGTTGGGGGCAGATCTGATCCTGCAGAAGGCTTCGTCATCCGGAAGTGGCTCTCTCTGGAAGCTCTCAGAAGGAACCTTTGGTGGCACCAATGCAAAGAGCTGATACTAACACATTAAATAATAGCGCATTAAGAAAGAGGCCCAAAGAGGGGGAGGCAGATCTGGGGCCCCCTGCTGGGCTGGTCAGAGAGGAGAGCTGATAGCCATAAGGTACTTGAAACCTTTAAAAGTTGGATGGGTGTACACTGTATGGATTATTTTTGGGGTTCAATTTTACATCTGGCCTAAAAATAACTTGATGAACTTTTCGCCATCAACTCAACACGTTTATATGTATTTAATGAGCTTAAGATTAATGAATTGTATGTTTTGCTGTAATTTTGTCAAGCGATTTACTTCTCTGTTGGTCTTTGTGATTCTATTTTAGCCAATATTTGATGTAATTAATCATGCTGCCCTTGTGGAAAAAATTACAATGAAAAATATTTTTTTTATAAAGAAAGAGGCCAAGGACTCTTTGGAGACATGCCAGAGCCTGAAGCACTGAGTTTCTGTCCAGGACACGCGCGCTGGTCTTAAACTTCAGGTGCTTTCCAGAAATCTGACTCAGGGTGGAGGTGGAACTGTCAGAGGGGAATAGCCAGACACATTTCCTGTTTGCCCCGGAATAGTGCCATCAGAAAAAAAAGACAAGGGCACCCTTGAAATCAAAAGGGGTCAAGGCTAATGGAAACTTCTAAGAGACAGTGGTCCCTTATAACATCTGTGGAAAAGTAAATTTTGCCATGTTCTGTGTCCCTACGTGTCATCCATCATATGTTATGTGTGCATGATTAAATATGCATATGCGTTCCCCATGTCCGATTAATGACGCAATTACAGTTGTGTCCACCTCTAGTATGCCAGTTTCCAGTCCTCGTGAATACTACGAATATCAGGCCTATGTAAAGCTACGTTGCCACGTTTCTCAGTGTGCACGTTATTCTATTATAAAGTCCCCGTTTCTAGGCCTCAAAAGGGCCCGGACACCAGATTCAGCTCCTGTCTCCTGAAGCCTCGCTGAGGAGGGATACAGCCCCCACCTGTATCCTCGACCCTTCACTTACTTCCTGCCTCGCAGTGCCCGGCCCAGCCTGGCTCAGTCTCTGAGTCTGCCAAAAGTATGTTATAGTTCCAGTTATCAGTTCAGTCCTCCTTCTCTGCATTCCTAAACTACTGAATCGCATCAATAGTTTCCGTCATTGTCTAGCCTTCACGTCTCCACGTTAGAGAAATACTGCATTTAATGGTCATTTAATATTCTTCAACACGCACTACATGTAGAATAATGCATGGTCCAGTCTTAGAATCAAGTTAGCCTTTCCCCTCCTAACTTCTAGTTCCTATCAACATGTTCCCTAAACATCAGTTACTAGATAGGGTTTAGGTACATGTCGCTCCGACCCTCCAGACTTCAGTCTCTGCTCCTAGCACAGAGTTCATAGCCCCCAGCTTCTCCTAGTGATACGTCATTGCCAGTTTGCGCGCACCATCAGGTTAGAGGTCCCGGCTCCTCAGGTAGCCCCCTCCATGGTTTCCGCCCCATTCATGACATATCCTGTTACGTCTGCACCACATGTCTATGTATACGCCCAGTTACACCTACTTTCGCCTTTATCTTTCGCGACTGCTACGCGTCACGCCTTCTGCTCCACCCACTGCTACGCCTACTGCAATGTAATGCTATGTGTTTGCGTTATGTATATATGCTCATGTATTGTTATTAAAAGTCAGCGCGCTCATCCCAGATCCAGCCCCAGCAGCTGCTGGGCCCTGTCATCCTATTCCTATGCAGGTTGTCCTGTTCCTGTCCTTATGCTGTATTAAACCTGCAAAACTCCTACTACCTCGAATCTTGACTCTTATTTATTGAGCTATCTGTTATGATATATGTCTAGTCAAAAAGAGAGGTATTATTTATTTATTTACCACATAATGGCGCCCGAACAGGGACTTGCCCTTTCCCCACGCGTCGGTGAAGCCACGCCGACCCCCTGACCCTCTGCAGTCGTGACGGAACTCTTCTGCGCAGTGGCAGATATTTCTGCTCAAGTATCCCTCAGGCCCACGGAGGAGACGGAGGAGGCGGTCCAGCATCCAGACGAGACGGTGGAGGAACGCGGCGAGTCCTGACCAGAGCCCAAGCCAAGAGTCCAAGGTCCGAGGTATCCGGAGGTCCACCCGTAACTGAAGTCCGAAGCCCGAAGTTCGTCGTCCGTCGTCGTAGCAGTCCAGTCCAGTCCGAGGCTTTCCGTTCTTGCTGCCCGGTGAGTACCGTTACTGGGGTGGTATCTAGACAGGGTCAATTTAATTGACTCTGGTCTGTGGGTTGGTGGTACACAGTCCCACAAACGAAGTGTCCACTTCGGTGGATGCGGGTCCTGACGTGTCTCTTTATGAGACCGGTAAGTTTCGTACTGTTTCAGCAGTGCATCTAGTTTCTGTTCTAGTCAGTTTCTGTTCTCGAGAAAATTTATGTGTTCTGTTCTCAGTATTTCCAGGTAGTATTCTGTTCGAACTGATTATTTTAAATGTTTTTCATGTATTTTAATGTCGTGGTATGAATGGGGAATAAGTATCGTGTTCATTGTGTATTGTATTGTGTCTAGATTACAGTTCAGTCATGCCCATATTTTCCAAGTTACGTCAGTTAAAAACTAGAAAGGGTCTGCTGGAAGCAGCAGTTCCCGTCCCGCCCAGGGACAGTCCAGGTCACTTTATGTATCAGAAACATGGCATAAGTGCCATATTGTATCTAGATTTATGGGTAGAGTATACCAAACAGTTAGAAGAAAAGTATAGATGGCCCGTATCGGGTACATGGGATGCCGAATGCATCATGCGAGTAGAAGAAGCATTATGGAAAAAGAAAGCCAGACAGTCACAGAAAGATGCCATCGAGTTATTGCGTAAAGAAGCTCATAAAAGAACTGAAAAAGAAATCAGAAAGTCAGAATTAAGTAGAGAATCCTTAGAGCGAGCCCAAGAAAAAGAATTAATCGAGATAGGTGAACAAGTCAAAGCCGAACAGTCAGACAGACAGAGGCATGCCCTTATTAAGGGTATGTATCCTCTTCTTGCCGAGGGCTTGCCAAAAGCGACCCCGGAGGCATCCAGTAATTTTCCGCCACCATTAGTTCTGACCAAGCTACGTCACAAACCGACCGCAGCTGATATTTTTATTTCGTCCTATCTGGACGACACATTCCCTGAATATGTAAATCCTGTTCGCGCTCCGCCAGTCCCTGTAAATCAGGCACATCCTGCTCCTCCAGACACCGGGGCACCCCATGCAGTACCTGCTACGGTACCCCCGGTCCAGCCAGCATTTCAATTTCCCGCTCCGCCACGAAGAATATCAGTCGACGATTCTAGTCTAGGGGCCGCAGGAGGAGGTCCTCCTCAAACCCCGCCGCCACGCAAGCGTTTATCAGCACTCGAATTACATGCTCAAGCATCACAGCGTACTCCCAAGAGTAATAAATCTGTTGCAGAAATCAGGCAAGCCCTTGGCGAATGTGCCTATGACCCAGTCCCAGGCGAGAATAATATGGTTTTATATTCAGTACGCGTAAGGAGGGTGACCGAGTATCTAGTCACCCTACCCAATATGAAAGAAGATCTAGACAGAATATATAGTTTCATCCGTACAGGGGATGATCCAGAAAGTATTAGTGATGCCATGTCTCAAAGGAAAGCTGAGATCCAGCGTATGATATTAAAGTTTTTAATTAACTGTCTAATAAGAGAACAAGATTACCCGTCTAAAGATCCGGCCGAAATGAAAACCCTGACAAAGTGGAGTGATAATATAGCCGAGGGTAAGCACAATACCATTAGTGCCATGGAGAGTATGTACAAGAAAATCCGTAGAGAAATAATAAAGATACACGAACAACGTAAAGCAGCACAAGTAAGCGAGAAAGAAAGTAACTCTGATACTGAAGAGGTAGAGGACGAGAATCCCGCCAGAATAGCGTATGTAGGAAAATCTAGATTTCCAGATCGCCATTTACGCCTAGAACACAAGTCAATTTTCCATCATTCAGCACCAGAACAAGGTTCCCTAGAACAAGTGTTCCAAGCTACCGATCACATTCTAAAATCACGAATCGGGGGAGGAGCCAAGATGGCGACCTGAACGGACGTGTGGTCGCTCGGCTCCGCCGGCCCTGAAGACCCGCGCTCATATCCTGCCTGTAATCCTGGGGTTTCTTTCGCCCGACATGCGCGGGACACGAAGTCGATCCTGACGGTGTCCCTCTGGCCTCTCAGCCCTCCCGGAGTCGCGAGCTCTGGGGAGATCGTTTCTGCCCCGGACCTCCGCCCGCTCCCTGCAGCCTGCCGGACCTCGCAAATCTCAAGGGGAGGCTCTGTTGCTGTGGCTGCCTGTGCTGGGGGAGTGCTTCCGCCCGTCTACAGTCTTGCCTATGCCCTGTGCTCATTGACCTGCCGAGCTCACACGGAGCAGCTCCGGCACGGATATGTGAGGGCTTGCATGGGTTCCTTTGTTTGTGGCCGCCATGATGCCGGTCGGCTTTCTTCCTAGCTGCGCTGATGGCTGGTAAGATCGAGCTGCCCTGACTGCCCGCCGCACCATCGGATGCCCCTCGCTTATGCAGCGCGCAGGAGGGGACGTAAAGTGTTGTGGGGCAAACATCCACTTCCCTGTCGGAAACTGTGAACCCCGTTTTCCCCCCCTCCCAGCACTCCGTGGACTGCTGCTAAGATGGCGATGCCTGATCACCAACGGGGTGGAAATGGCGCTGGGACCTCTTCCTGGGGTGGCATGTGTTCATTGGTACGGGGGACCGTGTTTGAGCCCTCCACTGAGATTGGAGAGCCTCGAGTATCACGGCCGGACTGCACCTACAGGGAGGTGTTGAATATCCTGGATGAGGTGCGGTCGGAGATACTGCGTGCCTCGGCGGTGCTGTTTGAGAAACTTGATGCGTGTCTCCCTGCTGTGAGCCGAACGCGAGGGGTTCACTCTCAACAGGACTCAGGTCTGACTTGGTTACAACTTGCCAGCCCCTCGCTACCTCCTGTTGCTACTGTATCACCCGATATAACCGCTACTGGAGCTTCTGCAGACTTGTTGCCGCTCATTCACGCTGCTGTTGCTACAGTGTTTCCCCTTTGTTCTTCGATTGGCTGTCTGCCTCGTGAACCAGCCTGGCTGTGCAGTGCATCGCTAGCTTGTTCTCCTGCCCTTGCCCCTGCTCCCTCCTTGACTAGTTCCATCTCGTCGTTCAGCGACTTTTGCCATTTATGCGCTCTGGGAGTACATTTTGTTGTTGGACTACTATCTGCGGGGGACGACCGGAGTTCCCTCGGCGATGGTGCGCTTTCCTTATCCTCGAGGCGGCCATGTTTCCTCGTCAAGACGGATTGCAGCGGACTGCCAAGATGGTTGGGTGACAAAGTGCCTCCTAGATCGGGCCAAGGCTAGCCGATCCTCTGATTGCATTCCTGTACGGACTGGTGGAGGCCAGGACAGACTTGATATGTGTGTGGTACACAGGGTATTACTTACTATCTTTCCCCAATGAGGATGTCTCGGGTGCAGTTCTCTGGTAATTGATGCTGGGGTGTGGGATGCTTAATGAGCCGGGGGTGTCCGAGCGTGTACATTTGATGCGGGAGGGGCGGGTTCCTGGTTGTGTCACCGTCTTACCGGGTGGGGATCGGGGCTAGATTGTGATACGTATTGGCTACATGATTTGTATTTACGATGTAGATTGTTTCCCCCCGTCTGTCTCTATTATAGCTAGTGGTTGTTTTGCTCTCCAATTAAGGCATCCTTTGGGTGTTGCGACCTTTGTCATTGACACAAGCTGCATTATACACTGGCTACCCTGATTAATTGCTCGCTATCGGCTCCGCCACGTTTTTCTTTGTTTCCTGTTTGCTGGTCCTGGAAACTTATGGTGACGTGGGGGTTATTTGTACAGGGTAGCGTCCATCTTGCTCTCCTCTGTCTGCACTCTCATTACGGCGGCCATTTTGTCCCTTTGTCCTGACTGGGGAGGGCGTTTGCTGGGCCTCATAGTATAGTGGTCGCTCGCGACCGGATTAGAGATCGTGGTCTTCGGGGCTTCACTCTGGTTGTCCTGGCTGTTCTGTTTCTGACTGTGCCACCTCTCTGGTGAATGTAGAGGTCGTAGCTCCCCATATCTGTTCTGCTACTGTTGTTCATCCTGGTGAATTCGCACGTGGGGTGGAACTGGGTTTATCCTGTTACCGCCCATATGGACGGGGTGATCATTTCAGTACTGACTCGGGGTCCGGGGCACATCTGTTTCAATATTTCATTTGCTGGTGTATTTTTCGATTTTATTGCTTCAATTGGGGCAGGGGGCTATACATGGCTGGGGGACCGGGAGTTTGTTAATATTAGGGCTCCTCCTCCCTCGTTTCCTTTCCTTTTCGGGAGTGATAGACTGGCTTGTTCTTCTCTTCCTCCCGATGCTTCAAGTGTGATGGTTTTCTTTTCTTATCTTTTCTTCTTTCTTTTCTATTCTTCCTCTGTATTTCGGGTTTCTTTACTGGGCGACAGGCACTTTGCCGGGGGGGGGGTAGGCCGTAGCCTCCGGATTGTTGTAGGGTGGGGGGGTAGATTTAATTTCTCTTTTAGTTTCTATGGGCCTTATTTTTCTAATTTCTGCGCTTTCTTGTTCTGGTTTCAGTTCTGGGTCTGCCCTGAAGGTTAGTAGGTAGTGGGTGGCGCTGAGGGTAGTGCGTAACTGTGGACTGCAACTCCTATTGTTGGGTGTGTTACTGCCATCTCGACGTGGTGTTCTTCATATTGTTGTTCTAATTAATGCTGCCTGCTCATGTTTGTGTACTTACTGTCTGGACTCAGTTCTCCTTGATTTCATTCTTCATTGTTATATTTCTTTATAATTTTAAAATTTAACCTTCAATTCTCCTTTTCCTTGGCGACATGACTCCATTTTGTGTCACGGCTACTAATTGTTGCTATCATACCTGATGCCGTTGTGGAATAACGTTGCTCGCACCTGTGCTTAAAGTTTTGTGGCCGGCCTGATGGTTGTAGGCCCGTATTTGTTCTTTTTTGTGCACAATAAAGGTTTTAAAAAAAAAAAAAAAAATAAAAATAAAAAAAAATCACGAATCGGTTACAGTGAGTTAAGTACCATGCATGAACAGGAACTAGCCCGATCAGCAGTCCGATGGATTACTGATTCTACCACTTTTCCAGACGAAATAGTGGCACAGATGTTTCTGAAATTGCCCCCAGCCGAGCAGCGACTGGTGGGTATGTATATGATCCAGCACCTCATTACTTTGTATGAGGGTCAGCACTCTGATCCAGGTCCGTTACACGATATCCTGAACGAGTTACTCCAGTATAGATGGAAAGGTTTAGGTACCGATTTAATTAGTGTCATTCTAGAACAGCGCCACAAATATAGAACGTTTCTGAACCCGCATTTTGTTCATGTCTCCCCCCCCGAAAGTAAACCATTTTACATGGAAAGACAGAACCCGTTACGAGAAGTGCATCCAGTTAAGACAGAGGACGGTGAAATGCAACGAGTGTTTGTTTACACCCCGATTACAAAAATGGAACTCCTCGAAATGAAGAAATTAATTCCCTGTCATGACAAAGATCCAGCAGGGTTCCATAGAGAATTAAAAGACATGCTCCGTATGGGAGAATACACTTACCCAGATATCATTAAAATGTTAAAGGTCCTGTTGCCCGCAGGGGTGTATGAAAAGCTAAAGGAAAAAGAATGGGAGGTGGGAGAGAAAAAGATCGATTGGGCAGTTCTAGAAGCTGAAGACAAGGCACGAGTACCAGGTACCGGTCTAGGAGAGAAATGTAAAGAATTACCAGAATTATTAATACAAGTTTTACCTAGATTATTGACAACTAGAAAAGAAGACTGGGATGCAATCTCAGCCTGTAAACAGAAGCAAGACGAAGATATTAGTGATTTTTATTCTAGGTTTGAAAAATGCTTTAGCATCAATAGTGGCCTCAAGACAAGTAGTGAGTCATACCCTCACCTTTTTGTTACTAAATTAGTCGAGAATTCAAGCCCACAAATTAAAAATCGAGTTTTGAAAGTCGAAAGCACCTGGCAAGCTAATACTCCGTCCCAAATGCTCCAGATGCTTCAGTACCACCAGAATAGAATCAGGGAAGAGCAAGAACACGAGAGAAAACGTATGAAAGACACAAAGATGAAAGTACTAGTTGCACAATCTGTTCCTCAAGACAGTCAGAAGAGGGGTCCGAATCAAGCCAGTCATCCTGCAGCTCCCGTTAAAGGGAATTGCAATTATTGTAAACAGCCAGGTCATTTTATAAATGAGTGTGCAGTTCTGAAACACAACATAGCTACTGGTAAGACTAAAGAAAGACCACGTCCGCCTAGACAAGAGCAAGTTTCACAGACTCCTCAGCCACAGAATGCACAACAGACAGTTACAGTACCGCAGCCTATCGCTGCAACACAGCACGTCACACAGCAGATGTACCAGTATGCACAGTCTGAGTATCCAGAGTACCAGCAGTATTCATGAAACAGCCTAGAGAGGGAGGTAGGCTTGCCTCTCATCGAGATACCTGTAGATCAAGAAGGTCCCTATGTTCACAGTCAAGTATTAGGGAAAGACAGAAAGTTTTTGATTGATACAGGGGCAAGTAGGACCACAATTAGTCATGCCGAAGTTCCAGGGGCTCCGCTCTCAGGCTCAAGAAATGTTTCCCTTGGATTTTCAGGAAAACCTATCGTAAATGAGATTTCAAAGCCAGTTACTCTAGAAGTAGGTCCATTGTCCCGCACTACTGATCTGTTACTTACTAAGTCATGTCCAGAAAATCTATTAGGCATTAAGACACTGAAAGAGTTAGGCGCAGTTATATGTTGTTCCCCAGAGGGAATACGATTGTTCCTACGTGACTTTAAGGGTCACTATGTATTACGAGATTTTGATCCAAGACTGTCTAATGTTCCACAGCATTTATGGGCGCAAGGTCCAACTGATGTAGGTTATATGCAAATCACACCCTATCGTGTGACTCTCAAGCCAGGTGTAGTGTTACCACGAATCAGACAGTACAGATTGCCACCCGAGGCTGTAGCAGCCTTATCCAAAATTATTGACGAGCTCACCGCTCAAGGAGTGGTTGTAGAAACTGACTCCAACGTATGCAATTCTCCGATCATTCCAGTTATGAAACGTACTGATCCAAATGCACCCCCAGTTTATCGATTAGTGATTGACCTACGAGAGCTTAATAAATGTATTATTCCGCAGTACCCAGTTGTCCCAGACATCTCTTCTCTATTGACAGCCATTGATTCCGAAGCCACGTTCTTCACTGTCATAGACCTCAAGAACGCATTTTTTAGTGTTCCAATTCATCCAGACAGCCAGTTTCTTTTCGGATTCTGTTTAAATGGAAGGAGCTATATGTTCACACGCGCTCCTCAAGGTTTCACAGAAAGTCCTAGTATTTACAGTCAAGCACTCAAGAGACAACTAGACAACATTCACATGCCAACTGACACTGCCCTGCTCCAGTATGTCGATGATCTACTGATCACAGCCCGTTCTGAACGTGATTGCGAGCGAGCGTCACTAACGGTTCTGTATTTCCTGGCCGAGATGGGGCACAAGGTGTCCCCTTCGAAGCTTCAATTCTGTGTCCAGCAAGTGGTATACTTAGGACACTTACTGTCCAAGAGGGGTAGGCAGTTGACACCAGACCGTATCCAGTTAATAGCGAGTCTTCCTCAGCCCAAGACCCAGAAGGAGGTACGTGCCTTTATCGGCCTCACTTCTTACTGTAGACAATGGATTCCTCAGTATGCATTTCTAGCCAAAACACTGATACAGTTAACGACACAGGAGGCAGCCGCATCGACTGTTCTCCCTTGGACATCTGAACATACACTTAGTTTCAACGAGTTAAAGAAAGCTTTATGCCAAGCTCCAGTTCTAGCCACACCGAACTACAGTAAGCCTTTTACACTTTTCGTCACAGAACGCGAAGGTACAGCATTATCTGTTCTCACACAAGATCAAGCAGGACAAAACAAGCCATGTGCTTATTTTTCGAGCACATTAGATCCAGTCGCCCAGGCGTTGCCTGCGTGCCTCAAGTCAGTTGCAGCCACAGCACTAGCTATCAGACAAAGTGATTCTATAGTCTTAGGACATACCTTGACAGTACAAGTTCCACATTCTGTGGAAGTTCTTCTGAATCGAACACAAACTCAGCACTTGACAATTGCACGTTTAACAGGTTATGAATTGACACTGTTCCAGCCACACATAGAAATCAGACGCTGCAACATCCTGAATCCTGCTACACTGTTACCATCAGCTAATTCAAATTCTGCCACACATGATTGTGTGGAAGTAGTTAACATTACGACAAAACCAAGGCAAGATCTGACAGATACTCTGTTACCAGATCCCGACCTGACACTTTATGTGGATGGTTCATGTATGAGAACAAGTACAGGAGAACTAGTAGCCGCGTATGCAGTGACTACTGACACCGAAGTTATTGAGACACACCGTATTGACACTCTGTCCGCTCAAGCAGCAGAGCTAGTTGCTCTGACACAAGCCTGCATACACGCCAAGAACCTGAAAGTTAATGTTTACACAGATTCACGCTACGCATTTGGAGTTGTACACGACTTCGGAGTGCTCTGGCAGGAGAGAGGTTTCATGACTTCTCATGGAACCAAGATTCAGCATGGTCTCCTTATTCAAGCTCTGTTAGATGCCATACATTTACCGACATCTATCGCTATCATGAAGTGCAAAGCACATACGAAGGTCACTGACATTATTTCCCAGGGTAACGATCTAGCAGATCGCACAGCCAAGCTTACAGCGCAGACTCCAGACATTCCAGTTAACATGACACATACTCCAGATCCGACTACATGCATGACAGTCAAGGACCCTACTCAAGATGTCATAGATATCCAGTTACATGCTACTCCCGATGAAATCAAGAAATGGTCCGAACAAGGAGGGGTCCAGACAGATCAAGGATGGTTAACGAAGGGTAGAGCCACATGGTTTCTCCCCGACTCTATGGTTCAAGTCATTATTAATACCGCACATAGTCCAGCACATTTAGGGGAAAAAGCTATGTTAGACAGTATCCAGAACATTTGGTTCAACAAGCATTTACGAGCTGCAGCCAAGCAGAAAGTCCGTACCTGTATGATATGTTGTCAGTTTAATCCAGGTAAAAGTGTCCCGGTGGAACAAGGTGGTTTCCAGCCCCCTGACCACCCTTTTGAAGTCCTCCAGATGGATTATATTCAGATGGAGCGATGTCGAGGTTTCAAGTATGTCCTTGTAGTTGTATGCGCTTTGTCCAGGTGGACAGAAGCATATCCAGTCCCAGATTACACAGCCGCGACCACTGCCAAGCAGTTGGTTCGTGAGTTCTTCCCCCGTTATGGACTCCCTAGAGTCGTATATTCTGATAACGGCCAGCCATTCTCATCTGAACTCATGAAGCATGTTTCCCTGTTGCTAGGGTACCAGTGGAAGTTCCATTGTGTACGCCATCCTGAAGCAGCCGGTCTCGTTGAGAGACATAACCAGACTCTGAAAGTCCGAGTCGCCAAAATATGTAAAGAAAAAGGTGTGGACTGGCTAGTAGCTCTGCCAGTCGCTTTATTTTATATGCGCATGGTCGCACATTCCAGATCAGGTCTGTCCCCGTATGAGGTCGTTTTCGGCCGCCCCCCTAATATGTGGGGTACTCCTAGACCCCGAAGTATTACCGATGTTTCAAGTAATATGCTGACAGATTACCTAGCTTCCTTGATGTCTGCCCTCAACTCATGTCGTTCACAGGTTGCCGCCGCATTTCCAGACAATACCGAGGTGGCACCGCATGAAATCGTTCCAGGATCCATGGTGATGGTCCGCAACTTTGACAGATCAAGTCCGCTGGAGCCTCGATGGAAAGAGCCCCGACAGGTCCTCCTCACTACCCGTACAGCCGTGAAGTTGGAAGGACGCAAAGGCTGGGTACACCTTTCTCATATTAAACTTTTTAATGGACTGAAACCCGCCTTAAAGAACATTTCCCAGGATTCAAAGGATTGCCAGAATATTGTTCTCAAGGACTGTCCCGCAAAAGACATTGCTACAACCCCTCCCCTGTTAGAGAAAACTCCGCAGCAGGAGTATAAGTTAAAACTACGGTCTAGTAAATTAAGTCAGTCAGTTTGATTGTCTAAGTCCTCCCCTAGGTGAAACGGTTAGACTGTTTCTGACATGTATAAAATAGACCCCCATAGTGAGAGAGTTAGTCAAAACTCAATCCGATGTATCGTTTTTCTATGTTTCATATTATTTCTCAGCATTATGATTTCCTGCACCAGTTATGCATTTTACCTATGTTTCCCAGTTTCACATGTAAATAAGTCTGCTAATGCTACAGCAGAGCACACGTTTAGTGATCTGCCCCCTCATGAACTGTCCTACCGCCTCGCTATGCGTAATAACTCATTTATCCGTATGTTACATTACTCACACCAGACCAGCAATGCCACTAATTGTTGGGTGTGTGGTCGACTCCCCCCTTTCCAGACCCCGAAGGGAGTTCTGCCACTTTTTCCTTATCCATTTTCACATAATGGTTCGTGTGGAGCATGGTCCACGTTAACGTCATCCTCAACAGATATGTCTTTTCTTAACAGTACATGTTTTCCAGACAAGCAAGGTCTTCCCCACAGAACAGGGTTAGATCTAGAAAATGAAGTGTATAATTTAGGTAATTATTCGTCGAATTTTATGGTCCTGAATGTTCAGTCTGATACTACTCCAGACTTACCCGCTATTTCAGTACTACCAGTCAAAGGCGAATTATGTGTCCGAAATAATGGTTCCGTACATGTAGGACATAGTGAATGTACTACTATTGTCCAGTATAGTGACAGTGGGAAATCTATTTTCAAAGCTTCACGTCATTCTTATTTTATTTGTGGTCAAACCGCATATGTTCGTCTACCCCTCGATTGGGAGGGAACCTGTTACATTGCCTTCCTACTGCCACCAGTTTTCCTAGCCCCACCTGATTATCATAGAAATACACATCTAGTACACATTAGACATAGAAGGGAGTCCCCAATTGTCGATTATACTGAAACTGCTCTAGAACAGTATACAGATTTCAATAGAGGTTTCTTCTTCTTTATAGGACCTATCCAGAATAGTAAGTTAATCCGTAGACTAACCAGAACCCTTGAAGCTGTAGTAAATGAGACTGCCTCTGCTCTAGGTAACCTAACCGAAGAGCAATCTGCTATGAGATTTGTAGTTTTGCAAAATCGTCTCGTCCTTGACGTCATACTGGCCGATAGGGGCGGGGCTTGTAGAGTCATCGGATCTAGTTGCTGCATTTTCATTCCAAATAACGCGCCGTCTGTTTATTCAGCTATAACCAGACTCCATAAAATTGCCCATCTGATACACCAAGATCCAGGCCCCTGGACATGGTCCGGTTGGTTCTGGAATATATTTTCCGCATGGGGATGGAAAATATTGTCCTTTCTAGGTATTGCAGTAGCGATCATATTCAGCTGCTGCCTCTGTATACAATGTGGCCCTGCGATTTGCGGCATTTGTGCTACCTCTTGTATTCCTAGTCCCAAGCCCCGGTCTAAATCCCGTTCCAGGATAATTCGAGACGAGCAAATGATACTGTATGAAATGATAGATGGTATCATGAATATTGATGTTTCCTGATGGAAACGTAGTGACAAGGAGGGAATGTGGAAAAGTAAATTTTGCCATGTTCTGTGTCCCTACGTGTCATCCATCATATGTTATGTGTGCATGATTAAATATGCATATGCGTTCCCCATGTCCGATTAATGACGCAATTACAGTTGTGTCCACCTCTAGTATGCCAGTTTCCAGTCCTCGTGAATACTACGAATATCAGGCCTATGTAAAGCTACGTTGCCACGTTTCTCAGTGTGCACGTTATTCTATTATAAAGTCCCCGTTTCTAGGCCTCAAAAGGGCCCGGACACCAGATTCAGCTCCTGTCTCCTGAAGCCTCGCTGAGGAGGGATACAGCCCCCACCTGTATCCTCGACCCTTCACTTACTTCCTGCCTCGCAGTGCCCGGCCCAGCCTGGCTCAGTCTCTGAGTCTGCCAAAAGTATGTTATAGTTCCAGTTATCAGTTCAGTCCTCCTTCTCTGCATTCCTAAACTACTGAATCGCATCAATAGTTTCCGTCATTGTCTAGCCTTCACGTCTCCACGTTAGAGAAATACTGCATTTAATGGTCATTTAATATTCTTCAACACGCACTACATGTAGAATAATGCATGGTCCAGTCTTAGAATCAAGTTAGCCTTTCCCCTCCTAACTTCTAGTTCCTATCAACATGTTCCCTAAACATCAGATACTAGATAGGGTTTAGGTACATGTCGCTCCGACCCTCCAGACTTCAGTCTCTGCTCCTAGCACAGAGTTCATAGCCCCCAGCTTCTCCTAGTGATACGTCATTGCCAGTTTGCGCGCACCATCAGGTTAGAGGTCCCGGCTCCTCAGGTAGCCCCCTCCATGGTTTCCGCCCCATTCATGACATATCCTGTTACGTCTGCACCACATGTCTATGTATACGCCCAGTTACACCTACTTTCGCCTTTATCTTTCGCGACTGCTACGCGTCACGCCTTCTGCTCCACCCACTGCTACGCCTACTGCAATGTAATGCTATGTGTTTGCGTTATGTATATATGCTCATGTATTGTTATTAAAAGTCAGCGCGCTCATCCCAGATCCAGCCCCAGCAGCTGCTGGGCCCTGTCATCCTATTCCTATGCAGGTTGTCCTGTTCCTGTCCTTATGCTGTATTAAACCTGCAAAACTCCTACTACCTCGAATCTTGACTCTTATTTATTGAGCTATCTGTTATGATATATGTCTAGTCAAAAAGAGAGGTATTATTTATTTATTTACCACACATCAGTGAACATAAATAACCACAAAAGTACAATCAAGATTGGGTCTGCTATTGTCTGAATAGACAATATTTTATATAAGATAGACACAAAAATATACCAACAAAACAATATACAAACAGTGAGTGAGCAGGGCGTGAAAGGGTAAAGGGAAATCATTTGATTTGCTAACCACAGGCAGGCGACTTAAAAGTGACTTGCGAAATGCAAATGAGTAGAAGTCATAATGAGAACAACATCTAGTACTCAACAATTACACTAATTAATAGTTAATAATAATTAATGGGAGATAATCACTGGTGACACGCGAAGAAAAGGTGGGATAAGGTGGCTTCAACCTGCCGGCCAGTAGGATAAGGATACTGATGTAGGGCCAAGCCTGGTGAATTGGCAGATAGGGTGGTCTCTGGGGTAGGACCTTGCTGCGGGGGTCCTAGGGAGGGTGTAGTCAATGCGGGAATGATGGTGGTTCAGACAAGGGAACGGAGGCCCGACTTGAAGAGTCCCGGGTGGGCCCAGGAGGACTCTGCCTTAATTGACGGAGAATATAGGGAGACCGAGGCGAAGTGGGCTTGTTGAAGCCCCGCGCTTGAAATCAGCGGGGAAGAGTCTCGGGGGCATGCTGTCCGCGCTGCAGCAATGTGTTGCCACCTTATCCCACCTATTCTTCGCGTGTTGCCGGTGATTATCTCCCACCCTGCTACCATGTGGAACCATCCTTCAGTAGCTTAATCTGAGCAACTTCCCAGGCATTTGCTTTATGCTGAAGTCCTGATGATGATCCCATAACCTGGTTGGGGATCGAAACATCGTCAACACTTACATCTTAAACTCACAACTATTAATTAATGTAATTGTTGAGTACTAGATGTTATTCTCATTGTGACTTCTACTCATTTGCATTTCATTTCACAAATCACTTTTTAGTCACCTGCCTGTGGTAAGGAAATCGGATGATTTCCCTTTACCCTTTCACGCCCTGCTCACTCACTGTTTGTATATTGTTTTCTTGGTATATTATTGTGTCTATCTTATATAAAATATTGTCTATTCAGACAAAAGCAGACCCAATCTTGATTGTAATTTTGTGGCTATTTAAGTTAACTGATGTTATAAGGGACCACTGTCTCTTAGAAGTCAGGGATAGTGTCATGAATTCCCATGTTCCTAGAGACAGAAAGCTTCTGCACTTTGGGGCATCTAATGGAACCTACAGCACCAAGCAGTACAAGGTGTCCTATGAACCCCCCCCCAGAAGGCTGGTGCACCCCAAGAGTCTGTTCTGGAGCTGCTGGACTTCTCCACAGCTCAACTAATGCTAAGGGACACGCCCCTTTAGTAACCCTTGTTCTGTTAATATAAAGCATCGTCTGTGTTTGTTACTATGGACTGAACGTGTAGGAGACCTTTTTGGGGGGGAGTGGGTGGGGTTTTAATACAGTGCGAACTAGGCCCGAAGGTATCAGAGCGCTTTACATGAGCACCAGTGTCGTTACAGACGGACACATTTATTTTTTGTAGGGCATGGGAAGATTACATGATTTGCCCAGAATCACAGGATGTTGAGCGCCCCTGCTGAGGCTTGAACCTGGTTCCTCAGCACCGAGGTAGACCGCTTTAGCCGTTAAGCCACATGACCTTAGCTCATAAATTCACCATAAATACAGTTTGAAGCTCTAAGGCGCTGGCACTGTGTCATTTCTCACTCAGAATGGTTCTGCACACATGGCATGCAGTGTGGCCGCAGACCACCTCTAGGCCCCTGTGAGACACTGAAGTGCGCTCAGACCCAACCACGAGGGGTCCAATCTAGATTCCGGAGATGAACAGGTCTATAATGTTTCCAGCGTTTGCACCAGCCTGAGAGGCATAAAAGTTGTACAACAAACAACACAACACTCTGTGCTTAATTTGCAAAAAATATAAGTGCCAGAGCTCTCGTCAGGAGGCCACTGCAGCCTGCACCATGCATTGTCCCCGATATGCCACCAATGAGCGCAATTACGCAACTACTAACCACTGCACTCCTACAAGTGTGACAGTTCGGACTATTCCGGACACCCAAAGATATAAGAATGGCTTGGACACGGTGCTAGACGCCACATTGGCATTTGATAGGAGAGAATGGCCATATTTGTTTGCCGCCCTGGCTAGGCTGGGCTCAGGCCTGAGTTCTCGGAGTGGATCAGGCTGCGCTATCAGGCTCTGGTGGCGAGAGTGAGGGTGAATGGTGTACCGTCTAGATCCTTCCTATTGGGAAGCAGTACCCGACAGGGATGCCCGCTGTCGCTTTAGATATTCACCCTGGCACTGGAACCCTTGGCGGCTGGGATCAGGGTGGGCCCGCTTGTATGAGGGATCCCATCTAGGGGAGGTTGGGAGGAACAAGTCTCCCTATACACCAACAATATACTGTTATATGTTTCCAGACCATATTACCCGATAGCCCACATTTTGCACATATTTGAACTGTTTGGTAGCTGTTCTGGTTACAAGATTAACAGGGCTAAGTCTGTGGTTTTCCCCCTGTCGAGTTAACCCCCCAAATTCCCAGCAAGATGTGAGGCTCCGATTGAAGTAACAGGCTTTGAGTACCTTTGAATCTTTGTGACCAGGGATCAATCTCTGTTCCTGAAACATAACCATACCCCACAGGTAGATCGACTTCAAACGGATGCGATACATTGGCCTACCCTACCCCTGTTGTTGTCGGGGGGAGCTGCACTATATAAAATGATGTCCTTGCCAAGGTTTTTGTATGTCCTACAAAACACACCATACCCCATTCCTCCGGTCTTCTTCAAACAGCTAGTTTAGGTGCTCCGCACATTACAGAGGCATGGAGGAGCGCCTCGAATAGCTCTAAAGAACTCCAGAGGGAGTCTATGACGGAGGCCTAGCAATCCCAGACATCAAAAGGTATTATTGGGCCTCGCAACTGGTAGTGATTAATGACTGGGTGTATGGGACTGGGGGAACCAGCCTAAAGGGCAAATAGAGACGCGATGCCCACTAATATTTAAGAAATCGTTCTATACACCCGTAAGCGAAGGGAGAGCCTCCCAAGACATACGCCCACTGTGGTGGGGTGCCGGACAGAGGCTGAGATTCACGTGGGAGGACAGGATGTGCTGGCGGCCATGACTCCTCTTTGGTATAGCGAAAGACAGAAAGAGGTCTCCAACTTGCCGGGCTTCTCACGATGGGCGAAGATAGGTATTGAGCATTTGGGTGACATTTGGAGGAATGGGGCCTTTATCTCCTTCGACACCCTGAGGCAGGAATTTGGCCTAACAGAGTCCCAGGCACTTAACTATCTCCAACTGAGGCACGCTCTCCGCGTACACACCCGAGAGGGTGCGAGCTTACCGGACTACCCCCCTCTGGAGCACCGCCAGCTAGCTGATCCCATTCCACACAAAGGTGCACCAGCGATTTATAAAAATTAATGAACAACTCCCCAGACTCTCGGGGCTCCTTAAGAGAGGCTTGCACTGATGACCTGGGTTACATAGAGGACGAGGAATGGGTAGAAGCACTCCAAATTCCCTTGGATACAGCAATCCGAGCGCGTTTTAGGTTAGTACAACTCAAGATCCTACATAGGACATACAATCCACTCACCCTAGTTCACAAATTGGGGCAGTAAATGCTCCTCTATGCATAAGAGATTGCTGACAAGTAGGCTCCTTTGACCATACTTAATGGGAGCGCCCAATGATACAATGATTATGGCAGGAAGTGACCACTGTAATGTCAAGGGTCCTTTCAGTTAGAGTCCCAATTGATGCTAAATGGCTTTTGTTGATGATACAGGGTGAGGAAGACTGGCCCAGATACATCCGGCTATTTTTGGCACTGGTGGCGGGGAGGGCTAAACGTAATATTGCGAGGAGATAGGGGCGCGGCTCCCGCCATCGGTGAGGGTATGGGAAAAGAATCTAGACTGGTGCCAGAGGGCGGAGGAGGTGGTGTATCGCAGTACGGGATGCCCTAAGAAATGGGAGGTGTGGGGCCCCTGGCACACGTTTCGGGAGGTGAACCTACACAATGAGTGCCCCCGGTTTAAAGACGGGTTGCCTCTACGGAGCAGAGGGGAGAAAGTGAAGATAATACCCACTGCCTGGTAATGTTTGATGGTTTCATATGGTTTTACACACCACGATTGTGAAGTGACGACTTGCCTCGATGTAACAGTTATGACACAACACACTTCTGTACCTGCTTTGTATTGTCATATCTTACTCTGTATAATGAGCATGTTTAATACAAAGTTTTACAAAAAGAATGGCTTGGACAGCAGGCAATAGTGATTTTAATGCATATTGAACTAATGATTAACTGTTGTTGTGGTCATCTCTAAATTAGCCAGACAGCGCCACCTTGTGGTAGAATGTCACTAGCGCTGGGTTGATACCGGAAACCACCAGCTCAAATTAACCACTGACAACACTGTAAAGTCTCACAGTCCCGCCCCCATGTTATCCAGTCCCTCCCCCTTCTGTTCCTCCTACTGCTTTAAAGGGTCGATGGCGACACGGCAGCCACAGAAAAAATCAGCAAGACACGGCATCTTTCAGAGGGCAAAGCTTTGCAATGCCAGTAAGGGCGGCTGCACCACGGAGTGGCATGCTACTGACCCAGCCCAGACCGGCTGGCCTTCCAGAGGCACTGGTTTGTAGGATGCCCCCTGTCTCTCTTGTTCGGTCCCACGTTAGCTCCCTCATTGGTTAAGGAAGACTTCGACCCAGATTCTAGGCACTTCACAGAGAGTGGGGACATGGATCACGCCCCTCCCAGGTGAAAGGACGCCCCTCGGGAGGATGGCTCAGTCTGGCTCCAACATTCACTTGTAATTCTCAGAGTGATTGGCACACTGTCTCTAGGGCATGAGGGAGGCACAGGCCTGCTAACCCCTGCACATGGATTCTGGTGAGAACGGACACACTACTTCTGGGGCTCCCAGGGGGACCTGAAGACAAACTCGGACCTCCCTCCAGGAAAGGACCCTCTCCTGCCCTCGGCTGGACTCAGCTCACAGTCCCTTCTCCCTTCAATCAATTAATCAGGGGAATTGTAAGCGCGCTACTCACCTGTGAGGGCCTCAAGGCGCTAGGGCGGGCGGGGGGGTGGAGGGGGGGGTGTCCGCTGGTCTGTTTTAGCCGAAGAGCCAAGTCTTGAGAGTCTTCCTGAAGGTGCTCAGGGAGGGGGCGCGTCTGATGTCTGCCGGCAACTCATTCCAGGTCTTGGCTGCAATGTGAGAGAAGGATCTTCCACCTACTCTGGCTCTGTGGATGTGCGGGGTTTCGGCCAGTGCAAGGTTGGAGGATCGGAGGTTTCTTTTGGGTACGTGGAAGTTGATTCTGTCGTTGAGGTAATTGGGTCCGTTGTTGTATAGGAATTTGTAGGCGTGGGTGAGGATTTTGAAGGTGACTCTTTTCTCCACAGAGAGCTAGTGGAGTCTTCGTAGGTGTTGGCTGATATGTTTTTACTGGGGGATGCCGAGGACGAGTCAGGCTGGCGTGCTCTGTATGGTCTGGAGTTTGCAGAGTAGGGACTTGTTGATGCCGGCGTAGAGTCCATTTCCATAGTCCTGTCTGCTGGTGATGAGTGCGTGGGTGACTGTCTTCCTTGATTCCGGCGGGATCCATTTGAAGGTCTTGCGAAGTATGCGGAGGGTGTTGAAGCAGATGGATGTGACAGTGTTGACCTGTCGTTTCATGACGAGTGAGGAGTCGAGTATGATGCCCAGGTTCTTGGCGTGGTCTGAGGGGGTAGGTGGGCTTCCGAGGGCGGTCGGCCACCAGGTGTTGTCCCATGCTGACGGAGTGGTTCCGAGGATGAGGACTTCTGTCTTTTCGGCGTTGTTTCAGACAGCTGTTGGTCATCCAGTCTGCAACGTCTTGCATTCCTTTCTGGAAGTTGAGTTTGGTGGTGGTGAGGTCTCGGGTGAGGGAGAGGATGAGCTGAGTGTCGTCGGCATAGGAATACGAAGTTGAGGCAGTATTGTCGGACGATGGCTGCGAGGGTGGCCATGTAGATGTTGAAAGGGTCGGGCTCAGTAACGAACCCTGTGGGACTCCGCAGGTGATTTTCGTAGGATTGGAGAGGAAGGGTGTTAGTCTGATTCTCTGGCTTCTTCCGGTGAGGAACGATCAGATCCAGTCCAGGGCTTTTCTTTGTATGCCAGAGTCATGTAGCCTAGCGACTAGTGTGCAGTGCGAGACGGTGTCGAAGGCTGCCGACAGGTCGAGTAGGAGCAGGGCTGTGGAGTGGCCTTGGTCCAGGAGGGTGCGGATGTCGTCAGTGGCGGCGAATAGGGCGGTCTTGGTGCTGTGGTTGGCTCTGAGTCCGGATTGGGACGGGTCGAGGATGGCGTTCTCTTCGATGAATCATGTCAGTTCCCGGTTGACCGTTTTCTCTGCAACTTTGGCTGCGAAGGGGAGGAGCAAGATGGGCCGGTAGTTCTTGAGGTTGATGGGGTCGCTGTGGGCTTCTTGAGCAGGGGCCTGACTTCTGCCCGCTTCCAGTCATCTGGGAAGGTGCAGGTTTTGAAGGAGATGTTGATGGTGTGTTGCAGTTTGAGTGCGTTGGTGGGCGCGGATCTGTGGCAGATGCGAGGAGGGCAGGGCCCCCCCCCCGAGTTGATGCCTTTCATGGTTGAGGCGGTGTCCTCAGTCGTGATTGGTGTCCAGTTGGAGACAGTGGGTTGGCAGGTGTCTTAGGGGGGGGGCGGGGCGGCCGTGGTGTCTGGAGGGTGGTCGATGAAGTTGTCGTAGAGGGTTTTGATCTTGAGGTGGAAGTAAGTTCCCAGCTTGTCGCAGAGGTCTTGGGTCGGGGTGATGTCTGTGACTTCCTTGCATGGGTTGGTGAATTCCTTAAGAATCCCATGGACTTGAAACACCCACAAGGCAGTGTCTGTCATATACCACCAGGGCACCAGACGATATCTAGGGAGTCAGATTCTAGAGCGTAAGATCTTTCTCCTATACTGCCCCTTCAAGCTGGAATCAGCTTCCAAACTACATTCACTCCTGACCAGACTTTGCTAAGTTTAAAAACTCTAGAAGACCGGGTTGTTTTAATCAGTTGCTTGGCCCCGAGTTAGCAAAGGTACACCTACCGATGTGAGTGGTTGCGCTACATCAAGTAATAATAACATAACAGAGCAGTACACAAACCTCTACCCACAGAGGGGCAGCTCCCGAGGGGCCAGAGCACACTTTATTTCAGCTTTATGTTTGTGATGCGGCTGCATGCAGTGTCTCCCTCACAACTATCAGGGGAGTAGAGGTGCTCACCGAACAGGAAGGAGTTGAAGGCTTCCCCAACTGGAGGCCATGCTCCAACCAAGTCCATCTTGCAGGCCGCAAAGGGTCATGGGAGGAAGACGCAGCCCACCTACACATACCTTCCAAACCTGGTAACATTTCCCCTGATGTCCTTTATCAGGGGAGATAGTGGCACCAAACCGCTGGGGCGGGCGAGGGAGAGAGAGGCGGACTTTGGTCCAACAATGGCCCGCGCACAACAAACGCCTGTACCCCAAAGGGCTCTTGCTAGGCTCCGCCTCTCCTAAGCTCCGATTGTCAAGCAGCGCTTTGTGTCACTCTGAGGCAGCTGACGACTGCACCGAAGCTTATGAGCTGCACGATTTACTCAACACTTGCTCTGGGCATCATGTTTTTCCCAGTGGGCGCCATATCCTATTTTTAAACAAAGCTTGGATTTGATCTGAAGCAATCTATCGACCGAGGCCCAGATTTACAAACCTTTGCATCGGGCTCGCATTACTTTTTTGACACAGACCCAATGCAAGTCTACAGGTCTGATTCACAATCCAACACAAATCGTGATTTGCAGTGGGCTGTATCTTAAAGTAACGCAGTGCAGGGCAACGCGCTGCCTTGAGTATCTTTGCATCAAGGAGGGGTTCCAGGAGTGGCGCCTGGGCGTTCCCATGCAATCACTCATGGGTTTTGGCATAAATCTTCCTCTACAAATAACTGTACATGGGGATTTGCGCCAAAATCCCGTGCCTCCCTGAGGCTGGCGCAACAGGGAGCAATGATTCATTTCTCCTCGTCTTTTCCCTCTTTGCACGTGGCTGCATTCTACAGCCCCCATACAGAGGGAAATGCCATGAAGTATAGGTTTTTTGTACATGAAGGGACTCCATACTACACAGAAATTATGCTGAACATAACACCGACACCCTGCACTAAGGTGCAAGGTACCTGCATTGGTGCGTGGCTGCCAAAAGTACGTCAACGTAGCGAGAGAGCAGAACCGCGCTGGTTCCTTGTGGAAACGGCGCAGCTGTGCACTCGCCCGTTCACGCAACACAGTACAGCAACTTTACTTGTGGTGCTCACTGCACCAACTCTTTGTAAATGTGGCCGTAAGTACTTTGGGTGTGCAGGTCCGTTCCTTAACAAGCATCAGCAAAGCCCGTAGAGCGGGCTTTTTTACAATGTTGACAACGAGAAGCTGCGGTTGGATGAGAACAACGATGTGTGTCAAATTCTTGAAGCTTGTGCACCCAAGACAGCACTTTAGCTAAGGCGTGGTCTGAACTCCAGTATCTGCACTGCAGGTCGCACACCTGACCCCGGGCTTGGTTTAGATCTCAGCGGACGGGTTACTCTGTCACAAAGGTGGCGGATATCCATTGGATATAATGGGATTTATATTTCGGCGGAGTCACCCGTCTGCCGGGATCTGAATCGGGCCCCAAGTTACAGCACTTTGTGGCCTTGGCACAAACAGGTTTAAAAACAGTAACATCTGTTCGGTCAGTCGAATTAAGACCACCGTGCTTTTTTTCCAAAGTACAACTGGTAAGTGTTAAAGTTAATAAAAAAGGGAGTTCGCATCCTGCATGACCCTCAATTAGATGATAAGAATTCTCACTGTGACCCAGTAGCTTTAGGTGTCCTTTTACGTGAGTTTGCAGACCATGCAATGCACATGTATGCAGTGACGTCACCAACGAGTGGTGCCCCCTCTCCCCCTTGACCACACAGCCCATCTCCATACTTACCGCTGAGACATCTGGGTGCCACGCGGGCTACTCCGCCTTGTCCTGCAGAAAGAGAGGACATTGATTGACATGTGTCCATCCCACATCTGACCCATGACCCACCCCACCCCGGAGGAGCCTCTTCTCTACCAAGCTCCCTGGGCAGGAGGTTTCCTTGGCTTCAAACCTCATCTGTACTGCTGGACTCCTCTGTACTGCACAGCGTGAGGTGTATGTGGGCTCAGTACTGCATGGGGTGAATGGTATGTGTGCTCAGTACTCCAGAGGTGAACGGTATGTGGGTTCAGTACTTCAGAGGGTGAACGGTATGTAGGCTCAGTATGGCAGAGGGTTAACGGTGTGTGGGCTCAGTACGGCAGAGGGTGAACGGTGTGTGGGCTCAGTACTTCAGAGGGTGAACGGTGTGTAGGCTCAGTACTGCATAGGGTGAATGGTATGTAGGCTCAGTATTCCAGAGGGTGAATGGTATGTAGGCTCAGTATGGCCGAGGGTTAACGGTATGTGGGCTCAGTACGGCAGTGAATGGTATGTGTGCTCAGTACTTCAGAGGGTGAATGGTATGTGGGCTCAGTACTGCATAGGGTGAATGGTATGTTGGCTCAGTATTCCAGAGGGTGAATGGTATGTGTGCTCAGTACTTCAGAGGGTGAATGGTATGTGGGCTCAGTACTGCCTAGGGTGAATGGTATGTGTGCTCAGTAATCCAGAGGGTGAATGGTATGTGGGCTCAGTACTGCAGAGGGTGAATGGTATGTAGGCTCAGTACTGCAGAGGGTGAACGGTATGTAGGCTCAGTACTCCAGAGGGCGAACGGTATGTGGGCTCAGTACTTCAGAGGGTGAATGGTATGTGAGCTCAGTACTCCAGAGGGTGAACGGTATGTGGGCTCAGTACTTCTGAGGGTGAATGGTATGTAGGCTCAGTACTCCAGAGGGTGAACGGTATGTGAGCTCAGTACTGTAAAGGGTGAATGGTGTGTGTGCTCTGTACTGCAGAGGGTGAATGGTATGTAGGCTCAGTACTCCAGAGGGGGAATGGTATGTGAGCTCAGTACTGTAGAGGGTGAATGGTATGTAGGCTCAGTACTCCAGAGGGTGAATGGTATGTGAGCTCAGTACTGTAGAGGATGAATGGTATGTGAGCTCAGTTCTCCAGAGGGTGAACGGTATGTGTGCTCAGTTCCCCAGAGGGTGAACGGTATGTAGGCTCAGTACTTCAGAGGGTGAATGGTGTGTATGCTCAGTACTCCAGAGGGTGAATGGTGTGTATGCTCAGTACTCCAGAGGGTGAACGGTATGTAGGTTCAGTACTTCAGAGGGTGAATAGTGTGTATGCTCAGTACTGCATAGGGTGAATGGTATGTGTGCTCAGTTCTCCAGAGGGTGAACGGTATGTGGGCTCAGTACTCCAGAGGGTGAATGGTATGTAGGCTCAGTACTCCAGAGGGTGAATGGTATGTGAGCTCAGTACTGCAGAGGGGGAATGGTATGTAGGCTCAGTACTCCAGAGGGTGAATGGTATGTGAGCTCAGTACTGTAGAGGGTGAATGGTATGTGTGCTCAGTTCTCCAGAGGGTGAACGGTATGTGTGCTCAGTACTCCAGAGGGTGAACGGTATGTAGGCTCAGTACTCCAGAGGGTGAATGGTATGTGAGCTCAGTACTGTAGAGGGTGAACAGTATGTGTGCTCAGTTCCCCAGAGGGTGAACGGTATGTGTGCTCAGTTCTCCAGAGGGTGAACGGTATGTAGGCTCAGTACTTCAGAGGGTGAATGGTGTGTGTGCTCAGTACTCCAGAGGGTGAATGGTATGTGTGCTCAGTTCTCCAGAGGGTGAACGGTATGTAGGCTCAGTACTCCAGAGGGCGAATGGCATGTGTGCTGAGCACTGTAGGTTACTTTCCTGTAAGCATCTATTCGTAGCATGTAGTACCGTAGATTTATATGCTTAGCACACTCCTGCCATCTACTGCTGAGCGCGGATGTTGCAACTTAGCTTTTGTTCCAAAAGTCTTTCGGATCACACGGTGTAGTGACTCCTCCTATAGTCTGTAATGCGCATTGTTATCGGCTCCTTTGTTAGATTGTTTTTGTTCCATTGGGAAAGCTTAGGATAGGAGAAGAAAATGAGCGAGTAAAGATGACCATGGAAGTTATATTGAAGACAGATAAAAGTTGAGTAAAAGAGTGCGTTCATTAGTGATGAGCTTCCGGGGCAGAGGGCGGGTGCACATGAATCTACAGCACTACACGCTACGGATAGATGCTTACAGGGTAAGTAACATATTCCATTCGTGGCATTAGTTGGCCGTAGATACATATGCTTAGCATCAAATCCAAAGATGTGTTCCCCAAGGCGGTGGCTAGCTAACGGCTGACGTAGACGCTTCTTTAAAGAAGTTTTTCGAGTTCCTGCCCACTGATTCTAGAAAGACAGTGGCAGTAGCCTTGATATTATTGCGTCTAGATTACTGCAGCGGCCTGATGGCCGGGGTGAAAAAATCCACGCTAAAAAAACTTCAGAGTGTACAACACGCAGCAGCGAGGTTGGTACTTAAATTACCTAGAAGATCTTCTGCTTCTGCTGCGCTTCAGACCTTACACTGGCATCCGTTACATAAGAGGATCCTGTTTAAGCTCTTGTTGACCTCCTTTAGAGCTCTAAATAAGACAGGTCTGAAGTATCTTATGAGACGTTTTTCTCGCTATAACCCTCTAAGATGCCTGAGGTCATCAGGTGGTAATCTAATCAACATCCCCAGATTCAAGTATAAAACCAAGGGAGGTAAGACCCTCACGGTACTGGCTTCCAAGGCATGGAATGCCATGCCCCAATACCTTAGACTCCTGGCGCAGGAGAATGCCTTTAGGAAGCAACTAAAAACTTGGATCTATGGTTTGTCGGACGGTTTTGTTATGGCGGCCATCTAGATTTACTTTTGTATTTGTACACTGTCTTAGCGCCAGGATGCTCCTTTTGGAGCGACAGTTAGCGCTCTATAAATACCACATATAAATACAAATACAAATACAAAAAGGGTTCGTAATACAGCATGACCCCCTTTAGCTCGTTGATTAGCTAAGACATCAGCGCAGCAATGCTTGGTGAATGTATGTGGCGGGTTCTTCCATGTGGCTGCTTTACAGATATCCACTAGTGGAATGTTGCCTAGGAAAGCCGTAGAGGCTGCCTTCTTTCGGTTGGAATCACCTCTTGGAGCTGCAGGTGGCACTTGTTTGGCCTTGTGGTAGCACGTTTGTATGCATTGTACTATCCAGCTGTTGAGGCTGGGGATCCTCTTTCAGGATCTGAGGAGGCTACAAAAAGCTTCTGAGTTTTACGAATTGCCTTTGTCCTCTCGATGTAATTCTGCTACAGAGTCTGGTTTTGGAAAGAAAACTAGGAGCTCTATGGTCTGATTTATATGAAAAGAAGAAACCACTTTCAGGAGAAATATGGGGTTTGTTCTTAGTACCAATTTGTCAAGAAGGACTTGAAAAAAAGGTTCCTCTAAAGTGAGACCTTGAAGACCGCTGATTTGTCCAAGGGATGTAATAGCTACAAGAAGGCCTACCTACCATGTGAGGAACTGACGATCACATGAATGTAGAGGTTCGTAGGGTGGACCCATACATCTGGTGATGACTATTTGAGATTACAGACTGGAATACAGGGCGGAATAACCCTTTTCGGCCCTCCATAAAAGCTTTCATGGCCAAAATTTTAAACATGGACAGGTGTTCAGATTTTGTCTGTTTTGCATATATGCAGACAGCGCTAAGTGTAACCGAACAGAAGTGAATGCGAGGTCTGCTTGTTGTAAATGGATCAGATAGCAAAAAAGGTCCTGTGCCACAGGGGAGAGCAATTGGATGTGTTTTGTTAAACAATAGTCCACAGCTCATTTCCATTTTACTGTGTAGCATGTCTGAATGGTAGGCCTACAGGCTTGTTTTACAATGGCCAGTCCTTCTTGTGGAAGGTTTAAGTATTCAAATTCTAGGACTTCAGGAGCCAAATATCTAGATTGATTTGTTTGGGTTTGGGTGTCTGAGCCTGCCCCTGAGTTAGAAGGTGTGGGTAGATTGGCAATCTCTTGTGGTTTGGTACAACTGATGGCTGTAGTAGAGTTATGAACCATGCTTGTCGAGTCCACATTGGGGCTTTTAGAATTAGTGTGAGGGATATTGGTCTGAGCTTCTGAACCAGGTAAGGAATGAGTGAGAGAGGAGGAAAAGCGTAGGCAAATATCCCTGACCAGTTGAGCCACACGTCATTGCCCTCGGACCAAGAGTGGGGAAGTGTGGAGGTGAAGCGTTTTCCTTTCGTGTTAGGCTGTGTGGCAAAGATATCCAATTCCGGGGTTCCCCACCGCTGGAAGTACGAAGGGAATAGAGTATTGATTTCCCACTCATCTACCTGTTAAGCAGATCTACGAAGTTGTTGTCCACCCCTGGTAGGTATTCTGCTAGGAGGTGGATGTTGTGATGTATCATCCAATGCCATACGCGCTGCTTTGTACACAACAGCAGTAAGGAGTGTGTGCCTCCATGTTTTTGTATGTAATACATTGTGGTCATGTTGTCAGTGTGGACTAGAAACACTCTATGGTGAAGATATTCTGTAAAAGCTTTCAGAGCTAATTGAATCTCACGAAGCTCTAGGTGATTGATGTGTAGATACCTTTGTATTGGGGACCACTCAACATACACTCTGAGATCTTGTATAAATGCTCCCCAACCGTGCAAGGATACGTCTGTTATGGTAACTTTTGGAACAGCGGCTTTGAAGGGCCGACCCTGCAACAGATTGTTGCGGTTCCACCACAGCAGACAGCGATGTGTCGCCGGTCCGATTAACACTAGATCCTGTAGGTGCGCCTCCGCTTGAGGTCATTGTGACTGTAGACTCTACAGTAAGGGGCGAATGTGCAGTTGTGCATTTGGTGCTATGCAGATGCATGAGGCTATCATAACCATAAGGCTTGTCACTCGTTTGACTGTGACGTAACAATGTGGCGAAAAAAGGGACAACGCAAGCTAGATCTTTTGTTCTCTTGGGGGGACTAGGATAAACTTTTGCGGAGATGGAGTTTAGGGTTGCGCAGAGAAACGGCTGTGTCTGTAAGGGTTGTAGGTGAGACTTCGTAACATTAAGCATGAAGCCCAGGCTGTGCTGACGTTTGATTACTTTTTGAGTGTCCTGCAGACATTGTTGTTTGCTTGCACTCTTCATCAGCCAATCGTTTGGATATGGGAACACGTGTGTGCCCCCCCCTTCTGAGATGAGTGGGTACCACTGCTAGACATTTCGTGAACACCCTTGGTGCAGTAGTTATCCCGAATGGCAACACTTTGAACTGATGTTGGCCACTTACTTGAAAATGGAGGGAGCGGTGATGGGCTGGGTGAACTGGTATGTGAAAATAGGCGTCTTTGAGGTTTACGGATGTCATGAAGTCTTCTTGCTGCAGCCATGGGATGACTTCTTGAAGTGTCACCATATGGAAGTACCCCAACAAGACGTACTTGTTGAGGGGCCTGAGGTCTAATATAGGCCCTGAGGTGTTGTCTTTCTTTGAAATGAGGAAATGCAATGTGTACATCCTGCGTCCCTGGTATTGTTTCGGGACCGTCTCCATGGCTCCCTTTTGAAGCAGAGTTTGACCTTCCTCTTGTAAAAGTGTTAAGTGTTCATTTGCCGTTGCTTGTGACCGAGGTGGGATATTGGGTGAAGACGCTATGAGCTCTAGACAAATCCATCCGTTATTACTGACAGAACCTACTGATCGGAGGTGATTTGTTCCCAGTCTGTGTGGAAGCCCTGTAGCCGTCCCCCCCCACTGCTGCTAAATGTGGGGGTGGGGTGGCAGACAAAGTCACTTCTTAGTGGAAGTGGTTCCCTTGGTAATGCATCCACTACTGTGATGCCCGATTGTATGGCCTCTGTAGTGTGGTCTGTGGTATGACTTTCTCGTAAACTGGCATTGATAGGGGTTTTGCTGCTTCTGAACGGTACCAGTGCCCGTGGAGGTTGTTGCCTTGGATGCCTCTCTACACTGTCCCCTCCAAAAGGACCCTCTGTGTGGGTATGTTTGTGAGGCACCCATGGCTTTGGCAGCGTTGGTCTCCTTTTAAATATTTTCTAAAATGTCATCCACTTGTGGACCAATGAGGTGTTCTCCATCTTTGGCACCAATGGTAACATGGTGTCCGATGGTGTTTTCGGAGCCAAGGGTATTTTCGGCGCAGACAGCATCCTCAAATTGGAAGATGCCCTGGGTTTCTCTGGCCCAGTGTTCGGCTCTGAAGACTTCTTTAGCGTCGATGTATGTTTTTTGGATGCCAGTTCCAAGACTGTCTTCGACTTGGAAAGTGTGGGTGCCTTAGTCTTCTTGGTTACTTTTAAGGCTTGTTTGGATGGAGGGACGACTGTCTGCTCCTTTACCCTGTGCCAGACACCTCCATATTTTCAAAAACACAAGGGAACCCGAAAGGTAAATAAGGACCTTGGGTAACAGTTTAGTATTAGAACAATGGTCCTTAAAAAGAACAGTATGGTCATCAGGATAAATATAGACTCCAATCAGTGCCATATTAAGAGTGTCCAGCCGGACAGTCATATTAATCATTCAAAAATTTCAAAACCAAAAGTATAAACACATCAATACAGTGGGACACAATACTGCATCCTACATATACACATGAAAAGTACACTTTAGGACAGGAACATATCAGGCAAGAAAGGGTAGCTTGTGGAATATTGAACACAATTTCTAACAGGCTTCAGGAAACAGTAAATACACTTTTTTTAATCAGATTCGATTAATGTGCAAACTGTTTACATTAGTCGACGACGTTTCGATCCAAATTAAAAAATAGTAGGATCATCATCAGGTCAGTAAGGGTACAAGCCTGAATAATTAGAGTTTTCCTAAATTTGGCTTGCGGAAGGTTAAACCGCATACGCATTTGTTGGCGGTAGCCGAATTATAAGCATTTTCTGAGGATGAATAAAATCGCGTTTAAACTGTGAAAATAACAAGTTCCAAAGCAGCAAGTAGCGATGCAAGTTATGTTGTTTGATCCAAGGCTTAATGGCAGGGACACCTCCATGGCCCGAGGACAGTGAGGCTCTATGAGCCTGTGCTTACTCTTTTGTTTGTGTTTGCAAGGCTTTCACCACAGTACTCATGCGACCTTGCAAAGCGACATGCTGGGCCTCTTTTATGTCAGACCCATCTCCGCTGCTGGTGAGAAGAATGGGAACATCCATAGGAGCACCTTAGGTCCCCGCTTTTTCGTCTGGGTCACGTTCTTCCAGTTGCACTTGTTGGTCCCCAAAAATATCAGGGGCGTCTTCCGCTCAATGTGCCTCAATCATGGAGAGGGCCCGTCACCTCTCACGTCATTGTTGAAGAGTCTTTTTTGACCGAAAGCCCAGGCAGGCTTCACACGATGTCTCGTCATGTTCCGGAGAGAGACAGAAGTTGCGGTCTGGGTGAGGATCTTGCCTGGAGTACTTCCCGTGGCTGAAAGGCATCTTTTCCATCACTCCGCATGCGTCGAGTGAAGGAAGTTGATGGAGAATCCTATAAGTTGAGCCGGGCCGGAGGCCAGACAGGCAGAAAGCCAAAGTAAACTGCTGGGTTTCTTGCACGTCTCCTGTGATGGTTGATGTAAATTAGTCACCGAAGGGTCGGTGAAACTGTATCAAAGCTTCAATCCTGGAGCTTCGAAGAAGTCGTCCGAAGGCGGAGAAAAACCAACAATCTAACAAAGGAGCCGATGACCATGTGCAATACAGACAATAGGACAAGTCACTATACTTCGTGACTCGAAAGACTTTTCGAACAAAATCAACTTCCAACGTCGGAGCTCAACTCTAGATGGCAGGAGTATGCTAAGCATATGTATCTACAGCCAACACATGCTACAAGTATACATTTACAGCAGGAGCACAAGGCCTTAAAGAAGTGTGTATACTGGGGGAATAACACCCCCTCTGCCTTCCCTACTGGGAAGGAAAGTGTCTGAAGAAGCTAGAGATGCTTCTAGAAGGTGAAGTAGCACCTACCTTCTGCTCCACTGATTGTGCATCTCCTGCGGATGGTGACAGCCAAGGAGAGACTGCAAGAGAAGGAGAGAGAGAGACATGTGAGGGGAGCTGGGCTGGAGGGGTTCAGGTGGATAAGGGGAGACAGGGAGAGACTGCAAGAGAGAGAGAGAGAGAGAGAGAGAGGCATGTGAGGGGAGCTGGGCTGGAGGGAGGTTCAGGTGGGATGGGAGCCTGGGGTACAAAGGATACCAGGGATATGAGGGCAGGGCTGGGGTGCAAGGGCAGGGTGGGGGGGCAGCGGAGGGCATACAGGTGACCAAGGGAACCAGAGCAGTCGGAGTGAAGGAGCTGATGGGCCATGAGGGCAGATAAGAGTACAGGGCAGATGGGTCATGAAGCAAATAGTAGTAGAAGGGCAGAAGGGATTATGAAGGCAGATAGGAGTACAGGGCAGAAGGGCAAAGAGGGTAGATGGGGTAAGGGGGGCCAGAGGGGAATATGGGTCTGGTCGGGGGGGGTCATTCTGAAGGAAGACTGGAAAGGTCTGGGGGTTCTACGTAAGAGCGAGGTAGGTGGTATACATGGCAAGGGGTCGTAAAAGAAGGGAAGTCACACTTGGAGGTGGGCTGGGGGTAGCGGGGGCACAGGGAGGGGTCAGGCGGGGATGAGGAGGGGCTGAAGGGCCGCATGTCGATAGGACTCACGTACGGAGAACGGGTTGGGGGGGTCACACATGGAGAGGGGTACATGCTTGTGAATTCTTACCCTTCGTGCTGATGAAGGTCAGAAGCCCGCAGAGGATGAAGGCAGTGATGAAGAGTCCGATAGCATCTTCCATAGAGGGTCCAGACTCCCCAGACTCCCCTAAAGCGAACAAACAAAAGATGAAGTTGTGTGAGGGTCAAGGGACGCAGTCAGACTCGAGCGACCTCCCACCTGTTCCCCGATCCAGCAATACAGGAAAAGTTACAATCGCGTCACAGCTTCAGGCAATTCCAGATTCACAGGCTGTGCGTCACCGCAACACCTAGTGGCTGGGATTGGAAAAGCATTGGTGTACATGTCTCCTGGACCTCCCCATAGGTGGAGTCCATGTGACTCATGATGGTGGGCGTGGCATCGGAATACTGTGAGCTAAATCTCCTCTGATAAAAATAATGAGTCCTGGGTATCATGCACTAAACCATCGCTGCATTGGAGTGAATATTGACAATCCACACTAAATGGGGCAATAGTGATTTTTAGAACATGATATTTATATCAAATGGAATGCTTGCAATAAGTCTAACCACTGGCAGTCACTCGGGCCCTTCACCACAGATATGTCTTCACCAAGAAATCTTGGTGCTCATTTTACTTCAAATGGAAAAACAATGAGTTGGTGAAGTTCACCACCGACCGCGAACCCGAGGTACCAGCCATGTTTGTTGTGCGTCCGGCAGCGAGAGTCCCCATCAAGGTAGAGCATGAAGAAAGAGAAGTTATCCAGTTATCCAGTTCTGTTAGTGGGGTGATGCCATGACGGGTGGACCTCTTGAACCTCAACGCCTTCACTCATCGAATCAAACTATGAAAATCCAACATTGATCGCAGGGTACTATCTTTTTTTTGGGATAAGGAAATAAACTGAATACACATGTTGGCCCTGATTATGCTAAGAATAACAAGTCGGTTCTGTCGGGTGATAACAATCACTTTGATCTATGTACTCTATATACAAAGAGATATCACAATATATTCCGCCACAAATCTAAAGAAATCACAAACAAGGCAATAGAACCTTAAGGATAGAATCATACCAGATGAAAATGTATTTGTTTGCTTTTTTAGTTATTTACCAAATAAATTAGATGTGGCTGTCATAAACACAATTCAAATAGAGTGATACAATTGTGAATATAGTGAGAAATGAGTGACAAAGTGACAAGTGAAATCAATGGTGCACTATGTACATGACACACAGAGGTGAAGTTTGATGCAAGATTTTTGTCCTGTCCTTAGTTTTTCACATGAACATCAGAGTGTCTGACAGGATGGAAAGAGTACGATACATCTCCTGCTGGTGACCCAGAGGTCTAGTACCGCTTGCTGTGGTGAAATTCTGTTCTGAGGAACTCAGCAGAGAAGGTACTTGGTTCTGGATGAAGGCGGGCCGCCCTTCTTTGGAGTCGGCTTGGCTGACATACTTTGCCCCTTTGGCATGATCTTTGATGTGTTTCAACACTGAAGTGTTTTCATCTCTAGCCTACGTAAACATTACATTTTCTTTGTCAACTTTGGGTTGACTTAGTTAAACATTATTGTTTGGGGGGGTTCAAAATATGATTTTGCAGTTTGAGGCACTGCAGGTTAGGGGTTGTCATGGAAAGTTAAGAAAACCTTTGCAACCGCTCCTGATCAGTGAATAACGTGTAGCTCCTGTTCTGCGTCCTCACTGGACTTTGAGAATTCTCACCCGGTCTAGTTATGACCATTCAATGTCTGAACCTTCAGCGCTGAAATCTTCATATAGGGGTCAGCTGCACTTGTCCAAATTCAGACTCCCTGCGGCATCACATGGCAGCCCAGGGTTTTTATTTGTGCGTTTTAAATGGAATTATATTGAAAACACTGCAGCCCTTGCACTGAGTTTAATCTACACTCCGTGGAAGACACAAATTTCACCCTCATAAAGCGTAGACATCACTGGTGACAATTCAGGCAGAACACAAAGGGCATCTGCTCATAATCGAAATCCAAAACACATTAAAAAATGACTCTTTAACCAGAGTCATTAGTTACTCCCTGGGTCCTCAAATGCCCAAGATCTGTGTAGAGTTGCAGATGGCCAACCTTAATTTTTAGCATTTCCAGATTTCCTGTGGACTGACCCTGGCTGTACTTTTTGTCTTTGAAAGCATGAATTTTAAAGTTTTTTTGAAAGTGGGTACATATTGCCCCCAATTTGGACAATGCTTCTCAACCTGAATCAACTCTATAAAAGTGGTATCACTGCAACATCACCATGAATCCTGTGGACGCCGCCTATGGTCGAGGCCCAGCAGAGCGTTTATTTAGATGCGTTTCTAAGCCGAACCACCAGACGGTGAAATAATGCACAGCATGTGAATCTAGAGCAGGTTCATGATACCAAACCACCATTAACTTCAAACCCCAGAGCCTGAACCAGATGAATGAAGCGAACCACAGACCCCGGGAGGAAGAACAACCTCCCTCCAATGCCCATCACCATGAGACATTCCCTCTTACCTTCAGTATTAGCGCCCCAGCAGTCCAAGGAACCCCGATATTCACTCCGCCCCAAGTTGTCCCCCTTCCCTTTCACACATACACACATGCACGCATGCGAGCACAACCGCAGACATGCTTGCACATACACACATGCATGCGTGTTGGCTCAACCGCAGACATGCTTGCACATACACACATGCATGCGTGTTGGCTCAACCGCAGACATGCTTGCACATACACACATGCATACATGCTAGCACAACCGCAGACATGCTTGCACATACACACCGAGCATCCCACGCCTTTACCTGCCACACTAAGCCGCAGGCTCCTCTTAGCGCCAGTCGTGAGTGCAGAGTGGCTGACATAGCAGGTGTACTGGGTCCCGTGCTCCTTGGGGTCCCCCCACACCCGCACATAGCTGCTGAGGGTGAAGGTGCCGTCGGGGCTGGCGCGGTGGTTGGATTGCCAGGACCCTGTCAGATACTCCACCTCGCCCGCCGAACCATTGCGCCGCAGCCACTCCACCGTCACATCCAACGGGTAGTAGGACGCAGCCTCGCACTCCAGGACCTGGTCGCGGCCGGGCACCACGTAGAGGGGGTCTGGGTGGAGAGTCACCCGGGGTGGCTCTAGGGGACAGAAGGATAGGGTGGTCATGAGCAACCACATAAAAGAGGCAGTCTCTTTTCAGTTTCATGGAAAGGGGGCCAGGTACCTTTGCAGAAGTATTGCCTACTATGGGCCATATGTATCAAGCCAAATTGCATTCGCAAACACCGAAATTCGCAGAATTTCGGTGTTTGCGAATGCATTTTGGCCAAATGGTATGTATTAAGCAAATCTGCGTGCAAAATAAGGAATCGCAAAATTTGCGATTCCTTATTTTGCGATTGCATTTAAGGAATCGCAAATTTTGCGATTCCTTAAATGCAATGTAAGAAGCATTGAAAAAAATGCAAATTGGCCTTAAGGAATCGCAAATTACCACCCACTTCAAGTAGGTGGTAATTTGCGATTTTCTTGAAAAATGCCCATTTTTGCATTTTTCAAAGTGCCATGTCACGCACATACATGCCCTTAGGGCATGTATGTACACCACATGTGCACCCATGCTAATTTCAGGGGTGCAACAGGGTGTCCTTTGGACACCCCTGCACCCTTGAAATTATTCTCAATTTGCGATTCTCAAATTGCGAATCGCAAATTGAGAATAACTTCCCATTCATTCCTATGGTTATCCTGGCCCATAGAAATGAATGGGAAAGTATTCCTTAATTGCGATTCACAATTTGCTTATCGCAATTAAGGAATTTTAAGAAATCGCAAAAAAATTAGAATTTCTACATACATACCAATTTGTTAATCTCAAAATAGCGATTTCTTAAAAATCGCTATTTGATATCCGCAAATGGGTACCTTAATACATATGGCCCTATGTCCCTTCCAGAACTCTGAGGTCCTCCTCGGTGAATCTGGCTACGGTCCCTAGAATATCTCGCATCCGGGGTGGGGAATCCTCGTTTGGCTATCTCGGTGCTCAGGCCTGGAATGCGCTTCCCGCTTCATTGCGCTTCATTTTAGGAAGCTTCTCAAAACTCTGCTTTTTAATCAATAATGTGAGTTGCTCTTAGCTCTCTGCTTTCCCCTCTTCCCTTTTCTTTTCTGCAATTGTAGTTGGTTTGAGGGGTCTATTCCAGCGGCCTTTGATGCCGGGACACTCTTATGAGTAGCTGTGCACTATATAAATGCCTGTATTCAATTCAGTTCTCTACCTGGTCTAAGGTTCCCCTCACCTGTGGATGTATGTCGTTACAATGCATGCTTTTACCTCGCATGCCTTTACAACGCAGGTTTTACAACGCAAGTCGTTACAACGACTTGCGTTGGGGGCACTGGATAGTGACTAGTTTAATTTACTAGTCCAACTCCAGTCCCCGTGGATAGTAAGGAAGGTTTTGGATAGTAAATTAAACTATTCCCTATCCTACAGCGCCCTCCAGCGCAAGTCGTTGTGACGACTTGCGTTGTGTTTCCTGCGTTGTAAAGGTACTGCGTGGAAAAAGTTTCGTTGTAAAGGATGTTTACCCTCACCTGTCCCCCTAGATTTGTTCCCACTTGTACCACGCGTTGGTCACAGCTTTTATCTCCATACAATGAGATGTGTCTTATTCTTAAACCTGCAATCTTCGGATCTAAAATGACACACATTTCCACCACTAAGAACTATCTTTGATTCAGAGATCTGCGTGTCACCGGAGGGTCACGAGCTCCAATACTTGGAAGATGGGGTTTACGCGCATGTCCTATGTGGAATCTGCAGGTTTCTGGGTGACGGGCTTTGCACAGGGTTTGTCTCTACTGAGCTAACCCCCAGATGCATCAACAACCCATTTTGCGATTCCTTAATATCGAAAAATACCGATTTGCTATTAAGGAATAGCAAAATGGAATGCATCAAGAAATCACTAAAAAAATAGCGATTTCTTAGAATTCCTTAATTGCGACTCGCAAATTGTGAGTCGCAATTAAGGAATACCTCCCCATTCATTCCTATGGGCCAGGAGGCCCATAGGAATGAATGGGAAGACAATCTCAATTTACGAATCGCAATTAAGGAATACCTCTCCATTCATTCCTATGGGCCAGGAGGCCCATAGGAATGAATGGGAAGACAATCTCAATTTACGAATCGCAATTAAGGAATACCTCCCCATTCATTCCTATGGGCCAGGAGGCCCATAGGAATGAATGGGAAGACAATCTCAATTTGCGAATCGCAATTAGCGAATCGCAAATTGAGATTGCGATTTCTAGGGTGCAGGGGTGTGCAAAGGACACCCTGTTTCCACCCTGAAATTGATCTGTGCACATATGTTGCGCACACACATGCCCTTAGGGCATGTGTGTGCGCAACATGAAAGTTTGAAAAATGCACGTTTGTGCATTTTTCAAAGTTTTTGCAAATGACCATGAAGTTGTACTGCATGGTAATTTGCGTGCCCTATTAGCGAATTCGCTATTTTTAAAACTTTCATGCATTGCATTTAAGGAATCTCAATTTGAGATTCCTTAAATGCAAATAATTGCAATTTAGCGAATTCTCAATTTGCGATTTTTGCATTTGGGTTGATGCATCCCAAATGCAAAAATACCGGTCGCAAAGGGGCAGATTCTGAGAATCTGCCCCTTTGCGAGCGGATTTTTTTTTTATGCATCTGGGCCTATCAGCCAGATTCATGAAAGACAAATCGGCACGCAAAGGGCCAGATTCTGCGAATCTGGCCCTTTGCGAGCGCAATTTTTGCATTTGGGATTTATCATCCCAAATGCAAAAATTGCTATTAGCGAAATCGCATATTTGCGGGGAATTGCATTTAAGGAATCTCTATTTGAGATTCCTTAAATGCAATTCATTAACCAATTTTAAATTGTGAATTCGCAATTTTTGGTCGCTATTTACCACGAAGTCTGACTTCGTGGTAAATAGCGAAAAAATAGAAAAAAGCACTTTAGTGCATTTTTTTCAATTGCATGTTACACACACACATGTCCTTTGGACATGTGTGTGCGCAACACCTGTGTAAATTTGCATTTCAGGGGTGCTACAGGGTGTCCTTTGGACACCCCTGGCACCCTTGAATTCGTATCCTTATTTGCGATTAGCAATTAGCTAATTGCAAATAAGGAAGCTGTAGGAATCGCAATAAATATTGCGATTCCTACATGAATCCCGTTTTGCGAGTCTGTAATAGCGATTCCTTATTAATCGCTATTAAAGACTCGCAAAACGGGTCTTTGATGAATCTAGCTGTAAGACTCACGCAGGGCCTACTCATGGCTTATTGTTTGCATACCCCTCCTGCAGTCTCTTACCAGCGACCCGCAGCTCCACAGCCTGCTGCACGTGGAGGTACGGGGTATACACGATGCAGAGGTAGGTGCCCTCGTGCTGGACGCTCACATCGCGCAGCAGAAGCGAGGCGTTCCCATGGCGGTGCATTTCCTGGAAGAAGATCTCAGCCCCATCCTGTGCGACAAGGATGCGGTCAGTCACCCCATCGTAGGCGTACACCACGTGTCCAGAACCCTGGAACTGGTACCGCCACTCCACCGAGAAGCGGTCGTCCTTCAGCGCCGAGAAGCCGCAGTCCAGCACTACCTTGGAGCCCAGCCGGGCCGCGAGCTTAGGGGTCTTTGTGAAGACATTCAGAGCCACTAGGGATGGGAGCAAAGAGAGACAGCCATTAAAATACAGAAACACCTCCTGTCTGTGCAGTCCAGGAGGGACACTACAAACGCCCCTCTGGACACTACCACATGCCTCTTCTATTGATATGTAATAGTTATCTATTGGGGAATTCTTCAGCAATTCAATACAGCTCATTGATAAATGACTCAAACTAATAGCTACAATAAGGTGGGTTAGGAAAATACGCAAGAGGAAAAAAGATTCGAGAAGATATTTACCCTAAAACCCATGTCTATGTGTATTTTCATTTTAATGGCCCAAAAGATCCATATCACTGTGCTCGAAATTAATCCCTTAAAGGATAAGAAAGAAAAGTGCGTCTGTCTACGTCTCTCTCTCTATTTAGAAATAAATCTATACATGGCCCTGAAAAACCCAAAAGTTAAGGAATATTATAGTTATGTGAAAATGTCAGTTAAAACATACCGTACCCAACAGGGATACCCACATCTTTAATTTTTATTTTGGGCAGCGGGGGGAGCTCCAAGTCCCGCACCGACTCCCTGCAATCGACCCAATGGGCTGCGCAGGAGCCGGCAATGTGGTTTCGGGTTTTTAGGTCGAGCCTGGAGTCAGGGCGCATGCGCTGCTCTGGGAGACTTGTTGTAGAGGAGTAGGTAATAGAAGCCCCGCCCACTCTTCACTCCTATTTCCCATTGGTTTGTGTAAGTTGTCCTTCCTAAATGCTGGCTTCTGATTCGTAAATAGGCTTGTTAGTCCCTCCTTACTGCCGCCTACTCTCCATTTATCACCTCCCATGGCGACTGGCCCTTTTACTTCGGTTGTTATATGGTACCTGTTATTTAGTCTTTGGGCACTGTTTTCTTTATCGTGTTTTTATTTCTGCAGGCATGACGTGCCCTGCTTACATTCTGTCCATGGTGTCTTCTTTATAACCCCGCCCTTCCACCCGCCCTCCGTGCCTTCTGTACCACCACCCCCGGCCCTCCATGCCTTTTTTACCCCGAAGTTGTCTGTGCCTTCTTAAAACCCCGCCTACCTGCACTTTGTCCGTGCCTTCTTTAATACCTGTTCCCGCCCTCCCTCCCATTGTCCGTGATACCTACCATCTGCAATGTGATATGTCTTGTATTTACGCAAGTTTAACCCCTTCCCTGTGGGGTAATTCCTCCACGCTGTGGGGGGGGGGGGGGTCAGGGGGATGAGCGCGGCGCCATGATGCTCGTGATGAGACCAGCTCCTCATGAGTCACGGTGGAGCTGTGCTCATGACGAGCTGGTCTCGTCATGACCGCGCCCACTGATTAATTCACCCACACAGGTGGGGACTCAATTGCGCGTGGGCGTAGCGGCGCCGTTATGACGAGACCAGCTCGTCATGAGCACAGCTCCATTGTGAGTCATGACGAGCTGGCCTCGTCATGAGCACTGAAGAGGTTAAGCTATTGGCATTGTAAATGACAATGCCCTTTATTTTTGTTTTTAAAACATAAATAAAACACACTGTCATTTACAATGTCAATAGCTTAAACTTGCGTAAATGCGAGACCTATGGCATGCAAATGCTTTTTAACCAACCTTGATGTGCGCAGATGAGAGCTGTCTATCAGAAAGCAGGTTTTAAAAAGATTGACAGTATAAGGGGCGGTACATCTCATTAAGCCCTCCGATTGGCTAAAAAACATAATCTGCCCAGAAAAGATCATCTAGACACCCCAACGAAGCTGTCGTGTACCGGAAGTGACATCACCTGTAGTGCACCGCAAAAGACCCCTCTGTTGCTCAGGAAGTCCTGATCCAGCCGCATATGGGCAGAGTTTGCTGTCCTTGCTTTGAATTCCTAATTGCCGGAGTCTGCTTAGCCGCATGTAAAGAGTACGGTGTATGGGCAGACTGACTGGGGCCCACCAAAGAGGCCTTCGCTTGCTCAAGCACAGGTCGACAGAGCTCTGTGAGCGGGTCAGTGTCCATTGAGTTGAGAGGGACGCACGTCAGGGGCCACAGCTATCCATCAGGAAATGAGAGTGGCTTAGGGCATTGTAGTGGGTCGCTCTACCACGGCATGCGAGCTACCATTTGGCGCAGAGACTGTGATGGTGTTATGTTTACTCAGACGGGAGTCCCTTGCTCACTTGGCCACTGGATTCAAGCAAGCCGGGATGAAGAAGGCTGTAATGCCAGAAACCGGTCCTCGGAAGCTTGTTTCCGGTCCAGGGAAGGCATGGCTGGCAGTTCGGGCTGGACTGTTCCCATGAGGCACAGGGTCAGACTGATTTGCATATAGCCATGTCTGAACTGGGGTGGCAGAGTGGGCTAAAGAACGGTGATGGGTCAAACCCAGATCTCTTGACTGGGAGTGAGTGTTTGATTGATTCAGATGCTCCGTCCATCACCACCCCCTTTTGTACCGCTTTTGGCCGCCATAAGTGTGGCAGTGTATGCTCAGACGTGAGTCCCTTGCTCACTTTGCCACTGGATTCAAGCAAGCCGGGCTGAAGAAGGCTGAAATGCCAGAAACCGGTCGTAGGATGCTTGTTTCCGGTCCAGGGAAGACATGGCTTGGCAATTCGGGCTGGACTGTTCCCATGAGGCACAGGGTCAGACTGATTTGCATATGGCCATGTCTGAACTGGGGTGGCAGAGTGGGCTAAAGAAAGGTGATGGATTAAACCCAGATCAGTTGACTGGGTGTGAGTGTTTGATTTGTTCAAACACTCCGTCCATCATCCCCTTTTGTATCGCGGTGTTATGTTTAGGGCATTGACACTGTGAGGACCCAGCGGCGTGCTTGCTGTGTCGGCCCTCAGCAGATTATGGGGTGTGGAAGGCCATTCGGCTTATGGCAGTGGATACAGCAGGGAACCTGGGGCAGTTTGGCAGTGAGTACCAGCCAACTAAGGGCAAGGGGCATGGTCTGTATCTCTTCAACTTCTATGCATTAAAACCAGCTCTAGACATGGGGTTGATCGAGCCTTAGAGCAGCGGTGTAATTTATATTTACTGAGTTTATTACCACTGCTTATTTTCACACACATATATATATATATATGAGATAACTATGTGTGTATATATTGTCCATTTGGTATCCTCTGCCCCGCCCTTCCTGTTATGGTGTCCTCCAGCGGTCTTGAAGACAGGCAGAGGCTGCATTGGTCCGGCATTTCTAGATTTACTCAAAGTTTTTAATCCCAAGAGTTGGGTCCATGCTCCAACTAGTACCAAGGGACGTCACGCCTCGATTTGAAACTTTGTCTGGACTTACACAGGCTTTGCACCATCTCCAGCCTCGCTGCATTTGTATGTATAGGATACGGACTATAACTCGGGAGACTGCTCACGGCTGTTCTTTCGCAGGGCGGATCCCAATATATGGATTAAGACATGGTCATGTTTTCATCTAAACTCCTGACGCCCTCAGCGATCACTGAACAGATCATACGCTCACAATCTTGAAAATAAATTGATGATGAGTGTAACAAAACTCAAGGTACAAGAGTGTGGGAACTTAGGGTCACCTAACTTAAAACAATCTTACTTTACATAGGACATGAACTCGTCGAATCTTGATGAATATGAAAACACGTCTAGAATATACACTCCCATACACCAGCTAGCTGCTAAGTACACTTTAAAGACATTTCTGTTTAAGCACAGCGGGTTTGTGCTTTCTAAGAAGATGTATCTCTACTTTTAAAGGCGGCAAATGGGTGCCCCCACTTCCACCCCAGAACCTGAAGGAAGGCTGGGTTTACTACAATGTGAATTACTTTGACAATTACCGAAGTTGTATAAGTCCACCTACAAGATCTGTTTCGGCTCGAATTAAGTAGGGCCTCTTATTTCTATATTGGATTATTGTAAAATTATTAGATTCTTGCAATGTTTCAGTAGCGTCTAAAGAACAGTTTACGCACTAATTCCAATGCGCAGCAACAAACAGAAATGTAGAGCAAGATCTGTTTAAAAAAAGAAAATGAAATGTGGGGTGATCTTAGGGGAGAGATACTAGAATGCTGACCTCCAGCCCATATTAGGCATGGTTATGGGAGTATTAGGGAACAGGAACTGAGGACTCTGGATACAAAAGCCACTGGAAAAGTTCCCCTTACAGGAAAGGTATGTGTGGGAGACAACTCTTAATTCATATGCACTTGCTTTTATATTTATATAACTCTTCATGCCTTGGTATAGGCGTCTAACCGCTGGAAAAAGGTACAGTTTTGTGGTGTTATTGTTATGAAATGGACTACGATGAATTAGCCGGATAACGTGCATGTTTTTATAACGCTTGTGGACTAGTGTTGTAAATGATTACTATTGTTTATTCCTGATTTTGAATTACATTCATCTCATGTGCAGATTTCAATGGTACAAAAGTATGTAAATACTAAACTCCAATAAAGCATTAGTAAAATACAATTTTAAAAGTACAAATGTGTCCAAGAATCTTAAAAGAAGCCGGAAGTTCACAACACCCTCCACAGATATTACCGTGGTAGGTTAGACCTTCATTAGGTTACACCTTCATAGTCTACATCCTCAGCAGATGTTACTAAGGTAGGTTACATCTTCATAGTCTACGTCCTCAGCAGATGTTACTATGGGAGGTTACACCTTCATTGTCTACACCCTCCTCAGGTGTTACCGCTGTAGGATACACCTTCATAGTCTACATCCTCAGCAGATGTTACTAAGGTAGGTTACATCTTCATAGTCTACATCCTCAGCAGATGTTACTAAGGGAGGTTACACCTTCATTGGCTACACCCTCCTCAGGTGTTACCGCTGTAGGTTACACCTTCATTTTCTACAGTGTGATGCTGAGAACGCAGACCAGGTACTCATATGTAGTTCAAATTTGTAAAAGAAATACAAGTTTCCATAAAGGATATGAAGTAAGGGTCAGTTTTAATACTCAGATGAACAGCAGGTAAAGGTGTTTGCTGTCCACCCGTGCCCAGAGGTCCCCTTGAGGTCACTGAGGGACATGTGGTGCCTGCAGCCTCCGGGGTGCACCTGCTCATGGTTCGGTTTCTTCTGGTGGCCTGTGGCTGCCTTCACTCTGGCCTCAGGTCATCAGGGCTTCTTCAGCCCTACATTAGGTCATGGGTGGGACAGGGGCGAAGGAACCTTGGGGTCCGGCAGGGGGCCGTCGATAGCAGGAAGGACCTGATCTGGCCTCAAGGCTGGTGGTTGCTGGACCTCACCACACTAGGGGGCACATTAGGATGATCCCATCGTATAGAGGGACCGCCCGTCATAAGGGCGGGGGTCCCGTGCCTGCTATTAGGATGCGCCCGCCACAGTGGCGGGCGCATCAAGCATTCCTGGCATTGTGGCGGGCAGTGCACACAGCACCGCCCGCCACAATGCCAGGAAAGCATGTTGTGCACTTCCATGCACAACATGGCAGACACCGCGCGGTGCTCGGAATGCCCCCCTGTGCACCCACCTACCCCCCGGAGTCCATGGGGGCCCGCAGAGGGCCCCCAAAGCAGACTCCACATGCCTTTCAAGGCATTCACATTAGCACATATTAATATGGCTGGCGGTGTCTGATAGACACCGCCACCATATAGAACCCTTTTCCGCCCGGTCGACATGTCGACCGGGCGGAAAGCGGCGGACGGTCTTTCCGTCCGCCGCGGACCCCCCAGTCATAATAATATGGCTGGGGGTCATTCCGGCACGGATGGCGGGCGGATCGCCCCCACCAGGCCGGCAGATGTCACTATTACAGGATTTATTGTATTGTATTGTAATAGCGCTTACTACCCCTGACGAGGCGTCGAAGCGCTTTTTCGGCGGGTAGCACGCTACTCCGGGACCCACAGAGGATTAGTGTTGAATTAGTATAGTGAAACATGCAAGTACATTTTAAGTGGTGGATAGGTTAGTCAGTTATTTGGATTCGGAAAGCTAGAAGAAGAATAGAAGAGGAAATATGGATGTATGCTACACCGAAGAATGAATGGATGAATGTGCCCTACCGAGATTTGAATCTATGACCTCAAGAACACCACATTTGTCAGTGAGTAACCGAGATAAACTGACAGCCCAATTTGTGGCCCTCAGAGGGTGACTATTCCGCATTGCAGAGCAGGATTCAACTCAACCAGCACCGGCCTCCACTGGGGCACGGCTGGCCCCTCAAGCCTGCTCAGGTCTGAGGTCTCAGGAGGGTGGCACCCTGGAGCTTGAGTGAGGCCGGGGCCCGCCTTTTACTGGGTACAGTCTTCCAGACCCCAGGTAATCACTTCAAGCCATGAAGCCAACATCACGGCCAAGCGCAGACCTTTTCCCAGATAAGCCGCGGAAGAGGCAGCGCACAGCTTCAGCATTAAGGTCCAACATTCGCAGCGCATCCCCGTGGTTCGCGCAGGGCGATAGGGAGGTTGTTTTCTAAGGTTGGTGGCATCACTAAGGAGCTTTGTACAATGTAAGACGACCAAAATCCCAAAAAGGAGAGCAGATAACAGGAAGAACTTTACAAAGGAAAAGGAAATTAGAAACAAATATTGACAAAGCCAATAGGTCTCATCTCTGCGAGAGTGGCTGCTGTTCAGCAAGGGTCAACGTTAGTGGCATAGAGGAGAGTGGAGTAAAGTGGCATGGAGCAGAGTGTAGAAAGGAGTGGCATACAGTAGAGTGGAGTGGCGTAGAGTGCAGTGGCGTAGAGTGGAGAGGCGCCCACTGTCTGCAGAGGGAACATTCACGGAAGCAATGTAGTAGAAGTCTTTGGCATCAAGGAACTATCTCAATCGCAGCCTCGCCTACTGCAGTGAACTCGCACTCCGCGGCCTTTGCTCTTTCTTAAGCGCTAGAAGAGCCCACAAGTAACTGTGCTTAACCGCATGCGTGCGGGCGGAATTCCGCTCGCACGCTGAGATTTGCGGAAACGCATGTTACGTGACGAGCTGGGCTCGTCATGAGCGTGCGAGGAGGCTACCTCATGACGAGCCCAGCTCGTCATGAGCGTGCAAGGGGTTAATGCTTCTGCAAAGTACTTTGTGTTGAACATTACTGCAAGCTACGCCATGTAACACTGATTACACGCCCCGCGCTTGCTGGCTGTTTCTAGACAGAAGGAACAAAACTGAAAAAGAGAAATTTTTATGCTCTAGGAACACAAAACACTTGGAACCCAAAACAGTGATGAACATGCTACTTACCAGTATGCATCTGTTCTTGGCATGTAGGGCTGCTGACATTCATATCTATACCATAGATCGCCGCCTAGTGTTGGGTCCGGATGATTGCACATTGTTGTCCTGGAAGAGTCTTCGAAGTATCAGGAGATAGGTGGCTCCTCCCCTGGACTACAGTGCGCATGGCCATCTTCTCCATCCTCAGATTGTTTTTAGCCATTGTGGCGAAGATGGAGTGTAACAGTGTGAGCGATGACAATGCTAAGAGTAAATGTAAATTCTGCAGCCGCTACAGGCGCTGGGGAGGAGGGTGGGCGATATGAATGTCAGCAGCCCTACATGCCAAGAACAGTTGCATACTGGGAAGTAGCATATTCAGTTTGAGGCATGTGGGCTGCTGAATTCATATCTATGATACAGAAAAGGGGGAGGTGATGAACAGAGTGTCTGAATTAAGCAGACCACTCTTACCCAGTCCAAAGATCAGGGCTTGATCCATCGCCGTTATTTATCTCACTGCCCCATCCCAGCTCAGAACCTGGCTATATGCAAATTAGTCTGTCCCTGGCCCAGTGCATCATGGGAACAGGGCAGACCAAACTACCAAGCCAATTCTTCACCAGAAAGGAGACAAGCTACCGGGGACCGGTTTCTGGCATTTCAGCCTCTTCGGCCCGGCTTGCTTGAATCCTGATGGAGCAGTGAGAAAGGGACTCATGTCTGAGTATACCCTGCCACACCTATAGTGGCCAAAAACGATACAGAAAAGGGGGTGGTGATGAACAGAGTGTCTGAATTAAGCAGTGGGACAGGAACGGACTAATTTGCATATAGCCAAGTTCTGAGCTGGGATGGTGCAGTGAGCTAAAAAACGGTGATGGATCAAGCCCTGATCTTTGGACTGGGTAAGAGTGGTCTGCTTAATTCAGGCACTCTGTTCATCACCACCCCCTTTTCTGAATCATTTTGTCCACCATAAGCGTGGAAGGGTATACTCAGATGTGAGTCCCTTGCTCATTGCACCATCAGGATTCAAGCAAGCCGGGCCGACGAGGCTGAAATGCCAGAAACCGGTCCCCGGTAGCTTGTTTCCTTCCCAGTATAAGAAGTGGCTTGGTAGTTTGGTTTGTCCTGTTCCCATCATGCACTGGGACAGGGACGGACTAATTTGCATATAGCCAAGTTCTGAGCTGGGATGGTGCAGTGAGCTAAAAAACGGTGATGGATCAAGCCCTGATCTTTGGACTGGGTAAGAGTGGTCTGCTTAATTCAGGCACTCTGTTCATCACCACCCCCTTTTCTGAATCATTTTGTCCACCATAAGCGTGGAAGGGTATACTCAGATGTGAGTCCCTTGCTCATTGCACCATCAGGATTCAAGCAAGCCGGGCCGACGAGGCTGAAATGCCAGAAACCGGTCCCCGGTAGCTTGTTTCCTTCCCAGTATAAGAAGTGGCTTGGTAGTTTGGTTTGTCCTGTTCCCATCATGCACTGGGACAGGAACGGACTAATTTGCATATAGCCAGGTTCTGAGCTGGGATGGGGCAGTGAGCTAAAAAAACGGTGATGGATCAAGCCCTGATCTTTGGACTGGGTAAGAGTGGTCTGCTTAATTCAGGCACTCTGTTCATCACCACCCCCTTTTCTGAATCGAATTCATATCTATAGCATAGAATATATAGCAGTCCCTCCATTAACGGCGGCCGCCTGTGCCAGCTGCAGACGTCTGAAAAAGTGTCTTTAGAACAGCCTGTCCTACAGCTGCTTGGAGTGCACATTTACACAGTAGTGTTTCGTAAATGTGTGTGGGGTAGACCATGTGGCTGCTCTACAAATGTCTTCTAAAGGGATATTTCCAAGGAAAGCCATGGAGGCCCCCAACTTGCGGGTGGAGTGGGCTCTGGGGGGGACCGTTAAAGTGCGCTTAGCTTTTTGATAACAAATCTGGATACACTTAACGATCCACCTGGCTATCCCTGCTTTGGAAATGGGGTTGCCCTTGTGTTGGGCAGAAAAGGCAGCAAAGAGTTGTGTCGTTTTCCTAAAATCTTTGGTCCTTTCAATGTAGTACATCAAAGCTCGTTTGACGTCAAGAGTGTGGAGCATTCTTTCAGCCACAGTCTCTGGGTTTTGAAAGAACACAGGTAGTTCAATGGTCTGATTGACGTGGAACTGTGAAACTACTTTAGGAAGGAATTTAGGGTTAGTGCGCAGCACCACCCTGTTTGAGTGAATCTGTATGAATGGCTCCTGTACAGTGAGCGCTTGGAGTTCACTTACACGTCGCAGCGACGTGATGGCTATTAGGAGCCACTTTCCATGTTAAGAACTGAACCTTGCAAGAATGCAGAGTCTCAAAAGGGGGGCCCATCAGCCTGGTGAGGACCACATTAAGGTTCCATACAGGAGCTGGTGGGGTCCTGGGAGGAATGACTTGTTTCAACCCTTCCAGAAAAGCTTTAACGGCAGGCACTCTGAAAACCAAGAGACGCTGCCTGTTTTGGAGATAAGCCGCTATGGCGGATAAGTGTATCCGAATGGAAGCATATGCTAGATTGCATTTGTAAAGATGTAACAAATAACAAATGATGTCGTGAGTAGATGCATCTAGCGGGTTGATGTTGTGTTCTGCACAGTAAATGACAAACCGCTTCCATTTTGCTGCATAGCAAGCTCTGGTGGTGGGCTTCCTCGCCTCCCGTATGATATCCATGCAGTCGGGAGGCAAGTCAAGGTAGCCAAATTTTAAGACTTCAGGAGCCAGATCGCCAGGTTGAGCTGTTGCGGATCTGGATGCTGAATGTCGCCATGGTTCTGCGTCAAAAGCCTGGGTGTGAGGTGAGGCCTTTGATGCGGTACCACGGAGAGTTCTAGAAACGTGGTGTACCATAGTTGGCGTGCCCACGTCGGAGCAACCAGGATGAGTGTCATTGAGTGTTGCTTTAGCTTTCGTGCCACCAGCGGTATGAGAGGTGCTGGGGGAAAAGCGTACGCAAATCTGCCTGACCAGTTCATCCATATCGCATTGCCCTGCGACTGTGGGTGCGGGAACCTGGCGGCAAAGCTTTGGCATTTTGCGTTTTCCCTTGTGGCGAACAGGTCTATCTCTGGATGACCCCACTGCTGGAAGTACGGGCGGAGTACTGATGGATGTATCTCCCACTCGTGCATTTGGTGGCTGTACCTGCTGAGCAGATCCGCCATCTGATTGTCCTTGCCCGGGAGGTGTTCCGCCATGAGGAAGATGTTCCTCTGAATGGCCCACTGCCACATGCTCTGAGCCAGATGAGACAACTGTGGAGAGTGCGTACCTCCCTGCTTTTGAATGTAGTACATGGCCGTCATGTTGTCCGTCCGGATCAACACGACCTTGTTGCACAGATGTACCTTGAATGCCTTCAGTGCCATGAAGATTTCCATCAGTTCCAGGTAGTTGATGTGCATTTTCTTTTGCTGCGTTGTCCATAGTCCCTGCACTGTGTAGTGGAGTACATGAGCTCCCCATCCCTGGAGAGATGCGTCCGTCGTCAGGATAATCTGTGGCACAGGCTCCTGGAACGGTCGGCCCTTGCAAAGGTTGTGTGGATTCCACCAATGCAGAGAGCTGTATGCCCGACCGGTCACCAACACTAGGTCGTTCAACTGCCCTTGAGCCTGAGTCCACTGATGAGCCAAGCATTCTTGGAGCGGACGCATATGTAGCCTCGCGTGCGGGACTATGAAGATGCAGGAGGCCATCATGCCTATCAACTGCATGAACACTCTTGCTGGAAGCGAGTGTTACGGTCTGAACTTCTGGATCAGTGCCTGAATGCTGTCGATCCTCACAGAAGTTGGCTGAGCTGTGGCTGCCAGAGTATTTATCGTCGCGCCCAAATACTGCCGCACATGGGCTGGCTGAAGGTGCGACTTTGGATAATTTAGTGAGAATCCCAGATTGTGAAGGAGGTGAATGGTGTGGGACATGTTGGCAGCGCACTGCTGGGCCGACTTTGCTTGAACAAGCCAGTCGTCCAGATAAGGGTAGACGTGAACGTTTTGTCTCCTGAGGTACGCAGCCACTGTCGCCAGGCATTTTGTGAATACCCTGGGCGCTGTGGTCACTCCGAAAGGGAGGACCCTGAATTGATAATGCTGATTCTGAATGGTGAATCTGAGGTATTTTCTGTGTGATGGATGTAGTGGAATGTGAAAATATGCATCCTTGAGATCCAAGGTTGCGAGGAAGTCCCCTTGATTGAGCAACGGAAGAACCTGCTGCAGTGTTAGCATGTGAAAATGTTCTGAGAGAATATACTGGTTTAGGGGTCTGAGGTCCAGTATGGGTCTGAGGGACCCGTCCTTCTTCGGGATTAAGAAGTACAGGGAGTACACTCCTGTGCCTTCTTCCTCCACTGGCACGAGCTCGATCGCCCCTTTTTGCAGCATGACGAGTACCTCCTGCTGCAATAAGTGCAAATGCTCTGTGGACATAGGACGGTGTTTTGGGGGTATGTTGGGTGGAGTGGATGTTAACTCCAGACAATAACCCTACTGGATAAGGTTTCTGACCCACCTGTCTGTGGTGATGGATTGCCAGACCGGCAGGAACTGCTGCAGTCTCCCCCCGACAGGTGTTGGATGGTCGGGGGGCAGTGACAGGGCGTCACTGTTTGTTGGTGGCGGAGGAGCGGGAGTTGTTGTTTCCACGACCTCTGCCCTTGGTGCTGTTGCCCCGATAGCCGCCTCTACTCTGCTTGGTGTAAGAGGACTGCGCCCCACCTTTAGTGTATTGCGTTTGCTGGGACATCTGGCTTCTGGAAACACCTCTATTGCCTGAGCGACGAAAAGTAGTGCCCCGAAACTGTTGGGACTGGAGAGCTCCCAACGACTTTGCAGTCTCAGTATCCTTTTTTATTTTTTCCAGGGTGGTATCCACCTCAGGACCAAATAGTCTATCAGGGTTTACAGGCTGATTGAGGATGGTGGTTTGTATCTCCGGCTTGAACCCGGAGATTCTGAGCCAGGCCTGACGTCGCAACATGACACTAGTGTTAATGGCCCTTGCCGCGGTGTCCGCCACGTCCAGTGCACATTTAATAGAAGCGTTGGAGATGAGCTTCCCTTCCTGAATGAGCATCTCCGCTGACTCTTTATACTGATCTGGTAGATGTTGTAACAGGGTCTCTAGTGTATCATAGTGTGCCCTGTCATATCTGGCCAAGAGTGCCTGAGTGTTCGAAATGCGCCAGATATTGGCCGCTTGAGCCGCCACCCTCTTCCCTGATGCCTCCAGCACTTTAGATTCCATGTCAGGGGGAGGAGCATCACCAGTGGACTGTGAATTTGCCCTCTTCCGGGCATTAGAAACAACCAGAGAGTCCAATGGCAACTGGCCCTTGATGTAGGTAGGGTCGCCAGGTGCCGGTCTATACTTTTTTTCAATTCTAGGGTTGATAACCCTGGCACGTGTGGGTTCTTTAAAAATGTCCGCAGCATGTTTCAGAACCCCTTTCAGCATTGGGAGAGTCTTGACAGTCTTTTCTGCTGTGGAAAAGGTATCAAAGAGGAAGTCCACCTCAATAGGGTCAGCATGCAGCTGGACGTCGTGGTTTTTAGCCGCCCTCTCAATTAGGGCATTAAATGCGGCAGAATCCTCTGTAGGAGAGGTTTTGACATTGTACACCTGAGTGTCCGGGGCAGTGTGCTGATCCCCTGGGTCCCCTGCATCCACCCAAGAGTCCTGGTGATCCTCAGGATCAGTGTTGTCAGGGAAATTATACTCCTCCTCATCACCTTCCCAGCCTCCCCATCCGAATAAGTGGGGGAGGGTGTAGCAACTGTTTGAGTCCGTGGGGCAAGTGGCTCAACCAGAACCGGGGAATCCGTAGAAGGCTTCTTGCGCTTCAAAGGAATCGTGTAGGACTCCATAGGCTGTGCCGCCGTGATCTTCCTCTTGTAGAGGGTAAGTTTACCGGTGTCGATAAAGTGTTCCGACTGCTCTTCCATCAGGGGTTGTCGATGCTTCGAGCTCACCAGTGGCTGAGAAGGCTTCAACCCCGCAGACACCTGCACGGGCGCGTTGTCGACCGGCTTCGGTGCGAACGCCTTCGGTGCCACCTTCGGTGGTAACGTGAACAGGAGTGGCGCCGAGGACTTCGGCGTTTTGGCAACTTGCTTTGGGGTGGAAGCATCCTTCGGATCGACCGCAGAAGCCTTGTCCCTGATGCGTTGCAAAGAGTCCGAAACCTGCTTTGTGAAGGATGCGGACGGTTTCGTCGACCCGACAGACGGCCTCGATCCACCAGCGTGTGCCGACTCGAGCGTCGATGCCGTGGCTTTCTCCGGCCGATGCGCGGGATCAGCCCTCTTAGGTGCGCCGTGTCCTCCGACTGTGTCGACGGCCTTCGGCGCCGGCGGCTTCGGGTCGGCGGGCTTGACAGCTTGTTTTTGGGGCCCAGTCTTCGGCTCGACACCCTTGAGCGATTTGGGATCGACACCCTTGACCGACTTCGGCTCGACGCCCTTGGTCGACTTCACCTGGTCGACAGCCTTCTTCGGCTTTGGCTGCGCCGACTTGTCGGAAGACGAGGAGGCGGCCAGAGGGACAGACGTCTTCGCTTTCGATGGCGTCTCCATCACTTTCGTTTTCGTCGACACCGAAGCTTTCACTTTCAGTTTCGGTTTCACCAACGGCGGCTCCGCAGAAGTGTCCGTAGCCGGGCCCGTAGGCGAGGCCGTGGAACTGGGTGTAAGGTCTTGGGTAAGGCCTTGTGGCGATCCCTCGACCTGAGCCTTAGTGATTGTCCGAACGGGGCATAGCTCTTCCCCTGAGCTATCTTCCGTGGCCCCATAGGCCTCATTGTCATCTCCTACCTCGTCGACGACTTCTTCAGTATCTAGCACTTCGACGTCTGCGTCGTAGGTGTAGTCGATCTCCTCCGCTGGAGTGGAAATTGGCTCTTGATCTTCTGGCTCGTCCGGTTCTTCCCTCTCGAAGATGTCCACCGGTGCCGGGGCCGACTGCTGGGCCTCCATGCGCGCCACGCGCCGAAGTCGAATCGTCTTCTTAGATCGAAAACGGGAACAAGCAATACAGTTGGCTTCATCGTGATCCGGCGAGAGGCACTTGTTGCACACCGGGTGGACGTCGATGTGGGGATACTTCGATCCGCACACGGGACATTTCTTGAACGGGCTCCGTTCCATGATGAACGTTGATTGCGTTGACTGGGCCTTGAGCACCGAAGAGGCACACGACTCTTCTGGATGTCCGACTCAGGAACTGAGCCGGAACAGAGCTGGGCACCGAACGCAAGACAATACCGACGGTATAGGAAAAGGCCTTTGGGCCTTAAGAAAAGTCTATATCGATTCCGAACTGGAGATGTCGAATAAACATCCGAACCCAATGGCGGAAAAAAACAATCTGGGGATGGAGTCGATGCCCATGCGCACTGTAGTCCAGGGGAGGAGCCACCTATCTCGTGATACTTCGAAGACTCTTCCAGGACAACAATGTGCAATCATCCGGACCCAACACTAGGCGGCGATCTATGCTATAGATATGAATTCAGCAGCCCACATGCCTCGAACACATTTATATCAGATGCTCTTTCACAATCTCTTCCAGCACCAGTTGCTGAATCGTTAACACCACAGTATAGTCGTCTGCCTTGATCCAAACTGAAGAGGTGCTATACAGCGCTAAGGTATGGGCTTCGGGGCACTGCTTAAGCCAGTTGAGGTCTCTTGAGGATTCTCATTGTTGACACAAAAAGAAGGGTCATTAAACAAAATGCATTTCCCCAACCAATCACTAGATGGCAGAAGTATGCAAAGCATGTGAACCTAGAAGAATGCTGCAAAAGTGAAAATGTCAATCCCTTCTGGCTCCCTCTCCCCCCTCCGATCCTGTCAAGGAGTGTTGTGGGGACGCTTACCCATGGTGCTCTTGGCCTGCTCCTGCTGGCCCTCAGGTCCCGGCACCCCCCTGTGGACGCTGGAGATGCTGAAGGTTTTCTCGGGGTCCTGCAGGATGCTGGTGTACCATTCCCCACCCAGGTCCGGGGGGCTCTGCTGCTCTGGGGTCAGAGACAGGGCCCAATCCAGGAAGGCTGCCTGGGGCTTAAAGGGGGACACCTCACAGAATGAGGCGACCCTCCGCTCGGACGCCCGCTGCTGGCGAAACTTGCGGTTCAGAAGCCTTCTGGTGGGGTCTGCAAGGAGAGAGAAGGGAAAGGGTCACAGAGATACCAGCATCACCCAACCAAAGCCAGCACCCCGTGCAGAGCTTTATCACAGCAAAGCGAATACCTTGCCACTACCAATCCTCGGCTTATATCAATGCCAGGTGATAGCCCATGCCAAAGTCGTGTCCAAGCCGACACTTGCCACAAAAAGCCACCAGGGTAAAACCAACACCATGACCCAACACCCCCAACAACAGAACAAAGACAAGAACCAAGTAAACTCTTGACCTAAAAGTCAAGGCCAAAAATATTAAGCCCAGGATCTAGCAAATGGCACACACAAGTCAACACAAAGCCCAGCTCCCCTTCAACAAAACCAATGGCCCAAGCCACCACCAGGCCACAGCCAACCCAAGTACCTAAGGTCCACCTCAAAACCAGGCTAGGCTAAACACCATTTTACAGTCAAGACCACAGCTAAGCAACACCAATCCAACCCAGACAATACCAGAGCTAAACCTTCACCACAAGAAAACCAAGACCAGGCAGAAAGCAACGTTGGAACAAAGCCAAGACCAGGCTAACACCAAGCCCAGAGTTACACTCCAACAAAACCAATCCAAGCTCAAGCCAACACCAGAAGCAAAGCTCTCTTCTGACATATAGCCTTAAATGAAGGCAATTAAGCTGTAGCGTACCAACACCAAAGAAAAACATTGCCCACAAGTAACCCCCCTTCCCCTAACGCCTCAACACTACTATTCTGATGTAATCACTTGAATAAATCCTACACTTCCCCCAACAATCTTTCAAACTCTCCACCCATACCAACCTCCTGTCAACACAAGCACTCTAGCCACACCTCTGCTCTACCCAAGGTAACATCCAGAACAGAAAAACACCCTTCCCACAGAGCTGCTTCGCCATAACCAATCTCCCTCCAAAATCGACACTCTGTCTACAATCCATTCTACCTAAACTAACTTCAAGTCAACACCAGTACCCTGCCAGTACCTCTACCCCAATGAAACCAAACCTCTTCTAAACCTCTAAGGCACTCAAACTATCACCAGGCGTCATAGCAGCCAAGCCACTTCCAAGCCAATGACCCATCCATACCTACGTCTAAATCAGACCAATGCGTCATCCAACCGTCCACCACAGTCAAGCCAACATCATTCCAAATTAATGCTCTGACCAACCCAATGTCCATCCGACACTCCCACCCTGTTGACAGAACACACACCGAAAACAAATCCATACGTTGGAAGCACTGACCATGTCTCTTAAGAAACCTCAAACCATGAAAGCTGTCAAACCACTCAAACATTTCCCTCTTCAAGTCAGTGTGCCCACCCCAACCTAACAGCAAAGAGCTCCCAAATGCACTTCCCCCTAAAATACACACCGCGGTGCATGCTCTGGGGGTCTCGGGCAGTCAGAGGTTGTTGCACAGTAACCTCTCTGTGGATACTGTCGTTTACCAAGGGTGTCTCAGGCCTGAGTGCTACTGCACTCCAATTGGAGAAGCCATTTACTGGCTTCGTACCCATACAGCCCATGGGTGAGGACAGTGAGTAGTTTGTCCTTCCTCTTGGACAGTCACAGCTATAAAACATCCCAAGGACAGCAGGAGGTGACACCTATTGGGGCTAACACACACCCCAAAAGTATCTATGGGGTGGGTATAGGAACCTATATTATTATTTAGTATAGGTGACTGCCCTCTTCGAGGAATAATCTCAACCTCTGTCAGGGTGAACCCTCAAAGTCACTAAATTAATCTGAGCTGACCCCCTGGTAGCCATGTGCAAGAGGAACAAATGAGGGACGGAATGCTGGACAATCCAAACATTCATCCCCAGCCACAGATCTGGGTTAAAACCATCATTCTTTAGCTCACCAGGCAACCCCAGTTAGGACACAGACATATGCAAATCAGTCCAAACCGGTTCCAGGATGCTTGTTTCTGGTCCAGGGAAGACCTGGCTTGGCAGTTTGAGCTGGAATGTTCCCATGAGGCACAGGGTCAGACTCATTTGCATATGGCTGGGTTTAAACTGAGGTGGCGGAGTGAGCTAAAGAATGATGGGTTAAACCCAGATCCTTGTGACTGGGGGTGAAAGTTTGTATTTTTCAGCATTTCACCCATCTTCTGCTTTTCCCCCGGGTAGCCATAGCACAGAGCAGACAGCCTTAACTTACAGCAATGTGTAAATAATGTATGCAGGACTAAAACAGTAGTTAAGTCGAAATGCAAAACAATAATAATCCCAAAACGAATTAGAAAAATAAAGTACAAGGGTTTTCTTTCCATTATGATTAGCAGAAATGCACGGGGGTCGAACAAACACCTCCTCAAGCTTACTCCTGGCAGAAGAAAAATGTGAATGACATAACATACCAACGGAGGAAGAGGGCAGGCATGAAGCCCCCATAACTAAGTACACTCAATCAAGCAGATATTTATAAAGTGCTCAGAATCACCCGTGAGGGACTCAAGGCGCTGGAGTTGTTTTGTGCTGCATGGCGATATATTCATTCAAACAGCTAGGTCTTGAATCCAGTCCTGAATCTCGGAGTGATGAGGCGGTCCCGAGGTGCAGGGGAAGGGGGTTCCATGTCTTTGCTGCCAGGTACGAGATGGAGCGTCCTCCGCTGTTGGCTTGGTGAACTCGGGAGGTGTCTGCGAGGAAGAGGGAGCATGATCATAGGTGTCAGGTCGGTTGGTGGAAGGTCAAGCGCTTGTTGATGTATGCTGGTCCTATGTTGTGCAGGCCTTTGTATGCGAGGGTCAGCATCTTAGATAGGGAGCCAGTGCGGTTTCTTGAGGCGCAGTACGATGTGGGTCTATCTGGGGGGGTCAAGGAGGAGTCTAGTTGCTGAGGTTTGTATTGTCTGTAGTTTCTTCAGGATGCATGCAGTGATTCCTACGTAGAGTGTGTTCCTGTAGTCCAGCCTGCTGGTGACGAGGGCCTGGATGACGGTCCATCTGGTGCTGACTGGGAGCCATCTCAATACCTTGTGGAGCATTCACGGGGGTGGACGCAGGGGGATGAGACTATGTTGACCTGTTTCTTCATAGATAGCTTGGTGACCAGGAAGAAGCAGAGGTTGCAGGCGTGGTCTGTCGTGCTGAGGGGAGGGCCCAGTTCTGCGAGCCTCCATGGCGAGGGGTTGTTCCTAAAGACGAGGACTTCCGTCTTGTCCATGTTTAGCTGGAGACAGTTGTCCTTCATCCAGTCGGCGAAGTTCATCAGACATCTGTGTGAAGTTGGCTCTGGTGCTGTAGGACAGCGAGACGATGAGCTGGGTGTCGTCAGTGTAGGAGAGGATGTTGAGTCTGTGCGATCTGACGGTGTTGGCCGGGGGGTCATGTAGGTGTTCAAGAGGAGGGGCTGAGGGAAGATCCTTGGGGGACGGAGCAGCTCTTCTTGGGTTCTGATGTGAGCGGTGGGAGACGGATTCTCTGGGTTCCTCCGGTGAGGTATGAGGTGATTCATTTGAGGGCATCTCCCTGGATTCCGATGTGGTGGAGTCTGTTGATCAAGGTGCGATGGGAGACAGTGTCGAAGGCGGCTGACAGGTACAGGAGGATGGGGGCTGCAGACTCTCTGGCGTCGAGGAGGGCCCTGCTTTCGTTGGTGTCTGCGTTCAAGGCTATCTCTATGCAGAGGATGGCTTGAAATTCAGATTGAGAGGGGTCCTAGAGGTTTGGTGTTCCAGCTGTTCAGTGAGTTGCTGACTGATTGCTTTCTCAAGAACTTGATCGATCCTGGATCGAACTCTTGCTCAGTGTCCTCTTAGCAGCCAGGTGAGGACAAAAAGAGGTAAAAGAGGGCGATGTAGAACACACTCGATCGCAACCCTAAAATAACTCATAAAGGTCCTGCCAGTCACCACGTCAGTGACAGATGAACTCACCATGGTGCCTCCACCAGGCATCAGCCACCCCTACAGAGACAGGTGAACTCACCAATCACAGGAACCAGACACCCCCACGGTGACAGGTGAACTCACCAATCACAGGAACCAGACACCCCCACAGTGACAGGTTAATTCACCAATCACAGACATGAGTCCACAGGAACCAGACATCCCCACAGTGACAGGGGATCTCACCAATCACAGCCACCCCCGGAGAAACAGATGAACTCACCAATCACAGGGCACCAGCCACCCCTAGGGTGACAGATGAACTCATAGATCACAACCACAAGAGGCCCCTAGAGCGACAAGTGAACTCGCCAATCACAGGAACCAGACACCCCCATAGTGGCAGGTGAGCTCACCAATCACTGCCATCCCCAGAGAATAAGATGAACGCACCACTCACAGGGCACTAGCCACATCTAGAGTGACAAATGAACTCACCAATCACAGCCACCAGCCATCCCAGATGAACTCACCAATCACAGCCACACCAAGAGAAACAGATGAACTCACCAATCACAGGGCACCTGCCACCCCTAGGAGAGACAGGTGTACTCACCAATCACAGGCACCAGACATAACATAACATGTTTATTTGTAAAGCGCACGTTCACCCGTAGGTATCTTGGCGCTGAATAACAGGTGTTTATTGTTACCCAACTCAATGGTACTCATTTTATCGACCTCAGATGGATGAAAGGCTGAGTGGACCTGCCAGGATGTTAACCTATGACCATGAGGTCGAAAACAGGCCCCTGCAGTGGATGCATTAGTCCACTAAGCCACCAGACCCGGCATCCCCACAGTGACAGGTGAGTTAACCAATCACAGCCCCCAGCCGACCCTAGAGTGACAGGTGAACTCACCCATCACAGCTACCAACCACCCGTAGAGTGACAGGTGAACTCACCCATCACAGTATCCAGCCACCCCTAGGGTGACAGGGGAACTCACTAATCACAGACACCAGACATCCCCACAATGACAGGTGTATTCACCAATGACAGACATGAGTCCCTTCAATCACCCCCACCAGTCACAAGTACCAGTCCCTGCAGCTGTCCCTCCCAGTGACAAACTGACCTCTCCAGTCACAAGCACCAGTCCCTTCTACCACCTCTAGCATGACCAATGAACTCACCAGTCCCTTCAGCTACCCCTACAGTGATAGGTGAACTCACCAGGCACATGTACTATTCACCTCCACAGTGACAGGTGAACTCACCAGTCCCTTCAGCTGCCCTCACAGTGACAGATGAACTTACCAGGCACATGCACTATTCACCTCCACAGTGACAGGTGAACTCACCAGTCCCTTCAGCTGCCCTCACAGTGACAGATGAACTTACCAGGCACATGCACTATTCACCTCCACAGTGACAGGTGAACTCACCAGTCCCTTCAGCTGCCCTCACAGTGACAGATGAACTTACCAGGCACATGCACTATTCACCTCCACAGTGACAGGTGAACTCACCAGTCCCTTCAGCTGCCCTCACAGTGACAGATGAACTTACCAGGCACATGCACTATTCACCTCCACAGTGACAGGTGAACTCACCAGTCCCTTCAGCTGCCCTCACAGTGACAGATGAACTTACCAGGCACATGCACTATTCACCTCCACAGTGACAGGTGAACTCACCAGTCCCTTCAGCTGCCCTCACAGTGACAGATGAACTTACCAGGCACATGCACTATTCACCTCCACAGTGACAGGTGAACTCACCAGTCCCTTCAGCTGCCCTCACAGTGACAGATGAACTTACCAGGCACATGCACTATTCACCTCCACAGTGACAGGTGAACTCACCAGTCCCTTCAGCTGCCCTCACAGTGACAGATGAACTTACCAGGCACATGCACTATTCACCTCCACAGTGACAGGTGAACTCACCAGTCCCTTCAGCTGCCCTCACAGTGACAGATGAACTTACCAGGCACATGCACTATTCACCTCCACAGTGACAGGTGAACTCACCAGTCCCTTCAGCTGCCCTCACAGTGACAGATGAACTTACCAGGCACATGCACTATTCACCTCCACAGTGACAGGTGAACTCACCAGTCCCTTCAGCTGCCCTCACAGTGACAGATGAACTTACCAGGCACATGCACTATTCACCTCCACAGTGACAGGTGAACTCACCAGTCCCTTCAGCTGCCCTCACAGTGACAGATGAACTTACCAGGCACATGCACTATTCACCTCCACAGTGACAGGTGAACTCACCAGTCCCTTCAGCTGCCCTCACAGTGACAGATGAACTTACCAGGCACATGCACTATTCACCTCCACAGTGACAGGTGAACTCACCAGTCCCTTCAGCTGCCCTCACAGTGACAGATGAACTTACCAGGCACATGCACTATTCACCTCCACAGTGACAGGTGAACTCACCAGTCCCTTCAGCTGCCCTCACAGTGACAGATGAACTTACCAGGCACATGCACTATTCACCTCCACAGTGACAGGTGAACTCACCAGTCCCTTCAGCTGCCCTCACAGTGACAGATGAACTTACCAGGCACATGCACCATTCACCTCCACAGTGACAGGTGAACTTACAAGGCCCATGCACCATTCACCTCCACAGTGACAGCTGAACTCACCAGTCCCTTCGGCTACCCCTACAGTGATAGGTGGACTCACCAGGCACATGTACCATTGACCTCCACAGTGACAGGTGAACTTACCGGGCACGTGCACCATTCACCTCCAGGGTGACAGGTGAACTCACCAGTCCCTTCAGCTACCCCTACAGTGATAGGTGGACTCACCAGGCACATGTACCATTCACCTCCAGAATGACAGATGAACTCACCAATCACGTCGAAGAAGAGGCTGGGCTCCACGTCCTGGGGCACGGTGAAGTCTAGCGCCTTGGTTCGTTGGACGTCATCGCGCAACAACATCAGGGCCTTCCTTTGCGACACGCCTCTGGCGAAGGAGCCCGCATGACCCTTGACCTCCTCCACATACCAGCAGTCCACCAGGTTGCCCAGGGATGTAGTCTCCAGACAGCCAGCACTGCCCAGCAGAGCTGAAAGTGTATGACAGGGGGTTAGGGATTATCAGACATCTGACACGTGCAAATATAAAGCGCTATACCAGGACTCCAGCGAGTGGCGCTAAGCGTACTCCCGCAGCCCATGGGGAGGCATGGCACATACCTCTGGGACTCAGAGGCGGGAGTGCAACATTACCAGTGAAATCAAGTGTGAGGTATGAGGTGCACCCGAGCCCAGTGTGAGGTGTGATTTACCTCACATACTCAGTATAAGTAAACCCCACCTCTAGACCCAGAATGTATGAGGTGTGGAAAAAACACCTTTAACCCGCTGAGCTGAGTGGAACAAGCTTTTACATGGAAAAGGGAATGAGGCGTGGAAAATACACCTAGCGCACGGTGAGCTGTGTGGAACAGAAACCTATAAAAAGGCATGAGGCGTGGAAAACACACCTTGAATGTGCTAAGCTGTGTGGAACATACACCTGGAAAAAGGCACGAGGCGCGGAAAGCACACCTTGAATGTGCTAAGCTGGGTGGAACATACACCTGGAAAAAGGCATGAGGTGTGGAAAACACACCTTGAATGTGCTAAGCTGTGTGTTACATACACCTGGAAAAAGGCATGAGGCGCGGAAAACACACCTTGAGCCCGCTGAGCTGTGTGGAAAATACACCTGGGAAAAGTCATGAGGCATGGAAAAAACACATTGAACCCGCTGAGCTGTGCAGAACATACACCTGGGAAAAGACATGAGGCATGGAAAAAACACCTTGAACCCGCTGAGCTGTGCGGAACATACACCTGGTAAAAGACATGAGGCATGGAAAACACACCTTGAATGTGCTAAGCTGTGTGGAACATACACCTAGAAAAAGGCATGAGGCGTGGAAAACATACGGAGTCCTTTCTCGACAGGAGACGTGTTAGGGCCGCGGTTCCAGGCTTATTACGGTCGGAATAGGTAATTGCCCCAAATATAGGGTCCATCTTATCTTGCTGTGACTGGTTCAATAATATTATCTGGACTTACCCTGCCTTGGCTAATCTCACCTACGTGAAGCTTACTTCGCTGTCTTAATAATTTGAGTGGACGGGATTCGCCATATTCCTTGCTGATTTTATCCGCCATGGACACTCTGACATTACATTTTAGGAGTGCCTTAATGATGCCCTGAAGAAGTCCATTTGCATGGATGAAACGCGTAGGCTGTTCATTTCAAACTGATTGCTTTTAACTTTTTGAATAAACGAAGCACTTACAGAAAAATCTCTGGTCACGGATCTGATACTTTGATGTGTGTTTGTTTATCTCTAAGTGGTGCACATTTGCTCCTGTTGGAAAGCGTGGAAATCATACCTTGAACCTGCTGAGCTGAGTGGAACATACACCTGGGAAATAGCATGAGGTGTGGAACATACTCCGTGAACATGGCATGACATGTGGAACATACACTTGTAACCCAGGGCGTGGGTGAAGTGAAAGATACACCTCGAAGCCTGAATGAGCTGTGTGGGACGTACGCTTTGGGTGAGCTAACCCACGTTACCTAGTGAGGCACGTGACCCACCACTAACACCAGAGTGAGGTGTGGCTGTAGAACCAGCACCCGTGTGACGAGGTTAAAACATCTCTCCTGCTCTAGCAGGCTGTGCTGACCTGAAGCTGGACTCTGGTGTGAGATGTGAACTGTGCATATGGTGTGGAACAAGTTTTTATTTTATTTATGCGGCGTTGGCGGCTAGAATTAGGCGGTGGAAGAGCGCTGTAGAGCAGTGTGCTCCATCAACTTGCATGTACAAGGTACAGCTAGAGCAGCCGAGGGTGAGGCGTGTGGGTGCACGTCACGCGCAGCAAGCAGGGCCTGCGGGTGCGTGACTCATGCAGCGAGCGGGGCCTGTGGGTGTGTGACACGAGCAGCGAGCGGGGCCTGTGGGTGCGTGACACATGCAGCGAGAGAGGCGTGTGGGTGCGTGACACATGCAGCGAGCGAGGCGTGTGGGTGCGTGACTCATGTGGCAAGCGGCACCTGTGGGTACGTGACACGTGCAGCGAGCGGGCCTGTGGGTGCATGACACGTGAAGCGAGCGAGGCGTTTGGGTGCATGACTCATGCGGCAAGCAGCGCCTGTGGGCGCGTGACTCGTGCAGCAAGCATAGCGTGCGGGTACATGACACGTGCAGTAAGCGGGGCCTGTGGGTGCATGACTCGTGTGGCAAGCGGCACCTGTGGGTGCGTGACACGTGCAGCAAGCATGGCGTTAGGGAACATGACACGTGCAGCAAGCAGCGCCTGTGGGTGCGTGACACGTGCAGCAAGCATGGTGTGCGGGTACATCACACGTGCAGTAAGCCAGTGGGCCAGTGGGTGCATGACTGTTAGAGGGGTGATCCCAGAGGTGGGCAGATTCGACACCTGACTACCCTGTGACCCACCTCTCCTAGGAACACAGCCGAGCACTGGCGGGGGACCCCTCCGGGAGAGGACCTCCGATCTAGGATCGTACATGCTGCGCTAGCACCACTCGACAAAGGGACACCACACCGTAGGATTTAAGAGAACGTATTCTTTATCTTCAAGAAAGCAATGGATATGATCCGCAGATTTTTATGTACAGGCGAGCAAGCGCTCAAAAATGTCTCGGTAAGGGTAGGGTAGCGGGACAGTCTCAAAGTTCAAGGTTACTTGCGGGTGCGTATTCTGCGCACAGCTCTCAATCCTCGAGCCGGGGGATACGGGGTGATCTGGGGTCCAGCCGGACCAGGGTAGTCTCTGAGCCGCGATCGAATCAGCAGGGCTCGAGCAAGGAAGTTTCAGTTCTCACGGTCTTGGGGAGCCGCGATCGAATCAGCAGGGCTCAGGAGTCTTAAGGTTGCAAGGGAGCTGCGACAGCGTCAGCACGGCTCAGTGATCATTCGGTTGAAGGGGAGCCGCGACAGCGTCAGCAGGGCTCAGGTGGTTCTTTCGGTTGCAAGGGAGCCGCGACAGCGTCAGCAGGGCTCAGGTGGTCTCGGGCAGAAGTCCTTCTCCGCTCGGTAGGAGCCGCGACAGCGTCAGCAGGGCTCAAGTAGTCTTCAGGTTGCAGGGGAGCCGCGACGAGGTCAGCATGGCTCACGTAATCCAGGATACAACTGGGGAACGTCCCTAGAGTCACTCTTGATATAGGACTGCTCCCCTTTGATGTCCGGAGTCCTCGCCGGCGAGGTCTTAGCACCTGAGGGCCGGTTGTTGGGGGTTCCGCCTCGGCGGCTCCTTTCATCCTTTCAAGTTGGGTCTGGAGGGATCCCAGACACTCAGCGGGCCTGGAGCCAGCCGTCAGGGAAGCCGGATGGGTGATCGAAACTCATCTCTCGGGGGGAGGTGGGAGGTGTGATCGAGCTACTCCTCCCTCTCTCACTCACAGGGAGCGCTCTACCCCCTGGCCGGGTATGGCGCCGAAGGCCGAGGTCGGGCTGGGGCCGGGGCGGCCATCTTAGGTACAGGGACATGGGCCTCGGGTACCAGGGAAATGGAGGGCGAGGATGGGGAAGCCCAGTGTCGGGGATGTGGGTCATGGAGGGAATGGTCGGGTGAATCAGGGTCATGGGGAGCTGCACGGGTCAGGAAGGACCACGCCACGAGGCCGGGTCCAACACGCGTCCCCCCCAGCTGAAGATCGGGGAGAACTACCCATCCTCTTGGGGGTTCACTTTGCTGAGGCGGAAGAACCTGGAGAGGCCATCAGCGTTGGCGTGGTCGGTACCGGGGCGGTGCTCTACTGTGAAGTCCATTCCCTGGAGGGAGATTGACCATCGCAGCAGTTTGGGGTTCTCTCCTCTCATCTGCATGAGCCACCGTAAGGGTCGATGATCTGTCTGCACTCGGAAGTGGGTTCCGAACAGGTAGGGTCGGAGTTTCTTGAGGGCCCAGACTACTGCGAACGCTTCTCGTTCGATGGTGCTCCATTTCTGTTCTCGGGGCAGTAACCTTCTGCTGATGAAGGCCACGGGCTGATCTATGCCCTCCTCGTTGAGCTGGGACAGTACGGCCCGATGCCATGCTCGGAGGCGTCTGTCTGGACCACAAACTCTTTGGAGTGGCTTTGACAGGCGGGGGTCCAGTGTACGCGCTTGGGCTGCTTTTTGGACGTCAACTCTGTGAGGGGACCCACTATGCTGCCGTAATTCTTTATGAACCTCCGGTAGTAGCCGGTGAGGCCCAAGAAGGCTCGGACCTCGGTTTGGGTGGTGGGCGGTTCCCAGGCCAGGATGGCATCGATCTTTGGCTGGAGGGGGCGACCTGCCCGCTTCCGACCTGATGGCCTAGGTAGGTCACTGACCCCTGCCCAATCTGGCACTTGCTGGCTTTCACCGTCAAGCCTGCCTGGCGCAGGGCTAGCAACACCCTCCAGAGGTGCCGGAGGTGCTCGTCCCATTGCGAACTGAATACCTCAATATTGTCCAGATATGCGGCGCTGAACTCTTCCAGCCCGGCCAGGACTCGATTTACTAGTCTTTGAAAGGTGGCCGGGGCGTTTTTCATCCCGAACGGCATCACTCGAAAGCGATAGTGCCCGTCCGGGGTGGGGAAGGCGGACCGCTCCTTGGCTCCCTCTGTGAGCGCAATTTGCCAGTAGCCGCAGGCGCAGGCCAGGTCGAAGGTACTCAGGTAGCGAGCAGACCCCAGTCGGTCGATGAGCTCATCGGCGCGGGAAATGGGGTGGGCGTCTGCTCGGGTGACGGCGTTGAGCCCCCGGTAGTCCACGGAAAACCGAAGTTCGGGGACAGCACCAGGGGCCGCGGCTTTTGGGACCAGCACCACGGGGCTGGCCCAGGGACTGTCGGAAGGCTCCACCACTCCTAGGGTGAGCATTTTTGAGACTTCGGCCTGGATGCAGGTCCGGACTCGGTCAGGCACTCAGTAGGCTCGGTGCCGCACCGGCGGGCTGTCTCCGGTGTCCACGTCGTGGACACACCAGTCGGTGACTTTGGGGACCAAGGAGAACAAATCTGGGAACTGCCCCAAGAGCCGGCGGCAGTCCTCACGCTGCTGAGGAGTGAGGGAGGGAGAGAGGCTCACTCCATCTACGGAGCCATCTTTCTCTTTGGCACACAGGAGGTCAGGGAGAGGCTCCGTTTCCTCTTCCGCTCTGTCGTCGGTGGCCAAGAGCAAGCTCAACTCCTTCCACACGAAGTGAGGCTTGAGGCGGTTCACGTGGAGGACCCGAAGGGGGTTCCGAGGGGACTGGACGTCCACCAAGTAGGTCACTTGGCTTTTCCTCTCCACGACCTTAAAGGGGCCGGTCCATTTGTCTTGGAGGGCGCAGGGTTTCACCGGGGACATCACCCAGACCTGCTGGCCCGGTTGAAACTCGACCAGAGTGGCATTCTGATCATACCAGCGCTACATCTCCTCCTGACTTTCTTCGAGGTTGGCTTCTGCCAGCGCTCGGAATTTCCGGGTCTGATTTAGGAGGGTGAGAATGTAGCGGAACACATCTGGAGGAGGTTCTCGGGGGGCCGTCTCCCATCCCTCCTTAACCAAGCTGAGGGGCCCTCGGACGGGATGCCCGTACAGCAGCTCAAATGGGCTGAACCCCAGGGACTTCTGGGGGACCTCCTGGTAGGCGAACAAGAGGCAGGGGAGGACGTTCCACTTGCGCCGGAGGGGCTCTTCTAGGCCCATGATCATCCCCTTCAGTGTTCGGTTAAACCGTTCCACTAGGCCATTTCCTTGGGGATGATACGGGGTGGTGACTTTGTAGGACACTCCACATTGTTGCCACAGGGACATCATGTATTTCGAGATGAAGTTTGTGCCGCGGTCACTCACGACCTCGCGGGGAAAACCCACTCGGGAGAAAATCCCCATTAGCGCCCGGCCCACCACGGGGGCCGTTATCGTGCGAAGGGGGATGACCTCTGGGTATCGGGTGGCGTGATCCACCAGGACTAAGATGAATCGGTGACCTTGGGAGGTTTTAGGGTCCAGGGGCCCTACTATGTCGATCCTGACCCGCTCAAAGGGGATACTGACGACGGGGAAGGGTTGGAGGGGAGCCTTGCGCGTTCCTCCACTTTTTCCACTAGCCTGGCATGTGAGACAGGACTTACAGTGGGCTTCTACATTCGCTCGCATCTTGGGCCAATAATAGTGCGTAACTAGGCGGTCATAGGTCTTGTCCTGGCCCAAGTGTCCCGCATGGGGTACATCGTGGGCCAGGCCCAGGAGGAAGTCCCGGAAGTGTAGGGGTACCACCAGCACTCGGGCTGACCCTAGCTCGGCAGACTTCTGCTCACTGTATAGGAGATCATTCTCCCAGTATACGGAATGGGTTCCAGTCTGGTCTCCTGCAGCTTGGGCCGCGGCCTGTCGCCGGGGTCCAACCAGGGAAGGGCAAATGGCTTGCTCCCGGCAGAACTCCTCTCGGGAGGGGCCCCCATCGTGACGCCACTGCGCCAACTCGGGTAGGTCATCTAGCTCAGGGACCTGTGCGGGCTCGGGATGTAAGGTTTCGTTGTTGGTGACGGGTTCTCCTCCTGGGGAGAGGCCGGGGGGCTCAGTTTGGTCGTCTCTATCTTCTCCTACAGGGCGTGGGCTGGGAGGCTCGGCGTCGACAGCCCCGAGGGGGGTAGTCGGGTGGACATGGATCGGGTGGAGGCGCACACCCACTCGGGTAGGCCCATCATGCCCAGGTGGGTCTTGCGTTCCACCTGTCTACACGGGGAACTTTCTAGGTCGTTGCCCAGGAGACAGTCTACAGGTTGGGAGGCTCGGACAGCGACTCGTATTTTTCCTATCACTTCCCCCCATACGAACGGTACTAGGGCCATTTTACAGAGACTCTCGGTGTTGTCAGCGGACAGTACGGGGCACAGGACATTTGGAATGATCTGGTCCTCTCTGACTAGGTGACTGAGGACACCGGTGATACTCGCTGTTGGACCCGGCCTCATGGCGTGGTCCTACTCCTTCCGCATGGCGAGCCCAGAACGACATCGGCCCTCCACCCAGCAGCGGGCAGCCCTTTTGCCCGACACTGCACGCCCCAACATTGCTGGTCCGGCCACCATCCCGGACCCCCACTACCGACCTGGCCCTATCGTGGGCCCCTCACGACCTAAGCATGAGGCCGCGCCCGACTCCATCTTGGGCCCACCACGTCACGACCACGTGACCTCTGCTCCGGCCCGGGCCCCAGCGAAGCCCAGACATCGAGGCACCAAGATCCACCCAGGTGGTCGAGTGGCCACTCGACAGATCCCGGAGAAGAGGGTGTTTCGATGGCCCTCCAGCCGTCCCCGGACGCCTGGTTTCGATCGCCCTCCGGCCTCCCTGGGCGCTGGCTCCACCCCCCTGCTGGGGGTCTGGACACCATCATCCCGGCCCTTCTGACCCCCAGGCGCGAGGGTCCGGACATCAAAGGACTCCAGTCCTATATCTGGGCCAGCCCTGGATTAGGACGTCAGTTGTATCCTGGACTGGAGAGCCTGCTGGCGCTGCCGCGGCCTACCTTGCTGAAACCCTCGTGAGAGCCTGCTGGCGCTGCCGCGGCCTACCTTGCTGAACCATCCGAGAGCCTGCTGGCGCTGCCGCGGCCTACCTTGCTGAAACCCTCTTGAGAGCCTGCTGGCGCTGCCGCGGCCTACCTTGCTGAACCATCTGAGAGCCTGCTGGCGCTGCCGCGGCCTACCTTGCTGAACCATCTGAGAGCCTGCTGGTGCTGCCGCGGCCTACCTTGCTGAACCATCTGAGAGCCTGCTGGCGCTGCCGCGGCCTACCTTGCTGAACCATCTGAGAGCATGCTGGCGCTGCCGCTGCCTACCTTGCTGAACCATCTGAAAGCCTGCTGGCGCTGCCGCGGCTCGAACCCCTCTGAACCCCCCAGCTCGAGGATTGAGAGCTGTGCGTAGGGTATCCCTTCCTCCGCCCAGAGCTAGACTGTCCCGCTACCTACCCCCCTTTCCGAGACTCTACGGATCCTTCGATCCATCTGTATATACTGCCAAGAACCAGCAACCTTTTCTACTTATAAAAGCTTAAGAACTTGATCTCTTGTGTGGTGTCCGTTTGTAGTGTTGTGATTACTCGGCTGTACGATCCTCGGAGAGGGCCCTCATTCAGGGGCCCTCATTCAGGAGGCCCCTCCGTAACGCTCGGCTACTTCTCGAAGGAGAGGCGGACCTAGGGGTGGTCAGTCAGACCTCTTCTGCCTCCCCCGGGGTCGCCTTTCTAACATTGGTGGCAAGCGCCGGGATCCGAGCCCACGCAGATCGTACAGAGAGTAATTCACTCACTACCAAGAAAAACCCACTACGACCATGAACACAGAATTCCAGAAAGAGAAAATGGAAGACTACAGCCACAAGGAGCTAAAGCAATTCTGCAAAGAGCTAGGCATCGCTACCACTGGCTTAAGCACCAAAGAAGACTTTAAATCGGCCCTACAGGCCTGGGTGGACGCCGGCGAGGCGCCACCCCCGAGTGAAGATAACCCGGGCCCGAACGGCGGCCCGGAGGCCGAGACGAACCCAGCGGGAGGGAGACCCGCAAACCCAGACACGGGCCTCTCCCACGAAGACGCCCGAGAACGAGAGAGGAACCGGCTCCACGAGTTGGATCTTGCTCGACTCAGACAAGAAGGAGAAATCCAACTGGCAGAAAGGAAGTTAGCCCTCGAGGAGAAAAAACTCATGCTCGAGCACGAGCGCGTCCTCAAAGAAATGGAACTTAAAGCCAAGGCAAACGAGTCTGCCATCGCCGGGGGTTAGACCTCACCCCCGCCGGTGGACACAAAGGTGCACATACCCAAGGATGTCGTCAAAGAGTACTATAAGAACGACGACATCCAACAGTGGTTCAAAGCCTACGAGGTCGCCATGGCCGCCCATCGAGTACCCCTCAAGGACTGGGGCGCCGGCCTGTGGGGGAAGTTTATCAACGAAGGAAGGGACGCCCTGTTGGAGCTCCCTGATACTGAGATGACCTCGTACGAGCACATGAAGACCGCCCTCCTCACCCGCTACGGACTCACCCCCGAGATGTACCGGCAGCGATTCAGAGACTGCAAGAAAATCCCCGGTACCACGTGGGTGGAGTACGTGAACTTTTACAGCAGAGCCTTCGAGGGGTGGGTCAGAGGCTGCCAGGCCACCACCTACCAGCAGTTGATTGACCTCATTCTATGGGAACATCTGTCCAATAACTGCTTCATCGAACTCCGGCAACACCTCCTCGACAGCAAATTGACTGAGCCACGAAAACTCGCTGTCGAGGCGGATAGATGGGTGAGCACCCGAGTTCACCGGAGTCCACTGGGAGACTACGGCCGGGGATCCCCGGGGAACCACCGACCACGAGGCGGCGGAGTAGGCCAGAGCCGGGGTCGAGACGTCCCCCAGGGGTCCTCCCCCACCTCCACGTCGCCATCCCTGGGCCAGAGAGGGGGTCCCCCAGCCAGACCGGGGCCCCGCCCGAACGTGACGTGCCACAGATGTCAGCGACTGGGTCATTATGCGAATGACCCCCTCTGCCCAATGAATCAGCGACCCGGCACCACCGGTCCCCCAACCCGCCAGATCGCAGCCGCTGCCCTGGGTGAAGAAAGGAGTGAGGAGGAGGACGACAACCCCGAGCAAGCCGAGTGGGAGCCCGCCGCCATGACCTTAGCATGCCTGGGTACTCACGACCTGATCCCCCGAGGCCCGATCCCCGGCAACACCCAGAAATACCGCCAGTGGGTCACCATCAATGGACGCCGGACCGAAGCCCTCCGTGACACTGGGGCCAGCGTGACAGCGGTCCGCTGCCATCTGTTGACCCCGGAACAGATCCTTCCTAACGTCCTGTGTCCAGTCCGGTCCGCAGATAACTCAGAGACTTTGTGCCAGATGGCCCGCATCCCCTTCGAGTGGGGGGGAGTGTCGGGCGTGCTGAAAGTGACTGTCCGCGACGATGCCCCCGTGGACTGTCTCCTTGGGAACGACCTAGAAAGTTCCCCCTGGGCTAACGTCGAACGGAGAGAGCACCTGGGGATGCTAGGCCTTCCCGAGTGGGTCTGTGCGACCACCCGCTCCATGACCGCCCGAGCCTCCACCCCAGCGGGGGAAGCTCCCACAGAGGAGCCGGAGTGGCCCGCCCATCCGCCGCCCGTCGTCCCCAAGGACGCCGACCCCGAGCACGGCCCCCAAGGGCCCGACCAAGAAGATCTCACCGAGCTCGACCACCTCCCAGAACTCGCCCAATGGCGCCAAGAAGGTGGCCCCACCCGCGAACAGTTCCGGCAGGAGCAGAAAACCTGTCCCTCCCTCGAAGGGATTCGACAGCAAGCCGCTACCCAAGCAGCTGGAGACCCCGCGGGGTCCCACTGGATCTATTGGGACAACGACCTTCTCTACAGTGAGCAAAAGATTGCTGAACTAGGGGCCGGCCGGGTACTGGTCGTACCCCTCCGATTCAGAGACTTCCTCCTGAACTTAGCACATGATGTGCCCCTCGCCGGGCACCTGGGGCAGGACAAAACTTACAGCCGCCTGGTGACCCATTTCTTCTGGCCAAAAATGCGCACCGATGTGCTTAACCACTGCAGGACCTGCCCGACCTGTCAAGCCAGCGGGAAGAGCGGGGGGAAAGTCAAAGCCCCGCTCCAGCCCTTCCCCGTGGTGACTACCCCCTTTGAGCGAGTGGGGATAGACATCGTAGGGCCCCTGGACCCTCGAACCTCGCAGGGGCACCGCTTCATCCTCGTCCTGGTTGACCATGCTACCCGCTATCCTGAAGCCATTCCCCTCCGAACCATCACAGCCCCCGTGGTGGGCCGAGCCCTCATGAGCATCTTCTCCCGAGTCGGCTTCCCCCGAGAAGTCGTGAGTGATCGAGGCTCCAACTTTATCTCAAAGCATATGCGGTCCCTATGGCAACAGTGCGGGGTCACCTATAAATTCACCACCCCGTACCATCCCCAAGGAAATGGACTAGTGGAACGATTTAACAGAACATTGAAGGGGATGATCAAGGGCTTAGAAGAACCACTCCGGCGCAAATGGGATGTCCTGCTACCTTGCCTCCTGTTCGCCTACCGAGAGGTACCCCAGAAGTCCCTGGGGTTCAGCCCCTTTGAACTCTTGTACGGACACCCGGTCAGAGGCCCCCTCAGCCTGGTCAAGGAAGGCTGGGAGACAGCAGTTCGAGAGGCCCCACCTGATGTCTACCGGTACCTCCTGACCCTCCGCAATCAGACTCGGAAGTTCCGGGAACTTGCCGAGGCCAACCTGGAAGCTAGTCAGGAGGAGATGAAACGCTGGTATGACCAGAACGCCTCGTCCATCGAATTCGAGCCGGGCCAGCAGGTCTGGGTCATGTCCCTGGTCGAACCTTGTGCCCTCCAGGACATATGGACGGGGCCCTTCAAAGTGGTGGAGCGCAAGAGCCCAGTCACCTATCTGGTGGACATGGAGTCCCCCCGGAACCCCCTCCGGGTTCTGCACGCTAACCGGCTCAAGCCACACTTTGCACGCACTGAACTGAGCCTGCTGCTAGCGACCGATGACGGAGCTGAGGACGACTCCGAACCCCTACCAGATCTCCTCAGCACCACCGAGAAGGACGGCTCCATCGAAGGGGTCACGCTCTCCTCTTCCCTGACCCCAGAGCAGCAACAAGACTGCCGGAAGCTGCTGGGGCAGTTTGCGGATCTGTTTTCCCTCACTCCGGGGGTCACCCGGTGGTGTGTCCACGATGTAGACACAGGAGACAGCCCGCCTGTGAAACACCGAGCTTTTCGAGTGCCCGACCGGGTCCGGGCCTGCATCCAATCCGAAGTGGCCAAGATGTTAGCTCTGGGGGTAGTCGAACCCTCCAACAGTCCCTGAGCCAGTCCCGTTGTCCTGGTCCCTAAAGCCGCCCCCCCCGGAGCCGCTCCGGAGCTCCGGTTCTGTGTTGACTACAGGGGACTGAATGCCGTCACCAGGACCGACGCCCATCCCATCCCCAGGGCGGATGAATTGATCGATTGCCTAGGGGCCGCCAAATATCTCAGCACCTTCGATCTCACGGCGGGGTATTGGCAGATTGGTCTTACCCCTGGTGCACAGGAGCGATCGGCCTTCTCGACACCAGACGGCCACTATCACTTCAAAGTGATGCCCTTCGGCATGAAGAACGCACCCGCAACCTTCCAGAGACTAGTGAACCAAGTGCTGGCCGGTCTAGAGGAGTACAGCGCCGCCTATCTCGACGACATTGCAGTGTACAGCCTCCACTGGGATGAGCACCTGACCCACCTCTGGACAGTCCTGACGGCCCTTCGGCGGGCCGGACTCACCATCAAAGCCAGTAAGTGCCAGATAGGCCAAGGGTCCGTGACCTATCTGGGACACCAAGTGGGGAGCGGCCAAGTGGCTCCCCTCCAACCAAAGATAGACACCATCCGGGCCTGGGAGCCCCCGGTCACCCAAACCGCCGTCCGCGCCTTCCTGGGGCTCACCGGATATTATCGGCGATTCATAAAGAACTACGGGAGCATTGTGGGGCCCCTCACAGAACTGACCTCAAAGAAACTACCACAGAAGGTGCACTGGACCCCCGAGTGTCAGGCAGCCTTTGAAACTCTGAAGACTGCCATGTGCACCGCCCCTGTGCTCCAGGCCCCCGACTACAGCAGAGAGTTTGTGGTCCAAACCGACGCCTCAGAGCACGGCATCGGGGCCGTACTGTCCCAAGTTAACTCCGAAGGCATCGACCAGCCTGTGGCCTTCATCAGCCGACGCCTACAGGCACGAGAGCAGCGATGGAGCACCATCGAGAGGGAAGCCTTCGCCGTGGTGTGGGCCCTCAAGAAGCTCCGGCCCTACCTCTTCGGCACCCACTTCCGAGTACAGACCGACCACCGGCCCCTGCGGTGGTTGATGCAGATGCGAGGAGAAAACCCGAAACTGCTGCGCTGGTCCATTTCGCTGCAGGGGATGGACTTCACTGTGGAGCATCGCCCCGGCAACGACCACCCCAATGCTGACGGCCTGTCCCGATTCTTCCGCCTCGGCGAGGAGAATCCCCAAGAAGATGGGTGACTCTCCCCTGCCTTCAGCTGGGGGGGACGCGTGTTGGACCCGGCCTCATGGCGTGGTCCTACTCCTTCCGCATGGCGAGCCCAGAACGACATCGGCCCTCCACCCAGCAGCGGGCAGCCCTTTTGCCCGACACTGCACGCCCCAACATTGCTGGTCCGGCCACCATCCCGGACCCCCACTACCGACCTGGCCCTATCGTGGGCCCCTCACGACCTAAGCATGAGGCCGCGCCCGACTCCATCTAGGGCCCACCACGTCACGACCACGTGACCTCTGCTCCGGCCCGGGCCCCAGCGAAGCCCAGACATCGAGGCACCAAGATCCACCCAGGTGGTCGAGTGGCCACTCGACAGATCCCGGAGAAGAGGGTGTTTCGATGGCCCTCCAGCCGTCCCCGGACGCCTGGTTTCTATCGCCCTCCGGCCTCCCTGGGCGCTGGCTCCACCCCCCTGCTGGGGGTCTGGACACCATCATCCCGGCCCTTCTGACCCCCAGGCGCGAGGGTCCGGACATCAAAGGACTCCAGTCCTATATCTGGGCCAGCCCTGGATTAGGACGTCAGTTGTATCCTGGACTGGAGAGCCTGCTGGCGCTGCCGCGGCCTACCTTGCTGAAACCCTCGTGAGAGCCTGCTGGCGCTGCCGCGGCCTACCTTGCTGAACCATCCGAGAGCCTGCTGGCGCTGCCGCGGCCTACCTTGCTGAAACCCTCTTGAGAGCCTGCTGGCGCTGCCGCGGCCTACCTTGCTGAACCATCTGAGAGCCTGCTGGCGCTGCCGCGGCCTACCTTGCTGAACCATCTGAGAGCCTGCTGGTGCTGCCGCGGCCTACCTTGCTGAACCATCTGAGAGCCTGCTGGCGCTGCCGCGGCCTACCTTGCTGAACCATCTGAGAGCATGCTGGCGCTGCCGCTGCCTACCTTGCTGAACCATCTGAAAGCCTGCTGGCGCTGCCGCGGCTCGAACCCCTTGGAACCCCCCAGCTCGAGGATTGAGAGCTGTGCGTAGGGTATCCCTTCCTCCGCCCAGAGCTAGACTGTCCCGCTACCTACCCCCCTTTCCGAGACTCTACGGATCCTTCGATCCATCTGTATATACTGCCAAGAACCAGCAACCTTTTCTACTTATAAAAGCTTAAGAACTTGATCTCTTGTGTGGTGTCCGTTTGTAGTGTTGTGATTACTCGGCTGTACGATCCTCGGAGAGGGCCCTCATTCAGGAGGCCCCTCCGTAACGCTCGGCTACTTCTCGAAGGAGAGGCGGACCTAGGGGTGGTCAGTCAGACCTCTTCTGCCTCCCCCGGGGTCGCCTTTCTAACACTCGCCCCGGTGTCGCGAAGGGCCTCCACCCGGTGGGCGTTCACCGTCACTAGTTGCCGGTATTTCTTGGTATTATCGGGTAAGGGGGCCCCGGGAATCATCTCTCGGTCTCCTAGGGAGACTAGGGCCATGGCAGCGGGTTCCCACTCTTCGGTGTCCTCCATCTCCTCCCCTAGGGCTACGTTGGCTACCGGTCTGGCTGGGGGAGCTGTCGTGGAGGGTCGCGGGTCCATGGGACACTGGGGGTCACTGGCGTAATGCCCTGGCTGTTGGCAGCGGTAACAGAAAATAGTGACCCGGTGCCCACGGTTGCCCGGTGGGGCAGGATTGGCTGGTGGGGGTGCTGGTACGGTCTGGGATTGGCCTCTGGGGGGACTACGCTGGGGACCTGACTGGGAATCCTTCTGTCTTCCTTGGTTCCCCCCTCCCCTCTGGCGGGGCTAACCCTGATTGCTTCGGGGATAGTCTCCTACGGGCCCCCGGGGGACTCGGGTGTTCACCCAGCGATCGGCCTCCACAGCCCGCTTCCTGGGGTCTGCAAGTTTGCTGTCCAGCAAATGTTGGCGTAGTTCCACAAAACAGTTCGCGGACAAATGTTCCCATGCGATAAGGTCGGTAAGCTCTTCGAAGGTGGTAACTTTGCTGCCCTTGATCCATCCTTCCAAGGCTCGACTGTAAAAGTTCACGTACTCCACCCACGTGGTGCCAGGGATCTTCTTACAGTCCCGGAACCGCTGGCGATACATCTCGGGGGTGAGCCCGTATCTTGTGAGGAGGGCTTCTTTCATGTGGCTGTAGGAGGTCTGTACGGAGGACGGCAGATCGAGCAGGGTGTCTCTCCCCTCGTTTGGAATCGGCCCCACAACCCAGCTCCCCAATCCTTCTGCGGAACTCGGTGTGAGGTCATGGCGACTTCGTAGGCCTTGAACCATTGCTGGATATCGTCGTTCTTATAGTATTCTCTCACCACATCCTTGGGGATGTGGACTTTTGGCACTACCGGGGGGGAAGGTTTCTCTGTTCCCCGGGGTTCGGTTTTCTTCACTCCGGGCCTTTAGCTCGATCTCCTTAAGGCCGCGCTCGTGCTCCAGCTGGAGTCTCTTGCCTTCGTGTTCCCTTTGGAGTTTCTTCTCTTCCAACTCTCCGAGTACTCGCAGCTGCTCTACTGCTAGCTTCTTTTCTGCTGGCTTTAATTCGCACTCAATTTTGAGTTTTGCCAATTCGAGTTCATGATTGTGGTTTCTTTCTCTGTCTGCCAGTTCTTCCGGGGAGAGGCCCCCTTCTGGTGCGCTGCTCCGTACCCGAGTGTTGCTGCCCACTCTTGGGTTGCGTTTGGGTTCGGTCGGCTGCTCTTCTCCTCCTCCTGTCGCGGGCGGATTTTCCTCGGACTCTACCCAAGCTTGTAGGGCTTTCTGCATATCCTCCTTTGTATTTAGGCCTGTGGTAGCGATTCCTCGTGTTTTGCAAAATTCTTTCAGTTCTCTGTGTGTGTACTCTTCCAGCCGCACGGAACGTGGTACTCGCGTCGGCTTCAGTGAAACTCTTGGTGTTTGTTTCCGTCATCTTTGTTTGGTAGTGCGTCAGCCGCTTACTGTACGATCTCTAGATTATGGGCTTGGATCCCGTCGCTTGCCACCAGTGTTAGAGGGGCGATCCCAGGGGAGGGCAGATTCGACACCTGACTACCCTGTGACCCACCTCTCCTAGGAACACAGCCGAGCACTGGCGGGAGACCCCTCTGGGAGAGGACCTCCGATCTAGGATCGTACACACTGCGCTAGCACCACTCGACAAAGGGACACCACACCGTAGGATTTAAGAGAACGTATTCTTTATCTTCAAGAAAGCAATGGATCTTTATGATCCGCAGATTTTTATGTACAGGCAAGCAAGGGCTCTAAAATGTCTCGGATGGGGTAGGGTAGCGGGACAGTCTCAAAGTTCAAGGTTACTTGCGGGTGCGTATCCTGCGCACAGCTCTCAATCCTCGAGCCGGGGGATAAGGGGTGATCTGGGGTCCAGTCGGACCAGGGTAGTCTCTGAGTCGCGATCGAATCAGCAGGGCTCGAGCAAGGAAGTTTCAGTTTTCACGGTCTTGGGGAGCCGCGATCGAATCAGCAGGGCTCAGGAGTCTCAAGGTTGCAAGGGAGTCGCGATAGCGTCAGCAGGGCTCAGTGATCGTTCGGTTGCAGGGGATCCGCGACAGCGTCAGCAGGGCTCAGGTGGTTCTTTCGGTTGCAAGAGAGCCGCGACAGCGTCAGCAGGGCTCAGGTGCTCTCGGGCAGAAGTCCTTCTCCGCTCGGTAGGAGCCGCGACAGCGTCAGCAGGGCTCAAGTAGTCTTCAGGTTGCAGGGGAGCCACAATGAGGTCAGCAGGGCTCACGTAATCCAGGATACAACTGGGGAACGTCCCTAGAGTCACTCTTGATATAGGACTGCTCCCCTTTGATATCCGGAGTCCTCGCCGGCGGAGGTCTCCGGTTGTTGGGGGTTCCGCCTCAGCGGCTCCTTTCATCCTTTCAAGTTGGGTCTGGAGGGATCCCAGACACTCAGCGGGCCTGGAGCCAGCCCTCAGGGAAGCCGGATGGGTGATCGAAACTCATCTCTCGAGGAGAGGTGGGAGGTGTGATCGAGCTACTCCTCCCTCTCTCACTCACAGGGAGCGCTCTACCCCCTGGCCGGTTATGGCGCCGAAGGCCGAGGTCGGTCTGGGGCCGGGGCAGCCATCTTAGGTGCAGGGACATGGGCCTCGGCCTCGGGTACCAGGGAAATGTAGGGCGAGGACGGGGAAGCCCAGTGTCGGGGATGTGGGTCATAGAGGGAATGGTCGGGTGAATCAGGGTCATGGGGAGCTGCACGGGTCAGCAAGGACCACACCACGAGGCCGGGTCCAACAATTACTTGTGCGGCAAGCAGCGCCTGGGGGTGCGTGACACGTGCAGCAAGCATGGCGTGTGGGTACACGACGCGAGCAAGGCCTGTGGGTGCACGAGATTTACAGGAAGTGGGGCGTGGGGCACGCAACACATGCAAGTCAGGCATGGGTACACAATATGTATAAAAGTGGAGTGTGTGGGTACAGGACACACACATGCAGCGAGTACACAAATGGGGCAGTGACAGTGCTTTAAATGGAAATATAGAAGTGCAGGCACTCACTATCCAGAGCACCTTTTTGCTTCAGAGAAGTGCCGGCACTCTTCCATTAAAGTATTGTAGCAGTGCTGAGAAGTGCAGGTACTCTACCATTAATGTTTTGCAGCAGTGCTGACAAGTGCTGGTACTCCCCCATAAAACGTACTGTAGCAGCACTGAGGAGTGCCTGTGCTCTCCCATTAAATATATTATAGCAGTGCTGAGAAGTGCCGGTACTCTCCCTTTAAATGTATTGTAGCAGTCCTGAGGAGTGCCGGTACTCTCCTGTTAAATGTATTACAGCAGTGCTGAAAAGTGCCGGTACTCTTCCTTTAAATGTATTGTAACAGTCCTGAGGAGTGCCGGTACTCTCCCGTTAAATGTATTATAGCAGTCCTGAGGAGTGCCGGTACTCTCCCTTTAAATGTATTATAGCAGTCCTGAGGAGTGCCGGTACTCTCCCGTTAAAAGTATCAAAGCAGTCCTGAGGAGTGCCGGTACTCTCCCTTTAAATGTATTGTAGCAGTCCTGAGGAGTGCCGGTACTCTCCCATTAAATGTATTATAGCAGCCGGTACTCACCCCTTAAATGTATTGTAACAGTCCTGAGGAGTGCCGGTACTCTCCCGTTAAATGTATTACAGCAGTCCTGAGGAGTACCGGTACTCTCCCTTTAAATGTATTGTAACAGTCCTGAGGAGTGCCGGTACTCTCCCGTTAAATGTATTATAGCAGTCCTGAGGAGTGCCGGTACTCTCCCTTTAAATGTAGTATAGCAGTGCTGAGAAGTGCTGGTAGTGCTGAGGATTGCCGGTACTCTCCCGCTAAATGCATTAATGCAATCCTGAGGAGTGCCGGTACTCTCCCTTTAAATGTATTATAGCAGTCCTGAGGAGTGCCGGTACTCTCCCTTTAAATGTATTATAGCAGTCCTGAGGAGTGCCGGTACTCTCCCGTTAAATGTATTATAGCAGTCCTGAGGAGTGCCGGTACTCTCCCGTTAAATGTATTATAGCAGTCCTGAGGAGTGCCGGTACTCTCCCGTTAAATGTATTATAGCAGTCCTGAGGAGTGCCGGTACTCTCCCTTTAAATGTATTATAGCAGTCCTGAGGAGTGCCGGTACTCTCCCTTTAAATGTATTATAGCAGTCCTGAGGAGTGCCGGTACTCTCCCGTTAAATGTATTATAGCAGTCCTGAGGAGTGCCGGTACTCTCCCTTTAAATGTATTATAGCAGTCCTGAGGAGTGCCGGTACTCTCCCGTTAAATGTATTATAGCAGTCCTGAGGAGTGCCGGTACTCTCCCGTTAAATGTATTATAGCAGTCCTGAGGAGTGCCGGTACTCCCCCTTTAAATGTATTATAGCAGTCCTGAGGAGTGCCGGTACTCTCCCTTTAAATGTATTATAGCAGTCCTGAGGAGTGCCGGTACTCTCCCGTTAAATGTATTATAGCAGTGCTGAGGAGTGCCGGTACTCTCCCTTTAAATGTATTGTAGCAGTCCTGAGGAGTGCCGGTACTCTCCCGTTAAATGTATTGTAGCAGTCCTGAGGCGTGCCGGTACTCCCCCTTTAAATGTATTATAGCAGTCCTGAGGAGTGCCGGTACTCTCCCTTTAAATGTATTATAGCAGTCCTGAGGAGTGCCGGTACTCTCCCGTTAAATGTATTATAGCAGTGCTGAGGAGTGCCGGTACTCTCCCTTTAAATGTATTGTAGCAGTCCTGAGGAGTGCCGGTACTCTCCCGTTAAATGTATTGTAGCAGTCCTGAGGCGTGCCGGTACTCTCCCTTTAAATGTATTATAGCAGTCCTGAGGAGTGCCGGTACTCTCCCGTTAAATGTATTATAGCAGTCCTGAGGAGTGCCGGTACTCCCCCTTTAAATGTATTATAGCAGTCCTGAGGAGTGCCGGTACTCTCCCTTTAAATGTATTATAACAGTCCTGAGGAGTGCCGGTACTCTCCCGTTAAATGTATTATAGCAGTCCTGAGGAGTGCCGGTACTCTCCCGTTAAATGTATTATAGCAGTCCTGAGGAGTGCCGGTACTCCCCCTTTAAATGTATTATAGCAGTCCTGAGGAGTGCCGGTACTCTCCCTTTAAATGTATTATAGCAGTCCTGAGGAGTGCCGGTACTCTCCCGTTAAATGTATTATAGCAGTGCTGAGGAGTGCCGGTACTCTCCCTTTAAATGTATTGTAGCAGTCCTGAGGAGTGCCGGTACTCCCCCTTTAAATGTATTATAGCAGTCCTGAGGAGTGCCGGTACTCTCCCGTTAAATGTATTGTAGCAGTCCTGAGGAGTGCCGGTACTCCCCCTTTAAATGTATTATAGCAGTCCTGAGGAGTGCCGGTACTCTCCCGTTAAATGTATTATAGCAGTCCTGAGGAGTGCCGGTACTCTCCCGTTAAATGTATTATAGCAGTCCTGAGGAGTGCCGGTACTCCCCCTTTAAATGTATTATAGCAGTCCTGAGGAGTGCCGGTACTCTCCCGTTAAATGTATTATAGCAGTCCTGAGGAGTGCCGGTACTCTCCCGTTAAATGTATTATAGCAGTGCTGAGGAGTGCCGGTACTCTCCCTTTAAATGTATTGTAGCAGTCCTGAGGAGTGCCGGTACTCTCCCGTTAAATGTATTGTAGCAGTCCTGAGGCGTGCCGGTACTCTCCCTTTAAATGTATTATAGCAGTGCTGAGGAGTGCCGGTACTCTCCCATTAAATGTATTGTAGCTGTCCTGAGGAGTGCCGGTACTCTCCCGTTAAATGTATTATAGCAGTCCTGAGGAGTGCCGGTACTCCCCCTTTAAATGTATTATAGCAGTCCTGAGGCGTGCCGGTACTCTCCCTTTAAATGTATTATAGCAGTCCTGAGGAGTGCCGGTACTCTCCCGTTAAATGTATTATAGCAGTCCTGAGGAGTGCCGGTACTCCCCCTTTAAATGTATTATAGCAGTCCTGAGGAGTGCCGGTACTCTCCCGTTAAATGTATTATAGCAGTCCTGAGGAGTGCCGGTACTCCCCCATTAAATGTATTGTAGCTGTCCTGAGGAGTGCCGGTACTCTCCCGTTAAATGTATTATAGCAGTCCTGAGGAGTGCCGGTACTCCCCCTTTAAATGTATTATAGCAGTCCTGAGGAGTGCCGGTACTCTCCCTTTAAATGTATTATAGCAGTCCTGAGGAGTGCCGGTACTCTCCCGTTAAATGTATTATAGCAGTCCTGAGGAGTGCCGGTACTCTCCCTTTAAATGTATTATAGCAGTCCTGAGGAGTGCCGGTACTCTCCCGTTAAATGTATTATAGCAGTCCTGAGGAGTGCCGGTACTCTCCCGTTAAATGTATTATAGCAGTGCTGAGGAGTGCCGGTACTCTCCCATTAAATGTATTGTAGCTGTCCTGAGGAGTGCCGGTACTCTCCCGTTAAATGTATTATAGCAGTCCTGAGGAGTGCCGGTACTCTCCCGTTAAATGTATTATAGCAGTCCTGAGGAGTGCCGGTACTCTCCCTTTAAATGTATTATAGCAGTCCTGAGGAGTGCCGGTACTCTCCCGTTAAATGTATTATAGCAGTCCTGAGGAGTGCCGGTACTCTCCCGTTAAATGTATTATAGCAGTGCTGAGGAGTGCCGGTACTCTCCCATTAAATGTATTGTAGCTGTCCTGAGGAGTGCCGGTACTCTATTTTTCAAATTGAAGAAGTGCAGGTACTCGATAACGGACAGTACCTGCCCATTGAAAGCACTGGGGCGCAAGTAGGTTGCACAGGTATGGCACGTGCAGTAAGTGGGCCTGTGGGTAAAGAACACGTGCTGCAAGGAGGGCGCGTGGGTACAAGACACGTGGCGCAACTGGGGCGTGACAAGTGCAGCAAGAGGGGAGTGTGCTCTATAGCAACAAGGCTAGTCCAGTTTTGAGTGACAGCGATGACAGCTCATGCAAGCAGCAAATGAGAGCCGACAGAAAAGAAGGACTACGAGAATGCAGGTGTACCTATGTAAACGGAGACTGTGACGTAGGTCCGGGGAGAGAATGACTTTCGGTCTAGGTGGGCAAGGGTGAGGAGTGTTTTAGGGGCCGCTCTTTGTTTTTAACCCTTTGGATGAGTCGGACGGCCCGATGTCACTGTGGGCGTGTGCGTCGGACGATCAGAAGCGGTCTTATCTGCGCACACGTATAATGTTGCCGCATCGCGGGGGAATTCCGCCCGCATTCAAAGGGTTAAAGTTCCTGTGCGCAGGGCCAGCCTGCTTGGACGAGGAGCGCACCCCGGCTTCTAGGAGCTGACCTGGAAAGGAGACTGGGCGAGGCGCTCGGGGAGTAAAGTTGATTTACTCCTTCAGTTAACAAACTTCCAAGCTCTGTCGGCACTGAGGACTCTAGAGCAGGGCACCCACCCGAGTTCCTTGGCTAAGTTTACGCCTTTGTGAAGAGTGAGAGTGCATGTTCTGCACACATGGCCTCCCGGGGGGCTGACTGCACGAACACTTGTGCTGAGCACGTGTTTCACTCTAGACACGCACAATCACCTATCACAACTACCTGTAAGTAAGGGTCAGATCATGCTAACAAGCCGGGGCAAATGGCGTCATCCACCCTGTGCTCCGAAACAGTTGTGTTTCACGGAGGACCCGAAAACACGCGAGAGCTTTATGGGGGTTCAGAGAAAGGTGCGAAGTTGTAGACTCAGCAGGACGAGAAGTGTGAGTTGTAGAACCGGCCCGGTTCCAGGAATTTTCATCTGGATGGGCCAAGTCGTTCGTTCGGGTGGGCCAACGTGGGCTCAATTATTGTTAATCCTGTAGGTAGCCTGCTACAACCCCAAGATTGACATCATATTGTCAATTCAAAATTAGTCTTTATTCGATAATTTTTCAATCATAAAAAGACATTTTACAATTAAAAGTTGTTTTTGTTACCACCCACAACCCAACAAGAAGCAATATCCACAATGAGTCAAATGCAAAACAAATCCTAACTCATCCTATTTACATATTTATATACTTTTAAATGTATAGTATTAAAACAGTTATAAAACCTTATAAAAACTAATTTCATCAATACAATATATATCAGTTACTTATACAGTATTCAAAACATGTCACTTGCTAAATACAATCTGCAAATTTGAGTGGCAGGGTCTAATGACTATCCTCAGAGTTACTCCAGGCTCGTTTTGCGTGCCCGAATTATCCACATAATGGGCTCAATTATTGTTAATCCTGTAGGTAGCCTGCTACAACCCCAAGATTGACATCATATTGTCTTCCAAACAGGCATATAGTGCATTAAGGGCCAGATGTAGGAAGCCAAATTGCAATCGCAAATGCTGAAATTTGCAGAATTTCAGCGTTTGCGATCGCAATTTGGCTGTGGGCAATGTAGGTAGGCAAATACCCGCACGCATTCCTTATTTTGTGCAAGCATTTAGGGAATCGCAATTTGCGATTCCCTAAATTCTATGCTGATAGGCATCGCAAATTGCGATTTTGCCTTAAGGAATCGCAAATTACCACCAACTTCAAGTTGGTGGTATTTTGCGATTTCATTTCAAAAAGCACTTTTTGGCTTTTTAGGTCTCACCTGAGCCAGCGTATGTGCTACTCTTCGAGACATTGAGTGTGTGGGTTTTCAAAGTGCTACCACGCGCTTTTGGCAGGCATAGAGCGAGCGGTTACGCGCACAATGGCGAGCAGAGGCATCATCTGGCTTTCCTCTCTCGTCATGGTGCGCGCACACCACTCGCCAGCCTGCTTTTGCCGTTGCGCGCATTCCTCGCGGCACCCTTTCCTTGCTCTACCAAGCGCCTCACTCCGCCCCTTCCCCACCACAGAGTGTGTCCCCGCGATCGTGATCACTTTCGCTTTTATGGCCGCACAGCCAATGCTTGTTTAGCACGCTTTTCTTTCCTTTGGCCAATGCTTGTTTATCACGCTTTTCTTTCCTTTCTGTAGGTTCTCTCTTAGACGGTTTTTCTTATGCCTTTATTGCCTCCTGTTCTTAAGTCTCCTATTAATGTCTCTAATACCAGCTTAGTTCTGAGCAGAGGCCGCCTTCAGATAAGCCACCAAGATGGCTCAGTGTGTTAACCCTCACCAGTAGTATTTGTTGTGATCTGCAGGTCACAGGTCTATGTGCAAGACCAACACAGGCCTCTATTCTTCCAAGGTTGGTTTAGTGAGTGCCATTAAGATTGGTATAGGGAATTTATTTACAGGACTTAGAAAAGTCAGCAGTGTGAACAGGAGGCCCTATCTAACAAGCATTGGCATAGCCAATAGGTCTCGCTTTTGAGATCTTATAAGTATTTAGTTTTGCAGCACAATATCCTTGGTGCAACAACATCAGCTGCTGCATGGCTAAACCTTGTACCTTATAAATGCTTAGCCATGCAACAGTTGATGTTGTTGCACCAAGGATTTTGTGCTGCAAAACTAAATACTTATAAGATCTCAAAAGCGAGACCTATTGGCTATGCCAATGCTTGTTGCAAAGTGTGTCCGAATGAGGTCGCACACCGCTCGTCCCATCAGCGTGTGACCCCGGAGCATTATGGTTGATGTAGTCGGTATCAGCGGGTGCGCTTCTACCCGGGTCTTGAGTCTTCAAGGTATTCACTTGGTGTGCTTGCCATCCCTTGACACGTGTTTCGCATTCATTAACGCTCATCAGCAGGGATTAGGCGGGGTTGCTGCGTGGGATGCCGAAAATATTCGTAGGTCCAGATACCTCTGGGTCTAGAGATCATCAGTTCAACAAGTACCTACTTGCACCCACTGGGGTAAACCACTCAAGAACTCCATGTACCAGAGTCCCTGGGGGCGATCCGGAGGAGGGGCTAGCGGTGTGCGGTCCATTGCGATTGTTTCTACAAATTGGCTCCCTTGAGCTTTGAGCCGACGGGCTCCTGGACGACGCACCTGCATGCCGGTTCGGGCTTCGAGGCCATTGACGGTTGCTTGGCGGCCTTCTCTTCCACCCCTAACTATTTTCTCCACTGATGAGGGAACTTATCCCAAAACCCGAGCCATGTCTCGGGTGACATCCAAAAACCCGGGACATGTATCGGGTCTAGAGATCATCAGTTCAACAAGTACCGACTTGCAACCACTGGGGTGAACCACTCAAGAACTCCATGTACCAGAGTCCCTAGGGGCGATCCGGAGGAGGGGCTAGCGGTGTGCGGTCCATTGCGATTGTGTCTACAAATTGGCTCCCTTGAGCTTTGAGCCGACGGGCTCCTGGACGACGCACCTGCGTGCCGGTTCGGGCATCGAGGCCATTGACGGTTGTTTGGCGGCCTTCTCTTCCACCCCTAACTATTTTCTCTACTGTGTGCGGTCCATTGCGATTGTTTCTAGCTTGTTGCGAAGTGCCATGTTGCATACATTCATGCCCTTAGGGCATGTATGAGCACCACATGTGTACACATGCACATTTCAGAGGTGCAACAGGGTGTCCTTTTGGAACCCTTGCACCCTTGAAATTGCGCCCACAATTTGCGAGTGCCTCTTGGTTACTCGCAAATTGCAGGCGCAAATCCTATTCATTCCTATGGGCCTCTTGGCCCATAGGAATGAATGGGAGGGTATTCCTTGATTGCGAATCTCATTTTGCGATTCGCAATGAAGTAATATTAATGAATCGCAAGTATTTTTGCGATTCCTACTACATTCAATTGTGCCAGTCCTTAATAGCAATTTGGTAAATATCGCTATTAAGAACTCTCAAAATTGAATTTATCTACAGCTGGCCCTTAGAGAGTTATTTGAGAGTAAGAGTTGATGCTTACACTCAACAGCCCCAACACTTATCCTTTCCAGCAGGCCAGGCTTGGGCACCAGCACCAGGATTCCCAGCAGATTCTAATAGTAGCTTAAGGTTAAGTTGATCCCTGTTACCACACCTAAGTCTTGACATTTCGCACTAGGAAGACGGATTACTTACTCTGTGCAATTTGCCCAATACCTATTTCTTTGCATAGTGCGAACTTTGTAACTGTTTATTTTCATGTCATTTTTTTGCAGCGTACTTTCATTGATAAAAAAGTTTAAAAACAGTAACACATTTGGAAAAAAAAAGTATAGTTGACAACTGAGAGCAGGTTTCATGCATGACAAATGTAAACCCAGTAATTGCAGTCACACAAGTAACCTTCCGGGGCTTATTACACAGAGTGCCCCGGGGACAGAGAGGGCCACAGATGCTTGTGCAGCCCCTTCTGCAATACTGATAGCACTGGTGCACGTGTATAGCCAGCGCTATATTCAGAGGACGTTCCATCATTTGCATGGGCCGTGACCCCATGCAAACAAGGGAACCATTCTGCCTCTTAGCCTGTCCATGTTATGGATGTGGGCGCAGAGGCAATGAGGCGCAAATCATGGGAAACAAAAGCAATCATGCAAACTAACAGAATACTCCAGCCATGGTTGGGTTTTGTACCAGTCTGAACTGTATGCTCCATAAAGTGCATTTGCTTCTCCCGGACCACGTCATGTTGTGTTATGTTGGTTTGTAAAGCGGACTCTAACCCGGGAGGATATCCCGTCACTGGGAAGGTGTGAGATTAAACAAGTCCACGGGTCTATCAAACTCCCTAAAAAGAGTTCATGAGCACAGACAGTGCAAGCGAATGGATCCTACTTAAACATGGAAAAAGTCCTATTAAATGGTTGGAATCCAATGACCCACCGAGGGCTGGGGGTCGCGTAACTAGGAGTGGAGTCTGCGGCTTAAATTGACTCAACACGATTGACAGATTGATAGCTCTTTCTCGATTCTGTGGGTGGTGGTGCATGGCCGTTCTTAGTTGGTGGAGCGATTTGTCTGGTTAATTCCGATACCGAACGAGACTCCTCGATGCTAACTAGTTACGCGACCCTCAGCCCTCGGTGGGTGATGGGATTCCGTCCTTTTAAATAGGACTTTTTCCATGTTTAAGTAGGATCCGTTCGCTGGAACTGTCTGTGCTCATGAACTCTCTTTAGAGAGTTTGATAGACCCGCAGACTTATTGTTTGATATATAATTGTGTTGGGGATATCATCCGCGCAGGTCTTTAAACCATTCCCTGAGACCCCCCATCGATCATAGTGTTTTGTTTTTTAAGGTGTGAGATTAGCCAATCCATGGGCCTAATGAGGTTACTAGTAAAGCCAGAACTTCAGCTTTTTGTGGAATTCCAGCAATGAGGAGGCTCGAATATCTAACGGCATATCTATTCATGCTCTAGGGCTGATGAAGGAGAAGGTTCCAACGGCAAATCTTCTTTTCCATATGCGTGAGTTGTGAGCAAGTAGGAGTCTTGCCACCGTGAGGTGACTGGAAGGCTTGTGAGAGCAGATGGTATTGGTGTTGGTGTTGTATGCTGGCCAGAGTGCCTTGAAGTTTTAGGTGAGGAGCTTGTAATGTGTTCATTTGGGTATGGGTCGCCAGTGCAGCTCCTTGAGGTGAGGCGAGATGTGCGAGTGTCGTGGGAGGGCGGGAGTGATTCGGGTTGCTGAGTTCTAGATGTTCCGCAGTCTCCTGATGAGATGCTCGTTGTTCCTGGCATAGAGGGAGTTCTTGTAGTCTAGGTTGCTGGGGACGAGAGTGCGGGTGATGATTTTCTGCATGTTCACTAGGAGCCATTTGAAAATCTTCCTCCGCATCTTCAGTCTGCGGACGCGTAAGGCACTGAAGGCGTTGACTTGGGCTGTGATGTTGAGTTTGCAGTCGAGAATGATCCGACGTTTCTTCGTTTGGGTTATTTAGTTCTGAGGTAAGTCTAGATAATTAGCCTTACTGCCACTGTGGGTATATCATTCCACTCTGCATCACCCGTGTGAGCTCCTTATTGAACTGAAATATGATCAGTCCAACGCGAGTAGATGTGGTTAGACAAAGAGTGCCACTGAATGAATGCAGAAGGGGAAAACCAAACTATGCAGCAGAGTGGACTCAATTATGCAGCACGGTCAGCACATTATGTGGTGTAATAAAGCACATTTTGTATAGCATTTTTTTGTTAGGTTTTTTTACTCATGTTAACACGTTATGGGCCTAATTTGCACCTCATTAGTACAGATTTAAGACATAAGTATAGCAATAAACAACTGAAAAGTGAACAGTCAACCTTTGCAAAGGGTCTTCAACTGCACTGGAACATGTACTGTAGCATTATTTAGTAACTTTTTTTTAATCTCTGTTTATTAGCATTTATCAGTGTAGCACAAACGGTATTTCAGGAGAATTTAAAGGCCACATAATCAGCATGTGCCCAACTGACCCAGACATGAAACATACCATTAACTCCCCCTCCCACACTCAACAGTCCCACCTCCTCACCCACGACAGATGGCATTATTTCAAGTTTGTATTACCGCACCCATGTTTCTGTACCACTCCCCCTGTCCCCACTGCCACCTCTCAGTACGATGGCGTGCATTCACTCCCCATAGGGACCGCCTTCCCTCTGGTCACTCAGATACGCCTCACGGACACCTCACCCAAGCCATCCACACCACCGAAACCCCCGGGGACTTCCCTATGGTGGGCCCTGCCCAATAGTCACAGGCCTTGACTTCTCGCCAAGGGTACCAGAACCTTTCAAACTTGCAGGGACATCCCCACGATCGATATACCCGCTCCTCTGCCCGCATCCATCAACGGAGGTTCGATGCCCACTCCGGCAGTATTGGCAGGACCGGTCTTCCTTATCGCCTGACTAGATCTTTTTTTTTTTTTTTAACAGAGTTTTTACATAGCATGACCTTGACCCGGTATCGAGTATCAGAGCGCTTTACATAGCACCAGTTGCGTTACATGAGGACAAGTACATTTTTGTTAGGCACGGGGAGATTAAGTGACTTGCCCAGAATCACAGGATGTTCAGCGTCATTGCCGAGACTCGAACCCGGTTCTCCAGATTCGAGGTCGACCGCCCTAACCGTTAGGCCAACTCCTCTCCCCTCCCCTCCTCACAACTGCCACCAGCATCAGTCGCTTCAGTCGTGTTCTTCATTGAGGTCCGGATGGGCACTTTTGGGACAAGAGAAACTTGGGAAAATGGCGTGAAATTCCCACGTGTGGACTTTCAAAACAGGAGGAGTCTGAAAAAAATGTGAAAAGCATATGGACATAAATTGTCCAAAAAAAGGAATGACTAAAGGAGTAGAATACGCCGAACGGCAAACATTTTGCTGTGCACTGGTTGGGGGGAAAGGTCTGCCTGTATACTGTGGTTACACTTCCCTGTGTGCCCTGCCCACAATCAATCAATCAATCAATCAATCAGGTCATTTATAAAGCGCACTACTCACCCGTAGGGTCTCAAGGCGCTGGGTGGGGGGGGGGGGTGCCGTTTACTGCTCGAACAGCCAGGTCTTGAGCTTCTTCCTGAAGGAGAGGTGGTCTTGGGTCAGGCGCAGGTCGGTCGGGAGTGAGTTCCAGGTCTTGGCAGCCAGGTAGGAGAAGGATCTTCCTCCTGTTGTCGCTCTTCGGATGCGGGGGACGGCGGCGAGGGCGTGGTTGGTTGATCTGAGGAGGCGCTTGGGAGTGTAGAAGTTGATCCGGTTGTTGAGGTAGCTCGGGCCTTGGTCGTGTAGGGCTTTGTGCGCGTGGGTGAGGAGACGGAAGGTGATTCTCTTGTTGACCGGGAGCCAGTGCAGGTCCCTCAGGTGTCCGGAGATGTGGCTGCGTCGGGGGATGTCGAGGATGAGTCTGGCCGAGGCGTTCTGGATCCGCTGGAGTCTCTTCTGGAGTTTGGCCGTGGTTCCGGCGTAGAGGGCGTTGCCGTAGTCCAGACGGCTGGTGACGAGGGCCTGGGTGACTGTCTGCCGCGTTTCGGTGGGGATCCACCGGAAGATCTTACGTAGCATGCGCAGGATGTTGAAGCAAGACGAGGAGACGGCGTTTACTTGTCTGGTCATGGAGAGGGAGGAGTCCAGGATGAAGCCCAGGTTGCGTGCGTGGTCCGTTGGTTTGGGTGCGGTGCCCAGGGCGGGGGGCCACCAGGAGTCGTCCCAGGCGGAGGGCGAGGAGCCCAGGATGAGGACCTCCGTCTTGTCCGAGTTCAGTTTCAGGCGGCTGGTCGTCATCCATTCGGCTACATCTCTCATCCCTTCGTGCAGGTTGGCTCTGGCAGTGGTGGGGTCGTTGGTCAGGGAGAGGATCAGCTGGGTGTCGTCAGCGTAGGAGATTATGTTGAGGTTGTGTTGGCGTGCGATGGCCGCGAGGGGGCTCATGTAGACGTTGAAGAGGGTGGGGCTCAGTGAGGATCCTTGAGGGACGCCGCAGATGACTTTGGTGGCCTCTGATTTGTACGGTGGTAGGCGGACTCTCTGTGTTCTTCCGTCGAGGAAGGAGGTGATCCATTCCAGTGCCTTCTCCTGGATTCCGATGTTGCCGAGGCGCTGTATTAGGGTGCGGTGGCAGACGGTGTCGAAAGCCGCGGAGAGGTCCAGGAGGATGAGGGCCGCTGTTTCTCCGTTGTCCATCAGAGTTCGAAGGTCATCGGTGGCAGCGATGAGGGCGGTCTCGGTGCTGTGGTTCGCTCGGAAGCCCGACTGTGAGGGGTCGAGGGATCCATTCGTCTCGAGGAAGGCGGCCAGCTGTTTGTTGACGGTCTTCTCGATGACTTTGGCCGGGAACGGGAGGAGCGAGATGGGACGGTAGTTCTTGAGGTCGGTGGGGTCTGCCGTGGGTTTCTTGAGAAGAGCGCTGAGTTCGGCGTGCTTCCAGCTCTCAGGGAAGGTGGCGGTGTCGAAGGAGGTGTTGATGATGTCCCGCAGGTGGGGTGCGATGACAGCGTCGGCCTTGTTGAAGACGTGGTGAGGGCAGGGGTCAGTCGGAGATCCGGAATGGATGGAGTTCATGGTGCGGATGGTGTCTTCGGTGCTGATCGGGGTCCAGGTGCGGAGGGTGGTGGTGGGTGGCGTCGTAGTGGTTGTGGCTTGCGTTGGTTGGTTGTTGAAGCTGTTGTGTATGTCCGTGATCTTGTTGTGGAAGTAGGACGCGAGGGAGTTGCAGAGGTCTTGCGACGGGTTGATGTCATTGTTTCCGGCGTTGGGGTTGGAGAGCTCTTTCACGATGTTGAAGAGTTCCTTGCAGTTGTGGGCGTTGTTGTCCAGTCGATCCTTGTATGTATTTTTCTTGGTGGCGCGGATCAGTTGGTGGTGTTTCCGGGTGGCGAGCTTGAGGGTGGTCATGTTGTCCGTTGTTGGTTCTCTTCTCCAGGCTTTCTCGAGGACTCGACAGTTCTTCTTGGAGCTCTTGAGTTCGTCGGTGAACCATGGTGTTTTTCTGCTGCCGGGTCTGCTGGGTGGGGTTCTCAGAGGGGCGAGTTCGTCCGCGCAGTCGTTGATCCACTTCGTGAGGTTGTCGGCGGCCTGGCTGGGGTTCGCTGAGTTGGCGGGAGGGTGCTGGCTCAGGGAGGCGGTGAGCTGGTCGGCTGTGATCTTGTTTCAGCTTCTTCGGGCAACCTGTTGCTGGTGGTGGTGGATCGTCGTTCTTCTGAAGGTGAAGTGGACGCAGCTGTGGTCCGTCCAGTGGAGTCCTGTTGCGTGGCTGAAGGTGACGTCTTTGCTGGATGAGAAGACGGCGTCGAGTGTGTGTCCGGCGAGGTGGGTGGGGGTGGTCACCAGTTGCTTGAGTCCGAGGTTGGCGAGGTTGTCGAGCAGGCTGATGGTGTTGCGGTCGTTGTTGTTCTCCAGGTGGAAGTTGAGGTCCCCCAGGAGGATGTAGTCGGCGGAGGGGAGAGCGTGTGGGCTGACGAAGTCGGCGATGTCCTCGCTGAATCGTGTGCGTGGTCCCGGGGGTCGGTAGATCAGGGTGCCTCTGAGGGTGGTGTTCGGGTTGGTGTGGATCTGGAAATGCAGGTGTTCGGCGCTGGTCAGGGTGTCGTCGGTGTTGGTCGTGATGCGGATGGTGTCTCTGTGGATGATGGCGATGCCTCCTCCCGTCTGGTTGGTGGTGCGGTCCCTCCGGGTGATCTTGTAGCCCTCTGGGATGGCGATGGCGATGTCTGGGGCTGAGGAGGCGTTCATCCAGGTCTCGGTGAGGAAGGCAACGTCAGGGGCGGTGGTGTCGAGGAGGTTCCAGAGTTCTACGGCGTGTCTGTGGACAGAGCGGGTGTTGAGCAGGATGCACTTGAGGTGGTTGCTGCTGGAGTTAGGCTTGGCGGGTGCATGGAAGGTCCGGATGCAGGTGAACTTGCAGGTGTGACAGCTGAAGGGTCCGTGGGTGTGCTTCGGGGCGGCTCGGTGACATCCTGGGATGCGGCCGGTGTTGAGTGTGATGAGATCGGCGGCGCTGTAGGTTCGTCGGGGCGGCTTCCGTCGGTGGGGGCCAGGGGTCCTGGCGCTGGTCGCGATCCGGTCGCGGACGGGCGCAGACGGGCTTACCTTTGGCGCGCCTTCGGCGCACAATCGGCGCGCCCGCTGCGCGTCAACGCTGCGCGTGCGCACGGTCGTCATTTAAGGCGAAGTGCGCGGGTGGGCGGGGCAGCTGGGAGGCGGGAGCGGGGAGGGAACACAAGGAGAAAAGGGCGGGGTCGGCGGTGGTGGCGGGAAGCGGGGGCGGCGAGGGAGGCGGGAAACAGGACGGGGGACGGCGAAACAATCACAATTTGCAGTTTAAAAGGCTAAGCACGGGGAAGGACTAAAAGAGGCAAAAACAAGCACAAATGACTGTCCAAACAGGCTAAACACGGGGAAAGACTAAACGAGGCAAAAACAAGCACAAATGACTGTCCAAACAGGCTAAACACGGGGAAAGACTAAACGAGGCAAAAACAAGCACAAATGACTGTCCAAACAGGCTAAACACGGGGAAAGGCTAAACGAGGCAAAAACAAGCACAAATGACTGTCCAAACAGGCCGCGAGGCGGGCAGCGAGGCAGGGCACAGCGGAGGGGACAAGACCCACTGCCCTGGCATACTTCAGTCACCCCTCTAGCTGGGTGCTCTATGCCAGTGGTGTGGGCACAGGTGCATGAGCCCTGTGCCCCTACAGTACCCAGGGCCATTCCTGAGCACTGTAAGTGCAGTGATGCCATTAAGAGAATATGGTGCTGGGAGTTTGTCATTACGAACTCCACAGCTCCATAATGAATACACTGAAGACTGACAAGTTTGATACCAAACTTATCAGCACATTAAACCACACTGATGCCAGTGTGGGATTGAATGTAAAATGCACCAGAGGGCATCTCAGAGATGCCCCTTGAAACCTAACCTACAATCCACGTCTGGGCCGAGTGGCTGCCGAGGCTGCCACACAGCAGACATGTTGCTGGACCCCTGGGTGGAGAGCCCCCGCTTTCCTGGGCCTGTAACCATGCACATCCTGGGCGAGGTGCTAGGTCTCCTCCCCCAGGATGGGCAGGGGGGAAGCTTCAAAGGCATGCCGCCTCTGTGAGCTTCTCCAGGCCACTTGCTGTACTCAGCAACTGGCCCCCCACCCGTTCTGACCCCCACTCTGGCAGGAAGACTGGCGGGAAACCCTACGTCAGGAAGGGCGGTGTGCCAGCCTGTGCCAACTCCACCCCTCAGGTGGGAGTGTTGAGGTGTAGCACGACCCCGGGCTCCGGCCATCTTGTAGAAGGGGAGCCCTGCCCAATCACAGCTAGGCTCCTGCCCCCCTCCCACAGGAGAGGAGCAGGCTAGGGGATGTACCCACCCCAGGACAGGGACCCATTGGTCCCAGACCTTGCCCTACATGTAACACCCCTAAACTTAGTATTTAGGGGCACCCTGAACCTTCCTTCCTCAGATCCTGATAAGAAAAGAAGAAAGAAGATCAAGAAGAAGACGACCCGCCAAGCAGCTGCTCACAACAGAACGACACTCACTGACTTGGCCCCAGCCCTACCTGCCTGTCGATCCTGGAACCTGCTCCTGCTTAATCCCAGCGACTCCTGCGGACAGCAACCTTGGGACACGCGGAGGACCTGCCTGTCTTGACCCTCAAAGACTGGGACTCCCATAAGCAGAGGCTCTGCTTCAACAACCCACCTGGTGCCAGCCAGGAACCGCAAATCCAGCCCACTCTGCACCCGCCGAGCCCGGCCCGTGCCCGAGTGATCCAAGACCACGAGGACGTCTCCCTGGCGACTGCGACCCGAAGTCCAGTGCCCAAAGACCCTCCTCGACGACCCAGACGGCGCCTGCAGCCTCAGAACCCGGGACCCCTCCTACCGCGACCAACCGAGAATAAGATTCCCTGACACCCAAAGACACCCCTGCACCCGGTGCCCTGGGGCTCCCTGTGCCTCCCTTTGGGGTACCTACCTCTTCTCCAAGATCCCTCTTGAAGTGGTGGTCGCACCTGGAGGTTCACCGTCCCCGAGCCTGCAGCCTTTGTTCCCTTTTTACCTTTCCCATTGAATAACATTGAGCGCCCGACAGCTCAAAAGCACCCTGCACCCAGCCGCCCTAGTACCTCTGGCCGTGCACCCTGTGCCCTATCCTACTTCCCCATTTGCCCTGAGCAAGTGACCAGGAGGCCAGCTCCCACAACCTCGTGGCCTGCTAGCTAGCAGCCACCAACCGAAGGCCCCCTGTCTCTTATTGGATATCATTGGGCCTAACTACCTCTGCACCCGGCTGCCCTGTGCCGCTGAGGGTGAACCAACTGTACCTACCTGACCCTGGGGGACCCCTGAGTCTAAGCCCAGAACCTTAACTTCACCAGTCGAGTACTCACCTGGAAACTGGTAACTCACTTACCTGCCATAGGATAACATTGACTGGTTTGACTCAAAAAATCTTCTAAGTGTGAAGTTTTGAAAACTTAAAATATTCCTATAAAATCAGCCGAATTCCGAAGTACTCACCTGTGATCAGGAGAGAAGCCAGTACTGTACCTTGTAGCCCAGTACTGAACTGCAAAAATGAATCCTAACCGGGTTTACTAGTAATCTGTATTTTCTCCATAGGAACCCATTGTCTGCTTTTCTATGAAATTTCTTCTTTTGAAAACTTGAAATATTCCTTAAAAACCGTACCAACTACTGAAACGCAATTACTTACCTGTCTTAAGTAGAGATCCCAGTGCTGGACCTAGAAGCCCAGTACTGGAGTATGAAAGTAACGAGAACGTACTTTACCTGTAACCTGAATTTTCTCCCCTTGGATTACATTGCTAGATTTTCACTGAAAAGTTTCTTAGTGAGAACTTTTAAAATACCTTTATATTCCTTAAAAATCAGTGCAATAACCAAAACGTTTTTAATAAACTGTTTTCAGCTTAGACCCCAGGACTGAATCTAGGATCCAGTCCTGGAATTACAAAAGTAATCTACAAAGTAATCAACTGTAATTGTGTAGAAAAACCCATTGAGCTCAATGCTAAATTGTGTACAGAACTGTGTTGCCTGCTGCAACTCCTGTACTGATTGTGTTTACAAAGTCATTACCTTTCTGAAAAGTAATTATCTGAGATCTCTCATTATTGAGAAAAGTATATTTTGATACCTGTTGGTTCTAAAAATAAAACTATTATATCTTTGATATAAAAACAATTGGCCTGGAGTTCAGTTCTTGCATGTGTGAAACCTTTTGCCGACTGAGTGTGTACAACAAATGCTTTACACTGTCCTCTGGTACTGCCTTACTGCTCGACCGAGCTACCACTTTAGAGAGTAAGGTCAGCCCTGACTTTAACCTCTGTTATACCTCTGGGGTTTGTGGACTGTATACACACTGTACCTTATTCTGGTCCAGTATATATAGAGCTACTTTCTCACAGTAAGTGTGAGTTGTAGACAGCTGGAAGGTAAGTGTGAGTTTTAGACACAGCTGGAAGGTAGGTGTGAGTTTTAGACACAGCTAGAATGTAAGTGTGAGTTATAGACACAGCGGGAAGGTAAGTGTGAGTTATAGACACAGCAGGAAGGTAAGTGTGAGTTGTAGACACAGCTGGAAGGTAAGTGTGAGTTGTAGACACAGCTGGAAGGTAAGTGTGAGTTTTAGACACAGCTGGAAGGTAGGTGTGAGTTTTAGACACAGCTGGAAGGTAGGTGTGAGTTTTAGACACAGCTCGAAGATTGGTGTGAGTTTTAGACACAGCTATTTATTTATTTTATTTATTTTTATTTAAGAAGTTTTGTATAGCGCTAGCCAGACCGCAAGGTATCGGAGCGCTTCACATAATTACAAGGTGGTGCAAAAAGAAAGCAAACAGAGCATATCAAAGTACAATACAGTGCACAGAGTCCGTCAAGGTGCGAGTCACAATAAGAGGAAGAAGGAGTCCCTGTTCGGGCGGGGAGCAGAGTCTCTTGTGACATTCCAGGGTGGTCCTATCTGTTAGTTGAGGAGTGATCCAGGAATAGGATTTTGAGCTGACTTTTGAATTTAGGGAAAGAAGGAATAGTTCTGATGTTGGGGGGGATAGAGTTCCAAATTTTGGGTGCATTCCCGGCGAAGGACCGATCCTTGGTTTTTTGTTTTCGAGTTTTTAGTGGGATCAGGAGTAGGGTGTTAGAGCTTCTGAGGTTCTTGTTCTGACCCGCTTTTTTAAGTTTGGCTGCCAGGTATTCAGGTTTGCCAGTGTGAAGGGCTTTGTGGGTGAGGCATGCTGTTTTAAAGTTCGCCCGCAATTCTATTGGTAACAATTTGAGTTCTTTTAGTGCTGGAGGGATATGGTCAAATTTCTTTATTCCAGTGACCATTCTGGCAGCCGCGTTGAGGGTTGTTTTCAGTGGAGCAAGATGAATTTTGGGTATTCCGGAGAGGATTGCATTCCCATAGTCAAGTCTTGATAACACCAATGCTTGGGTGGCTTGTTTGAGATCATTGGGTGGAATTAAAGGTTTTATTTTGCTAAGTAGCTTCAGATTGAGGAAGGCGCTCTTAGCCGAGATCTTGATGTGTTTGGTCAGAACTAGTTTAGAGTCAAGTGTGATGCCTAGTGATTTGACAGAGTCCGCTAGGGAGAGATTCTTATTGAGCGCGTCTATATCTTTTAGCCATTCCTTCATTTGTGCGTTTTCTTCTTTGTTTGAGATGAGGAGTAATTCAGTTTTGTCAGGGTTCAGCTTTAAATGGTTACTCGACAGCCAGCATTGGACTTCCTTTAGTGTTTCGTTGAGTCTGTGGATGTCATTAGCAGAGGAGATTTCCAGATAGATTTGCTAGAATGTAAGTGTGAGTTATAGACACAGCTGGAAGGTAAGTGTGAGTTATAGACACAGCGGGAAGCTAAGTGTGAGTTGTAGACACAGCGGGAAGGTAAGTGTGAGTTATAGACACAGCGGGAAGGTAAGTGTGAGTTATAGACACAGCGGGAAGGTAAGTGTGAGTTGTAGACACAGCTGGAAGGTAAGTGTGAGTTGCAGACACAGCTGGAAGGTAAGTGTGAGTTTTAGACACAGCGGGAAGGTAAGTGTGAGTTATAGACACAGCGGGAAGGTAAGTGTGAGTTGTAGACACAGCTGGAAGGTAAGTGTGAGTTTTAGACACAGCGGGAAGGTAAGTGTGAGTTATAGACACAGCGGGAAGGTAAGTGTGAGTTGTAGACACAGCTGGAAGGTAAGTGTGAGTTGTAGACACAGCTGGAAGGTAAGTGTGAGTTTTAGACACAGCTGGAAGGTAAGTGTGAGTTGTAGACACAGCTGGAAGGTAAGTGTGAGTTTTAGACACAGCTGGAAGGTAAGTGTGAGTTTTAGACACAGCGGGAAGGTAAGTGTGAGTTGTAGACACAGCTGGAAGGTAGGTGTGAGTTTTAGACACAGCTGGAAGGTAGGTGTGAGTTTTAGACACAGCTGGAAGGTAAGTGTGAGTTGTAGACACAGCTGGAAGGTAAGTGTGAGTTTTAGACACAGCTGGAAGGTAAGTGTGAGTTTTAGACACAGCGGGAAGGTAAGTGTGAGTTGTAGACACAGTTGGAAGGTAAGTGTGAGTTGTAGACACAGCTGGAAGGTAAGTGTGAGTTGTAGACACAGCGGGAAGATACCTGTTAGTTGCAGACACGTGTGTTAGAAGAGGGCTGTACAGGACAGAGACAGTACATTCCTTCACGTACCGGCACCCCCCTTACAGCACTCATAATACACTCATACCTGGGACTATGGACTACCCTCCCTAGTCCAACTCCCTCCTCAATGTCCATTCTTCCCGCTGCTCGTCCCCCCAGCCTGCCAGTCACAAGTGCAGAGTATCCCCTAGTTGGAGCGTGACATCGCCAAGGTGCTAGTTTTCTAGCCAGCAGCACCTTACATATCAGAATACGTGACCCCATCATATCAATTTAAACAACTAAACTACGAGTTCCAGAATGCAACGCTCTGTCGGCTGAGCAGTCCGGGTGCCTCATGATGCTGGACGTAGATAGTTCCCTCGGCCCCTGTGCACTAAAAGGGGCAGGTTAGGCGCGAGGCAGGGAGGAGGGGGTAGGATATGGGAGGAGGGTACAGGTGTACGGGAGGAGGGTACAGGTGTGTGGGAGGAGGGGGCAGGATATGGGAGGAGGGTACAGGTGTACGGGAGGAGGGTACAGGTGTGTGGGAGGAGGGGGTAGGATATGGGAGGAGGGTACAGGTGTACGGGAGGAGGGTACAGGTGTGTGGGAGGAGGGGGCAGGATATGGGAGGAGGGTACAGGTGTACGGGAGGAGGGTACAGGTGTGTGGGAGGAGGGGGCAGGATATGGGAGGAGGGTACAGGTGTACGGGAGGAGGGTACATGTGTGTGGGAGGAGGGGGTAGGATATGGGAGGAGGGTACAGGTGTACGGGAGGAGGGTACAGGTGTGTGGGAGGAGGGGGCAGGATATGGGAGGAGGGTACAGGTGTACGGGAGGAGGGTACAGGTGTGTGGGAGGAGGGGGCAGGTGTACGGGAGGAGGGGGTAGGATATGGGAGGAGGGTACAGGTGTACGGGAGGAGGGGGCAGGTGTACGGGAGGAGGGGGCAGGTGTACGGGAGGTGGGGGTAGGATATGGGAGGAGGGTACAGGTGTACGGGAGGAGGGTACAGGTGTGTGGGAGGAGGGGGCAGGATATGGGAGGAGGGTACAGGTGTACGGGAGGAGGGTACAGGTGTGTGGGAGGAGGGGGCAGGATATGGGAGGAGGGTACAGGTGTACGGGAGGAGGGTACATGTGTGTGGGAGGAGGGGGTAGGATATGGGAGGAGGGTACAGGTGTACGGGAGGAGGGTACAGGTGTGTGGGAGGAGGGGGCAGGATATGGGAGGAGGGTACAGGTGTACGGGAGGAGGGTACAGGTGTGTGGGAGGAGGGGGCAGGTGTACGGGAGGAGGGGGTAGGATATGGGAGGAGGGTACAGGTGTACGGGAGGAGGGGGCAGGTGTACGGGAGGAGGGTGCAGGTGTACGGGAGGAGGGTGCAGGTGTACGGGAGGAGGGTGCAGGTGTACGGGAGGAGGGTGCAGGTGTACGGGAGGAGGGGGTAGGTGCACGGGAGGAGGGGGCAGGTGTATGGGATGAGGGGGGCAGGTATACCGGAGGGGGGGCGAGGGAGGGGCATCTTTCCCTCTTGTGCTGGGTTTGGAGAGGAGGGATCTCGGCCTACCGAGAAGATGGGGCCACAAGTCAGTTTTCATCTCAAAAGTGAAAGTGAAAGGAACCGAAAATCTGCAGCTGGAAATCCCCTGAATGAGACACTGGGACCGAGGGAGGAGAGACAGGGGGAGGGGGGGGGGGGGGGGTGACCCACGGGGCGGAAGAGACACCTGCTGTTGTGAGAGACGGAGAAACTGACATCCACCGCAAAGGGACGGCAGTTCAAGGGGGCTACAGACCTCAGATCCAGGAAGAGACGGCCGCCAAGGGACTCACCCTCAGGAAGAGACACCTGCTGTTGTGAGAGACGGAGAAACTGACATCCACCGCAAAGGGACGGCAGTTCAAGGGGGCGAGAGACCTCAGATCCAGGAAGAGACGCCATGCTGGGGGCGAGACGGCCGCCAAGGGACTCACCCTCAGGAAGAGACACCTGCTGTTGTGAGAGACGGAGAAACTGACATCCACCGCAAAGGGACGGCAGTTCAAGGGGGCGAGAGACCTCAGATCCAGGAAGAGACGGCCGCCAAGGGACTCACCCTCAGGAAGAGACACCTGCTGTTGTGAGAGACGGAGAAACTGACATCCACCGCAAAGGGACGGCAGTTCAAGGGGGCTACAGACCTCAGATCCAGGAAGAGACGGCCGCCAAGGGACTCACTCTCAGGAAGAGACGCCCGAGTAGACAGAGAGACCCCTTGAAGCAAGGAGGGCGCAGCCCGGGACGAGACAGCAAAGAGGACTTTAAAACGACTATGAGGAGAGACCCCCCCGCCCCCCGATACTCACCCGCAGCTGCGCTCAGCAGCAGAGACACTTTGTAGATTGTGGACGGCGGCGCCATCTCGAGAGAGTGCAGGGAGCGTGAGCCGTGTGATCCTCGGCCTCTCAGGGCGCAGGCGCCGTGTGACCCTCCAGGAGCCGTGTGATCCTCGGCCTCTCTGCTGTCCCTGATGCTCGAGTGTCAGCGGCTGCGATGCCTCCTGGCTGCCGTCTGTCTGTCCCTGCGCCCCGTCTGTGCCGCCGTCGCTCTCTCTATGACTGCAGGAGGTGGGGAGGGAGGTGATAAACACACTAATGTACTTTCACTTTCACTTCTGCGCGTCCCGCAGCCGGGGCCCTGCCATGCTCCGCGGGCCCCGGTGGTGCGTTCGCTGGGAGCCGAAAGTACCCTTCTAACTCGAATCCAAGAATATGTCGCCAAAGTATTTTCAAAAAGGGTTGAAAGTTGTATTGTTGGATGGCTCTGACAACGGCGCTCAAGGGCAGCAGAAGGGATGCCACTGGGGCGCTGCCACGATCCGAGCCAGGGCAGGCGGCTCGCGTGGCCTCGAGCAATGCTTGTTTGCTACAACGGGTTATGGATGACTTTGGCAACTTGTGACAAAGATTTGAGTTTCATATGCTTTTGGGATAGCGGTTTCTATACTTGATATATTCAGGGATGATTGTCATCCATCACCATTTGTAGAATCGATCACTGGGAGAGGGATTTGTTACTTAGAATCGTTTGTGATTTTAAAATGTGGAGTTAGTTTTGTTTGCTTTTTATATATTAGTGTGGGAGAAATTGAACCAGGGCCATTTTGTGTTTCTGCTTCTCGCACTGCAGAAGGAGGTTGGTTGCGTGCGGGCGGAGCTGCTCTGCAAGCAGGGCTGCGCAGGAGGGGCGTGCCCACTCCTGAGTGCGCATGACCGGTTTGGTCAGCCATGTGGGTCCGACCAAACCAGCCACGCGCACTCTGCCCTTCTCCATGCAGCCTGCAACGCAGACTACGTGGAGTACGTGGCCGGGCCATTAGCCCCTGTCTGGGCGATGTCCCGACCAATCACAGGCATAGGGGCGGGAGCCTGGCTGCCTTCTTCCTGTTCCTGCTGTCCGAGCCCTCGCGCTCTCACATCTGGGTGGTGGTAACACCCCGTTCCACGGCCTCCCCTCTGCCACATAGCAAAATAAAACTACCAAGAAAGCGTTTTGAGTCCATCAAATGACACATTTACCCCCCCCCCCGTACCTGTAGGTCTAAGGAACTCTACAGAAAGATGCAAAGAAATCTCACTATTGTTTTAGAAGAAAATAAAAAAGATCGAACTCTCACTCCAATCTAAGTCCACATGAAAGAAAGCGTCTGACCCTTGGTCACTCTTCGGAGGAATCTTCCAGGACAATCACATTTATAATGTCACAAAGCTCAGACCTTCCTCCTACTTTCTTGAGTCTTTTTCCACCGCCACCTGTAAGATATGAGCCTCTCCATGACACCACACCGACTGAAAGTCACCACCTAAAGAGGAGATGCTTGGTAGCTCAGCGAGCTGACAGTAGTACTTGATGCCTGTGTTTTCCAGGCCCCTGGCAGTCCTTGCAATGAGGACTGTCCACCCGCACTTCAGTCACTCAAGCTCTGGCTGCAGCATCTGACCACCGATGTGGAGTTAAAGATTCTTCATGGTCACAAAAAAGCAGTTTTTGCTCATCAGCCCTGATGTAAAATGGCCTAATGTATCTGACGAGGGACCCCTCCTGCACTTGACAGTCAGTGGTAGCGGTGGTTGAGCAGTCGAGGCTCCGTTGGGGGGTGATGTAGATACAGGTCAGTGAACACGACTCATAACTCATGCAAACAGTACACGCATTAAATCAATGTCCAGCCAAATACTTGCTTCCACAAGAAAAGTACTTTTATTTCTAACTCTACCCATGCGATGAACTATGGCATTCAGAAGCAACAAGACAATCCCCCTGGAGACCGGGGCTCTAGTAGTTGTCCGGCGAATCCCCGTCGTAACGGTTTCGGGGTTCACTGATGGCTGCATCAGGCAATGCAAACTGTTCGGACATACTCAAGACTTCTCTGTTTGACTCTAGAAATTCAGTCAAAAGTGTCTATGGTGCTGCGGCAGCACTGGCAGCAAATCCCCCAAGGCCCAACGGGCCAGTTGTGGTCTTACCCACTCTCGAAGCATGGAAGAGTTTATCGCTGCAGCGGGCTCTTTCAATATAAGCCCGCGAGTCCTGCTCAGTTCACAGTAGTCGGGCTTCTCGCGGCCCACACAGCGGCACGCACCAGTGCAGACTTCCTCTCCTAAGTGGTGCTGCCAGAGGTCTGTCAGTTGCCGAAGAAACGAAGAAACTCCTTGCTATTGGACTTTGCTCAACGGGGGTGATGGGAATCCTTTCTTCAGCTCCCGACTGGAGTCAGCGAGGGTGCAACATTGTCTGTGGCATCTCCGACAGTCCTCAGGGGTGAGTCAGGGGCAGTTCCCTCATAATGCGGGTGGAACCTGCGGATCGTAGCCTCAGTCTTTGGGTAGCGACACGAATCCTCTAGCAAGGCAGATACTGGAAGCCCCTCCTGTCATATGAGGTTGCCCCGAGACGTGGTTATACAGGCACAGGCTCTCCTAGCCCAAGTGTCCCGGCCTAGACGGTCACTAGTCTTGGCACTCCTTGAAGTGGTAACTTTACCGGTGGCGCCCTCTGCCGTACGGGATCACTGCAGCGCAGCGGTACAGGTATCGCAGATGCGCTCAATACACAGCTCAATCTATGGCGGCCCGCTCCTGGCATAAAACTGAAAATAATCCTACACACAGTTGATGTTCGCAGACAAATCCTTGCAGATGGAGTCCTCTCTGTAGTGCTCCCCCCTGGACCTCGCCCCCTCCAACGCTCTCCTCTTCCTCACATGGCACACTGGTCTTGGCAAGCAGGCAGGCGCCGGTGCTCCATGCAGAGGACTTTTCCAACGCCATGTATGACGCTTGCAGTCATCCACAATTTCTAGCCAACACTGCCCAGCATTCTGGGACATGTTTGTTTCCCTTCTCACTAATGGTACATGCTTTCAATATCCTAGCATTCAAGCTGAAGTCAACGAAAAGTCATCTCTTGGACGGGTCACACATGACATCGCTCCACTTGTTATGTTATGTGTATTTGTAAAGCCCACCGTCGTGGCGCTGACGAGCCCCGACTAGGGTAGGCTGGATAATTGAAAAGCCAGGTCTTCGGCTTCTTGTGGAATTCAGTGAGAGAGGAGGAGGCGGCTCTCGTGGAGTGGGAGGCCGTTCCACGCTTTCGGAGTGATGTCAGAGAACGCTCGTCCTCCCGATCTGGTTCTGTGCATGCGTGGGATGTCTGAATCGGAGTCCTGCGGAGCGCAGGTGTCTGGGCGGCTGGTGGAAGGAGATGTGGCTGTTTAGATGGGTCAGGCGTGTGTTGTGTAGTGCCTTGAATGTGTGGTTGAGGAGTTTGAAATGAGTACGTTTGTGTATCGGGAGCCAGTCGAGCTCCCTGGGGGAGGGGGTGATGTGTGTTCTGTTGGGAGGGTGAGTCTGGCTGCTGAGTTCCGAGCTGCACTTGGCAGCCATGATGTCTCCAGAGACCCCGCCCTGCAGCCGACCTCAGAAATGTATATTTCTCAGACTCTCCAGCTCAACAAACTATTCATCTCCTGAGTTCTGCCAGACACTAACAAACACTACAAGTCTCACTGCCTTCCCTCCTGCAGCCCTCTCCACTCACCTCTGGTCCCCTCCATCCCTGAGACTCCCTTCATATCCCTGACCTGCACAGGCGCAGGAACTGTGGGGTGGGGCGTTCGGGGGTGATTTATCACCCCTCAGATTTTGGATTTGGGGTAGGCAGGGGACAATATACCCCGCCCTGATTTTGAAGTGGAATTGAAGATTAAACAGCGGCAGACAGAGCATGTCTCTCTGCATCCACCCTGCACAGGCCCTAAACCCCCTTCGAGCTCTTTAATCTGAGAAGTAAAGTCTGTGGGGGCTCCAGGACCTCTTGGTTCTGTTAATTATTTAATTGCGGTTGTTGAGGCGTTGCGCCTCCCCTGACATCATTCTGTGTGTCAGGCCAGGTGAGCTGCGGAGCAGGGGAGGCTGGGATGCTGCGTTGTGGTGAAGCGCCTGCCGGCTCTGTAGGCTTGAGAATAAGGAGAGGCTCCGCCCCCCTCGATGACAGCAATTAGCCCCTCCCATGCGCCCGCGATTTTGCGGAAGTGCAGCACTTTCGCAAAACGGACGGGCCGCGTCGGTCATTGGCCGACGGCAGCACCAGCGAGGTAGCGTTGCCGTCGGCAGCATGGAAGGGGTTATATTATTAGAGAAAAACAGAGAGGTCTGAATCCCTGGCGGGGACTGCACCTGCAGCTTGATTTCAGAGAGACAACCCTGGCAGAGTGTTTGAGCCTCAGTGTCAGTGGAAACATTCCAACCAGAGAAGCCCAGCTGCACAGGCTGTGGAGACACATCTGTATATGTGTCTGTATAATATAATGTGATCAGTGTATTTATTGATCTCCATATACTAACACTGATTGGATAAGAATAATTGAACACACAGCAGCGACCTTTGGTGTTCAACAGAAAAGAGAAGGATGTAACACCACAGTCTCTGAACTGTACAATGTGTAATCTGGACTCTAATCCCAGCTTCCCACTTGACCAAACTGTGTGATCCTCGGCCCATCACTTAACTTCGCTATGTATCTTATTCCTCCGGTTTGAGAGCACTTTGAAGTGACTCAGCACAGCATCTGTGCTCTACAGAAACCTCACCTGTATATGGTTAATATAAAAGAATATGTCACATTTAAGAACAAAATAGACTATAAATATAGAACATAACAAACTGACACATTTTACATAATCTGTGGCAGTATCAGAACATGGGGATATTCTTGATTGTTTGATGTACCCCCACTGAGTAATTACTGGAAGGAAGGGATCCCAACCGAAGCATTTTCAATATTTTGAACCTCAAAACAATGCATGAAAAATGCAGAAACAAATATACAAATGATAAAAAAATGTAAGTCACAATGAAATATAAACAAGCATTTGCAATGCAATAGGTCTCGCATTTGCGCAAGTTTGAGCTACTGGCATTGTGAATGACTATTACTTTTATTTATGTATTGGTTTTTAAAACATAAATAAAAGGAATCGTGGTTTACAATGCCAATAGCTTAAACTCACGTAAATGCGAGACCTATTGCATTGCAAATGCTTGTTTTTTATCCTGCTGCAACAGATGTTTGTAATTGAACTTTAAAGAGGATGGCACCAATCCAGCTGTGCATGATTCATTTTACTCACCATGGAAGCAATTATAATGGCATTGACTACACCATACCTAATGACCTCCATATGCACACACTGGATGTGAGCGCGCTCATGTAAAAGTTAACACCAAATAAAATCCACACATGAAGGAATGACACTCGATGGGTCTGTCAAAATAGTGCATCTATCGAGTAACGGTAAAATGTCAAAACAAAGAATTGAGCAGAAACACAGTCTTTAAGAGATAACAGGCAGGTAGGTGTAAGTGCTAAACGCTAGGCAAGGACAGTGCGAGTAAATACCTATTCTAAATATGCAAACTTGCAGAACCACTGTTGTGAGTCGAACGAATAAAAACAGCAATCAAGAGCAGTTTCAACATTTATTTATTTATTTATTTATTTATTTATTTATTTATATAGCGCACTACGACCCGAAGGCGTCTAGGCGCAAAATCCCAGTAACTAAGTTGCAAGAATGTCAACAGCTGTGAGGAAAGTGTCTAAAAAATAAAGAGATGCAGGAGTCGTTGCTGAAACAATGCCACAGCAATGCACAAGCTGTGTCATGCAGGCAGTCAGCACTGAAGGAAATGTCATTGCAAGATGTCAAGTCAGCACATTAGAAGCTCCATCTGCTGAATCACCATTGATAGATTGATAGATAGGTCTTGCTCCTCGTCTGTCTGTGTCACTATGCGCTGAAAGTTCAGATGCCTTTGGGGGAAAAGTGCATTTTAATACAGCTAAGAAACAATTCTTTTCTGTCTCTTCGAGATGGTTTGGGCTCTCGCCATCGATTTTACCTTAAACTGCATTCCTGGACCGCTACACCTTTATCATGGCACAAACAGTGCAGGTCCAGATTAATTAATGAACTTTACTAAGGGAAAAAATTAATGCTGAGTAATAATTTATTGGTTACAGTACTTTATTAACATTGTGAGTTTTTGAATAATTTACTACTCTGATTTCGATCAATATAATATATAGCCTAGACATTGCATACTGAAAGGTAACCCTATTTGGAAAACGACCTTATGAAAGTATGGGTAATTGTACGAGCAAAAAGATTTTAAATAACAACGTGAAAGAGCAGCAATGTGGCCAGGGCCGGACTGGCCATAGCGGGTACCGGGCAAGCCCACAGTGCGACGCATGGGTGGGGGGGGCGGTTTTAGGTCCCTGGGGGCCGTTTTTGGTACAGGGCCGTTTTTGCAGCGAAAACCGGCCCCGGCAAAGAGCTCTGCGGCACCTCCAAACCCCCCCGAGTGGGGAGGGCGGCCGAGCACTTTGCCAGGGCCAGTTGTTGTTCCCAGTCTGGCCCTGAATGTGGCACGAAGAAACTGATGTACACATTTGTTTACTAACTCCTATGGCGCATGGTTTTGTTATCAATTTGCCCCGGATGTGAGTTGTGACATCCCTGTTCATACCTCCTCTTGAGTTCTTCATTTTGAATGATTGAAAGTGCTACCCTGAGGGTGCCGCTCATCACAAAAATATGAGGAATTCCCTCTTGCCCCTTGAATAGGCCTCCATTGTTATTATTATTAGTTTTGTACATTGGCAACATGATTATTTAATTTATGCTACAAATTTTGAAATATTGCACAGATATCGTGCACTTTTATTGCCATGTATATACACATGGTTAGAATCCACTTGAAGAGTGGGCTTAAAGGAAACCATTGCGCTTTCGGACGCTGTCTGTCCAGGCGCTGCATGGTTTGTAGTGGAGCACTCCACCCTGAGCGGCCCCTGCATCAAACAAGCAAGTTGCTGTTAGCAGATGCTGTGCAAGTAAAAAATGCCTTATTCCCAATGCGGAGAGCTAAAAAAGAAACTAAGAGGAAAAGGCCAGTATGATAACAGATGATTGTGTAGAGCACTTATGCATCCTGACGCTACAGCAACCCCAGCATGATAACATTTACACATGCATGCATCGTCACGTATGCACATCAGAGTTTTAGCAGCAACCGTGAATGGATGGGGTTTCAAATAATTTTAAAATGCATTTGCGTGCACACAAACCCATGCACGCACGTGTGGACCCTCTCCCTCTCTTGATGGGGAGTAGTAAGGGAAATGCAATATACGCCTATGCCCCGTCCTGTGTGCAGCTCCGTTGCAGTGCCCCAAACATAGTTGTATTTTTTTTAATTTATTAGTGTGCCACCTAACTTGCAATTGGCTTTTGTAACCTTTATAGCATAAACATGATCTAGAGTCATAAAGGATGATCACAGGGCGCACGCCCTGCCTCCGGTGCAGATATCGACGAAACCAGAAGTCAGGCAGCCTTTGTTGGACGTGGGCGGGGCCTGCCAAACAAACAGGAAGGAACCGCCGGGGAGGACGTCCAGAACTCTGCAGGCTCCAGGCTGAAGTTCCGGCCCCATCAGAGGGACCGGGTGAAGAGCGAGGTAGACTGCATGGCACCAGAGGCAAGACGGTGCTCCAGAGTGGTGAGGAGAGCCCCGTGGCGTGCCAAGATTCGGCCAGGGAACCTGCAGACCGTGCCGGTGAGTGACAGCTTGGCTGGGTGCATTGCCGGCGCCCATTCTGTTAGTGGACCCATGTCTGTAAGGCGCACGCTGAAGGACACACCATGAGTGTGCACATTTCTGAAAGAGACGCCATGAGCGTGCACATGGCATGTCCGGGCGCCATGGGATGTGAACGCGTATGGCGCCAGCAGGCATTGTGATAACGCCGCGAGCTGTGTCGTACGCGTGCACAGCTGATGTCTTTCAAGCGCGTGCACCTATCCTGTCCCGCATCGCAAAGCAAGTCAGCAACAATAGACCTCGCCCAGGCGTGCAACGCATGGCGCTGGTTCGCTAGGCGAGACCTAAAAAAATATAAATGTTCATTTTAATGGACAGGCTGTGTTTTTCTAAATTTAAAAGAAGCCAAATTTTCAACTGTACATTTTGCTTCTTTATTTGTCTACACTTTATCAAACTGTAAATATTATTACGTTTTCCTAGCAGTCAGAGACCCCCTGAGAAGGCTTTGTGGAACTTCAGGGGACTCCAGGTCACCTGTTCATAACCACTGATTTAAGAGTGCCAAAAATAGCATAAATATGGGGTATTCTGATTATCATACGTTTATCATATTCTGCTTATTAGGTTAACCAGGCTTTTTTCTAATCTCTAGTTACCTCCTTCCGGATAGCCACCTGTCTGTCTTAGCGCTGGGACGCCCCGCTGCTGGGGCAGCCATAAGCTTTATAAGTTTGCTTAAGATAACATAACATAGCATAACAATGTGACATTACTGTGTTTGTGAAGTATAGACATACCACTTTTGGCGCAGAGAAACCGTGCAGGTTAACAACAGCTACAGGGTGTGACATCTCATCCACACATAAATGTGTAAAACTAGTGGTAAGTGTGATTGCTGCTAGGTTTTCACAAGGAATGTATGGGAACATCAAAACTACAAGTCCCATAATGCAAAGGGCTGCTGGTTAGGAAGGTAGGATTCGCTGAATGTGCCAGCCATGGTGTGGACCCTGCTTATCTGTGTGTTTAACTTGTGGAGGAGGGTGGGTAAGGGTACTGAGCAGAATAACAGTTGTATAATTTACTGTCAAAGCTGAGGTCCACAAATACAGAAGTTGGAGTTGAACGACAACTTTACTTTCCACTGAATTCTCCTGGCTTCCGACTTGTCTCATACATTGACCTTAAGACAGTCCTGTTTTGTTTAAGCCGACAACTCTTTGGAAGCCGCGGCTCGGAGGCCTCAACTTATAGCATTATATTATATTATATTATAAGTATTATGGTGGAGACGGGACTGTGTAGGACCGCACAACCAGGAACCATTCTAGTCTCCATAGTGTGCAAAAAGGGACTGCTTTAATGAGACAAAAGCTTAATGCAGATAAACTCCTCTTGAGACTTGCCCTACAGACGACAAAAGGCCAGACTCGCCAAACATTGAGTTAACCTGACCATCCACCCCCTTCCCTGAACGAGCCCTTAAACATGACCATGTACAGCAGCAAACTCATCCCTCCAGACTTGCACACATCACCAACATGAAATGAATGAATGAAATGTGACTTGTAAAGCGCACGGCTACTCCAAGGAGTGTCCCTATAGCAAAGTAAACTCAAACCTTCTATTCTACTCTAATGGCATGGCCTCCCGCTGCCATTCACCCTCTGTGGCGGTCACCCCAAGCATAAGCACAACCGACCTGCCTTCAAGTCCAGGGATACTCTCAAACACTGCCCCCCCCCCCATAGAAACCCACCGCACCTGTTCATCAGCGACAAACAGAGACCAACGCAATACTTTTACACATCTGTCTCCGCCAAAAAAGGCCAAGCCAGGCAAAGCAAACTCACCCATTTTAATCCAACCCATTCTATAGCCTTATAGGCCGTCGTGGCGGGCTATACTGGCTATTAAAGGCCCGCTCCAGCATTAAAGCCTTTAACAAGGGAGCAGAACGTTAATAGCCGGTATAGCCCAGCTACAAAGGGCTATAAGGCTATTATAATATTCTGCCACTAGAGGGAAGAATGTTTTAACAAATAAAACAAACGCTTTAGGGAGAGCGAGGGAAGTGAAATCCCCTCAGGCTCCTTGAAGCCTTTGTTCACAGCCAGAGCTGGGAACAAAGAAACATTGTAATGTTGGCGCTCCGGGTTTATACCAGCCGTTATAAGCCCGGAGCACTCCATTGTTTTCAATAGAGCTCCCAACATTCCAATGTTCTAATATGTCTTATTTTGAGGAAGGGAGGGGCATATTAACTCCCTCCCCTCACAACAGCACGCCGCCCTACCTGACAGAAGGGAGGGGTCACTCCCAACTAGCCACGTCTGTGAAGTTCCAAAACCCCACCCCTCGGACCTGTTCACCAATGGATCATTCTGTGTCCCTGAACCCTCCCACCTGCCTTAAAAGCGCATTGGAGCAGGGCTAAAAAAATCCCCTGTCTTCACCTGGGACAAAGTGTCACAGATCAATAAGAAAGCAAAATTGAGACTTTAAAATTCAAAATGAATGTAAAGTCCACATTTGTAAAGCGCACAATCACCCGTAAGGGTCTCTAGGCGCTGGGGGCCGTCGGGAAGATTAAGCGAGCTATTGCCCAGAGTCACATGGTGCTGGGCTAACCTGCCGCCGGAGCCGGGGATCGAACCGTGGTCCCCAGATTCCAGCGTCAGTCGCCCTGGCCGCGGCGCCACACCTCTCCTGTGGAGTAATGAGTCTACAGCCTCCATATCCAAAACACACAACTGTCCGAAGGAATCCGACAGCCAGGGAAGACGAGGACAGGCTTGAAATCCACCACTGACCCCTACACCCCGCACCCCCATCGCCTCCACCAAACTCCCCTTATTGAAGTACATGGAGGTGGGAGGAGGCTCCGGGGTGGTGCTGAGCTGGGGCTCCGGTTTCTGTACGGACTCCCCAGAGCTCATCCCGTGGTTGCTTTCAACCAGAAGCTCAGTGAGGGGTTCCCCGGAGAAGAGAGTGTGTGATACCGCCCAGCCAGGGCCGGACTGGGAACCCAAAGCAGCCCTGGCAATTTTGTCGGACCAGCCCGGGATTGAAGAGGGGGTGCAAATGTGAAATACTGCTGCATTTGTTACTGGGGGCCGATATTGCAACACTACTGCCAACTGGACTCCAGTAACAAAACCGGCCCCCACGTCTAGAAAACTGCCCCCATCCTCCGGGGAAACACCCAATACCCTCTGCGGCCAGCGCCGGTCGGCGACGCGGTACTCGTGACGAGCCCAGCCCGTCATGCTGCACAGTGGAGCTGTGCTCATGACGAGCTGAGCTCGTCATGACTCCGCCCACTCCCATGGAACGCCCGCACAAGAGGGGAATTAGCCCCGCGTGGGCGGACCGTGGCAGTTATGACGAGCTCAGCTCGTCATGAGCACAGCTCCACTGTGCCTCATGACGACCTGAGCTCGTCATAAGCATCGAAGGTGTTAAGGCGTGGGCAAAGGGGGCAGTTGCCCAGGGCCCCCACCTTCCGAGGGGCTCCACGTGAAAGTGACCTGTCTCTCTGACCTATCTCGATTCCATTTCTCTCTCTTAAAACCTCTCTTCCTCTGCTTTCCTCTCTCTCTCCAGTGTCATCTTAAGGCTTCTATGGCCCTGTGCAAGACATATTTCAACTGTTGTGGGATATGAATGATCCTAAAATGGGTAACAACACTGAAATTTGTTTCACACAGGGGCACCCAAAATATGTCTTGCCCAGGGCCCCTAAAGACCTCAAGATGCCTGCAGCAATCATCCATATAGTCAAGAAATGTAATAAAACACCAAAACCAAATTTGGAAAATTAACAATAATTGAATGATTACAGTGACATGGAAATACTTTAAATATGATGTGTGGAACAGGAGTTATTAAAATATAAAACTGAATCATTTTAAAAACCAAAGCAGCCTTAGCAAATGAAAATGAGCAAATGGTCTCCTCGCTGTGGTGCTGCAAAGTAACCAAGCGGCCTCTAGAGGGCGGTGGTGCTTCGTTTTGAACGCAGGACAAAGATGTCCCGGTGTTTACAAGTGACTGGTTTTGAGACAAGGCCGCCCTTAATACACGTAGAAACTGAAGATTTCTTTGATTTTTTTATTTTAATTCTATATAAAACCAGCCACCCGCAACTGAAGCTGAAAATGCCATAGCAATAATTACGAATCTTGCTGCAAATATAACAATGATTTTCGAAAAGTGAATAGAAAGAATCCCACTCAGTCAAAACGTTTCTGCCATTTGAGAAGCTCCAGGCGAGCAGGTCCTTCGGGATAGAAGTGACCCTCTTACCCGTGTGGGCCACAAGACACCACACACGACTGGATAACCTGCTATTTGACACGTCGCCAATAGACAGTGCTTAATTTGAGCCGGTGGTTGCCCCACTCGTTCGTTCATGGACACTGAGAGTTGTTTTCTATTTTCACACTTTGACTCAGAGCAAGCGACAGAATGGCAGAAAAGGGAGAAAGATGTGGCCAAGAGAAATGTAGGAAAACAGCGACAGAGAGAACACGAAGGGATGAAAAAGAACTTAGGGGCATATTATCAAGAAACGGCATTAAAATTATCGCTGCTTTAGCGGCAGAAAACTGCCGCTAAAGCGGCGATAATGGGCTTGATAATACGCCGTAGAGAATCCCCATAGAAGCCCAGGTTCTGGTGTTAACTTGGGCTTTTATGGGAATTCACAAGGGCATATTATCAAGCCCATTATCGCCGCTTTAGCTGTAGTTTCCTGCTGCTAAAGTGGCGATAATTTTAACGCCGTCCTTGATAATATGGCCCGTAGAAGTGAGATATGAAGGGGCAAGGAGTGTGTGGTGGGGGTAAAAGACGCACGAGGTGGAATCGGGGCGAGGTGGTCTTGGTGTTTATAAGTCTGACGTTCAGCAGTGCCGGAGTCCGATCTCTGAGAAAAACGTTGGGCCCGGCCCTTATCATTTTTCAGATTAAGCACCGCCAACAGGTAGTTACTGTACCTTCAGGTAGGTCTAATCAAAGCTGTCGACGATGGTGTCCCACAAGGGTCTATTTGATCACATATGTTTTTGCGTTCATGCCCAACTCTTGGGGGCACATTTACTGATCTTTCTCATAACATGAAAGGGAGAGAGTGAGATATGTTTCATATTTACAAAGATACGGATCATTTCTATTTCTTCCTTGCGCTGGCACACTGAGTGCCGCCTGGCGCCAACGAGGCAGACTCGCAGCGCAGTGCAAAGGATTGTAACAGCACTGTTTCTATGCTTTGGAGCAAGTGCTTTATAGAATAATGTACAACATGCCTTCGGTTCTACGTCACATCATGTGGTACAAATAGAAATGAACACGGTTTAATTTGGATACCACCACCAGGGGCGGCTCCTCCATGAGGGCGGAGGAGCGTCGCCCCACTGCTTTCTCGCAGTGCGAGAAGCAGAAACGTAAAATGGTATAAATGCCATTTGACATTTCTGTTTCTCGCGCTGCGAGAAAATAGCAGAAGGGTATGCCTGGTTGGGGGCAGGTCAGGGAGGAGTGGCTAGCCCAATGTTATGGGCGCTGACTGTTTGGTCGGCCCCAGGGCCTCCCCGTAGACGCCTGTAATGACGGCGTCCTACCCAATCACAATGCTGCCATTGCAGCGTTGTGATTGGCTTAGGGGAAGAGAGGGAAGCTGCCTGCTTCTGCTTCCTGTGAGCAGAGAGCAGGAGACGCGGGAGTCCAGGACCGGAGGCGAAGGTACTTTTTTTTTTTTATTAACATTTTTTATTCAATAAATCCCCCACCCGCGATTCATGCTGGCTGCGACTGACCACCAGCGCAGTGTTACGACACCTTCCTGCACAAAAACAATCCTTCGAGGTATATTCCTGTTCCTATTCTGCAGCACACATGGAAAGGGAAGTAACGAGAGGCACTACACATGCTTCTGTCAGGTAGGCAAATCATTATGGCACAAACCCAGGTTTATGTCTTTGTACATCTGGGTTTGCATCAAAGTTCATGGGAGGATGTATGTGAACGCCCATGCTCCACCTATGTGACGCCTACCCGGGGCAAAATAATGCAAGGCAGCGCGTGCAGAGAAGGAACTCCTACTGTCACTCAATCAATCACGGTGTGTTAAGCGCGACTACTCACCCGTAAGGGTCTCAAGGCGCTGTGGGGGGAGTCGCAGGTTCCAGTCCATCAAGGAGGGGGTCTGTCGAAGAGCGAGGTTTTGAGGTGTCCCTTATGAATCACTAGTCCCAGGTCATTCCTTATGGCACTCCGTCCTGTACCCTTGCCCAGCTTCTTTTCTTCTCGTTCGGAATCTGGAAATGATCGTCTGGCCCTCACATTGGTGGAGTTATACTTTTCAGCTGCTTTAATCGCAAAATAATTCATAATATCCCACCCGCCATTCCATGAAAAGAGATTTTTCATTTCTCGTCTTGAACGGTCTAGTGTTGTGGTCTTCAAACTTTATATTGCTATGCCCCACAGTGCAAAAAGAAATAATCATCAGGCCCCCCTTTAAAAATGTTCTCAATTATTCTATTGGCCTGGCAATGTTTAAATATGTCTAGACGTAGATAAACATTGTAGTTACGTTCTGTTACCATTTTTAAAAAATGCAATCAAATGCATGCTTGCCAAACATACTATTCTGGTCACGCAGGCCTCACTAATGTGTAAAAGTATCCACAGTGTGGTTATTAGAAATGGGGGTCGGGGTTTTGAAGAATAATGGGAGTCCATTCCTTTTGACCCCTTCTCGCAGCCAGGATATAAATGACAAACTTTGTTAGTGATGGCCCAGCACAGAGCAGCTTACTGCAGCTCACCCCCCTCCCTGCTGAAAACAAAGCCCTGCTATCACCATAATGCTTCTTTTGGCCAGAGCCTGGCGCCTCTCCCCCATCACTTGAGCCCCCCTCCGAGGGGGT